>NC_059192.1:79528778-80128778 GCF_020615455.1 Coregonus clupeaformis
AGGACACACATTCTAGAGCAAGATGCATATATTTATACTGAACAAGTGTTGGTCCCATGTTTCATGAGCTGAAATAAAAGATCCCAGAAATGTTCCATAAGCACAAAAAACTTATTTCTCTCAAATTTTGTGTACAAATTTGTTTACATCCCTGTTAGTGAACATTTCTAATTTTCCAAGATAATCCATCCACCTGACAGGTGTGGTATATCAAGAAGATGATTAAACAGAATGATCATTACACAGGTGCACCTTGTGCTGGGGACAATAAAAGGCCACTCTAAAATGTGCAGTTTTGTCACACAACACAATGCCACTGATGTCTCAAGTTTTGAGGGATGGTGCAATTGGCATGCTGACTGCAGGAATGGCCACCAGAGCTGTTGCCAGATCATTTAATGTTAATTTCCCTCCAACGTCGTTTTAGAGAATTTGGCAGTACATCCAACCTCACAACCACAGACCACGTGTAACCACGCCAGCCCAGGACCTCCAAATCCGGCTTCTTCACCAGCGGGATCGTCTGAGACCAGCCACCCAGACAGATGATGAAACTGAGGAGTATTTCTGTCTGTAATAAAGCCCTTTTGTGGGGAAAGATTGGCTGGGTCCCCAGTGGGTGGGCCTATGCCCTCCCAGGCCCACCCATGGCTGCGCCCCTGCCCAGTCATGTGAAATCTATTGATTAGGGCCTAATACATTTATTTCAATTGACTGATTTCCTTAGATGAACTGTAACTCAGTAAAATCGTTGAAATTGTTGCGTTTATATTTTTGTTGTCATGGATACCGGAATTGACAGTGACTCTTTTTGTGACATTCAGAACATACTGTAGGCTATGCTACCGGTATGTGTGTGAATGAGAAAGCTACCATTATATTTGGTCGATCGGTAAAATATGAGGTATGGTGCAGTTTGCTGCCAAAACTGCCAGCTGCCTCCTTGTTCTTGAACCCCGTTTTCCGTCGTGTTAAAACGGGCCTCCCGCCACCGAATTATACAATACACCAGGTGTCCGTCGTTCATTCAAACAGCCCGTTTCTCATCGGTTGAATCAAAGGCACAGCGAGGATAGACTGCATATCGCTACAAAATCAACCTCCCATGCCGTTTCTCTCACAAGGAGAAACATTTTTACATTTCCACTGATTATTATCCTAAACAAGAACGAATAAGATGTTAAATTAGCCTAAAGTCTTACCTCAGTCGCCATGTTGCCATGAGACGGTGCAGGATCTGTCCTGTGCAGAAATAGGTTCTGAAATCGTCTGCTCTTGGGACAGCGCAGCTCGAGCTTCGCGGGGGGGCGGGAACGCACGAGAGAGAGAGAGAGAGAGAGAGAGAGAGAGAGAGAGAGAGAGAGAGGATGCTCTGGGGTGAGGGGGTGAGGGGGAGGTTGGTAATTACAGACTAGGCTAGTTTATAATTATATGGATGGAGAAACAAGAAGAAAGATACGGTCTTAGATATGAAACTGGAGGACAGGAGTCTTCAAAGGTAGGCTGCTGTGAAAAAATACGCCGATAAAATATATAAACGCAACATGGAACAATTTCAAAGATTTTACTGAGTTACAGTTCATATAAGGAAATCAGTCAATTGAAATAAATTCATTAGGCCTTATTCTATGAATTTCACATGACTGGGAATACAGATATGCATCTGTTGGTCACAGATACCTTTAAAAAAAGTAGGGCCATCATTTGCCTCACGCAGCGTAACACATCTCCTTCACATAGAGTTAATCAGGCTGTTGATTGTGGCCTATGGAATGTTGTCCCACTCCTCTTCAATGGCTGTGCGAAGTTGCTGGATATTGACGGAAACTGGAACACGTTGTCATACACGTCGATACAGAGCTTCCCAAACATGCTCAAAGGATGACATGTCTGGTGAGTATGCAGGCCATGGAAGAACTGGGCCATTTTCAGCTTCCAGGAATTGTGTACAGATCCTTGCGACATGGGGCTGTGCATTATCATGCTGAAACATGAGGTGATGGCGGCGGATGAATGGCACAACAATGGGCCTCAGGATCTCGTCACGGTATCTCTGTGCATTCAAATTGCCATCGATAAAATGTAATTGTGTTAGTTGTCCGTAGCTTATGCCTGCCCATACCATAATGCCACTGCCACCATGGGGCATTCTGTTCACAACCTTGACATCAGCAAACCGCTCGCCCACATGACGCCATACATGCTGAAACTGGGATTCATCCGTGAAGAGCACACTTCCCCAGTGTGCCAGTGGCCATCGAAGGTGAGCACTTTCCCACTGAAGTCGGTTACTGCCGAACTGCAGTCAGGTCCAGACCCTGGTGAGGACGACGAGCACGTAGATGAGCTTCCCTGAGACGGTTTCTGACAGTTTGTGCAGAAATTCTTCAGTTGTGCAAACCCAGAGTTTCATCAGCTGTCCGATTGGCTGGTCTCAGACGATCCCGCAGGAGAAGAAGCCAGATGTGGAGGTCCTGGGCTGGTGTGGTTACATTTGGTCTGTGGTTGTGAGGCCGGTTGGACATACTGCCAAATTCTCTAAAACAACATTGGAGGCGGCTTATGGTAGAGAAATGAACATTAAATTATCTGCCAACAGCTCTGGTGGACATTCCTGCAGTCAGCATGCCAATTCCATGCTCCCTCAAAAGTTAAGACATCTGTGGTATTGTGTTGTGTGACAAAACTGCACATTTGAGAGTATCCTTTTATTGTCCCCAGCACAAGGTGCACTGTTGTAATGCTCATGCCGTTTAATCAGCTTCTTGATATGCCACACCTGCAAAGTGGATGGATTATCTTGGCAAAGGAGAAACCCTCACTAACAGCGATGTAAACAAATGTGTGCACCAAATTTGAGAGAAATAAGCTTTTTGTGTGTATGGAAAATTTCGGGGATCTTTTATTTCAGCTCATGAAACATGGGACCAACACTTTACATGTTGCGTTTATATTTTTTGTTCAGTGTAGATGAGTGATTTATCTGTGCAAAAACCAGAGGTCATTTTTCTTTTAAACTTTGTGTCAGGGGCGCAACTTTCACTGGGGACGGGGGGGACATGACCTACCCACATTCTAAAGTTGCATTTTTGTCGTGCGGACAGGCTGTGTGAAGGCAGTGTGTCTACAGCTGCTGTCTGTATGTTGAGCTTTTTCTCAGAGTTGTAAAAGCAACAGTGGCGATTTTAGCATGTCAATCTTGGTGGGGAAAAAAATATATATATATACACTGCTCAAAAAAATAAAGGGAACACTAAAATAACACATCCTAGATCTGAATGAATTAAATAATCTTATTAAATACATTTTTCTTTACATAGTTGAATGTGCTGACAACAAAATCACACAAAAATTATTAATGGAAATCAAATGTATCAACTCATGGAGGTCTGGATTTGGAGTCACCCTCAAAATTAAAGTGGAAAACCACACTACAGGTTGATCCAACTTTGATGTAATGTCCTTAAAACAAGTCAAAATGAGGCTCAGTAGTGTGTGTGGCCTCCATGTGCCTGTATGACCTCCCTACAATGCCTGGGCATGCTCCTGATGAGGTGGCGGATGGTCTCCTGAGGAATCTCCTCCCAGACCTGGACTAAAGCATCCGCCAACTCCTGGACAGTCTGTGGTGCAACGTGGCGTTGGTGGATGGAGCGAGACGGGCGGGCCAGTCCATAGCATCAATGCCTTCCTCTTGCAGGAACTGCTGACCCACTCCAGCCACATGAGGTCTAGCATTGTCTTGCATTAGGAGGAACCCAGGGCCAACCGCACCAGCATATGGTCTCACAAGGGGTCTGAGGATCTCATCTCGGTACCTAATGGCAGTCAGGCTACCTCTGGCGAGCACATGGAGGGCTGTGCAGCCCCCCATAGAAATGCCACCCCACACCATGACTGACCCACCGCCAAACCGGTCATGCTGGAGGATGTTGCAGGCAGCAGAACGTTCTCCACAGCGTCTCCAGACTCTGTCACGTCTGTCATGTGCTCAGTGTGAACATGCTTTCATCTGTGAAGAGCACAGGGCGCCAGTGGCGAATTTGCCAATCTTGGTGTTCTCTGGCAAATGCCAAACGTCCTGCACGGTGTTGGGCTGTAAGCACAACCCCCACCTGTGGACGTCGGGCCCTCATACCACCCTCATGGAGTCTGTTTCTGACCGTTTGAGCAGACACATGCACATTTGTGGCCTGCTGGAGGTCATTTTGCAGGGCTCTGGCAGTGCTCCTCCTGCTCCTCCTTGCACAAAGGTTGGAGGTAGCAGTCCTACTGCTGGGTTGCTGCCCTCCTACGGCCTCCTCCACGTCTCCTGATGTACTGGCCTGTCTCCTGGTAGCGCCTCCATAATCTGGACACTACGCTGACAGACACAGCAAACCTTCTTGCCACAGCTCACATTGATGTGCCATCCTGGATGAGCTGCACTACCTGAGCCACTTGTGTGGGTTGTAGACTCCGTCTCATGCTACCACTAGAGTGAAAGCACCGCCAGCATTCAAAAGTGACCAAAACATCAGCCAGGAAGCATAGGAACTGAGAAGTGGTCTGTGGTCACCACCTGCAAAACCAGTCCTTTATTGGGGGTGTCTTGCTAATTGCCTATAATTTCCACCTGTTGTCTATTCCATTTGCACAACAGCATGTGAAATGTATTGTCAATCAGTGTTGCTTCCTAAGTGGACAGTTTGATTTCACAGAAGTTTGATTGACTTGGAGTTACATTGTGTTGTTTAAGTGTTCCCTTAATTTTTTTGAGCAGTGTACATTTGATACATGCCAGCAAAGCCACTACACAACACAACACAACACTAAACAATACATTAATTGTACTATAACGGTGCCAAACGGTGCCCACAAACTGTTAGGGCCTACATAAAGTTGTCCCAACAGCAGAGTCCCAACAGCATTCCCAACACCTTACCACTGCTACACCTGGCTATCAGTGGAGCCTTGTCTGGCAGCAAAACAGTTCATTCAGCCTCATTTACTGCCTTTAAAAAAAACATAGCTGATATGACTGACTTGCTTAAACAAATGTGGTTTCTACTGACAATTGAGATGTACAAACTATGGCATAAGGGGACGACAAGCAGATAAGAGGCAATCCGTAATTTGGATTAAGACATTAATGAGCGAGCTAGGACGGACGTAGTCAATATAACTATTTGTTCAGCACTTTTGAAATATACAGCGACAGAATTCAGAACATGGGACGTTCTTACAGTATTCTCCCTGTACACAAAGTCAGAACCGTAGGATAAATAAAGGGGGCATATAAGCAGACAATGAAAACTCTTACAATATTCAACGATTACATTTCTCTAAAACAGGCTATAGGCTACATGTGCACCACCAAGTCAGAACAGTAGGCCAAATTATTAGGGTGAGGCACATGGGCTACGAACACCTTACTACACAACATACACTTAGTATTACTTTCTTCGCTACAGTATACATATCTCCCTGGCATATTACATCATTTATGCAGCAGCATACAATACATTGTTGGACTCACCTTGTTGTGTTGTGATCACTTGAACAGGAAGATGGCGCGGCGGTCCTTCTTGTGGGCTCTAGAAAGAGGCCCGAAACCCCGACTTGGAATTCCGAGTTGGATGACCATTCAAAATTATTTTCCTTATTTTCCCAGCCGGAGCTAGTTCCCAGTTGTCTTGTACTCACTGAAGTCTGAGATTTCCCTGTTCCGAGTTCCCAGTTGTCTTGTACTCACTGAAGTCTGAGATTTCCCAGTTCCGAGTTTCCAGTTGTTTTGAACGCGGCAGAAGTCATGCTGGATTGACAGCATGGCCAATGTATTCAAACTTTTCTGGCCCATGGCGTTACCCCCTTTTTCGTGATATCCAATTGGTAGTTACGATCTTATCTCATTGCTGCAACTCCCCTACGGACTCGGCGAAGGTCGAGAGCCAAGACGCACTGCTTCTTGACACACTGTTCGCTTATCCCGGAAGCCAGCCGCACCAATGTGTCGGAGGAAACACTTTCGAACTGACGACCAAAGTCAGCTTGCGCGATGAGAGAAGGACATCCCGGCCAGCCAAACCCTCCCCTAACCGGCCAATTGTGCGCCGCCTCATGGGTCTCCCGGTCACAGCTGGCTGTGACACAGCCTGGGATCGAACCCGGGGCTGCAGTGGCGCCTTAGCACTCAATGTTGAATTTGCGATTTCCATGCCGATGAGCACCGATACGCTTTATCTATAATTTCTCTTCATATTACAAGGATTGAAAAGGATTTTGAAAGTATGATGTTGACATGATCAGTCCAATCAAAGCTACGGTAGATATAACGTGATTTAACATAATTGTATCTGTGGCCGATGACCTTGAGCCTTCTTGGATGGGCACTTCTAATGTAAATCTATGGCAGGACCCAAGGGGACTTGAACTTTCTAGCTCTCCCTGTAGATTTTGCAGTGACGTAGTGTCTCCATGAGTGACAGAACACTGAGCCAATCACGGCGCAACAAGAGAAGATAACCAACCCCTACGCTCTGTATTTTCTGCTGGCTTCCCCTCCACTACAGAAAGCACTGATCTAGGCTGAAACACCTGCATTTTGGAGCTGCCTTACTCAAGAATGCAAAAAATTGACTTTATTAACTCAAATATTATTATTTTTTACATTGTTTGCAAACTGATATGTGACACGTATTAATGGCAAAATATTTTGGGGGGATAAACAGGTGGGGCTCTGCCCTACCTCTCCAGAATGACGTGTCGCCACTGAAAAGCAACCAGAGCAGAAACTGGCTACTCTTTATTTGACTGATGTAGCTGACAAGGTAACTGCTGCTTGATTTAACAGAACAATTGTATTTATTCCCAGTGCTGAGCTAGTAGTGTAACTGACATGTAACGTTAGCTAATGTTTTATCTCCTCTCGACTGAAGTTCTGTCTGAAGTGAATGAACTAGCAAGCTAGCTAGTAGCTATCACAGCCAGTTCAGCTCTAGCCTTTACATTTTTACATTTTAGTCATTTAGCAGACGCTCTTATCCAGAGCGACTTACAGTTAGTGAATGCATACATGTTTTAATTTTTTAATTTTTAATTTTTCATACTGGCCCCCCATGGGAAATGAACCCACATACCTGCCCTCCCCTACCTTGGACGACGCTGGACCAATTGTGCGCCGCCCATGGGTCTCCCGGTCGCGGCCGGCTGCGACAGAGCCTGGACTCGAACCAGGATCTCTAGTGGCACAGCCTTAGACCACTGCACCACTCGGGAGTCACTGCGCCACTTTAGCTATCTGTCAGATAGCAGTATCTATCAGCTGTTGTGTGTATGGAAATGTTTTGTAGCCTTTTTGTCCCGTTTCAACAGAAGTAAATTAACTTGGCTAGTTTTCGTCAGTTGATGTACCATTAGAGCTAGCCAAAAGTTGTCTAACATTAGCTAGCTAGCTCACTAACTTGATGTATTATTTTTGCTTCAATCACACTAGAACTGAATCAAACGATGAAACCAGCAGCCAAGCAGTTGAAGACCGATATTCTGACGTTTTTGGACAGCGCAATGTGGTGGTGAGTTAAGACAATCAGAAATACTATCAGACATCCCCAAATGGGCACATTTATATGCCTACATTTGCGTGCAGGCCAGGTAGACTAGTCCTACTTCTATATGCGTAATTAGGTGCGCGTCCTTACTCAACATTGACAGGAGCGTTTCAAACAAAAGACGATGAATAAATTGATAAAACTCATAAATGGAATGAAATAAACAATGCACAAGGGATGTCTCTTTCCAGAATGTGCTCTCTCCCGCCATTTTGTGGATAGTCATTGTTTCATAACTTAATTGTGTGCATTGTGTGCTGTGTCTATCAATTCTCCATTACATACATCACCAGTAGTAGCCTGCATTTATCTTTAATTCCCATAATTTTAAATCTGAATTGTTTGTTTGGTTACGGTATTTTCTGTTAATGCATTCAATATATTATTATTACAGTCATTTATTGTTCTCATTGTCGGAGTGGACATGTGTTTTAAAGAAATTACTTTTGGGGGGGAGCATCTAAAGCTCATTTCCTGCATTTCTACTAGGGCTGTCCCTGACTAAAGAAAATATTGGTCCACCAAGTGTAGTCGATTTAAAAACATTGACAGGAGCGTTTCAAACAAAAGACGATGAATAAATTGACAAAACTAATAAATGGAGTGAAATAAACAAAAACGTGTTTATCACAAGTTTAGCAAACGTGATAAAAACACGTTTTTGTTTATTTCACTCCATTTATGAGTTTTGTCAATTTATTCATCGTCTTTTGTTTGAAACGCTCCTGTCAATGTTATAAATCAATTGGTCGAAAGAAAAGACTACTCTTTGTGGACCAATATCTTTTTTAGTCAGGGACAGCCCTAGTAGAAATGCAGGAAATGAGCTTTAGATATCCCCAAAGATTTGAGGGAGGACCCGTGCCAGGTTATGACCCCCCCCCCCCCCTTCTAACACCAAAGTTGCGCCCCTGCTTTGTGTTTTCCGTTAGTTATTAATAATTTCAATGTTTATTAATAATTCAGAGGAAATACCTCCCTTTCCATCTGGCTCCCTACATCAGCTGTAAACAACAACATCCAACAGTTATCTCAGGCTGTTTGCCTGATAACTCAGTCAAGCATGAAAACTGAGAGAGACACTCGAGGCAACAATCATTCAAATTATTTGTACCTTAAGGAGTGAGTGCCAAGAGCTTAGGGTTGTGAGTTCAAATCCCGCTTCAGCCCTACTTCACTGCAAGTACAGTAAGCTATAGTAAGTAGGGCTACACTAGTCATAGTGAGGTGTAATTGTGTTGACAGTGTAAAGCAGTCAAGCACAAATACTGACATCGAAATTCGAGGGAGCAATAATTTGCATAATCAACAATCATTGGTACGTTTAACAGTGAGTGCTTACCCACTGGGCACACTACATCATTTCAACATGGGCAATATTTGGTTGGGACGTTGATCAATGAGATTACAAGCTATATTCACCCATTCAAAAAGACAGCCAAAAGCTATTTGAATGTTCAATGTGTTATCACTTACATTTGAGTCATTTAGCAGACAATGTTATCCAGGGAGACTTACAGGAGCAATTAGGGTAAAATGCTTTACTTAAGGGCACACAGTCAGCTTTGGGATTTGAACCAGATACCTTTTTGTTACTGGCCTAACACTCTTAACCGCTAGGCTATGTCATGACTCTAGCTTGGCTCTCTCTGTGTGTTCATGCCGTGGGAGGAGGGTTTTTTTCGTTGGCAGAAAGCAATAGCTAGCTAGTATGCTAACTATTCTAGCTAACTAACTGGCTGAATAAGTTGACGACGGACTCGCTCAAGCTGTCGGGACTAACCCACAACGTTAGACACGGACACGAATGATCTGCTTGGCGTGTTGACACACTGGTGGTTTGTTGTGGCCGAGTATTGGTGCTAAACCGTGTTGTTGGAGGCTGGCATGCTAGTTGGCTGTGGCGTCATAGGATTCGGTGCCCTGGACGGTTTTCACGGAAGAATACTGTACCAAGTTAGCTAGCTGAATAAACTAAGTTAGTCTATTTCTAGAAAACATTGAACCGCTGTAGTTTACAACAATTATAGTTTCTGAGGTGGAAGTTATATTTGGGTGTTTCAGTGAAACGTAAGTGAGGGAGGCCCCGCTCTCTCGCTTTCCCAGATGTTTAGTTCATTTCATTCCGATCTCCTTTGCATTATTGTAGCCATTTTCTGTAGCCTGTCAACTATGCGTCTGTCTATCCCTTTTCTCTCCTCTCCGCACAGGCTATACAAATGCCTCACACCGCGTGGCTGCTGCCACTCTAACCTGGTGGTCCCTGCGCGCACGACCCACGTGGAGTTCCAGGTCTCCGGCAGCCTCTGGAACTGCAGTTCTGCGGCCAACAAGGCAGAGTTCATCTCAGCCTATGCTACCCTCCAGTCCCTCGACTTCTTGGCGCTGACGGAAACATGGATTACCACTGAAAACACTGCTACTCCTACTGCTCTCTCCTCGTCTGACCATGTGTTCTCGCATACCCCAAGAGCATCTGGTCAGCGGGGTGGTGGCACAGGAATCCTCATCTCTCCCAAGTGGACATTCTCTATTTTTCCCCTGACCCATCTGTCTATCTCCTCATTTGAATTCCATGCTGTCACAGTCACTAGCCCATTCAAGCTTAACATCCTTATCATTTATCGCCCTCCAGGTTCCCTTGGAGAGTTCATCAATGAGCTTGACGCCTTGATAACTTCCTTTCCAGAGGATGGCTCACCCCTCACAGTTCTGGGTGACTTTAACCTCCCTACGTCTACCTTTAACTCATTTCTCTCTGCCTGCTTCTTCCCACTCCTCTCCTCTTTTGACCTCACCCTCTCACCGTCCCCCCCTACTCACAAGGCAGGCAATACGCTTGACCTCATCTTTACTAGATGCTGTTCTTCTACTAATCTCACTGCAACTCCCCTCCATGTCTCCGACCACTACTTTGTATTATTTTCTCGCTCGCTCTCCTCCAATACTACTCACTCTGCCCCTACTCAGATGGTAATGCGCCGTCGCAACCTTCGCTCTCTCTCTCCCGCTACTCTCTCCTCTTCCATCCTATCATCTCTTCCCTCTGCTCAATCCTTCTCCCTCCAATCTCCTGATTCTGCCTCCTCAACCCTCTTCTCCTCCCTTTCTGCATAATTTGACTCTCTATGTCCCCTATCCTCCCGGCCGGCTCGGTCCTCCCCTCCTGCTCCGACGACTCATTGCGAGCTCACAGAACAGGGCTCCGGGCAGCCAAGCGGAAATGGAGGAAAACTAGACTCCCTGCGGACCTGGCATCTTTTCACTCCCTCCTCTCTACATTTTCTTCCTCTGTTTCTGCTGATAAAGCCACTTTCTACCACTCTAAATTCCAAGCATCTGCTTCTAACCCTAGGAAGCTCTTTGCCACCTTCTCCTCCCTGCTGAATCCTCCTCCCCCTCCCCCCCTTCTCCCTCTCTGTGGATGACTTCGTCAACCATTTTAAAAAGAAGGTTGACGACATCCGATCCTCGTTTGTTAAGTCAAATGACACTGCTGGTCCTGCTCACACTGCCCTACCCTATGCTTTGACTTCTTTCTCCCCTCTCTCTCCAGATAAAATCTTGCGACTTGTGACGGCCGGCCGCCCAACAACCTGCCCGCTTGACCCTATCCCCTCCTCTCTTCTCCAGACCATTTCCGGAGACCTTCTCCGTTACCTCACCTCGCTCATCAACTTATCCTTGACCGCTGGCTATGTCCCTTCCGTCTTCAAGAGAGCGAGAGTTGCACCCCTTCTCAAAAAACCTACACTCGATCCCTCCGATGTCAACAACTACAGACCAGTATCCCTTCTTTATTTTCTCTCCAAAACTCTTGAACGTGCCGTCTTTAGCCAACTCTCGTGCTATCTCTCTCAGAATGACCTTCTTGATCCAAACCAGTCAGGGTTCAAGACTGGTCATTCAACTGAAACTGCTCTTCTCTGTGTCACAGAGGCTCTCCGCACTGCTAAAGCTAACTCTCTCTCCTCTGCTCTTGTCCTTCTAGACCTGTCTGCTGCCTTTGATACTGTGAACCATCAGATCCTCCTCTCCACCCTCTCCGAGTTGGGCATCTCCGGCGCAGCTCACTCTTGGATTGCGTCCTACCTGACAGGTCGCTCCTACCAAGTGGTGTGGCGAGAATCTGTCCCCGCACCACGTGCTCTCACCACTGGTGTCCCCCAGGGCTCAGTTCTAGGCCCTCTCCTATTCTCGCTATACACCAAGTCACTTGGCTCTGTCATATCCTCACATGGCCTCTCCTATCATTGCTACACAGACGACACACAACTAATCTTCTCCTTTCCCCCTTCTGATAACCAGGTGGCGAATCGCATCTCTGCATGTCTGGCAGACATATCAGTGTGGATAACGGATCACCACCTCAAGCTGAACCTCGGCAAGATGGAGCTGCTCTTCCTCCCGGGGAAGGACTGCCCGTTCCATGATCTTGCCATCACGGTTGACAACTCTGTTGTGTCCTCCTCCCAGAGTGCAAAGAGCCTTGGCGTGACCCTGGACAACACCCTGTCGTTCTCCGCTAACATCAAGGCGGTGACCCAATCCTGTAGGTTCATGCTCTATAACATTCGGAGAGTACGACCCTGCCTTACACAGGAAGCGGCACAGGTCCTAATCCAGGCACTTGTCATCTGCCGTCTGGATTACTGCAAATCGCTGTTGGCTGGGCTCCCTGCCTGTGCCATTAAACCCCTTCAACTCATCCAGAATGCCGCAGCCCTTCTGGTGTTCAACCTTCCCAAGTTCTCTCACGTCACCCCGCTCCTCCGCACACTCCACTGGCTTCCAGTTGAAGCTCGCATCTGCTACAAGACCATGGTGCTTGCCTACGGAGCTGTGAGGGGAACGGCACCTCTGTACCTTCAGGCTCTGATCAGTCCCTACACCAAAACGAGGGCATTGCGTTCATCCACCTCTGGCCTGCTGGCCCCCCTACCTCTGCGGAAGCACAGTTCCCGCTCAGCCCAGTCAAAACTGTTCGCTGCTCTGGCACCCCAATGGTGGAACAAGCTCCCTCACGACGCCAGGACAGCGGAGTCACTCACCACCTTCCGGAGACACTTGAAACCTCACCTCTTTAAGGAATACCTGGGATAGGATAAAGTAATCCTTCTACCCCCCCCTTACACCACCCCCCCCAAAAAAATAAAATATATATATATATATATTGTAAAGTGGTTATCCCACTGGCTATAAGGTGAATGCACCAATTTGTAAGTCTCTCTGGATAAGAGCGTCTGCTAAATGTCGTAAATGTAAATGTAAATGACTGTCCTGTTGTGGTGCAAATGGGCAGATCAGGTATGCAATTAATAAACTCCCACCAGACCCCTTTTTCACCCGCAGAGGGGAGGAGGGAACTGGTGTGGGTTGACAGCTCACACCCTGTTGTAAATCAAGGATTAGAACTTTCAGCTATCTCCCTCTCCAAATTCACACAGGAATGTGCCTTTGTACACAGACGTTTTCCCGCTGAAAGTATAACACGTTCTAAAGCGAAGACTGGAACAATATTTCTAACATAGAACGTGGGGAATGGTCAGAGGCGATCTAAAGAATAATAATGTCATATGGGTTGTTATTTTGTGATGTCATTAAAAACATTAATAGAGGAAATACTGTAACTTGAAAAGTATATGTACAGTGGGGGAAAAAAGTATTTAGTCAGCCACCAATTGTGCAAGTTCTCCAACTAAAAAAGATGAGAGAGGCCTGTAATTTTCATCATAGGTACACGTCAACTATGACAGACAAAATGAGAAAAAAAAATCCAGAAAATCACATTGTAGGATTTTTTATGAATTTATTTGCAAATTATGGTGGAAAATAAGTATTTGGTCAATAACAAAAGTTTCTCAATACTTTGTTATATACCCTTTGTTGGCAATGACACAGGTCAAACGTTTTCTGTAAGTCTTCACAAGGTTTTCACACACTGTTGCTGGTATTTTGGCCCATTCCTCCATGCAGATCTCCTCTAGAGCAGTGATGTTTTGGGGCTGTCGCTGGGCAACACAGACTTTCAACTCCCTCCAAATATTTTCTATGGGGTTGAGATCTGGAGACTGGCTAGGCCACTCCAGGACCTTGAAATGCTTCTTACGAAGCCACTCCTTCATTGGCTGGGCGGTGTGTTTGGGATCATTGTGATGGTGAAAGACCCAGCCACGTTTCACCTTCAATGCCCTTGCTGATGGAAGGAGGTTTTCACTCAAAATCTGACGATACATGGCCCCATTCATTCTTTCCTTTACACGGATCAGTCGTCCTGGTCCCTGTGCAGAAAAACAGCCCCAAAGCATGATGTTTCCACCCCCATGCTTCACAGTAGGTATGGTGTTCTTTGGATGCAACTCAGCATTCTTTGTCCTCCAAACACGACGAGTTGAGTTTTTACCAAAAAGTTCTATTTTGGTTTCATCTGACCATATGACATTCTCCCAATCCTCTTCTGGATCATCCAAATGCACTCTAGCAAACTTCAGACGGGCCTGGACATGTACTGGCTTAAGCAGGGGGACACGTCTGGCACTGCAGGATTTGATTCCCTGGCGGCGTAGTGTTTTACTGATGGTAGGCTTTGTTACTTTGGTCCCAGCTCTCTGCAGGTCATTCACTAGGTCCCCCCGTGTGGTTCTGGGATTTTTGCTCACCGTTCTTGTGATCATTTTGACCCCATGGGGTGAGATCTTGCGTGGAGCCCCAGATCGAGGGAGATTATCAGTGGTCTTGTATGTCTTCCATTTCCAAATAATTGCTCCCACAGTTGATTTCTTCAAACCAAGCTGCTTACCTATTGCAGATTCAGTCTTCCCAGCCTGGTGCAGGTCTACAATTTTGTTTCTGGTGTCCTTTGACAGCTCTTTGGTCTTGGCCATAGTGGAGTTTGGAGTGTGACTGTTTGAGGTTGTGGACAGGTGTCTTTTATACTGATAACAAGTTCAAACAGGTGCCATTAATACAGGTAACGAGTGGAGGACAGAGGAGCCTCTTAAAGAAGAAGTTACAGGTATGTGAGAGCCAGAAATCTTGCTTGTTTGTAGGTGACCAAATACTTATTTTCCACCATAATTTGCAAATAAATTCATAAAAAATCCTACAATGTGATTTTCTGGATTTTTTAAAAACATTTTGTCTGTCATAGTTGACGTACCTATGATGAAAATTACAGGCCTCTCTCATCTTTTTAAGTGGGAGAACTTGCACAATTGGTGGCTGACTAAATACTTTTTTTCCCCACTGTATGAAGTTTTCATCCGATGCGTTGTGAATGAAATATGAAAAATGATTAAAGTATTTTTGTTAAGATAGGAATGTGATTTTAGTTTTCTAATTAGATCATTGTTTTTGATAATACTTTGTACAGTAAGTAGCCACGCCCCGAGTGAGGTCAGAGAGCATGTCAGCATGACGTAACCGTCCCTTTCGACCAGAGTGCATAAAGGCTTGGTAGAGAAATTAACCTTAAGACCAGAAAGACGTGAAGCAGCCGCTACACGTAAAAAATGGTTGGAACATATAGGACCAGATAGACTCGAGCTGCAGCTCATGTCTAAAATGGTTCGAACCCTGAATCTCAACATAAGGTAGAGACGATAAGTCACCTCCCTGACTATCACTGACATGGCTGATTAGCTGTTCTGAGCAAAGTATCTAGAAAAGCGAATTTAAGTGGGACCATACTACTACTCTTTCCAAATCATCCTACCAAGCTACTCTCGTCACCCCACTGGGGAACCATTGAAAGGTCTGGCTAGCCTATCTTCAAATACGCAACTTCAAGAGCGACAGGAAGAAGATTATATTCTGTAGTTCTGTTCAAGACTACATGACAAGTAATTGGAGCCACGGACAACTAAGAAGAAGGACATTGTGACCTCTTGTGGACAATCAGAGCCTTACAAGCGGGCTGCGGAAAGGCCCAGCCAACCCCTTTCCAAGAAGGCTTGGTTCCGACAGAAATAAACGAAGAACCAAGGCATTCTCACGTAAATACATTCATTATTTCATACTTCATGTGGGCGGCGGTTCGTGTGCAAAGTATATGGTTACTGTGAGAGTAGTTTTTAAATGTACCAAAGTATTCTGTCTCTGTCCCTCTCTGCCTTCTCTCCATCTCTTCTGTAACAAGCCGTCATATTGTGTCAGTCCGCTAGGGACCTGTTTCCATCGTATTAAGTTTCTAGTCAATAACCTGTACAGTGTATGTGTGTTTATCCTGTGTTGTTATTTAGTTAGCTAGTAAATAAATAATTAAACCAATTTGTGTAGTACTGAATCATAAGTGAGGCTGGGGTTTTTGCAGATGCAAGGAGGATACGACATTCAGAATGATGATATGATATGAGGTTATGATTAATAAGATGACTGTTTATCGATTTAATAGGTACAGTGAGGGAAAAAAGTATTTGATCCCCTGCTGATTTTGTACGTTTGCCCATTGACAAAGAAATGATCAGTCTATAATTTTAATGGTAGGTTTATTTGAACAGTGAGAGACAGAATAACAACAAAGAAATCCAGAAAAATGCATGTACAAAATGTTAGAAATTGATTTGCATTTTAATGAGGGAAAATAAGTATTTGACCCCCTATCAATCAGAAAGATTTCTGGCTCCCAGGTGTCTTTTATACAGGTAACGAGCTGAGATTAGGAGCACACTCTTAAAGGGAGTGCTCCTAATCTCAGTTTTTTACCTGTATAAAAGACACCTGTCCACAGAAGCAATCAATCAATCAGATTCCAAACTCTCCACCATGGCCAAGACCAAAGAGCTCTCCAAGGATGTCAGGAACAAGATTGTAGACCTACACAAGGCTGGAATGGGCTACAAGACCATCGTCAAGCAGCTTGGTGAGAAGGTGACAACAGTTGGTGTGATTATTCGCAAATGGAAGAAACACAAAATAACTGTCAATCTCCCTCGGCCTGGGGCTCCATGCAAGATCTCACCGCGTGGAGTTGCAATGATCATGAGAACGGTGAGGAATCAGCCCAGAACTACACGGGAGGATCTTGTCAATGATCTCAAGGCAGCTGGGACCATAGTCACCAAGAAAACAATTGGTAACACACTACGCCATGAAGGACTGAAATCCTGCAGCGCCCGCAAGGTCCCCCTGCTCAAGAAAGCACATATACAGGGCCGTCTGAAGTTTGCCAATGAACATCTGAATGATTCAGAGGAGAACTGGGTGAAAGTGTTGTGGTCAGATGAGACCAAAATGGAGCTCTTTGGCATCAACTCAACTCGCCTTGTTTGGAGGAGGAGGAATGCTGCCTATGACCCCAAGAACACCATCCCCACCATCAAACATGGAGGTGGAAACATTATGCTTTGGGGGTGTTTTTCTGCAAAGGGGACAGGACAACTTCACCGCATCAAAGGGACGATGGACGGGGCCATGTACCGTCAAATCTTGGGTGAGAACCTCCTTCCCTCAGCCAGGGCATTGAAAATCGGTCGTGGATGGGTATTCCAGCATGACAATGACCCAAAACACACGGCCAAGGGTACAAAGGAGTGGCTCAAGACGAAGCACATTAAGGTCCTGGAGTGGCCTAGCCAGTCTCCAGACCTTAATCCCATAGGAAATCTGTGGAGGGAGCTGAAGGTTCGAGTTGCCAAACGTCAGGCTCGAAACCTTAATGACTTGGAGAAGATCTGCAAAGAGGAGTGGGACAAAATCCCTCCTGAGATGTGTGCAAACCTTGTGGCCAACTACAAGAAACGTCTGACCTCTGTGATTGCCAACAAGGGTTTTGCAACGAAGTACTAAGTCATGTTTTGCAGAGGGGTCAAATACTTATTTCCCTCATTAAAATTCAAATCAATTTATAACATTTTTGACGTGCGTTTTTCTGGATTTTGTTGTTGTTATTCTGTCTCTCACCGTTCATTTTCAATACCCTGGCTGAGGGAAGGAGGTTCTCACCCAAGATTTGACGGTACATGGCCCTGTCCATCGTCCCTTTGATGCGGTGAAGTTGTCCTGTCCCCTTAGCAGAAAAACACCCCCAAAGCATAATGTTTCCACCTCCATGTTTGACGGTAGGGATGGTGTTCTTGGGATCATAGGCAGCATTCCTCCTCCTCCAAACACGGCGAGTTGAGTTGATGCCAAAGAGCTCGATTTTGGTCTCATCTGACCACAACACTTTCACCCAGTTCTCCTCTGAATCATTCAGATGTTCATTGGTAAACTTCAGACGGGCCTGTACATATATGTGCTTTCTTGAGCAGGGGGACCTTGCGGGCGCTGCAGGATTTCAGTCCTTCACGGCGTAGTGTGTTACCAATTGTTTTCTTGGTGACTATGGTCCCAGCTGTCTTGAGATCATTGACAAGATCCTCCTGTGTAGTTCTGGGCTGATTCCTCACTGTTCTCATGATCATTGCAAGATCTTGCATGGAGCCCCAGGCCGAGGGAGATTGACAGTTCTTTTGTGTTTCTTCCATTTGCGAATAATCGCACCAACTGTTGTCACCTTCTCACCAAGCTGCTTGGTGATGGTCTTGTAGCCCATTCCAGCATTTATTTCCCTCATTAAAATGCAAATCAATTTATAACATTTTTGACATGCGTGGGTGGGTTTTCAGCAGTTGAATTACATTTATTCAGCGCGTGCAAGGGAACCACGCCTGCAAAGCTCGTTACGCACCTTCATAAGGTAAGTCTGAATACCAACTACTGAGAAGTGCGTAGGAAATACATTTCCTAAGTCGAAATCGGGCCCTATCATCCAAAATATCATAATGGATGACATATGAGTGATAAAGTATGGTCACATTTCTACTAAGCTAACATATGGAATTGTTTTAAGATGGTCATACCATGGTTCATTTAGCTATTTGATTTTGAATTTCAAGACCCTTGTTGGTATACATTTTTTATTTGTATTATTTGGTAAACTATTGAATGTCGCCTTTACTACTGTAGCCCATAGAAATGCATTGAATAACACATTCATAAATGGCAAAACAGTCAAAAAATAAATAATGAATACGTTTTTGAAGTGTCTGTCATATCTATGAGATACACAGTGCATTCGGAAAGTATTCAAACCCCTTGACTTTTTCCACATTTTGTTACGTTACAGCCTTATTCTAAAATGGATTAAATAAATACAAATCCTCAGCAATCTACACACAATACCCCATATTGACAAAGCGAAAACAGGTAGAAATGTTTGCTAATAAAAAATAAAAAATAACTGAAATACCTTATTTACATAAGTATTCAGACCCTTTGCTATGAGATTCGAAATTGAGCTCAGGTGCATCATGTTTCCATTGATCATCCTTGAGATGTTTCTACAACTTGATTGGAGTCCACCTGTGGTCAATTCAATTGATTGGACATGATTTGGAAAGGCACACACCTGTCTATATAAGGTCCCACAGTTGACAGTGCATGTCAGAGCAAAAACCAAGCCATAAGGTCGAAGGAATTGTCCGTAGAGCTCCGAGACAGCATTGTGTCGAGGCACAGATCTGGGGAAGGGTACCAAAACATTTCTGCAGCATTGAAGGTCCCCAAGAACACAGTGGCCTCCATCATTCTTAAATGGAAGAAGTTTGGAACCACCAAGACTCTTCCTAGAGCTGGCCGCACGGCCAAACTGAGCAATCGGGGGAAAGGGGCCTTGGTCAGGGAGGTGCCCAAGAACCCAATGGTCACTCTGACAGAGCTCTAGAGTTCCTCTGTGGAGATGGGAGAACTTTCCAGAAGGACAACAAACTCTGCAGAACTCCACCAATCAGGCCTTTATGGTAGAGTGGCCAGACGGAAGCCACTCCTCAGTAAAAGGCACATGACAGCCCGCTTGGAGTTTGCCAAAAGGCACCTAAAGGCTCTCAGACCATGAGAAACAAGATTCTCTGGTCTGATGAAACCAAGATTGAACTCTTTGGCCTGAATGCCAAGCGTCACATCTGGTGGAAACCTGGCACCATTCCTACGGTGAAGCATGGTGGTGGCAGCATCATGCTGTGGGGATGTTTTTCAGCGGCAGGGACTGGGAGACTAGTCAGGATCGAGGCAAAGATGAACGGAGCAAAGTACAGATAGATCCTTGATGAAAACCTGCTCAAGATAGCTCAGGTCCTCAGACTGGGGCGAAGGTTAACCTTCCAACAGGACAACGACCCTAAGCACACAGCCAAGACAACGCAGGAGTGGCGTCGGGACACGTCTCTGAATGTCCTTGAGTGGCCCAGCCAGAGCCCGGACTTGAACCCGATCGAACATCTCTGGAGAGACCTGAAAATAGCTGTGCAGCAACGCTCCCCATCCAACCTGACAGAGCTTGAGAGGATCTGCAGAGAAGAATGGGAGAAACTCTCCAAATACAGGTGTGCCAAGCTTGTAGCGTCATACCCAAGAATAATCGATGCTGTAATCGCTTCCAAAGGTGCTTCAACAAAGTACTGAGTAAAGGGTCTGAATACGTACAGTTGAAGTCGGAAGTTTACATACACTTAGGTTGGAGTCATTAAAACTCGTTTTTCAACCACTCCACAAATTTCTTGTTAACAAACTATAGTTTTGGCAAGTCGGCATGACACAAGTAATTTTTCCAACAATTGTTTACAGACAGATTATCTCACTTATAATTCACTGTATCACTTAGACATCATTTGAGTCAATTGGCGGTGTACCTATGGATGTATTTCATGGCCTACCTTCAAACTCAGTGCCTCATTTCTTGACATCACGGAAAAATCTAAAGAAATCACAGCCAAGACCTCAGAAAAAAATGTGTAGACCTCCACAAGTCTGGTTCATCCTTGGGAGCAATTTCCAAACGCCTGAAGGTACCACGTTCATCTGTACAAACAATAGTACACAAGTATAAACATCATGGCACCACACAGCCGTCATACCGCTCAGGAAGGAGACGCGTTCTGTCTCCTAGAGATGAACGTACTTTGGTGCGAAAAGTGCAAACCAATCCCAGAATAACAGCAAAGGACCTTGTGAAGATGCTGGAGGAAACAGGTACAAAAGTATCTATATCCACAGTAAAATGAGTCCTATTTCAACATAACCTGAAAGGCCGCTCAGCAAGGAAGAAGCCACTGCTCCAAAACCACCATAAAAAAGCCAGACTACGGTTTGCAACTGCACATGGGGACAAAGATCGTACTTTTTGGAGAAATGTCCTCTGGTCTGATGAAACAAAAATAGAACTGTTTGGCCATAATGACCATCGTTATGTTTGGAGGAAAAAGGGGGTCGCTTGCAAGCTGAAGAACACCATCCCATCCTTGAAGCACAGGGGTGGCAGCATCATGCTGTGGGCGTGCTTTGCTGCAGGAGGGACTGGTGTACTTCACAAAATAGATGGCATCATGAGGAAGGAAAATTATGTGGATGCCATCACAAAGCCCTGACCTCAATCCTATAGAAAATTTCTGGGCAGAACTGAAAAAGCGTGTGCGAGCAAGGAGGCTTACAAACCTAACTCAATTACACCAGCTCTGTCAGGAGGAATGGGCCAACATTACCCAACTTATTGTGGGAAGCTTGTGGAAGGCTACCCGAAATGTTTGACCCAAGTTAAACAATTTAAAGGCAATGCTACCAAATACTAATTGAGTGTATGTAAACTTCTGACCCACTGGGAATGTGATGAAATAAATAAAAGCTGAAATAAATATTTCTCTCTACTACTATTCTGACATTTCACATTCTTAAAATAAAGTGGTGATGCTAACTGACCTAAAACAGGGAATTTTTACTAGGGTTAAATGTCAGGAATTGTGAAAAACTGAGTATAAATGTATTTGCCTAATGTGTATGTAAACTTCCGACTTCAACTGTATGTAAATGTGATATTTCAGTTTTAAATTAGCCAACATTTTTAAAAACCTGTTTTTGCTTTGTCATTTTGGTGTATTGTGTGTAGATTGATGAGGGAAAAAAACTATTTTAGAATAAGGCTGTAACGTTACAAAATGTGGAAAAAGTCAAGGGGTCTGAATACTTTCTGAAGGCACTGTAAGTAAGGCCAGGAAATATTTTTGTTTTTCTGACACATATTTAACCCCCTTTTTTTAATCCCCCAGGTTACGTTCAGACGGGGTCCCGTGAGACTTGTGAGGGTGTCACATGGTCGGAGAGAAACACCATCACGTTTGTGAGAGTCTCATCTTTCCATAGAGTGGTCATATTTTCTGTAGGCCAAACTGTTTGGACGCTACAGACGTTTTCGTGAGAAGACCGATTTTATTGTTACTTAGATTGATGCACGGGTACATCAATAGACTCTAAGGAACTACCTTTGGAATCACTGGACTTTGATCACCGGATATTCGGCCAGTCAGCACTGCGCGTTATCGACCCAGAACATATCAGTTTTTCCGCCGGAATCACTGGACCTTTAACTCCGGATTCTTCGCTACCAGCTGGCTACAACAAAACGGACGTAGCACACGCTAGCCGTGGCCTCTTACTCACTAGCACTTCACCACCGGACCTTATGATAACTCAGCTATACAGCTGATATCTGCTGGACTGTTCCTTTTTTACGGTACTACATCCTGTTTATGTTTAGCCTCAGCCCAAACATGGTTAGTTTATTGTTGTTTCGGTTATTTCTAATTGTACTATATCACTGTAGACCCCCCAGCCTAGCTAAACCTGCCTTAGTTAGCTCTTTTGTCCCTCCACCCATACACTCAGAGACCGACTCAATTGATGCCTCTAGAGATACTATCTCTTTGAGTGTTGCCCAACGCTTAGGTTTACATCCACTTTACTCATATCCTTCCATATCCTTGTCTGTACATAATGCCCTGAATCTTTTCTATAACACCCGGAAATCTGCCCCCTTTATTCTATGTACCCAACGCACTAGAAGACCAGTTCTTAAAGCCTTTAGCCGTATCCTTATTCTAGTCCTCCTCTGTTCCTCTGGTGATGTAGAGGCTAACCCAGGCCCTGTAGCCCCCAGTATCACTCCTACTCCCCAGGAGCTATCATTTGTTGACTTCTGTAATCGCAAAAGTCTTGGTGTCTTGCACATAAATATCAGAAGTCTACTTCCTAAGTTTGAGTTATTCACTGCGTTAGCACACTCTGCCAACCCTGATGTTCTAGCAGTGTCTGAATCCTGGCTCAGGAAGGCCACCAAAAATTCTGAAATTTCCATCCCCAACTATAACATTTTCCGTCTAGATAGAACTGCCAAAGGGGGTGGAGTTGCAATCTACTGTAGAGATAGCCTGCAGAGCTCTATCATACTATCCAGGTCTGTGCCCAAACAGTTTGAGCTTCTACTTCTAAAAAATCCACCTTTCCAGAAATAAGTCTCTCACTGTTGCCGCTTGCTACAGACCCCCCTCAGCCCCCAGCTGTGCCCTGGACACCATATGTGAATTGATTGCCCCCATTTATCCTCTGAGTTTGTACTGCTTGGTGACCTAAATTGGGATATGCTTAATACCCCAGCCATCCTACAATCCAAGCTAGATGCCCTCAACCTCACGCAAATTATCAACGAACCTACCAGGTACAACCCTAAATCCTTAAACATGGGTACCCTCATAGATATCATCCTGACTAACATACCCTCTAAATACACGTCAGCTGTCTTCAACCAGGATCTCAGCGATCACTGCCTTATTGCCTGCGTCCGTAACGGGTCCGCGGTCAAACAACCACCCCTCATCACTGTCAAACGCTCCCTAAAACACTTTAGCGAGGAGGCCTTCCTAATTGACCTGGCCCAGGTATCCTGGATGGATATAGATCTCATTCCGTCAGTAGAGGATGCCTGGTTGTTCCTTAAAAGTAATTTCCTCTCAATCTTAAATAAACATGCCCCATTCAAAAAATACAGAACTAAGAACCGATATAGCCCCTGGTTCTCCTCAGACTTGACTGCCCTTGACCAGCACAAAAACATCCTGTGGCGTACAGCATTAGCATCAAAAAGCCGCCGCGATATGCAACTTTTCAGGGAAGTTAGGAACCAATATACACAAGCAGTCAGGAAAGCAAAGGCTAACTTTTTCAAACGGAAATTTGCATCCTGTAGCACTAACTCCAAAAAGTTTTGGGACACTGTAAAGTCCATGGAGAATAAGAGCACTTCCTCCCAGCTGCCCACTGCACTGAGACTAGGAAACACTATCTCCACCGATAAATCTACAATAATCGAGAATTTCAACAAGCATTTTGCTACAGCTGGCCATGCTTTCCATCTGGCTACCACTAACCCGGCCACCAACTCTGCACCCTCTGCTGCAACTTGCCCATGCCCCCCGCTTCTCCTTCACACAAATTCAGACAGTTGATGTTTTGAAAGCGCTGCAAAATCTGGACCCCTACAAATCAGCTGGGCTAGACAATCTGGACCCTTTCTTCCTAAAACTAGCCGCCGAAATTGTCGCAACCCCTATTACTAGTCTGTTCAACCTCTCTTTCATAACGTCTGAGATCCCCAGAGATTGGAAAGCTGCCGCGGTCATCCCCCTCTTCAAAGGGGGTGACACTCTAGATCCAAACTGCTACAGACCTATATCCATCCTGCCCTGCCTTTCGAAAGTATTCGAAAGCCAAGTTAATAAACAGATTGAACAGCGCCGGAAGAAGATGGCTGCCGTTTTACAGCCCTCTAACCAATTGTACTATTATGTGTGTTTTTCCGCGTTATTTGTAATTTATTTTGTACATAATGTTTCTGCCATCGTCTCTTATAACCAAAGAGAGCTTCTGGATATCAGGACAGCGATTACTCACCTCGCGTTGGACGAACACTTTTTCTTCAACGAGGCGTTCGCGAAGGATATTCTACAGACTCCCGACAAGGCCCAGATCCCCGTCATTCTCGTGAGGAAGAGACGGAGATATCGTGGACGCAGATCCGGGTGCCTTGTAAGGATCCGACGGCGAACGAGTAAACTGCCTCTCCCATCAATCCTATTAGCCAACGTTCAAGCTTTGGAGAATAAAATGGACGATTTAAGATTACGGTTATCCTACCAACGGGACATTAAAAACTGTAATATCTTATGTTTCACGGAGTCGTGGCTGAACGACGACAATGATAACATTCAGCTAGCAGGCTATACGCTACATCGGCAGGACAGAACGGCAGACTCGGGTAAGACGAGGGGTGGCGGTCTCTGTATATTTGTAAACAACAGCTGGTGCACAAAATCAAATACTAAGGAAGTCTCAAGGTTTTGCTCGCCTGAGGTAGAGTATCTTATGATAAGCTGTAGACCACACTATTTACCAAGAGAGTTTTCATCTATATTTTTCATAGCTGTCTATTTACCACCACAAACCAATGCTGGCATTAAGATTGCACTGAATGAGTTGTACAAGGCCATTAATCAACAGGAAAACGCTCATCCAGATGCAGCGCTCCCTAGTAGCAGGGGACTTTAATGCAGGGAAACTTAAATCCGTTCTACCTAATTTCTACCAGCATGTTAAATGTGCAACCAGAGGGGAAAAAACTCTAGACCACCTTTACTCCACACACAGAGACGCATACAAAGCTCTCCCTCGCCCTCCATTTGGCAAATCTGACCATAACTCTATCCTCCTGATTCCTGCTTATAAGCAAAAACTGAAGCAGGAAGCACCAGTGATTCGGCTAATAAAAAAGTGGTCAGATGACGCAGATGCTAAGCTACAGGACTGTTTTGCTAGCACAGACTGGAACATGTTCTGGGATTCTTCAGACAGCATTGAGGAGTACACCACATCAGTCACTGGCTTCATCAATAAGTGCATCGATGATGTCGTCCCCACAGTGACCGTACGTACATACCCCAACCAGAAGCCATGGATTACAGGAAACATCCGCACTGAGCTAAAGGGTAGAGCTGCCGCTTTCAAGGAACGGGACTCTAACCCAGACGCTTATAAGAAATCCCGCTATGACCTCCGACGAACCATCAAACAGGCAAAGAGTCAATACAGGTCTAAGATTGAATCATACTACACTGGCTCTGACGCTCGTCGGATGTGGCAGGGCTTGAAAACTATTACAGACTACAAAGGGAAGCACAGCCGCGAGCTGCCCAGTGACACAAGCCTACCAGACGAGCTAAACCACTTCTATGCTCGCTTCGAGGCAAGCAACACTGAAGCATGCATGAGAGCACCAGCTGTTCCGGACGACTATGTGATCACGCTCTCCGTAGCCGATGTGAGTAAGACTTTTAAGCAGGTCAACATTCACAAGGCCGCAGGGCCAGACGGATTACCAGGACGTGTACTCCGAGCATGTGCTGACCAACTGGCAAGTGTCTTCACTGACATTTTCAACATGTCCCTGACTGAGTCTGTAATACCAACATGTTTCAAGCAGACCACCATAGTCCCCGTGCCCAAGAACTCTAAGATAACCTGCCTAAATGACTACCGACCCGTGGCACTGACGTCTGTAGCCATGAAGTGCTTTGAAAGACTGGTCATGGCTCACATCAACAGCATAATCCCAGAAACCCTAGACCCACTCCAATTTGCATACCGCCCCAACAGATCCACAGATGATGCAATCTCTATCGCACTCCACACTGCCCTTTCCCACCTGGACAAGAGGAACACCTACGTGAGAATGCTATTCATTGACTACAGCTCAGCATTCAACACCATAGTGCCCTCAAAGCTCATCACTAAGCTAAGGATCCTGGGACTAAACACCTCCCTCTGCAACTGGATCCTGGACTTCCTGACGGGCCGCCCCAGGTGGTAAGGGTAGGTAACAACACATCTGCCACACTGATCCTCAACACGGGGCCCCTCAGGGGTGCGTGCTCAGTCCCCTCCTGTACTCTCTGTTCACCCATGACTGCATGGCCAGGCACGACTCCAACACCATCATTAAGTTTGCCGACGACACAACAGTGGTAGGCCTGATCACCGACAACGATGAGACAGCCTATAGGGAGGAGGTCAGAGATCTGGCCGTGTGGTGCCAGGACAACAACCTCTCCCTCAACGTGACCAAGACAAAGGAGATGATTGTGGACTACAGGAAAAAAAAGAGGACTGAGCACGCCCCCATTCTCATCGACGGGGCTGTAGTGGAACAGGTTGAGAGCTTCAAGTTCCTTGGTGTCCACATCACCAACGAACTATCATGGTCCAAACACACCAAGACAGTCGTGAAGAGGGCACGACAAAGCCTATTCCCCTCAGGAGACTAAAAAGATTTGGCATGGGTCCTCAGATCCTCAAAAAATTCTACAGCTGCACCATCGAGAGCATCCTGACTGGTTGCATCACCGCCTGGTATGGCAACTGCTTGGCCTCTGACCGCAAGGCACTACAGAGGGTAGTGCGTACGGCCCAGTACATCACAGGGGCAAAGCTCCCTGCCATCCAGGACCTCTATACCAGGCGGTGTCAGAGGAAGGCCCTCAAAATTGTCAAAGACTCCAGTCACCCTAGTCATAGACTGTTCTCTCTGCTACCGCACGGCAAGCGGTACCGGAGTGCCAAGTCTAGGTCCAAAAGACTTCTCAACAGCTTCTACCCCCAAGCCATAAGACTCCTGAACAGCTAATCATGGCTACCCGGACTATTTGCACTGCCCCCCCACCCCATACTTTTTACGCTGCTGCTACTCTGTTAAGTATTTATGCATAGTCACTTTAACTCTACCCACATGTACATATTACCTCAACTACCTCAACTAGCCGGTGCCCCCGCACATTGACTATGCAACGGTACCCCCCTGTATATATAGCCTCCCTACTGTCACTTTATTCTATTGTATATATAGCCTCCCTACTGTCACTTTATTTTTACTTCTGCTCTTTTTTTCTCAACACTTTTTTGTTGTTGTTTTATTCTTACTTTTTTGTTTAAAATAAATGCACTGTTGGTTAAGGGCTGTAAGTAAGCATTTCACTGTAATGTCTGCACCTGTTGTATTCGGCGCATGTGACCAATAAAATTTGATTTGATTTGATTTGAGATCATCGACCATTTCGAATACCACCGTACCTTCTCCGCTATGCAATCCGGTTTCCGAGCTGGTCACGGGTGCACTTCAGCCACGCTCAAGGTCCTAAACGATATTATAACCGCGATTGATAATAGACAGTACTGTGCAGCCGTCTTCATCGACCTGGCCAAGGCTTTCGACTCTGTCAACCACCGCATTCTTATTGGCAGACTAAATAGCCTTGGTTTCTCAAATGACTGCCTCGCCTGGTTCACCAACTACTTCTCAGATAGAGTTCAGTGTGTCAAATCGGAGGGCCTGTTGTCTGGACCTATGGCAGTCTCTATGGGGGTGCCACAGGGTTCAATTCTTGGGCCGACACTTTTCTCCGTGTATATCAATGATGTCGCTCTTGCTGCTGGTGACTCTCAGATCCACCTCTACGCAGACGACACCATTTTGTATACATCTGGCCCTTCATTGGACACTGTGTTAACAAACCTCCAAACGAGCTTCAATGCCATACAACAATCCTTCAGTAGCCTTCAACTGCTCTTAAACACTAGTAAAACTAAATGCATGCTTTTCAATCGAACGCTGCTAGCACCCGCCCACCCGACTAGAATCACCACTCTACGTGGTCTGACCTAGAGTATGTGGACAACTACAAATATCTAGGTGTCTGGTTAGACTGTAAACTCAACTTCCAGACTCACATAAAGAATCTCCAATCCAAAGTTAAATCTAGAATCGGCTTCCTATTTCGCAACAAAGCCTCCTTCACTCATGCTGCCAAACATGCCCTCGTAAAACTGACTATCCTACCGATCCTTGACTTCGGCGATGTCATTTATAAAATAGCCTCCAACACTCTACTCAGCAAATTGGATGTAGTCTATCACAGTGCCATCCGTTTTGTCTCCAAAGCCCCATACACTACCCACCACTGTGACCTGTACGCTCTTGTTGGCTGGTCCTCACTACATGTTCGTCGCCAAACCCACTGGCTCCAGGCCATCTATAAATCACTGCTAGGCAAATCCCCGCCTTATCTTAGCTCATTGGTCACCATAGCAGCACCCACCCGTAGTCTGCGCTCCAGCAGGTATATCTCACTGGTCATTCCCAAAGCCAACACCTCCTTTGGCCGCCATTCCTTCCAGTTCTCTGCTGCCAATGACTGGAACGAATTGCAAAAATCTCTGAAGCTGGAGACTCTTATCTCCCCTCAATAACTTTAAGCATCAGTTGTCAGAGCACCTTACCGATCACTGCACCTGTACACAGCCCATCTGAAATTAGCCCACCCAACTACCTCATCCCTATATTGTTATTTAATTTGCTCTTTTGCACCCCAGTATCTCTATTTGCACATAATCTCTTGCACATCTAGCATTCCAGTGTTAATACTATTGTAATTATTCTGCACTATAGCCTATTTATTGCCTTACCTCCATAACTTGCTACATTTGCACACACTGTATATATATTTTCTGTTGTATTTCTGACTTTATGTTTTTTTTTACCCCATATGTAACTCTGTGTTGTTTTTGTTGCACTACTTTGCTTTGTCTTGGCCAGGTCGCAGTTGTAAATGAGAACCTGTTCTCAACTGGCTTACCTGGTTAAATAAAGGTGAAATAAAATAAAAATAAAAACAACAGTGAATCTATTTAGTTTTTAATTGGAGATCTCTCAACTATCATTTTCATGATACCACATTGGTAATAGTCAGTGACAAATATCAAAGCTAAGCAGGGCTTGGTTAAAACCCTGGATGCGAGGCCAAAGGGTAGCTGTAAATAGATACATTCTCCAGTAGGAGGTGCTGCCCAGCCTATTGTTTTTTTCTGATAGTGGAAGATCTGACATTGGTTTAAAGATACACATTCAACATATTCTATACAAGGTTTGTGTATGTTGAAATTTGGTTACCATGATGACATAATCCTGTGGTTGAAATTTCACCCTGAAAACAACAGTTGATTACTTTTTTCAAATCCATAGTATTTTCCTCATTGATTCCTTGTCACAATATGTTGACAAATTACATTTCTAACGTTGATTCAACCAGTTTGTGCCCAATGGGTAGCATTGCAGGTTCACATGCCGTTTCGCCCGCTAATTCACTGTAGCCATCATACAGTAGTTCATTGTAGTGTGTGTGTGTGTGTGTGTGTGTGTGAGAGAGTGTGTATGAATCATAGCCCTTGTGTATATAATTCACTACCTGTAGTGAGTGCTTTTATTAAACATTTATCATCAGAGTGTGTGTGAGTGCCAAACGGTACAGAAGCAGTTTGGAACCTTTTAGGATA
This sequence comes from Coregonus clupeaformis, assembly GCF_020615455.1. NCBI lineage: Eukaryota > Metazoa > Chordata > Actinopteri > Salmoniformes > Salmonidae > Coregonus > Coregonus clupeaformis. The sequence continues at coordinate 79,558,610 of NC_059192.1, forward strand.
AGCTATTCACGGATAGTAAAAGAGGAATTATCTTTCTCTTGCTACCACTTGCTTTCCTCCATCCATCCCTACCTCCCTCACTCCTTTACTCCTTCCCACCCTCCCTCTCTCTATCCCCCCATCCTCTCACACACACGCATGCATGAACGTATGCACGCACGCATGCAAACACACATAGAAACACAAACAGACTCCAGCCATTCTGAATTCAAATAAGATCCAAGACTAGAATAGCCTCCACACAATAGGAAACATGCTGAACTAAAAGTATTTGCTTGAATCCAGTTGCTTCCCTCCGATTGCCTGAATGGATGCATGTCCAATCGCGTGTGTGTTGCTGCTGTAACTTTAGCGACCCCATCAGCCCATAATCTAACATGGTGAGCTGAGACAAACACTCACGTTTAGGCCTTTGCAATAACTATGTCTTTTTAAAGATGCAGAAGCATAAAAAAAAGATCAAGCCTTTCATGTTTTGAATTCCTTTGAATGCCATGGAATTAAATTTTTACTTCCTTTTATTTCAGACTCAGACCTGATATACAGTTGAAGTCGGAAGTCTATATACACCTTTGCCAAATACATTTAAACTCAGTTTTTCACAATTCCTGACATTTAATCCTAGTAGAAATTCCCTGTTTTAGGTCAGTTAGGATCACCACTTTATTTTAAGAATGTGAAATGTCAGAATAATAGTAGAGAGAATGATTTATTTCAGCTTTTATTTCTTTCATCACATTCCCATTGGGTCAGACGTTTACAAACACTCAATTAGTATTTGGTAGCATTCTTCAAGGCAAAACTGCTCCAGCTCCTTCAAGTTGGATGGGTTCCGCAGGTGTACAGCAATCTTTAAGTCATACCACAGATTCTCAATTGGGATTGAGGTCTGGGCTTTGACTAGGCCATTCCAAGACATTTAAATGTTTCCCCTTAAACCACTCAAGTGTTGATTTAGTAATATGCTTAGGGTCATTGTCCTGCTGGAAGGTGAACCTCCGTCCCAGTCTCAAATCTCTGGAAGACTGAATTTCCCTGTATTTAGCGCCATCCATCATTCCTTCAATTCTGACCAGTTTCCCAGTCCCTGCCGATGAAAAACATCCCCACAGCATGATGCTGCCACCACCATGCTTCACTGTGGGGATGGTGTTCTTGGGGTGATGAGAGGTGTTGGGTTTGCGCCAAATGACTTGATCAAATCAAATCAAATCAAATCAAATCTTATTGGTCACAAGCGCCGAATACAACAGGTGCAGACATTACAGTGAAATGCTTACTTACAGCCCTTAACCAACAGTGCATTTATTTTAAACAAAAAAAGTAAGAATAAAACAACAACAAAAAAAGTGTTGAGAAAAAAAGAGCAGAAGTAAAATAAAGTGACAGTAGGGAGGCTATATATACAGTAAAATAAAGTGACAGTAGGGAGGCTATATATACAGGGGGGTACCGTTGCAGAGTCAATGTGCGGGGGCACCGGCTAGTTGAGGTAGTTGAGGTAATATGTACATGTGGGTAGAGTTAAAGTGACTATGCATAAATACTTAACAGAGTAGCAGCAGCGTAAAAAGGATGGGGTGGGGGGGCAGTGCAAATAGTCCGGGTAGCCATGATTAGCTGTTCAGGAGTCTTATGGCTTGGGGGTAGAAGCTGTTGAGAAGTCTTTTGGACCTAGACTTGGCACTCCGGTACCGCTTGCCGTGCGGTAGCAGAGAGAACAGTCTATGACTAGGGTGGCTGGAGTCTTTGACAATTTTGAGGGCCTTCCTCTGACACCGCCTGGTATAGAGGTCCTGAATGGCAGGGAGCTTTGCCCCAGTGATGTACTGGGCCGTACGCACTACCCTCTGTAGTGCCTTGCGGTCAGAGGCCAAGCAGTTGCCATACCAGGCGGTGATGCAACCAGTCAGGATGCTCTCGATGGTGCAGCTGTAGAATTTTTTTGAGGATCTGAGGACCCATGCCAAATCTTTTTAGTCTCCTGAGGGGGAATAGGCTTTGTCGTGCCCTCTTCACGACTGTCTTGGTGTGTTTGGACCATGATAGTTCGTTGGTGATGTGGACACCAAGGAACTTGAAGCTCTCAACCTGTTCCACTACAGCCCCGTCGATGAGAATGGGGGCGTGCTCAGTCCTCTTTTTTTCCTGTAGTCCACAATCATCTCCTTTGTCTTGGTCACGTTGAGGGAGAGGTTGTTGTCCTGGCACCACACGGCCAGATCTCTGACCTCCTCCCTATAGGCTGTCTCATCGTTGTCGGTGATCAGGCCTACCACTGTTGTGTCGTCGGCAAACTTAATGATGGTGTTGGAGTCGTGCCTGGCCATGCAGTCATGGGTGAACAGAGAGTACAGGAGGGGACTGAGCACGCACCCCTGAGGGGCCCCCCGTGTTGAGGATCAGTGTGGCAGATGTGTTGTTACCTACCCTTACCACCTGGGGGCGGCCCGTCAGGAAGTCCAGGATCCAGTTGCAGAGGGAGGTGTTTAGTCCCAGGATCCTTAGCTTAGTGATGAGCTTAGAGGGCACTATGGTGTTGAATGCTGAGCTGTAGTCAATGAATAGCATTCTCACATAGGTGTTCCTCTTGTCCAGGTGGGAAAGGGCAGTGTGGAGTGCGATAGAGATTGCATCATCTGTGGATCTGTTGGGGCGGTATGCAAATTGGAGTGGGTCTAGGGTTTCTGGGATTATGCTGTTGATGTGAGCCATGACCAGTCTTTCAAAGCACTTCATGGCTACAGACGTCAGTGCTACGGGTCGGTAGTCATTTAGGCAGGTTATCTTAGAGTTCTTGGGCACGGGGACTATGGTGGTCTGCTTGAAACATGTTGGTATTACAGACTCAGTCAGGGACATGTTGAAAATGTCAGTGAAGACACTTGCCAGTTGGTCAGCACATGCTCGGAGTACACGTCCTGGTAATCCGTCTGGCCCTGCGGCCTTGTGAATGTTGACCTGCTTAAAAGTCTTACTCACATCGGCTACGGAGAGCGTGATCACATAGTCATCCGGAACAGCTGGTGCTCTCATGCATGCTTCAGTGTTGCTTGCCTCGAAGCGAGCATAGAAGTGGTTTAGCTCGTCTGGTAGGCTTGTGTCACTGGGCAGCTCGCGGCTGTGCTTCCCTTTGTAGTCTGTAATAGTTTTCAAGCCCTGCCACATCCGACGAGCGTCAGAGCCAGTGTAGTATGATTCAATCTTAGACCTGTATTGACTCTTTGCCTATTTGATAGTTCGTTGGAGGTCATAGCGGGATTTCTTATAAGCGTCCGGGTTAGAGTCCCGTTCCTTGAAAGCGGCAGCTCTACCCTTTAGCTCAGTGCGGATGTTTCCTGTAATCCATGGCTTCTGGTTGGGGTATGTACGTCACGGTCACTGTGGGGACGACATCATCGATGCACTTATTGATGAAGCCAGTGACTGATGTGGTGTACTCCTCAATGCTGTCTGAAGAATCCCGGAACATGTTCCAGTCTGTGCTAGCAAAACAGTCCTGTAGCTTAGCATCTGCGTCATCTGACCACTTTTTATTAACCGAATCACTGGTGCTTCCTGCTTCAGTTTTTGCTTATAAGCAGGAATCAGGAGGATAGAGTTATGGTCAGATTTGCCAAATGGAGGGCGAGGGAGAGCTTTGTATGCGTCTCTGTGTGTGGAGTAAAGGTGGTCTAGAGTTTTTTTCCCTCTGGTTGCACATTTAACATGCTGGTAGAAATTAGGTAGAACGGATTTAAGTTTCCCTGCATTAAAGTCCCCGGCCACTAGGAGCGCTGCATCTGGATGAGCGTTTTCCTGTTGATTAATGGCCTTGTACAACTCATTCAGAGCAATCTTAATGCCAGCATTGGTTTGTGGTGGTAAATAGACAGCTATGAAAAATATAGATGAAAACTCTCTTGGTAAATAGTGTGGTCTACAGCTTATCATAAGATACTCTACCTCAGGCGAGCAAAACCTCGAAGACTTCCTTAGTATTTGATTTTGTGCACTAGCTGTTGTTTACAAATATACACAGACCGCCGCCCCTTGTCTTACCAGAGTCAGACGTTCTGTCTTGCCGATGTAGCGTATAGCCTGCTAGCTGAATGTTATCATTGTTGTCGTTCAGCCACGACTCCGTGAAACATAAGATATTACAGTTTTTAATGTCCCGTTGGTAGGATAACCGTAATCTTAACTCGTCCATTTTATTCTCAAAAGATTGAACGTTGGCTAGTAGGATTGATGGGAGAGGCAGTTTACTCGCTCGCCGTCGGATCCTTACAAGGCACCCGGATCTGCGTCCGCGATATCTCCGTCTCTTCCTCACGCGAATGACGGGGATCTGGGCCTTGTCGGGTGTCTGTAGGATATCCTTCGCGACCGCCTCGTTGAAGAAAAAATCTTCGTCCAATGCGAGGTGAGTAATCGCTGTCCTGATATCCAGAAGCTCTTTTTGGTTATAAGAGACGATGGCAGAAACATTATGTACAAAATAAATTACAAATAACGCGGAAAAACACACATAATAGTACAATTGGTTAGAGGGCTGTAAAACGGCAGCCATCTTCCCGGCGCTGTTCTTCTTCTTCTTGACTTGATGGTCAATAAGCTCAATTTTAGTCTCATCTGACCAGAGTACCTTCTTCCATATGTTTGGGGAGTCTCCCACATGCCTTTTGGCGAACACCAAACGTGTTTGCTTATTTTTTTCATCAAGCAATGGCTTTTTTCTGGCCACTCTTCTGTAAAGCCCAGCTCTGTGGAGTGTACGGCTTAAAGTGGTCCTATGGACAGATACTCCAATCTCCGCTGTGGAGCTTTGCAGCTCCTTCAGGGTTATTTTTGGTCTCTTTGTTGCCTCTCTGATTAATGCCCTCCTTGCCTGGTCTGTGAGTTTTGGTGGGCGTCCCTCTCTTGTCAGGTTTGTTGTGGTGCCATATTCTTTCAGTGTTTTTTATAATGGATTTAATGGTGCTTCGTGGGATGTTCAAAGTTTCTGATATTTTTTTATAACCCAACCCTGATCTGTACTTCTCCACAACTTTGTCCCTGACCTGTTTGGAGAGCTCCTTGGTCTTCATGGTGCCGCTTGCTTGGTGGTGCCCCTTGCTTAGTGGTGTTGCAGACTCTGGTGCCTTTCAGAACAGGTGTATATATACTGAGATCATGTGACATATCATGTGACACTTAGATTGCACAGTGGTGGAATTTATTTAACTAATTATGTGACTTCTGAAGGTAATTGGTTGCACCAGATCTTATTTAGGGGCTTCATAGCAAAGGGGGTGAATACATATGCACACACCACTTTTCCGTTATTTATTTCTTAGAATGTTCTGAAACAAGTTATTTTTTTCATTTCACTTCACCAATTTTGACTATTTTGTGTATGTCCATTACATGAAATCCAAATAAAAATCCATTTAAATTACAGGTTGTAATGTAACAAAGTAGGGGGATGAATACTTTAGCAAGGCATTGTACTTGCTTACAATGTGTGATGAGTGATTGTGTTGTTGCAGAAAATAAATAGGCCTATAAATGTTGAAATGTTGGCAACAGAGACAGTTGGTATGGTATGAATTTCGAGTTATGAATTATGAAAGTGTATTTTTTAGGGGGGGTGTGGGGCGTGTGTGGGGGGGAGGGGGGAGGGGGGAGCCAAAGAAAACTCTGTGCACAGCCCTACACACACACGCACACACACACACACACACACACACACACAAATGAAACATGCTTATTTTTTCAACCTAATGTATAAAATATTCATTTTTACAAAATATGCATGGTTTTGGTTTCTACACTGCCTTCAGAAAGTATTCATACCCCTTGACTTATTCCACATTTTGTTGTGTTACAGCCTGAATTCAAAATTGATTAAATAGATCATTCTTCTCACCTATCTACACACAGCACCCCATAATGATAATTTTTGCAAATTTATTTAAATTACACTACTGAGTCAATACTTTGTAGAAGCAGCTTTGGCAGCGATTACATCTCTGAGTCTTTCTGGGTAAATCTCTTAAAGCTTTCCACACCTGCATTGTGCAACATTTGCCCATTATTATTTTCAAAATTCTTCAAGCTCTGTCAAATTGGTGGTTGATCATTGCTAGACAATCATTTTCAGGTCTTGCCATAGACTTTCAAGTAGATTTAAGTCAAAACTGTAACTCGGCCACGCAGTAACATTCACTGTCTTCAAGGATAAACAACTCCAGTGTAGATTTGGCCTTGTGTTTTAGGTTATTGTCCTGAAAGGTGAATTCATCTCCCAGTGTCTGTTGGAAAGTAGAGGGAAACCAGGTTTTACTGTGCTAGCTCTATTCCGTTTCTTTTTTATCATGAAAAACTCCCCAGTCCTTAATGATTACAATTATACCCATAACATGATTTAGCCACCACTATGCTTGAAAATATGGAGAGTGGTATTATTGGAATGGCCCCAAACATAACACTTTGAGACATTTGTTGCAGTATTACTTTAGTGCCTTGTTGCAAACAGGATACATGTTTTGGAATATTTGTATTATGTACAGGCTTCCTTCTTTTCACTCTGTCAATTAGGTTAGTATTGTGGAGTAACTACAATGTTGTTGATCCATCCTCAGTTCTCGTATCACAGCCATTAAACTCTGTAACTATTTTAAAGTCACCATTGGCCTCATGGTGAAATCCCTGAGCGGTTTCCTTCCTCTACGGTAACTGAGTTAGGAACGAGGCCTGTATCTTCGTAGTAACTGGGTGTATTGATACACCATCCAAAGTGTAATTAATAACTTCAAATTGCTCAAAGGGATATTCAATGTCTGCCCTTCTTTGCCAGGCAATGGAAAACCTCCCTGGTCTTTGTGGTTGTGTGGTATCTAAATAATGATGCTAATTATGCTGTGAGGACAAGGAATCCACTGACACTGTCCTCGATTATAATAGTTTATTACATCGAAGATTTCAGCCCCAATTTACAGACTTCTGCAGACATCTGGAGAACAACTGTCCCAATCTCTAATATGTTGTTACTCTCTGTCCTTTGTTTCAACCATGGTATTTATATCCTATGCCCTATGTAACATAATATGGGTGTTTTCCCATAAACCAATCCCAGGAGGCCACCTAATAGACTTCATCTAACACATCATTTGCAAACATCAACAAAGTCATAAACTGTTTAGACACTACATATTTCCCCCCTTCGAGACTAATTAAGTCTCGAAAACAAAAAGAATAGGATTATGACAAATAACAATTTTTCTTATTGAGTAACTTTAACAATAAACCAAAATGTATGGAGAGTAAACACATTTTTCTATGGAGTGTAAATACATTTCTATGAAATATGAACACATCTTTATGGAGTGTGAGAGCGAAAAACCTGTCTGGCAGCTTTCTTTCCAAATATCCATCAATCAATCAAGACAGTAAAATTCTCTCACGGCCCCTCTGCCCCAGGCGACCACCTAAGTACTCCAGATCAATTCATAAATCTTTATCAATGCATTTTAAACTATGATACAATTGAATACACATGAAAGCCTCAGAAAACAAAATACAATCAAAAAATGTCCACATTCAGGCTGGTCGACCCATCGGACACTCCTGTGGATTCTCTCTGTCCCTGCCTAGACCCAATATCCCTAAGCATCCACGAAATAAACAAAAACATCTGAGATCCCCACATGTACCCAACAACAGAAACCATAATTCTTCAAAAATGAATACAGAAAGAATATGACACAAATTATGTTTTACACATGCAAATATGTCTATATATCATTGCAGACACTGGAATGTAGTCCACTACACTGCATCTCCTCAGCAGTGTCGACTTTCAATGAAACGTCGATGATGGAATCTGAACATTTCCACACCTTCCTTGTTCCACTTCCTCCAGTCCATTCATATTGTCCATGTTTGAGTTTTTGAATCCCCTCTACACATTCCCCCATATGCAAAACAACACATGCAAATTAAAACATCAATATCAACAATAATATAAAAATGATATATAAAATGAATCACATTCCATTTCCCCCCTTTGATTCATAACAAAATACTAAATATCACAATGATATGTAAAAACATGTGGAAAATGATCGGATATTCAAAATGGATATCTATCCATCAACACTCCATCCAGTCCCACTTGTTCATCTCCATCTAGATCAGTAGCAGTTAACAACGGCATCTGAGTGTTTTTTTCCAGGCATCACAACTCCAACCCATCTCAATATCATAGTCTTCGCAAAAGTCAATAACAAAGTACAAAAGCAAAACATCACACACAGCGCTATAAGAGCTGCTACTAAAATCTGAACTATCACTGCTCCCACTGGGCCTAACTGATCTTGCAACCAAGCCTTCGCTGACCATCCAGCTCCTTCAGATCTACCAAACGCATCCCTTATATTCTTCAATGCATCTATAACACTAGTGATATTATCGGAACTATCTGGAATCAAAGTATAACAATCATCCCCCGTCAAGTTCATAGCCAAACATAATCCACCTTGTTTTGCTAAAATATAGTCAAGAGCCATGTCATGTTTCAACAGCGTCAGTCTGTGACTTCTTTGAGTATTTGACAGAAGGTTAAACCCTCTTATCGTTTCATTTGCAAAACCCTGCAAAGTATAGGTAATATTATCAATGTGATCTGCCAAAAATGTTACACCATACCATGGAAAAAGTCCAAGTCCCCACTTCTCTCCTAGACTTATCCTCCAATGGTAGGCTTCCAGACTATGAAATTTCGCCATGTCTCTTTTCACCCTATTTCCAAACCTAGAATCAGATTTATCTTTGTCCGGTGCTTCCCCTCTTTTAATGGTAAAAACCTCATATGGAAGCTTCAACGTCGACATGTAACAACATCCTGTCCATCCATAGGGTAAGAATATATACATTCTTTATCACCACAAACCCCAGATGTTTCAAAAATTCCCAATAGTCACATTGCCATGCAAAAGCTGATCTTTCACCATCAGTCCTGCTCTTCTTACTAAATGGAACATAAAAAGTTACATTATATTTCTCATTACTAACCTTACGTTCATGCTTACCCAAAGTCATCATATAATCATCACAATCTGATATTCCCATAAACATACCCTGTCCATCATATGTTTTATTTGAACAAAAACTGATTTTAGCCCTCACGGGTTTCACCTCCAATGCTTCAGGAATCGCTGTTAACTGATTTTCCTTCCCATCTAACAAATTCACATAGGGTAATTCATTTAACCAAGAACACTTAAACCTAGGCCTAAACAAATGCTTCGACAACGACATTATTATATCTGTTAATGATTGTTGCTGATACAACAGCCATGATAAAGCATAAGATTGACATGTACTTGATAGTCTCTAAGATTGAACCCCATGTGCCTGGTGCTGGAATTCTCAACAGACATGGACCCTACAGATTCCTCACTGATCTTACAGAATGAGTTAACTGCTGGAACCATAGATTCCTACCTGCCCATCCATCTTTAATTTGTAAAACAGAAGAATCAAATCCATATGCCTTCCATTTAGTTTATCTCTTCCCTAACGAGCGGTATTGATCAGATATATCTTCTTGTCTTCCATCAAAATCAAAGAACTCATCCTTTACCTCCATGATAGTATTCTGCACTATTTCAGATGAATCTACATCATTCTCTACTACCATCTGCTCTCCTATTTCAACACTATCCTTACTACCATTCACAGCACTCTCCATCCGTATCATAAACTTCTGAGTCACTCTTACTACATCCTTTAGTTTCAGAAAAGTTGTTGTTGGTGTCTGTGTCACATTTCCTAAATTTGTTATTGCCTTCGTAACATTAATCTCTTTCAAAGTTACTGTTAAAATAGTTGCTTTAGTTGATGTATTAACACTCTTAATTATTTCCAGTGGGAAAGTGACAGATGTCCTCTGTGTATTATTTACTGTTGGAGTGGCTACTGTAATATACTTCTCCTGAAATCTAAATTTCCCTTCACCACTGTTCTCTCTCGTGCACTTACATGGAAGCTGAGCTGACTGTCCTAGAGTTACTTCAACCCTAGTTTTCGTAACATTTTGGTCTGACTTTTCTCCTAACTGGTCTGGGCCTACTTTGTCTAACCGAATCACCAGCTTCTCCTGTAACAGAGTTGCCCTTGGTGATCTCCGCTGCTTCACATTCCACTGAAATATTCCCTGTTGTCTCTGGGACGTATTGAAAATCAATTTCCCCATTGTAAAAACTATTTTATGTTCCTTTATTGTGAATTATTTTATTATTTTAGACTATGTAGCTTATGTTTCCCTCCCTCCATCCCTCCCTTTATTTTTATTTTTATTTTTAAAATATATTTTAATTAATTAATTAATTAATCAATCAATATATTTATTATTATTATTATTATTATTATTATTTTTATTATTATTTTTTTTTTACCAAATTATTAATTAGTGGCAATCTTACCACATCCGATCAGGAAAAGTAAAGGAAAGTAGTCAACTTCAGAGCAATCCAAAAAAGAAAGACCTCTAATCCAGCAACACTACAGCACTCACAAACCAATTGCTTAATAAGCACCCAATTACCTTAATTTTACAGAATAATGTCAGTGCTGGATTTCCAACACAACTCTAATCAAACCAACTCATGCACAAAAAACTCCAATATGCAATTCTTAATTACATCAATTGATCAGTCAGTTGCCAAGTCCCTGTCAAATTGTCACAACATGAAATATGCTAGGCACACAAAATATCCTGTATGGGAAGGTACGTTTTGTAAACAGAACAGTACTAGCCTTAATTGGACTGGATCCGTTGCAGCACACCCTGTCGCGTGACGCACTCGTCAGCACCTTCTCTCTCTCTCTTTCTCCTCCTTATCATCTCTCATATCACAGAAGAACAAAGGAACAGACAAGAATTTAGTATTTTATGCACTCACTGGGTTATTTCAACCATACAATACCCTTTTAGACAAACCTATGTTCACACTCGCGCTAAGATGGCGTAGCAGTGCGGTCGCTTTTATTTCTTCGTCCTGTGTAAATATCCCGTTTCTTGTTTTTTTTGTCTATTTTGTATATATTTCTCAATTTTTTTACTTTAATTCTTTAACTAAATATACTTTCCTGCAACCCGCCTCACCCAACGTGGAAAGGATTCTATTATTTCTTTATAACTTTTCATCAAGAACCGTAAGCTGAAACGAGTGTAGCCGCAATCTGAATGGCTACCTACTATTAGTCAACGTTAGCGTCTTCACCACTGTCCGTGGCCTACACTATCCACCAGCCAGCTCTAGCTCTAGCCTGGACAATTCGTCGGCCAGTCTGCACAGCGTGCTATCGACCCAGCGTGCTATCGACCCAGAGCTTATTGGACTTTCTGCCGGAATCACTGGACCCTAGCGCCGGATCATCACAACCAGCTAGCTAGCTGCAACCTGTTGTTGGCTGATTACCATTACCATTGCCCTATAGCAAGCACCAGTTAGCCTTGAGCTAGCCTCAGGCCCATCTCCCGGCTATCTACCTCTCTGTCAACCGGACGGGACCTCCTAGTGTTGACACTGAGCCCCGCCCGATCCAACACGACTGGTTTGCCGACGAAATAGTCTGATGTGGTTTCAACAGGCTTCCCGTTGCGACGACCACGAAGATCCATCTGCCAGCCCCGGCCCGCTAGCACACGCAAACTACAACTGTGCTCCCTGCTAGCTGTGCTGAAGCACCAATTTGAACTGCTCTCGGACTCACATATTGCTGTTCACTGGACCTTATGATCACTCAGCTGCACAGCTGATGCCTGCTGGACTGTTCCTTTACACGGTACCCTGTCCTGTTTATTCTGTTTAGTCTTAGCCCAAACGTTATCGCTATTTCCAGTTGTGTCTTAGCTCTCTCTAATAACACCTGTGACTGCTTTATGCCTCTCTCCCATGTCAATTATGCCTTGCCTATTGCTGTTTGGGTTAGTTCTTATTATACAATTTCACTGTAGAACCCCTAGTCCCTCTCAAACTGCCTCATATAGTTCCTTTGTTCCTCCCCCCATACACGCCGAGACCGGCTCAATCGATGCCTCCAATGACGCTATCTCTTTCATTGTTACCCAACGCTTAGGGTTACCTGAACTGTACTCATATCCTTCCATATCCTTTTCTGTACATAATGCCCTGAATCTTTTCTACAACGCCCGGAGAACTGCCCCCTTTATTCTATGTACCCAACGCACTAGAAGACCAGTTCTTAAAGCCTTTAGTCGTATCCTTATTCTAGTCCTCCTCTGTTCCTCTGGTGATGTAGAGGCTAACCCAGGCCCTGCAGCCCCCAGTATCACTCCTACTCCCCAGGAGCTATCATTTGTTGACTTCTGTAACCGTAAAAGTCTTGGTTTTCTGCACATAAATATCAGAAGCCTCCTTCCTAAGTTTGAGTTATTCACTGCGTTAGCACACTCCGCCAACCCTGATGTTCTAGCAGTGTCTGAATCCTGGCTTAGGAAGGCCACCAAAAATTCTGAAATTTCCATCCCCAACTATAACATTTTCCGTCTAGATAGAACTGCCAAAGGGGGTGGAGTTGCAATCTACTGTAGAGATAGCCTGCAGAGCTCCATCATACTATCCAGGTCTGTGCCCAAATAGTTTGAGCTTCTACTTCTAAAAATCCACCTTTCCAGAAATAAATCTCTCACTGTTGCCGCTTGCTACAGACCCCCCTCAGCCCCCAGCTGTATCCTGGACACCATATGTGAATTGATTGCCCCCCATCTATCCTCAGAGTTCGTACTGCTTGGTGACCTAAATTGGGATATGCTTAACACCCCGGCCATCCTACAATCTAAACTAGATGCCCTCAATCTCACACAAATTATCAACGAACCTACCAGGTACAACCCTAAATCCGTAAACATGGGTACCCTCATAGATATCATCCTGACTAACTTACCCTCTAAATACACCTCCGCTGTCTTCAACCAGGATCTCAGCGATCACTGCCTTATTGCCTGCGTCCGTAACGGGTCCGCGGTCAAACGACCACCCCTCATCACTGTCAAACGCTCCCAAAAACACTTCAGCGAGCAGGCCTTCCTAATTGACCTGGCCCAGGTATCCTGGATGGATATAGATCTCATTCCGTCAGTAGAGGATGCCTGGTTGTTCTTTAAAAGTAATTTCCTCTCAATCTTAAATAGACATGCCCCATTCAAAAAATACAGAACTAAGAACAGATATAGCCCCTGGTTCTCCTCAGACTTGACTGCCCTTGACCAGCACAAAAACATCCTGTGGCGTACTGCATTAGCATCAAATAGCCCCCGTGATATGCAACTTTTCAGGGAAGTTAGGAACCAATATACACAAGCAGTTAGGAAAGCAAAGGCTAACTTTTTCAAACAGAAATTTGCATCCTGTAGCACTAACGCCAAAAAGTTTTGGGACACTGTAAAGTCCATGAAAAATAAGAGCACTTCCTCCCAGCTGCCCACTGCACTGAGGCTAGGAAACACTATCACCACCGATAAATCTACAATAATCGAGAATTTCAACAAGCATTTTGCTACGGCTGGCCATGCTTTGCACCTGGCTACCACTACCCCGGCCACCAGCTTTGCACCCTCCGCTGCAACTTGCCCATGCCCCCCCCGCTTCTCCTTCACACAAATCTAGACAGCTGATGATCTAAAAGAGCTGCAAAATCTGGACCCCTACAAATCATCTGGGCTAGACAATCTGGACCCTTTCTTTCTAAAACTATCCGCCGAAATTGTCGCAACCCCTATTACTAGCCTGTTCAACCTCTCTTTCGTAATGTCTGAGATCCCCAGAGATTGGAAAGCTGCCGCGGTCATCCCCCTCTTCAAAGGGGGTGACACTCTAGATCCAAACTGTTACAGACCCATATCCATCCTGCCCTGCCTTTCAAAAGTTTTTGAAAGCCAAGTCAACAAACAGATCACCGACCATTTCGAATCCCACCGTACCTTCTCCGCTATGCAATCCGGTTTCCGAGCTGGTCATGGGTGCACTTCAGCCACACTCAAGGTCCTAAACGATATTATAACCGCGATCGATAATAGACAGTACTGTGCAGCCGTTTTCATTGACCTGGCCAAGGCTTTCGACTCTGTCAACCACCGCATTCTTATTGGCAGACTAAATAGCCTTGGTTTCTCAAATGACTGCCTCGCCTGGTTCACCAACTACTTCTCAGATAGAGTTCAATGTGTCAAATCGAAGGCCTGTTGTCTGGACCTATGGCAGTCTCTATGGGGGTGCCACAGGGATCAATTCTTGGGCCGACTCTTTTCTCTGTGTATATCAATGACGTCGCTCTTGCTGCTGGTGACTCTCAGATCCACCTCTACGCAGACGACACCATTTTGTATACATCTGGCCCTTCATTGGACACTGTGTTAACAAACCTCCAAACGAGCTTCAATTCCATACAACACTCCTTCAGTAGCCTCCAACTGCTCTTAAACACTAGTAAAACTAAATGCATGCTCTTCAACCGAACGCTGCTTGCACCCGCCCACCCGACTAGAATCACTACTCTCGACGGGTCTGACCTAGAGTATGTGGACAACTACAAATATCTAGGTGTCTGGTTAGACTGTAAACTCTCCTTCCAGACTCACATTAAGAATCTCCAATCCAAAGTTAAATCTAGAATCGGTTTCCTATTTCGCAACAAAGCCTCCTTCACTCATGCTGCCAAACATGCCCTCGTAAAACTGACTATCCTACCGATCCTTGACTTCGGCGATGTCATTTACAAAATAGCCTCCAACACTCTACTCAGCAAATTGGATGTTGTCTATCACAGTGCCATCCGTTTTGTCTCCAAAGCCCCATATAATACCCACCACTGTGACCTGTACGCTCTTGTTGGCTGGTCCTCACTACATATTCGTCGCCAAACCCACTGGCTCCAGGCCATCTATAAATCACTGCTAGGCAAATCCCCGCCTTATCTTAGCTCATTGGTCACCATAGCAACACCCACCCGTAGTCTGCGCTCCAGTGGGTATATCTCACTGGTCATCCCCAAAGCCAACACCTCCTTTGGCCGCAATTCCTTCCAGTTCTCTGCTGCCAATGACTGGAACAAATTGCAAAAATCTCTGAAGCTGGAGACACTTATCTCCCTCACTAACTTTAAGCATCAGTTGTCAGAGCACCTTACCGATCACTGCACCTGTACACAGCCCATCTGAAATTAGCCCGCCCAACTACCTCATCCCTATATTGTTATTTATTTTGCTCATTTGTACCCCAGTATCTCTATTTGCACATCATCTCTTGCACATCTATCATTCCAGTGTTAATACTAATTGTAATTATTTTGCACTATAGCCTATTTTATTGCCTCCATAACTTGCTAAATTTGCACACTGTATATTATATGTATTTCTGTTGTATTTTTGACTTTGTTTTGTTTTACCCCATATGTAACTCTGTGTTGTTGTTTTTATCGCACTGCTTTGCTTTATCTTGGCCAGGTCGCAGTTGTAAATGAGAACTTGTTCTCAACTGGTTTACCTGGTTAAATAAAGGTTAAATAAAAAAATAAAAAATAAATAAAAAAACAGCTTAACTCAGGAATATTATAAATAGCTCAATAACATGTTATTTTATTTATTTTTAATCCGTCAACATATCTCTCATTTATCAATTCAATAGATCTCAATCAAATAGTTTCATCGTTAAGCAACAGCCGATTTAACAAACAGAATAATTTATTTGTGTGTAAGTCTCCCCCTCCTTCTCTGTCTGCATGTCACAGCAGCTCAGTGCAGGCAGGGGAGTGGCATATTTGCTCTACGTAACTCTAAACTCATAAAATCCCACACATGGGCAGTTCATTCACCAGTGCGATTTCAGAGTGAGAAGAGCTCCCAAGCAGCTCTCTCCAAGCTAAACAACAGAAAGTAGACAGACCAGCTGTCCCTCCGTTATTTCCCCAACACAGACAAACAGTAACACTTAACAGAACTCACAAACCAACACAAAACATAGAACACAAATCCTACTTTGAAGTTTCTGAACTTCACTTATCCTAATCTGCAGATTTATAGTTATTTTCTTATCCATTACAAAACATCTCTATACACTCTTGAAACTCCTCCCTTTAGGCTCATAATCTTCTAACAGTTATTAAACGTTCTCTTTTTATAGAGACTCATAAGATTTTAACCTTAATGTCCTTCCAGGGGGCTCATATATAGTTAACAATTATTAACGTTCTCACCAACGGAGACTCATAAGATTTTAACCTTAACTTACATATTTCCTTACAAAAAACAAAAACCCCTGTTCTCAACCAAAACATATATATGTATATATCTCTAACATAAATCTTATCCTAACATGAGTCGACACACAGTTTAAACACAACAGAGACGTCTTTATTTTATTCTTATTTTTTCTCCCCCACACACACACAATTCAAGAGGAATACATCCATTCCTACGGTCCTCTAAAGCATGCTACCGTCGTTCCTTATTTTTCATTGTTCCTAAATTTATGCTACCTCGAGTTTGCAGATATTCAATGAGAGGTTACTTCAAACATATACCTCGTCAACTATAAGTCGAGGGGTAACTTGCAACCGAATGTATCTACCACAACCTCCAGTTCCCGGAATTGACCTAAAAAATCAACCTAGTGAGTTTTCAGGATTTTCGGCCCATCCTAATGATCGCCTCGTTTGAGGGCTTTCCATAGATCAACGACGTCCTAATTTGTATACATTTTTCCTTGGCCTTATTCCTTCATTGTATTCTTTTTGAATTTTATTCAAGCAAAATATCCCTGTGTCCAGTATTATCAATTCCTATAGACACTCCCCCCTGTTTGCGTTGTTGTCAACGCAAACAAATTTAGAAATTTAGAACAGACTCTTATCCCACAGCAAATAACAGCAAAGTGCACACATAAGTCTTTCAAACGGTACATCTCCTCAGCGCACACACCCACATAAGCAAACGAACCGACCAGCGCCCAAAATTGTGAGAAATCTCACCTTATGTGCCGGCGTCTTGAGCGGGAGTCACTTCGTAGCTCATGCATGGAACGCTGGAGAGACGCAACACGTCCCAAAGGTCCTCGTCGCCATTCTGTGGTATCTAAATAATGATGCTAATTATGCTGTGAGGACAAGGAATCCGCTGACACTGTCCTCGATTATAATAGTTTATTACATCGAAGATTTCAGCCCCAATTTACAGACTTCTGCAGACATCTGGAGAACAACTGTCCCAATCTCTAATATGTTGTTACTCTCCGTCCTTTGTTTCAACCATGGTATTTATATCCTATGCCCTATGTAACATAATATGGGTGTTTTCCCATAAACCAATCCCAGGAGGCCACCTAATAGACTTCCTCTAACACACCATTTGCAAACATCAACAAAGTCATAAACTGTTTAGACACTACAGTTGAATCTGTGCTTGAAAATCACTGCTCAACTGAGGGACCAGATAATTGAATGTGTGGGGTACAGAGATGAGGTAGTCATTCATAAATCATGTTAAACACTATTATTGCACACAGAGTGAGTCCATGCAACTTATTGGGCTCTATTTTAACAAACCTAACGCAATGGTAAATCTAAGTGCAGGCGGTAGCGCTACAGATTCAGGGGTGTGTTTGATTTTGTTGTGCTATTTTCACTATCACAATGATCGGCGCACTTGCAGGCGCTAAAGGGTTTTTGATTAATAAACAAGTGGTGGGTGTGTCAAGGCTTGGCCTCTCACTGGCCAATCAGAACATGCTCCATGGCGAAATATGTGGTTGTTTCAAGTTGTGTATTTACGGTCTTTTATGTATTGCCTTGGAATCAACTCCAATTCCTATGTTAGTCCTTTATAGTTTGTGAAATGGTTAACAGAAATGAAATAACAAAATGTAGACCTATCTTTGCGAAATACATTAACTGGAACCCACATTGTTCTAAGTAATTGCATGGCTTCAAAAGCATTCAAACGGAGATAGGGGCTAGGCCTACTGTAAATTGCATTATGGCTCAGCGTGGACATGCTAAACATTGTCAATAAGCAAGATTCAATTCATTATTGATAAGGCCTAAAAAGAGAACAAATAATTCAAATCACATTCTTAACAAAATGAAACAACAACTTGTTTTAAATAGGCCATGTCACACTTTTACAGGCACAGTCATTTCTCCCCGTGGGCATATAATATTAATGCAGACTACGGAGGGTTTTACGTACTTCCACACTTTTCACAGTAGCTGGACAAAGATCCAACATAAAGAGAAAGGGAGAATGTCCACTCAACGTTATACTGCTCCCAAATAGGACTATGTTTTATGACCACAATCGGAACCATTTTACAGATCAGATTGCATTCACACATCTCCAGAAGTTGCATTGCATGCACGCCACAGACTTTGTAACCATAAAACCAGGAAGGTGAATCATTCTAATAAGATTGGTTGTAATAAAATTACACGAAAAACAAGCTATCTATTTTTTTTTAAACAACAACGACAATAAATACATGTAAAATGTAATGATATCATAAAATCGGCAGTATAAGAAAGACATTGTTGTTGAACCAGCTTTCGTTTTAGTAGGCCTAAGGTAGGGCTTGGGTTTTGAACATATGAAACGGAAAACAAGCCATTGTTACAGGTTACAGATAACTTCTAAATACGAGGTTCACCGGTATTCACCGAGGTTCTCATTCTCTCGTTTCATGATGGGCATGGACACATAGCCTACATGATGGACAGGGTTTTATGCACGTCCAAAACGGGACCTGCATGGCTAAAATAATGTGGGCCTGTCTACAATGCATAGATAAAAAGGGAATGTCAGCTCACTGTTTTACTCCTCTCAAACTTTATATTTTAATACAACTTTGGTGATTAAGATGCATTTCCAAGTGGTCTCAGGAGCCAAACACTTTATCGAAAGTCTTGACTATTTCGCGATTGCATTGGGCAGGGGGAAAAAAGCCTTAATTGAGAGGAGGCGAGGCTATGCTTGGTTTTTATCCAAATAAAACCTTTTCTTTTAAATACTCTTGTACCATGCGCATATGGGCAGTGTGCGTCATGGCTGGATAAGCTACGTTTCCGCCGTTAAAATTCATGCCATTACCAACTGTGTTACCGCTAAAACCAACTTTTGATATCCCTATCAGCACTGCCTGAATTTAGCGTTTGGATCATGTTTTTATGGACACACCTCAAATATGTCCATCCCTCCCATCTGACAGTTAAATTGCCAAACCTGGCGTGAAAATGCCAGTGCGGCCGTTTTTACATGACGAAATTGCAAACTGACGTGCGTTTGACACTAGAGCTGCTTTAACACCAGCCGAAATTAGAGCCCATTATGTGACTTGTTAAGCAACATTTTACTCATGAACCTATTTCGGCTTGCCATAATTTTTTTTATTAATTTGTCAATATTAAAAAAAAAGTAATTCCACTTTGACATTATGGGGTATTGTGTGTAGGCCAGTGACAAAAAAAAGTCTCAATTGAATCCACTGTAACATAACAAAATGTGTAAAAAGTCAAGGGGTGTGAATACTTTCTGAATGCACTGTATCCCAAATAGCCACTTTGTGTTTGAAGCCCTTTTCTGTGATGTCTTGAAGATGGCTGGGGATAGAAGTTGTTTTTGCTGTAGGCTCTCTCAATGAAGAGTACAATAATTAGGTTTGGCTACATTGGCTTTATATATATATATATGGATTAGGTGGCAGCTCGTTGCATATACAGTAGGACCATTGGTGTCATTACACATCATTTTATGACCATATAAATAGCACAGTTTAAGCCCAGTGTATATGAAATGCACAGAAATCTCATCTTCAACATAACTGCACCATTCTCAAACTTCATATTCTCCTCACAAATGGGGTTTTCCTGGTCTGGTCACGTGGTCAGCAAAAACTCCCTGCCCTACACATGGTAAATGATGGGATCAAAACTGTACATAGTACAAAAGGGAATGTCTTTTTTGTATTTATGAGGGATCCCCTACTCTTCCTGGGGTCCAAACACATTAAGAAACTTATATTACACATACAGTGCTTTCGGAAAGTATTCAGACCCCTTGACTTTTGTCACATTTTGTTACGTTACAGCCTTATTCTATTTTTATTTTTTTTATTTTTTCTAATCTTCATCAATCTACACACAATACCTCATAATGACAAAGCAAAAATAGGTCGTAAGACATTTTTGCTAATTTATACAAAATATAAAACTGAAATATCACATTTACATAAGTATTCAGACCCTTTACTCAGTACTTTGTTGAAGCACCTTTGGCAGCGATTACAGCATCGAGTCTTCCTGGGTATGCCGCTACAAGCTTGGCACATCTGTATTTGGGGAGTTTCTCAGATACTTCTCTGCAGATCCTCTCAAGCTCTGTCAGGTTGGATGGGGAGCGTTGCTGCACAGCTATTTTCAGGTCTCTCCAGAGATGTTCGATCGGGTTCAAGTCCGGGCTCTGGCTGGGCCACTCAAGGACATTCAGAGACTTGTCCCGAAGCCACTCCTGCGTTGTCTTGGCTGTGTGCTTAGGGTCGTTGTCCTGTTGGAAGGTGAACCTTCTCCCCAGTCTGAGGACCTGAGCGCTCTGGAGTAGGTTTTCATCAAGGATCTCTCTGTACTTTACTCCGTTCATCTTTGCCTCGATCCTGACTAGTCTCCCAGTCCCTGCCACTAAAAAACACCCCCACAGCATGATGCTGCCACAACCATGCTTCACTGTAGGGATAGTGCAAGGTTTCCTCCAGAGGTGACGCTTGGCATTCAGGCCAAAGAGTTAAATCTTGGTTTAATCAGACCAGATAATCTTGTTTCTCATGGTCTGAGAGTCTTTAGGTGCATTTTGGCAAACTCCAAGCGGGCTGTCATGTGTTGAGGACTACTGGGACCTTATATAGACAGGTGTGTGGCTATCCAAATCATATCCAATCAATTGAATTTACCACAGGTGGACTCCAATCAAGTTGTAGAAACATCTTAAGGATGATCAATGGAAACAGGATGCATCTGAGCTGAATTTCGAGTCTCAAAGAAAAGGGTCTGAATATTTATGTACATTTGGTATTTCTGTTTGCTATTTTTAAAAAATTTGCAAAAATTTCTAAAAACCTGTTTTTACTTTGTCATTATGGGGTATTGTGTGTAGATTGCTGAGGATTTTTATTTATTTAATACATTTTAGAATAAGTCTGTAACGTAACAAAATGTGGAAAAAGTCAAGGGGTCTGAATACTTTCCGAAGGCACTGTAAAACAAATTATAAAACAATACATCATATAACACTGTCACACCACCACATATCCACAACACAAAATGTATAATACCTCTATACAACAATATTAGAATGTACACTACCGGTGAAAAGTTTTAGAACACCTACTCATTCAAGGGTTTGTCTTTATTTTTACTATTTTCTACATTGTAGAATAATAGTGAAGACGTCAAAACTATAAAATATTTCATATTTGAGATTCTTCAAATAGCCACCCTTTGCCTTGATGACAGCTTTGCACACTCTTGGCATTCTCTCAACCAGCTTCATGAGGTAGTCACCTGGAATACATTTCAATTAACAGATGTGTCTTCTTAAAAGTTATTTTGTGGAATTACTTTCTTTCTTAATGTGTTTGAGCCAATCAGTTGTGTTGTGACAAGGTAGGGGGAGTATACAGAAGATAGCCCTATTTAGTAAAAGACCAAGTTCATATTATGGCAAGAACAGCTCAAATAAGCAAAGAGAAACGACAGTCCATCATTACTTTAAGACATGAAGGTCAGTCAATACGGAACATTTCAAGAACTTTGAAAGTTTCTTTGAGTGCAGTCACAAAAACCATCAAGCGCTATGATGAAACTGGCTCTCATGGGGACCGCCACTGGAATGGAAGACCCAGAGTTACCTCTGCTGCGGAGGATAAGTTCATTAGAGTTCCCAGCCTCAGAAATTGCAGCCCAAATAAATGCTTCACAGAGTTCAAGTAACAGACACATCTCAACATCAACTGTTCAGAGGAGACTGTGTGAATCAGGCATTCATGGTCGAATTGCTGCAAAGAAACCAATACTAAAGGACACCAATAAGAAGAAGAGACTTGCTTGGGCAAAGAAACACGAGCAATGGACATTAGACCGGTGGAAATGTGTCTTTTGCTCTGGAGTCCAAATTGGAGATTTTTGGTTCCAACCGCCGTGTCTTTGTGAGACGCAGTGTGTGTGAGCGGATGATCTCCGCATGTGTATTTACCACCGTAAAGCATGGAAGAGGAGGTGTTATGGTGTGAGGTTGCTTTGCTGGTGACACAGCTATACGCCATCCCATCTGGTTTGGGCTAAGTGGACTATCATTTGTTTTTCAACAGGACAATGACCCGACACACCTCCAGGCTGTTTAAGGGCTATTTTACCAAGAAGGAGAGTGATGGAGTGCTGCATCAGATGACCTGGCCTCCACAATCCCCCGACCTCAACCCAATTGAGATTGTTTGGGATGAGTCGTACCGCAGAGTGAAGGAAAAGCAGCCAACAAGTGCTCAGCATATGTGGGAACTCCTTCAAGACTGTTGGAAAAGCATTAAAGGTGAAGCTGGTTGAGAGAATGCGAAGCGTGTGCAAAGCTATCATCAAGGCAAAGGATGGCTATTTGAAGACTACAAAATATATTTTGATTTGTTTAACACTTTTTTGATTACTACATGATTCCATATGTGTTATTTCATAGTTTTGATGTCTTCACTATTATTCTACAACGTAGAAAATAGTAAAAATAAAGAAAAAGCCTTGAATGAGTAGGTGTTCTAAAAACCTTTGACCGGTAGTGTATGTAAGTGCGTGTGCTAGCGCCTGTGCGCGTATGAGTGTGTCTGTACCTGTGTGTGTGTCTCTTCACAGTCCCCGCTGTTCCATATGCTTTCAACATATTGACATGTTGAAAGCACCGAGCTGTCTGTTTAAACGACTAGCTCACAGCTCAGACACCCATGCATACCCAACAAGACATTCCACCAGAGGTCTCTTCACAGTCCCCAAGTCGAGAACAGACTATGTGAGGCGCACAGTACTACATAGAGCCATGACTACATGGAACTCTATTCCCCATCAGGTAACTGATGCAAGCAGTAGAATCAGATTTTTAAAAATAGATCAAAATACACCTCATGGAACAGAGAGGACTGTGAAGCAACACAAACATAAGCACAGACACATGCATACACACACACGATAACATACGCACTATACACACACGTACACATGGATTTCGTGTTGTAGATATGTGGTAGTGGAGTAGTGGCCTGAGTGCACACACTTAGTGTGTTGTGAAATCTGTTATGAATGTATTGTAATGTTTTTAAAATTGTATAATTGCATTAATTTTGCCGGACCCCAGGAAGAGTAGCTGATGCCTTGGCAGCAGCTAATGGGGATCCATAATAAATACAAATACAAATACAATTTTTTAAAATCCGATTCTACTGCTTGCATCAGCTACCTGATGTTGAATAGAGTTCCATGAAGTACTGTGCACCTCCCATAGTCTGTTCTGGACTTGTGGATTGTGAAGAGTCGTCTGGTGGCATGTCTTGTGGAGTATGGATGGGTATCCGAGCTGTGTGCTAGTAGTTTAAACTGACAGCTCAGTGCATTCAGCTTGTCAACACCTCTTACAAAAACAAGTAGGGATAAAGTCAATCTCTCCTCCACTTTGAGCCATGAGAGATTAACATGCAGATCATTAATGTTAGCTCTCCATGTACATTTAAGGGCCAGCCGTGCTGCCCTGTTCTGAGCCAATTGCCATTTTCCTAAGTCCTTCTTTGTGGCACCTGACCACACGACTGAACAGTAGTCCAGGTGCGACAAAACTAGGGCCTGTAGGACCTGCCTTGTTGACAGTGTTGTCAAGAAGGCAGAGCCACGCTTTATTATGGACAGACTTCTCCAGATCTTAGCTACTGTTGTATCAACATGTTTTGACCATGACAGTTCACAATCCAGGGATACTCCAAGCTGTTTAATCACCTCAACTTGTTCAATTTCCACATTAGTAATTATTAGTTGAGGTTTAAGGTTTAGTGAATGATTTGTCCCAAATGCAATGTTTTTAGTTTTTGAAATATTTAGGACTAACTTATTCCTTGCCATCCATTCTGAAACTAACTGCAGGTCTTTGTTAAGTGTTGCAGTCATTTCAGTAGCTGTTGTAGCTGACGTGTATAGTGTTGAGTCATCAGCATACATAGACACAATGGCTTTATTCAAAGCCAGTGGCATGTCGTTAGTAAAGATTGAACAAAGTAAGGGGCCTAAACAGCTGCCCTGGGGAATTCCTGATTCTACCTGGATTATGTTGGAGAGGCTTCCATTAAAGAACACCCTCTGTGTTCTGTTAGACAGGTAACTCTTTATTCACAATATGGCAGGGGGTGTAAAGCCATAACATGCGTTTTTCCAGCAGCAGACTGTGATCGATAATGTCAAAAGCCACACTGAAGTCTAACAAAGCAGCCCTCACAATCTTTTTCTCATCAATTACTCTCAGCCAGTCATCAGTCATTTGTGTAAGTACTGTGCTTGTTGAATGTCCTTCCCTATAAGCATGCTGAAAGTCTGTTGTCAATTTGTTTAAAGTAAAATAGTATTGTATCTGGTCAAACAACATTTTTTTCAAAAGTTTACTTAGGGTTGGTAACAGGCTGATTGGTCGGCTAGTTGAGCCAGTAAAGGGGGCTTTACTATTCTTGGGTAGTGGAATTAGTTTTGCTTCCCTCCAGGCCTGAGGGCACACACTTTCTAGTAGGCTTAGATTGAAAATATGGCAAATAGGAGTGTCAATATCGTCTGCTATTATCCTCAGTAATTTTCCATCTAAGTTGTCAGACCCCGGCGGCTTGTCATTGTTGATAGACAACAATAATTTTTTTACCTCTTCCACACTCACTTTACAGAAGAAAAAATTACAATGCTTGTCTTTCATAATTTGATCAGTTATACTTGGATGTGTAGTGTCAGCATTTGTTGCTGGCATGTCATGCCTAAATTTGCTAATCTTGCCAATGAAAAAATCATTAAAGTAGTTGGCAATACAGTGAGGGAAAAAAGTATTTGATCCCCTGCTGATTTGTACGTTTGCCCACAGACAAAGAAATGATCAGTCTATAATTTTAATGGTAGGTGTATTTGAACAGTGAGAGACAGAATAACAACAAAAAAATCCAGAAAAATGCATGCCAAAAATGTTATAAATTGATTTGCATTTTAATGAGGGAAATAAGAATCTGACCCCCTCTCAATCAGAGAGATTTCTGGCTCCCAGGTGTCTTTTATGCAGGTAACGAGCTGAGATTAGGAGCACACTCTTAAAGGGAGTGCTCCTAATCTCAGTTTGTTACCTGTATAAAAGACACCTGTCCACAGAAGCAATCAATCAATCAGATTCCAAACTCTCCACCATAGCCAAGACCAAGGATGTCAGGGACAAGATTGTAGACCTACACAAGGCTGGAATGGGCTACAAGACCATCGCCAAGCAGCTTGGTGAGAAGGTGACAACAGTTGGTGCAATTATTCACAAATGGAAGAAACACAAAAGAACTGTCAATCTCCCTCGGCCTGGGGCTCCATGCAAGTTCTCACCTCGTGGAGTTGCAATGATCATGAGAACAGTGAGGAATCAGCCCAGAACTACACGGGAGGATCTTGTCAATGATCTCAAGGCAGCTGGGACCATAGTCACCAAGAAAACAATTGGTAACACACTACGTCTACAATCTTGTCCCTGACATCCTTGGAGAGCTCTTTGGTCTTGGCTATGGTGGAGAGTTTGGAATCTGATTGATTGATTGCTTCTGTGGACAGGTGTCTTTTATACAGGTAACAAACTGAGATTAGGAGCACTCCCTTTAAGAGTGTGCTCCTAATCTCAGCTCGTTACCTGTATAAAAGACACCTGGGAGCCAGAAATCTTTCTGATTGAGAGGGGGTCAAATACTTATTTCCCTCATTAAAATGCAATCAATGCGTTTTTCTGGAGTTTTTTGTTGTTATTCTGTCTCTCACTGTTCAAATAAACCTACCATTAAAATTATAGACTGATCATGTCTTTGTCAGTAGGCAAATGTACAAAATCAGCAGGGGATCAAATACTTTTTCCCCTCACTGTATACTAAACAACCAAAGATTTCAAGACTAAAGGCTGGTTTATACTACGAGTGTGTTCGTAAATTTAATCTGGAGTGCCAGAGTGTTTTCTGGGTGTTCGTAAACTCAGAGCGCTGTTAGATTGTCCGTTCATAAATTCTGAGCTTTTCGCTTTCGGCACGTTCAGAGCGCACACCCTAGCAGAGCTGGTTAGGCTGTTTTTATGTTATCCATAACGTTGGTTACTGCAACTGTGCTGCTGACAATAATTTAATTAAGCTTTTTTGCCAACGTTTACTGACACCGGCCATATTCAACGGGTGTTGAGCATTCGTAAATTTGTCGTTATTCTGCACTCTGGCACACTCAGACGAGAATACTCTGAAATTGGAGTAGATAGCCAGAGCGAATTTACCAGCTACATCTATCGACAGTTGTCGCAGTGACATCATGAACATTCTATTGAAATGGTAACTTGCATAGTGGAGTCTTTTGGTTAGACATGTAGCTAGCTAGCTAAAGAATGAACCATAATCCCAACTCATAACGTTACTACCCTGCATGAATCTGCACGTAGCTAACCAACCAGGTTCAATGTTAGCTAGCTAATATTAGGCTATAACTAGCAATGCAAATGGCTCTGAGATACGAATAATGTTACTACACAGATCATACATGTAACTTTAGCTAGCGAGCCAGCCAGCTAACGTTAGCTAGCTAGCTAACAGTACACTTTAACTTGAAATGAAAATGACTTTCTGTCAAAATTAGAAATGTGTAATATCTGAAAATGTAGCTAGTATACATGGATGGACGCTTCTCCCTCTCTGTCACGGATGTCATGGTTGCCCTTAGTTTGAAGACGTAATCCGGAGACAGGTGTTTATACAACAGCCTTCTTTGTGTTCTCTTTTCGACTCCCTGCATATTTGCAATCAAACACCAGAATTTTCTCCATCTCCTTAGTTATCATACTCTAATTCCACTGATTTCAAAACTCCGTCCTCCAGAAAGTGGAGAGCAACACTTATGCAGTTCTACTACGTGATATCTTTCAAAAAAGGCGTTAGAAAGAATTACCTACATATTCTGAATAGCTCATGTTATAGACAGAAGCGTGCAGACCAATCTGTACTCATCTCTCGGCATATCCAGCCCATTCATTGCCTCAGCCAATCATGGCTAGCGGAAAGGTTGCTGTCTTTTTCTGTGGCTAAACCAACTAGGCTCATAATTTAACAATTGTATTCGTATTTACAGATGGCATACAAGTTTGTTATTAAGGCACATGAAAGTTCACTTGTTCCAAAAAGCATTTCTGCCCAAAAACTCATTTTGATTAAAAAAAAAAGTTTACATTCAAATGGCTCTCCTGTGAAGTAGTGACATGCGACATACGACTAGTTTGCTGAAACGAGTCACATTTTATAAAGCGATGAGTGGGCATTTCCCTTTTCTCTATGTATTGGACGGTCTTTTCTTCTCCCTTTGTCTTATAACTGTCACGATCGTCATAATGAGCGGACCAAGGCACAGCGTGATATGCGTACATCTTTTTAATAGTATACTGGCAACACGATACAAAATACAAAACAACAAAACGAAACGTGAAGTCCTCGGTCATGAACACAAACCAACATGGAACATAGACACTACACAAAGAAACTAACACCCTGGCTCAACATACAAGAGTCCCCAGAGCCAGGGAGTGACAGTACCCCCCCCCCCCCCAAAGGCGCGGACTGCGACCGCGCCAACATAAACCCAACAGGGGAGGGGCCGGGTGGGCATTCCTCCTCGGAGGCGGATCCGGCTCCGGGCGTGACCACCACCCTCTAACAACCCCCCCGTAGCGCCCCTGGTCTGGTCCCGCTGGCTGGAGCTGGACTGGACATCGGTGGAGCGGATTGCTTAGGCTCCGGTGTGGAGCAGCTGACCGGTACCTGACCAGGCACCGGTGAAACAGGCACGGGCTGTGCCGGACTGACGACGCGCACCACAGGCTTGGTGCGGAGAGCAGGAACGGGCCAGATTGGGCTGACGACGCGCACCATTGGCTTGGTGCGGGGAGCAGGGACGGGCCGGACCGGGCTGACGAAGGGCACCACTGGCTTGGTGCGGGGAGCAGGAACAGGCCGGACCGGGCTGACGACGCTCACCATTGGCTTGGTGCGGGGAGCAGGAATGGGCCGGACCGGGCTGACGAAGCGCACCACTGGCTTGGTGCGGGAGCAGGAACAGGCCGGGCCGGGCTGGCGACGCGCACCATAGGCTTGGTGCGGGAGCAGGAACAGGCCGGGCCGGGTGGCGACGCCGCACCATTGGCTTGGTGCGGGAGCAGGGACGGGCCGGACCGGGCTGACGAAGCGCACCACTGGCTTGGTGCGGGGAGCAGGAACAGGCCGGGCCGGGCTGGCGACGCGCACCATAGGCTTGGTGCGGGGAGCAGAAACAGGCCGGGCCGGGCTGGCGACACGCACCATAGGCTTGGTGCGGGGAACAGGAACAGGCCGGACCGGGCTGGCGACGCGCACCATTGGCTTGGTGCGAGGGGCGGGAACAGGCCGGACCGGGCTGGCGACGCGCACCATTGGCTTGGTGCGAGGGGCAGGAACAGGCCGGGCCGGGCTGGCGACGCGCACCATTGGCTTGATGCGAGGGGCAGGAACAGGCCGGGTCGGGCTGGCGACACGCACCATTGTCTTGGTGCGAGGGGCAGGAACAGGTCGGGCGGGCTGGCGACGCGCACCATTGGCTTGGTGCGAGGGGCAGGAACAGGCCGGGCCGGGCTGGCGACGTTTATCACAGGCTTGGTGCAAGGGACAGGAATAGGCCGGACCGTACTGGGAACACACACCACTGGCCTTGTGCGGGGATCAGGAACGGGCCGGACCGGACTGGTAACACACCTCAGTACCTCTCGCCGTGCCTCTACACTCTCCCTCCCTCTAACGATCAATGGCCCCTGTAACCTGGTGGCCTTCTCTCCTCGTCCACAAACTCGCCCTGTATCTGCCTCCAGCCCCGTCGTCCATGCCGTGTGCCCCCCCCCCAAAATGTTTTATTGGGGTTGCCTCTCGCCTGTCCGACGACGACACTGTTGGCGCCGCACCTCCTCTCTCGCCAGGGCTTTAACTTTAGCCCATGGCCCTTTGCCCGCGAACATATCCTCCCAGGACCACCATTGGCCCACCTGGGCCATCGCCAACCGCTCCAGCTCCTTACCCAGCGTTTGCTCCTGCACACACTGCTTGGTCCAGTTTTGGTGGGATCTTCTGTCACGATCGTCATAATGAGCGGACCAAGGCGCAGCGTGATATGCGTACATCTTTTTAATAGTGTACTGGCAACACGATACAAAATAAAAAACAACAAAACGAAACGTGAAGTCCTCGGTCATGAACACAAACCAACACGGAACATAGACACTACACAAAGAAACTAACACCCTGGCTCAACATACAAGAGTCCCCAGAGCCAGGGCGTGACAATAACACTATTTTGTGTTATTATTTTGGATGTGTGTAAAACCTCTCTTCTCAAATGGGATCAGAGCCCTGACAGACTGTTGACTTTGAGGAGAGAGAGAAGAGAAGTCGTTAAAAGGATATAGGAGCTGTCTGCCTCCTTATTTGAACAGGGCCAACAACATGGCCAGCAACATGGCCAACTCTACAGGATAAACATCATGGAGACACTGCGTCAGTGGGTGGCCCAGCCGCAGTCCCATCCTGCCTGGACTGTGTGTATGTGAGAGAGAGAGAGATAATGCGTGTGTGTGTGTGTGAGAGCGAGAGAGTGTGTGTGTGTGTGTATGTGTGCGTGCATGCATTCGTTTGTGTGTGGCCTGTTTTTAGCAGTCTGAGAGCTATCTGGAATTTCCATCTGTGCTCCGGCCTTTCAGGAACGCTGAACTGTCCCATTGGTTGGAAGGATACCCAGTTTTGAAGACTGGGCCTGCATCCCAAATGGCACCCTATTCCCTATATATTGCACTACTTTTTACCAGGACCCATAGTGTGTGTGTGTGTGTGTGTGTGCGCAGCCAGGTTACTCAAGATCAAGGCGATATTCAACATTCATCCAGGAACCCCAGGACGTCTTCAAAGCCGGCCAATATGGGCAACGGTGAGTGCTATTCCCATCAAGTAGGCTTGCGGCTTGCTAGGGAGTTGTGGATGTGGATGGTGGATGAGCTCCGGCTCTGAGGGTCACGTGTTCAATCCCAGTGTTAGGCACTAGTTTTTATTTGTTTCTGTTGTAACCCAATCCCAAACCTTAACCCTTACTTCAACCATTTGGAATTAATGCCTACACTTAATGTGAAATGTGACGTTTTTCCCCCCAGGACAAACTTGAATACTGAAGACAAACGGTGTCAAACTGTGAGATCTTCTTGGTGTATGTGTGTGTGTGTCAGCATGACCAGGCTTTGTGCCACCACAAACACCCTTCTCCCGCTGTTGACTTAACCACAGGAGGAGGCGCACACACACACTAACACACACTAACACACACACACTGCAATGGAATCCACTCCCATCATGTTTCCTTCCGACATGATAGGAAATGAGAATTCCTCCAAAGGAGAAAATAAAATAATCTCTCGGAAAGCAAATAAACATCCCCAACAGTCTCCAAGCCTCACAGCACCCAGGACATCCTTGTCTATCACTGTCTATAATTTCTCATACTTGGATGAGTTTGATGTTTGTTTGGTCATAAGATGTGCCAAGCATTGCTGTCTATTCAACCACAAGGGATGGGTGGTGTGGTTCCTATATCAGCTAAGCAGGTTTGATATACATGGATGGAAGACATACCAATCCAACCCATCATCCCGACCCCCCCTATCAACCTTTCTCCTGTCTTCTCTAACTCTTCCCCAGATGGTTGTAGTACATTAGAATGTTATCTTAGTCAACTAGGGGGTAAAGTAAAGGTATGCATTAAATGTAATGGTCAAAGAAGGCGATTGAGAGAGATGAGAAATAATGCTTGTACGTCAAAACAGCATCAACACATATTCAAATATCGACATTAGTTTACCAGCCTACTCAGTACACATGGACATCACTTGATGCATCACAAAGTAGTTGGCAACCTTGGATATCTGGACCCGGTTGGTGTCTCTGGGACAGTTTTAGTGTCCTTAGTTCCATATTCAATCCAACGCCAAGAGTTTAGGACAACTCAGCTCCCTGGGCACCAAATCAAACAGCCCTAAAAACAATAGAGAGTAGGAGCGGAAAAGATTTAAGAGGTTGCACTGTAAAAAACATCAGCCAATCCAGCAGACGGAACCAGGGAGCATCTCCTCAGCTGGAGGTGGAAAAAAACAGATGGATAAAGGGAGAGATGGCGAGAGGGATAGAAAGAGGAGAGAGAGAGAGAGAGAGAGAGAGAGAGGAGAGAGAGAGAGAGGGGAGAAAGATAAAGAGAGACAGAGATGGAGACAGATCCGGAAAGAGAGAAAGAGAGGGAAAAAGAAAGAGAGAGAGATTAACCAGTCAGGAAAGAGCTTACACAACATGGCCAAATGTATGTGGACTCGTCAAACATCTCATTCAAAAATCATGGGCATTTAATATGGAGTTGCTCCCCCCTTTGCTGCTATAACAGCCTCCACCCTTCTGGGAAGGCTTTCCAATAGATGTTGGAACATTGCTGCTGGGACCACGAGCAATATTGAGGTCGGGCACTGATATTGGGCGATTAGGCCCGCAGTTGGCGTTCCAATTCATCCCAAAGGTTTTCGATGGGGTTGAGGTCAGGGCTCTGTGCAGGCCAGTCAAGTTCTTCCACACTGATCTCGACAAACCATTTCTCTATGGACCTCGCTTTGTGCACAGGGGCATTGTCATGCTGGAACAGGAAAGAGCCTTCCCCACACTGTTGCCACAAAGTTGGAAGCACAGAATCATCTAGAATGTCATTGTATGCTGTAGCATTAATATTTCCCTTCACTGGAACTAAGGGGCCTAGCTCGAACCATGAAAAACAGCCCCAGACCACTATTCCTCCTTCACCAAACTTCACAGTTGGCACTATGCACTGGGGCAGGTTGCGTTGTCCTGGCATCCGCCAAACCCATATTCGTCCGTCGGACTGCCTAATGGTGAAGCGTGATTCATCACTCCAGAGAATGCCTTTCCACTGCTCCAGAGTCCAATGGCAGCAAGTTTACCCCACTCCAGCCGATGCTTGGCATTGCGCATGGTAATCTTAGGCTTGTGTGCGGCTGCTCGGCCAAGGAAACCGATTTCATGAAGCTTCCGACGAACAGTTATTGTGCTGACGTTGCTTTCAGAGGCAATTTGGACCTCTGTAGTGAGTGTTGCAACCGAGGATAGACGATTTTTACGCACTACGTGCTTCAGCACTCCCGTTCTGTGAGCTTGTGTGGCCTACCACTTCACGGCTGAGCCGTTGTTGCTCCTAGACGTTTCCACTTCACAATAACAGCACTTACAGTTGACCGGGGCAGCTCTCGCAGGGCAGAAATTCTACAGGATAGAACTTGATCCTTTTGGAGGTAGCGTTGAGAAAAATATTCTACACACGAGAGGTGTTGTTAAAGAAAATCGAATCCTCATAGGCAAGCCTTGATGTGTGGAAAATTAGGGAGGTTGGGTTGCCAAAGTATTGTCAATTTGTTTGTTTCCAGAGTCTTTGAATACTCATTTATTTGACAGTTTATTAAATGATTAAAACTAGCCCTTGATGGGTGTTTTATTAAACAGGATGTTGATATCATTCTATTAAACCTCTAACAGCATCACTGAACATTTGAGCATCACACAGAAATCTCCACAGCTGCTCTAAATTAATACATATGTACTGCCCATAGTCAGCGACAGGCCAAAAATAGCACACTGGAATGGGAAATGTAATGATGACTGAAAATAATGAGAAAGAGAGGAAGTGTGCCTAAGGAAAAATAAATCTTCCTTTAATATATCTCAAGATCAAGGAAGACTCATCAACAGATTATTTTAATTCCTTTGAGTCTTCATAGAGAGAAACAAAGTATGTTTGTGTGTGTGTTTTTCAAGTTTCAAGTTTTATTTGTCACATGCACAATTACTTAACTTACAAGCCCTACTCAACAGTGCAGTATTCAATATCAAAATATCATACCTGATTTTTTTAAATTACACGAGAAATAGGAAATAAGAGAGGAAGCTGAAATAAATAATTCTCTCTACTATTATTCTGACATTTCACATTTTTAAAATAAAGTGGTGATCCTAACTGACCTAAGACAGGGAATTCTTACTTGGATTAAATGTCAGGAATTGTGAAAAACGGAGTTTAAATGTATTTGGCTAAGGTGTATGTAGACTTCCGACTTCAACTGTAAGTTTATCATTTTAAAAGGCTAATTGATCATTAGAAAGCCCTTTTGCAATTATGTTAGCACAGCTGAAAACTGTTGTGCTGATTAAAGAAGCAATAAAACTGGCCTTCTTGAGACTAGTTGAGTATCTGGAGGATCAGCAATTGTGGGTTCGATTACAGGCTCAAAATGGCCAGAAACAAATAACTTTCTTCTGAAACTCGTCAGTCTATTCTTGTTCTGAGAAATGGCTATTCTATGCGAGAAATTGCCAAGAAACTGAAGATCTCGTACAACGCTGTGTACTACTCCTTTCACAGAACAGCGCAAACTGGCTCTAACCAGAATAGAAAGAGGAGTGGGAGGCCCCGGTGCACAACTGAGCAAGAGGACAAATACATTAGAGTGTCTAGTTTGAGAAACAGGTGCCTCACAGGTCCTCAACTGGCAGCTTCATTAAATAGTACCCGCAAAACACCAGTCTCAACATCAACAGTGAAGAGGCGACTCCGGGATTCTGACTTTCTAGGCAGAGTTGCAAAGAAAAAGCCATATCTCAGACTGGCCAATAAAAACAAAATATTAAGATGGGAAGTCTAAGATATGGCTTTGCTAGCAGTAAAACCTTGAAATCAGCCCTAGCCTTAACAGGAAGCCAGTGTAGAGGCTTGCACTAGAGTAATATGATCACATTTTGGGGTTCTAATCAAGATTCTAGCAGCCATGTTTAGCACTAACAGAAGTTTATTTAGTGCTTTGTCCGGGTAGACGGAGAGTAGAGCATTGCAGTAGTCTAATCTAGAAGTAACAAAAGCAAGGATTAGCTTTTCTGCATCATTTATGGACATAAGGTTTCTGCTTTTTGCAATGTTACGAAGATGGAAAAAACCTGCCCTTGAAATATTCTTGATATGTTCGCCAAAAGAGAGATCAGGGTCCAAAGCAACGCTGACGTCCTTCACAGTTTTATTTGAGACGACTTTACAACCATCGAGATTAATTGTCAGATAAAACAGCAGATCTCTTTGTTTCTTGGGACCTAGAACTAGCATCTCTGTTTTGTCCGAGTTTAAAAGTAAAGATATTGCCACCATCCACTTCCTTATGTCTTAAACACAGGCTTCCAGAGTAGGCAATTTACACCATGTACAGCTGTGTGTCGTCCACATAGCAGTGAAAGTTGACATTGTGTTTCTGAATGACATCACCAAGAGGTAGATTATATAGTGAAAACAATAGTGGTCCTAAAATGGAACCTTGAGGAACACCGAAACGTACAATTGATTTGTCAGAGGACAAACCATGCACAGAGACAAACTGATATCCTTCCGACAGATAAGATCTAAACCAGGCAAGAACTTGTCCATGTAGACCAATTAGGATTTCCAATCTTTCCAAAATAATGTGGTGATCGATGGTGTCAAAAGCGACACTAAGGTCTAGGAGCACGAGTTCAGATGCCATTAAAGTCTGATTCCATTAAAAGGTAATTTGCCACCTTAACGAGTGCAGTCTCAGTACAATGATGGAGTCTAAAACCAGACTGAAGCATTTCGTATACATTATTTGTATTCAGGAAGGCAGTGAGTTGCTGCGCAACAGTTTTTCCTAAAGGTTTTGAGAGGAATGGGAGATTCGATATAGGCCGATAGGTTTTTACATTTTCCGGGTCAAGGTTTGGCTTTTTCAAGAGAGGCTTTATTACTGCCACTTTTAGTACACATCCGGAGGATAGGGAGACGTTTATTATGTTCTTAATTTGCTTTCTAATGATCATGATCTTTTCGTCGAAGAAGTGAGGAACGCTCTATACGGCCCTGGAGGCCTGTAAACAGTAGCTATAAAAAGTGATTGAGTAGGCTACATAGATTTCATGACTAGAACCTCAAAAGACGAAAACACTGTTATTTTTGTTTTGTAAATTGAAATTTGCTGTCGTAAATGTTAGCAACACTAGTGTGGGATGCGAGGGGGATATGGTCACTAGTGTAACCAGGAGGAGAGGCCTTATTTAACACAGTAAATTCATCAGGCTTGAGTCATGTTTCAGTCAGGCCAATCAAATCAAGGTTAGCTCATTGACTATCACTGCCTTGGAAGTGAGGGATCTAACATTAAGTAGCCCAATAATGACAAGAATGAAGGAGTTCTTTATCCCAGTGAGATTGCTAAGGCGAACACCGCCATGTTTAGTTTTTCCCAACCTAGATCGAGGCACAGACACGGTCTCAATGGGGATAGCTGAGCTGACTATACTGACTGTGCTAGTAGCAGACTCTACTAAGCTAGCAGGCTTGCTAACAGCCTGCTGCCTGGCCTGTACCCTATCTCATTATGGATCTAGAGGAGATAGAGCACTGTCTATGTTGATAGATAAGATGAGAGCACCCCTCCAGCTAGGATGGAGTCCGTCACTCCTCAGCAGACCAGGCTTGGTCCTGTTTCTGGGTGAGTCCCAGAAAGAGGGCCAATTATCTACAAATTCTATATTTTGGGAGGGGCAGAAAACAGTTTTCAACCAGCGATTGAGTTGTGGGACTGCTGTATAGCTCATCACTCCCCCTATCTTGGAGGGAGCCAAGCTAATTTACACACTGAAGCTATGTTGCGCTTTTGTGTGTGTGTGTGTGTGTGTGTGTGTGTGTGTGTGTGTGTGTGTGTGTGTGTGTGTGTGTGTGTGTGTGTGTGTGTGTGTGTGTGTGTGTGCAATAGTGTCAGTGTAGGTGTGATAGGCAGATATACATGTAAACAGGGCTGAAAAGTGACTGGTATCAGGAATATATAAATGCTTATGGAAATACTGTATACGAGTGGTAATATATACATGTAAACAGGAGTAATAGTGACCAGTAGCAGGATAAATAGATATATCCTTATGGTAATAGCAATCAATAATCAATTAACAGCAGCATAGTGGTAGTAATATATTTAATTGTGTGTGTGTGTGTTCACATCAGAATTAGACGTTTCTCAAACGTCAAATCTATACGTTTTTCCACATGTCGAATTTCGACATGTTTAAGATTAAGTTTAGGCATTAACTCCGAATTTTTAAGTTTAGGGTTACGTTCACTTATTAACTCCAAAATCTTAAGGTTAGGCAGTTACTCCGAATGGTTAAGGTAAGGGTTAAGGTTTGGGATAGTCTTAAAACAAAAATCTTCTATCACTGGATTTGAACATGCAATCTTCTGCAACAGAGGCAGGTGTTTACACCATTCCACCATCCCCATCCACAGTGCTATAGTCAAACTGAAACCTACTTGAAGGTAACAGTGCTCACTGTTGCCCTAGTGGCCGGTTTCTATGTCATCTCCTGACGTCCTCAAACATGCATGGACGTCTAATCCTAACTTGTATCACAGGTGACCTGGCTGGTGTGTGTGTGTGTGTGTGTGTGTGTGTGTGATGATTCACCCATGTCTAATCCCTTGTGAGTGATGTTAGTTAATTAAGTGGGACAAGATTGAAGAGGGATTAATAATAAACAAACCTGTGTTTCCCCTGCCTAGAGCCAGTTTGAAGCATCACGCTAGAGGAACCAAGAGGGAGAAGAAAAAGCACTGTACCCTGCTTAGCCTTTTTAAAGGATTGTCGAAAGACGCAATATTTAGTCCAGAGAGGGAGATATCAAAGCAAGCAGTAAACTGTTCTACTTCCTCTGCAATTTTCAGTGTAGCTAATTGATCAGGGTTGGGGTAAATTCTATTTCAATTTAGTGAATTTGAGAGATTAATGGACGTTTTTTATTAAATGTTTTGTGGTAGTCACGTTAACTTTTTTTCCCCTATGGCAGGGGTAGGCAACTAGATTTAGCTGTGAGACGGTTTTTGTCAGAATAGATGTTTGGGGGGCTGGAACATAATTATAATAATTGGAACACTGCAAATTGACCATAAGTAAGCCCAAATATAGATTGTGTTTGAAAAAAACTTCATCATTTCATAAATTCACCCCTCAAAGGTAGATGCTTCCAGTGTGCAGAATAGTGTGTGCTTGGGAAAGTGTGTGTGTGAAAGTGTGTGTGCGTGTGAAAGTGTGTGTGTGTGTGTGTGACAGAGAGCGGGAGAGAGAGAGAGAGAGAGAGAGAGAGAGAGAGTGCATGTATACAGTATGTGCGTGTGTGTGACAGAGAGAGAGAGAGAGAGAGAGAGAGAGAGAGAGAGAGAGAGAGAGAGAGTGCGTGTATACAGTATGTGTGTGTTTTCAATTGAATTTCATCCACAGACTCATATATACACACATATACATTTTAGTCATTTAGCAGACACTCTTATCCAGAGCGACTTACAGTTAGTGAGTGCATACTTTTTCATACACACATCTGCCTCTCATCTCCCATCATGACGTAAGGATGAGCTCCATCCAAAGCAGATGTCCCTTTTACAGCCCAGTGTACCAGCCAAGAGAGAGAGAGAGAGAGAGAGAGAGAGAGAGAGAGAGAGAGAGAGAGAGAGAGAGAGAGAGAGAGAGAGAGAGAGAGAGAGAGAGAGAGAGAGAGAGAGAGAGAGAGAGAGAGAGAGAAAGAGAGAGAGAGAGTGTTATGTGGGCAGCTTGTCTCTCCCTTTTCTGTTTCCCTTCCTCCTTGTTTTGTCCCCTCTTTTTCTGTTGTATCTGTATGTGTGTTTGTCCCCTTTATGTGGGTGTGTCTGGAGTGGATCAGGGGGCGTGCTCAGGATCTGCCTCTCCTGTGCAGCTGCGGGTTGTTTCCAGTGATTCCTGCCTACGCAGCTGCATCCTATTCTCTCATCAACCTGCACTACTTATTCCTGGGCATGGCTCTCCACCGGCGCCAGATCGTTGTTCTTACCAGAGCGTTTCGGACATATCTCCCAACCTGCCTGCCTGCCTGCCTGTCGGTCTGCCTGCCTGCCTGCCTGCCTGCCTGCCTCAGCCTCTCCTTCCTCCGGAGCCGACTAGCTCACTCTGTTCCTTTACTTCAGTTGTTTTTGGACTAAGACAATTTTAACTTTGATTAAATATTTTTGTTTCTTCCACTCCCTTTGTCGTGTTGTTTCTCTGAGTGCTGGGTTGAACCATAGCCTAACAGAACGATCTGGCCATGGACCCAACAGAGAAACAGCACGGGGCAAACAAAGACAGCTTCCAACAAGCTATCCAGGCTCAAGGAACGTTGCTAGGACAGCATGACCAGTTGATTCGGACTCTTGTGGAAGATAATCATCAACTGCTGAACCAGGTGACTCAGTTAACTACACACGTCTCTAAATTGTCTGTTATCAGTTCTCCATCTCTCTCTGACCCCCAGTTTGATGCACCCCAAGTTGTTTCCTCGGACACTAGGCAGGCTTCGTTCCGTCGGGAACCCCCTGTCACGTCGCCTGAACCGTTCAATGGAGAATTGGACAAGTGCCGGGGATTTTTGCTTCAGTGTGACTTGATTTTTCGGCAGAGACCACTGTCGTTTTCTACTGATTCATCTAAGGTACATTATGTTCTGGGGCTGTTAAGAGGGAAAGCTCTGGTTTGGGCTGAGGCTGTGTGCTCAGATCAAACTTTGACTGGATGGACTTTTGCTGATTTCTCTGCTAAATTGAAGACTGTTTTTGACCATCCTGACCATGTGGGTAATTCCTCCAAGATACTTTTTAATTTGAGGCAGGGTTCTAACAGTGTGGCAGAGTACTCTATTGAGTTCTGGACGTTGGCAGCGGACTCCAAGTGGAACAATGTGGCACTTCAAGGAGCATTTCTAAACGGTTTGAATGAAGCCATTAAGGATGAACTGGCTGCTCGTGATGAGCCACATGGTTTCCCTGTCCATCAAGCTAGACAATCGGTTGCGGGAGAGGCGTCGGGAGAGAGGCGATCGACCACATCTAGGAGGACGAGTTCCCCAGCCTTCAACCACTCGAGTCTCGCCTCTCCGGAGTCGGCAGCTTCTTGTTCCTGATTCCATCCCGAGCACAGAGGAGGAACCTATGCAAGTGGGTCGAGCTCGACTACCTCCAGCAGAGCGGCAACGGCGCCTCCAGGCGGGTGAGTGCCTGTACTGTGGAGACGCCACACACATTCTGGCTACATGCCCTAAGCGGCCAAAAGACAAGGCTCGCTCGTAACGGTGGGTCTACTTGCGAGCCCAGAGTTAGATCCTGAACCCATCATTCCCCGATTACAAGTACCTGTAACCTTACGTTTCCAGAGTCATTCCCTGCCACTCTCAGCTCTCATAGACTCAGGTGCAGAAGATAACTTTATTAGCCACCAGTTCGTTACACAAGCTCGTATCCCCATGGAGCCACTACCTACCCCCATTCGGGTCACAGCCCTTGATGGGCGCCTCCTCGCGGAGATAACTCATCAAACCACCCCCCGTTTCCCTAGTGATTTCTGGCAATCATTGTGAAAGCATTCAGCTAAGAGTTATGTCTGGCTCAGCTACCTCCCTAATCCTTGGCTTCCCCTGGTTGGCTCTTCACAACCCACAAATTGATTGGACACGTCACACCATTCTCAGTTGGAGCACTAACTGCCATTCCGAGTGCCTGAGGTCAGCGGTTCCCCCCACTAAGTGTAACCCAACTCCTCCCTCAGCTCCTCTTGATCTGTCATCTGTCCCCAAAGAATACCATGACTTAGCGGAGGTTTTCAGTAAGGACAAGGCTCTGTCTCTACCACCACATAGGCCTTATGATTGCCCTATTGAACTGCTTCCTGGTGCTCCCTTGCCCTCTAGTCGGTTATACAATCTGTCCCGACCGGAAAGAGAGGCAATGGAGCAGTACATTGGTGATTCTCTGGTCTCGGGCATAATCCGTCCTCGTCGTCTCCTTTGGGTGCAGGTTTCTTTTTCGTGGAAAAGAAGGACAAGTCGTTACGCCCCTGTATCGATTTCAGGGGTTTAAACAACATAACTGTTAAAAACAAGTATCCCCTTCCACTCATCAACTCAGCTTTTGAACCTCTGCATGGCGCCACAGTGTTTTCCAAGCTCGACCTCAGGAATGCTTATCACCTTGTCCGAATCCGAAAGGGAGATGAGTGGAAAACCGCTTTCAACACTCCACTGGGACATTTTGAGTATTTGGTCATGCCCTTTGGGCTTTCAAATGCCCCTGCGGTTTTCCAAGCCATGGTGAACGATGTTCTTAGGGATTTTTGAACCGTTTTGTCTTTGTATACCTGGATGATATTCTTGTTTTTTCCAAGTCACCCGAGGAGCATGAGTCACACGTCCGTCAAGTCCTTCAACGGCTCTTGGAGAACAAGCTGTACGTCAAAGCAGAGAAGTGTGAGTTCCACAAACAGTCTACATCGTTCCTTGGATTCATAATTGAGAGCGGGCAGGTGAAGGCGGACCCCGAGAAGATCCGGGCAGTGACGGAATGGCCCACACCCACCACCCGTAAGCAACTTCAACGATTTTTGGGCTTTGCTAACTTCTACCGTAGATTCATTAAGGGTTTTAGTAGAGTGGTGGCACCCCTTACAAGACTCACATCTCCTAAAGTCCCTTTTCGGTGGTCCCCTGAGGCGGAGCAGGCGGTAGGGGTTTTGAAGGAACTGTTTTCCACCTCCCCCGTGTTGATACACCCCAATACCTCTCTGCAGTTTGTTGTGGAGGTGGACGCGTCGGACTCAGGTGTGGGAGCAGTCCTCTCCCAGCGCTCCCCCACTGACCAAAAGCTTCACCCCTGTGCTTTTTTCTCCAAGAAATTGTCACCCACAGAACGGAATTACGACGTTGGAAACCGGGAACTGCTGGCGGTCAAGCTTGCACTGGAAGAATGGCGGCACTGGCTGGATGGAGCTGAACTGCCGTTTGTGGTCTGGACTGACCACAAAAACTTGGCTTACATCCAAGCCACTAAGAGACTCAACTCACGCCAAGCCAGATGGGCCCTGTTTTTTAGTAGGTTTAAATTTATTCTTACATACAGACCGGGGTCAAGAAATGTTAAACCAGATGCTTTGTCCCGCCAGTTTGCTGACCCTTCGGAGACCAGCGAGCCTGAGGCAGTCCTGCCTTCCTCATGCGTCGTGGCGGCTGTTCAGTGGGAGATCGAGTCTCTTGTGAAGACTGCACTTGCCACGGACCCGGGACCGGGTGATGGACCTCCCAACCTACTCTTTGTTCCCGAGACGGTCCGGTCTCAGGTGTTGCAGTGGATTCACACCTCCCGTTTTGCTGGTCACCCTGGGATGAGACGCACGTTGACGCTGCTTAGGAGACATTTTTGGTGGCCTTCAATGGAAACTGACGTTCGGGCTTTTGTGGCAGCCTGTTCAACCTGTGCTCGGGCAAAGCCTCCCATCAGTCCCCGTCGGGTGCTGCTACCCCCTCCCAGTTCCCACTCGTCCCTGGTCCCACATTGCCATGGATTTTGTCACCGGCCTACCCAAGTCTGAAGGTAATGATACTATACTTACCATTGTGGACAGATTCTCTAAATCTGTCCACTATATAGCATTACCAAAATTACCGTCTGCCAGTGAGACAGCGGACCTCCTAGTCCAACATGTATTCCGTCCCCATGGAATACCTGTGGACATCGTATCTGATAGAGGCCCACAGTTTACTTCCCGTGTTTGGAAGGTTTTCTGTTCTGCTTTGGGTGCTTCCGTTAGTCTGTCCTCAGGGTTTCATCCCCAGACCAACGGTCAAACAGAAAGAGCCAACCAAAACCTCGAAGCAACCCTTCGTTGTGTGGCTGCTCAACATCCATCATCCTGGGCCAAACATCTGCCCTGGATAGAGTACGCCCACAACTCCCTCACCGCCTCTGCCACCGGTCTTTCACCCTTCGAGGTTACCATGGGTTATCAACCCCCTCTGTTTCCTGCTCAGGAGAAGGAATTGGCTGTTCCTTCGGTTCAGGAGAACCTCCGCCGCTGCCAGAGAGTGTGGAGCGACGCTCGGGAAGCATTGCTTCGGACCACCGACAGGAACAAGACAACAGCGGATAGGAGCAGGACTCCCGCACCTGTGTTTCATCCTGGTCAAGAGGTTTGGCTGTCATCTAAGAACGTACCTCTTCGTACCAAATCACGCAAGCTGTCTCCTCGGTACCTGGGTCCGTTTGTGGTGGAGTCCATCATTAACCCCGCTGCGGTTCGTTTGAAGTTGCCTTCAGCCATGAAGATACACCCTACTTTCCACGTCTCCCAACTGAAACCTGTGTCCTCCAGCCTTTTGTGTCCGCCGGCTGATCCACCTCCACCTGTTCGCCTCATTGACGACCATCCGGCCTACACAGTCAGTAGGCTCCTGGACTCTCGGAGGCGGGGTAGGGGTCTCCAATA
Source organism: Coregonus clupeaformis (assembly GCF_020615455.1). Lineage (NCBI taxonomy): Eukaryota > Metazoa > Chordata > Actinopteri > Salmoniformes > Salmonidae > Coregonus > Coregonus clupeaformis. Next base: position 79,601,382 of record NC_059192.1, read on the forward strand.
CCTAGTCGATTGGGAAGGTTATGGACCAGAGGAGAGGTCTTGGGTCCCTAAGCGTTTTGTGTTGGATCCTCAGCTGATCACGGACTTCCATCACGACAACCCTGACAGGCCTGGTGGGTCGCCAGGTGGCGACCATTGAGGGGGTACTGTTATGTGGGCAGCTTGTCTCTCCCTTTTCTGTTTCCCTTCCTCCTTGTTTTGTCCCCTCTTTTTCTGTTGTATCTGTATGTGTGTTTGTCCCCTTTATGTGGGTGTGTCTGGAGTGGATCAGGGGCGTGCTCAGGATCTGCCTCTCCTGTGCAGCTGCGGGTTGTTTCCAGTGATTCCTGCCTACGCAGCTGCATCCTATTCTCTCATCAACCTGCACTACTTATTCCTGGGCATGGCTCTCCACCGGCGCCAGATCGTTGTTCTTACCAGAGCGGTAACTTGGCTCACCAGTAAAGTTATTTTGTCTTTGTCTTCAGCCTGGCTCTCCACTCTCCTTAACCTGTCGTTTGTTTTGTCTTTAGTTTCGGACATATCTCCCAACCTGCCTGCCTTCCTGCCTGTCGGTCTGCCTGCCTGCCTGCCTGCCTCAGCCTCTCCTTCCTCCGGAGCCGACTAGCTCACTCTGTTCCTTTACTTCAGTTGTTTTTGGACTAAGACAATTTTAACTTTGATTAAATATTTTTGTTTCTTCCACTCCCTTTGTCGTGTTGTTTCTCTGAGTGCTGGGTTGAACCATAGCCTAACAGAGAGAGAGAGAGAGAGAGAGAGAGAGAGAGAGAGAGAAGAGACAAAGGGAGAGGGCAATATGAAATCACAGATTACACAATATCTAAGAAACAAATTGCAGAATTGAGAAAATAGATAATGCTACTGTCATGAATAAATAAAACATACACATATTGCTGTCTTCTCATAATAAATATCGAAGTTACTGTACATGTAAAGCAATATAAAAGATGAGTCCCAGAATATCTCACAGTTTTATGGTGTGAAACCGAAGTTTCCCTAAATGGTTTCTCCCATCTGTCTATAGCCAGAAGATGATGCCCATGGATATTTTTCTGTGCTGGCTCATCTCTCTGTTTGTGTCCCAAATGGCACCTTATTCCCTATGTCCACTACTTTTGACCAGGAACCATGGGGTTCTGGTAAAAAGTAGTGCACTAAATATGGAAATGGGAGGCCATTTGGGATGTTGCCATGGAGTTTTGATGACTCAGTTGATTGGAGTATTATGGACCTTGTAACACTAGAGTTGCAGGTTTAATTCAGAGCGCCACATATTGCCTACTGAATATACATTGTGTTTACTGTAAACTGTAAGTCGTGAAAGTGTAAGCTAAATGACCATATTATATTGCGTACATTTTTTTAAATCGAATATAGGCAGTATTTGTTTCCCAAGCTGTGACCTTACCAAAAATGTCATTTTTGTTGTTGTATCGCAGTACATAAAGGATTGGGAATCTCTCTTGTAAAGCCTAGAAGTCTCTACAGTATACACGTGAATAGAACCTCAGTGACTTGCATAGCTTTACACTGAGCTCGTGGAACTCACAACCCAGTATGTACTGTATGTATTGTTGCTATTGTTTCAGGTACCTACTGTAACATCATACTACTGTGTCTTCTCAACCGTCACGAATAAAGAAGTTAGTTAGGAACAAGGCGGAATATTTCTCCCAAAATAGATTTCCTTTCAGTATGTTTATGAATAATCAATGAGCTGAAATATGGCTGAGGTGCACTTTGTGTGGCTCAGAGCTAGCTGCCCAGAGGGGAAATTAAATATAAATCTGTACAATCAGATAAACTGGTTGTAAACTGGTTTTAATTACATCCTTTCAAATAGGTTTTCCTGCTGGGCTGTTACTGTTTCCAATCAAGTCATGTTCAGTGGTGTTGGGTCGGCCAGCGGCCATATTGAGTGTACCCATGACTGGTTGTAAAAGCAGGAAGTATTGCCAGGGTCTGAAAGGCATTTTCACATTTGAGTCAATTTATTTCAGTTAACTAAGCTAGAGTTAGATGGTCTCTAGGCAGAGTAAGATTGAGTAATAGCAGTCATCTGTCCACTCATAGAACCGGATTAATAATAATAGGAACATGATTTGATTTCATCCCTTGGTTTCAGTTTATATGATCATGAAATGTTGTAACAGCTGATTGAGACTTAATTATTAAACATTCTTCCTGGTTTGTGTTCTGATGTTTTGGGCTGGTATTCAAGTCGGTTTCTCATTTGTAACATAAGGATTATACCAGGGGCTTTCTGTGTGTCTGTGTGTGTGTGTCTATGTGTGTGTCTGTGTATGTGTCTGTCTGTGTGTATGTGTGTATGTGTGTCTGTCTGTCTGTCTGTCTGTCTGTCTGTCTGTCTGTCTGTCTGTCTGTCTGTCTGTCTGTCTGTCTGTCTGTCTGTCTGTGTCTGTCTGTCTTTTGCAGTGTTTCACATACTGTTGATCGCGACTGCCTGCACTGGTGGGTTGCAGTTGATTCAATTTACAGAGTGCTGGTGTGAGGACATTCCATGCTAGAGCGGTATTGATTGCGATGATACACACACACACACACGCACACACAAACACGCACACACACATACACATTATGCGCACACAGCCATACATACATACACATACACTACTGGTCAAAAGTTTTAGAACAGCTACTCATTCAAGGGTTTTTCTTTATTTTTACTATTTTCTACAATGTAGAATAATAGTGAAGACATCAAAACTATGAAATAACACATATGGAATCATGTAGTAACCCAAAAAGTGTTAAACACATAATAATAGCCACCCTTTGCCTTGATTACATCTTTGCACACTCTTGGCATTCTCTCAACCAGCTTTACCTGGAATGTTTTTCCAACAGTCTTGAAGGAGTTCCCACATCTGCTGAGCACTTGTTGGCTGCTTTTCATTCACTCTGTGGTCCGACTCATCCCAAACCATCTCAATTTGGTTGAGGTCGGGGGATTGTTTAGACCAGGTCATCTGATGCAGCACTCCATCACTCTCCTTCTTGGTAAAATAGCCCTTATACAGCCTGGAGGTGTGTTGGGTCATTGTCCTGTTGAAAAACAAATGATAGTCCCACTAATCCCAAACCAGATGGGATGGCGTATCGCTGCAGAATGCTGTGGTAGCCATGCTGGTTAAGTGTGCCTTGAAATCTAAATAATTCACAGACAGTGTCACCAGCAAAGCACCCCCACACCATAACACCTCCTCCTCCATGCTTCACGGTGGGAAATACACATGCGGAGATCATCCGTTCACCCACACCACATCTCACAAAGACACGGAGGTTGGAACCAAAAATCTCCAATTAGGACTCCAGACCAAAGGACACATTTCCTGCGGTCTAATGTCCATTGCTCATGTTTCTTGGCCCAAGCAAGTCTCTTCTTCTTATTCGTGTCCTTTAGTAGTGGTTTCTTTGCAGCAATTCGACCATGAAGTCGTGATTCACACAGTCTCCTCTGAACAGTTGATGTTGAGATGTGTCTGTTACTTGAACTCTGTGAAGCATTTATTTGGGCTGCAATTTCTGAGGCTGGTAACTCTAATGAACTTATCCTCTGCAGCAGAGATAACTCTGGGTCTTCCATTCCTGTGGCTGTCACGACTTCGGCCGAGGCTGCCTCCCCTCCTTGTTCGGGCTTACTAACCACTGCCGCCCCAATCATCATCACATTTGTCTTGTCTTGTCAATCACACACATCTGGTCTTAATCCCCTCATTAGTCTGTGTATACGTGTTCCCTCTGCCCCCTTGTCCTTGTGGGTGATTGTTATTTGTGAGAGTAGGGTAGCTAGGTGGAGCTACTCGTAACATTGTGTTGCCAGGGTAGATTTCCCCTGTGCCTTTGTATTATTGGATATCCGTTACAGTGTATTTGCCAGGGATGATAGCTTCCCCTGTGCCTGTTTCGTTGATCGCTATTTGAGCGCATTTGTGTGTCTACGAAGGAATAAACTCTGTATTCTGTGATTACCCTCCTGCGCCTGACTCCTTTCCATCACACTCATCACAGTGGCGGTCCTCATGAGAGCCAGTTTCATCATAGTACTTGATGGTTTTTGTGACTGCAAGTTCTTGAAATGTTCCGTATTGACTGACCTTCATGTCTTAAAGTAAAGATGGACTGTCGTTTCTCTTTGCTTATTTGAGCTGTTCTTGACACAATATGGACTTGGTCTTTTACCAAATAGGCCTGTCTTCTGTATACCCCCTCTACCTTGTCACAACACAAGTGATTGGCTCAAACGCATTAAGAAGGAAAGAAATTCCACGAAGTAACTGTTAAGAAGGCACACCTGTTAATTGAAATGCATTCCAGGTGACTACCTCATGAAGCTGGTTGAGAGAATGCCAAGAGTGTGCAACGCTGTCATCAAGGCAAATGATGGCTATTTGAAGAATCTCAAATATAAAATATATTTTGATTTGTTAAAAACGTTTTGGGTTACTACATGATTCCATATGTGTTATTTCATAGTTTTGATGTCTTCACTATTATTCTACAATGTAGAAAATAGTAAAAATAAAGAAAAACCGTTGAATGAGTAGATGTTCTAAAACTTTTGACTGGTAGTGTACATGCGCACTCACATACACCACACTTTTATCTCCAGTAATGAGGAGCGAGAGCCCTGCCAGAGATGAAATTATGTTATATCACTCTTCATTTTCAGAGAGGAGAAAAAAAAGTATTGGAGGGGAAATAAAGGAGAGGGAATGGTCTATACTCATTTTATGAGAAGGTGATTCAGAGAGACAGCTCTACTACATCAAGGTACAGTGCATGCAGAAATTATTCAGACCCCTTGACCTTTTCCACATTTTGTTACGTTACAGCCTTTTTCTAAAATGGATGAAGTTGTTTTTTCCCCTCATCGATCTACACACAATACACCATAATGGCAAAGCAAAAATAGTTTTTTATACATTTTTGCAAATGTGTTTTAAAAAAATAAAGGGAAATATGAAATTTACATAAGTATTCAGACCCTTTACTCAGTACTATGTTGAAGCACCTTTGGCAGTGATTACAGCCTCAAGTCTTCTTGGGTATGACGCTACAAGCTTGGCACACCTTTATTTGCAGAGCTTCTTCCATTCTTCTCTGCAGAGCCTCTCAAGCTCTGTCAGGTTGAATGGAGAGCGTCGCTGCACAGCTATTTTCCCTGCCGCTGAAAAACATCCCCACAGCATGATGCTGCCACCACCATGCTTCACCGTAGGGATGGTGCCAGGTTTCCTCCAGACATTACGCTTGGCATTCAGGCCAAAGATTTCAATCTTTGTTTCATCAGTCCAGAGAATCTTGTTTCTCATGGTCTGAGAGTCCTTTAGGTGCCTTTTGGCAAACTCCAAGAGGGCTGTCATGTGCCTTTTACTGAGGAGTGGCTTCCGTTTGGCCACTCTACCATAAAGGCATGATTGGTGGAGTGCTGCAGAGATGGTTGTCCTTCTGAAAGGTTATCCCATCTCCACAGAGGAACTCTGGAGCTCTGTCAGAGTGACCATCGGGTTCTTGGTCACCTCCCTGACCAAGGCCCTTCTCCCCCGACAGCTCAGTTTGGCCAGGCGGCCAGCTCTAGGAAGAGTCTTGGTGGTTCCAAACTTCTTCCATTTAAGAATGATGGAGGCCACTGTATTCTTCAATGCTGAAGAAATGTTTTGGTACCCTTCCCCAGAACTGTGCCTCGACACAATCCTGTCTCGGAGCTCTACTGTCAATTCCTTCGACCTCATGGCTTGGTTTTTGCTTTGACATGCGCTGTCAACTGTGGGACCTTACATAGACAGTTGTTTGCCTTTCAAAATCATGTTGACTCAATTGATTTTACCACATGTGGACTCCAATCAAGTTGAAGAAACATCTCAAGGATGATCGATGGAAACATGATGCACCTGAGCTCAATTTCGAGTCTCATAGCAAAGGGTCTGAATACTTATGTAAAGGTATTTCTGTTTTTTATATTTAATACATTTGCAAACATTTCTAAAAACCTGTTTTAGCTTTGTCATTATGGGGTATTGTGTGTAGATTGCTGAGGAAAAAAATTGATTTAATCCATTTTAGAATAAGGCTGTAACGTAACAAAATGTGGAAAAAGTCATGGGGTCTGAATACTTTCCGAATGCACTGTAAGTCTAACAGGGGCTGCATCCTAAATGGCCCCTATTCCCTATTAAAAAAATAACTAGAGTCTAAGGGCCCGGGGCTGGGTTTCTACTAAGGTAACAAATGGAATTGTTTTAAGATCATAACATTTATAATCTAGCTATATGATTTAGAATTTTAGGACCTCTAGTTAAAATTCTTTAATGAAACATTGAATTTGGCCTTACTGCTATTAGCCAATAGAAATGCATTGAATAACAGATTAAAATATGGAAAAACATATAGTCAAAAAATAAATATGTACTGTATGTTTTGAAGTGTCTGTCCTATATCTGAGAGATATAAGAAATACTTTTTCGTGAGAAGACCGATTTTTGGGATGTCTCCTGGTCTGACAAACACCACATTCAAATGCGGAAGGCCGACAACGGCGGATATAGTGGATTGAGTTGCAGCCCATGCAAAACAACGAATATCTCTGGCTTAAACAGACAGAATTGTTGTATTATGCTAATTAGATTGACTCGCAGGTGAGTTTATCGACTCTAGGGGATTATTAAGTGCTGGATTATTAAGATAATCAAGGGCAATGATCACAAGTCAGTCATAACATGGCTAATAGGCTAGCGTAGCTATTTATGTAGCAAGCTAAAAACACGGAGCATAACATTAGCTAGATAGCTAGCTAGCTAGCTGCTAGGAGGATGTCATGTCATGTCATGCTATTGGAGGAGTGGGTGAGTGACTGACTTTTTCCCCTCATATCGTTTTCCGGTGGCTATACACAGCTAGAGATGCAGGTGTCATTTGGTTAGCTAGCAAGAACTTGAACGACTGTTATCCAGTTAGCATATCTCTTGCGTTCCCAAATTCACTCTGGCTATCTACTCCGATTTCAGAGCACTCTCATCTGAGTGTGCCAGAGCGCTGAACAACTGATGAATTTACGAACTCGCAACACCCGCTGTAAATGTAGGCTAAAAAAGTAATAGTTAGTCAAGAATGCTCTGGGTAACATGTAAACAGCCTACCCAGCTCTGCTACAGCGAGTAAAATGGTCAGAGTAAGGTGTTCTCTCATTTGTGTCTGGAAGTAGCTATATATTAAGATTATTAAGGATGGATAGATGGAGATTTTGTGTGTATGTGTAAGGGAGAAAAAGAGAGAGATACAGAGCGTGTGAGAGAGTATTTGTGAGAGAGCAAGAGAGAGCAATAGAGAGAGAGAAACTCTTAGAACCAGGAGAAGTTGAATAGGATCCCATGATGAAATGTTTTGTAATGTAGTAGTGTGTAATAATACCATTATACCACCACTACCTGCCAGCCTACTGATGGAAGAAAAATCACCCTGTCAACAAAATAACAAATATAAAAAACAGTTTTCCAAAATCCACTTCTTCTTCTCATTCTGATGTTCAGCTTGGCTCTGACTCTCTCTCTCACAGCCAAGTCTCAACCAAGATTAAGACATGGAGTTATTCCATCAGATAATCTATTTAGGGAGACGGGGGTTATTTGACTTGAGTTGACTGACTCTTGGAACAATCACCTGCTGCTTTTGTTTTTGACCAAACAAAATAATAATACTGTGCAAGAAAATGTTATTTATTTTTATTTATTTTTGTGCCTGAGGATTAAGTGGGTGATTGGCATGCTCAACAGCACAAAATATGAACATTATTACATTAAATAAACTCTTTCACAATAGCAGTGTTGTGTTCGAGACCGATTCAAGACCAAGACCGGAGGGGGGACGAGACTGATTCAAGACCGTGACCGGGAGGGGGACAAGGGGTCCGAGACCGAGTCAAGACCGAGACCAGAAAAATGCGAGTCCAATTCAAGACTATGATTGTAATTTTGTCAAATGACCACCATAATAAGAGTTCAAAATGTTCAGTATTTCTGTGTTCATATTTCAGAACAAGATATGGATTATTCAGACTTTCAGAATAGTGAAAAATGCATACTGAGGGAAAATAGAGCCACTCTACAAATTATTACTAACCAAAACACAGTGGGGAACAATGGGCCTTCTATGACTTCAGAGAAGCGCTAAGGATTTATAAAATAATAAAAATTATAATATAAATATTATTATATTATTATTTTAAATGATGTTCTGATTTAATCTCTTCAGTTTTTGTTGGAAAAGAAAGGGTTAACACTGAAGAGAAAAAAATATCCAATCAGGATTTTTCTTTGCTGGTCTCTGGGGAGATAAATCTAGCTAGCTAAGTCAGCCATTGGCTAGGTCATCAGAAGCTAGATAAATGCATCTGCCATTCAACTGTTTTCGGGCAACATTTTGGAGTGACAGTGGAATCAACAAATCACATTTTGACTTAATGGGTGGGACCGTTTTTACAAAAACGTATGGAAACTTCTTCACTGCGCAATAGTTAGCGGTAGTTTTCCCACGGTCTAGCTAGCTAGCTTTTGTTGTCGACTAGTTTGCACCAGCTGCAGCAGGTGTTATCAAAGAAGATGTTGTTGCTAATTTGTTAGCTTCTCCCTTTTCAAGAATACCTTTCAACAAGAAGTTAAGTTTCAAATGATTATCATCTGGTGAGTGGAACTGTGTTTTTTATTGCAGTGCACTTGCTGTTGTTAATCATCTCTTTGAAAATAACTTATGTGTGTGAAACATTGTTGCATTTAAAGTGGAACTGACAGTATTTTAGCAACATTAAATCTTATTAAAATCTGTTCATATACAGCCCCAGGAAGAATATGACACTTTTTAAAACATTTTCTGACAAGCGACCACTTAGATATGGTCATTTTCACGTTTTCATAAATTCTTTGAATGTTTGGGAATTACATATATACTAAGGCATTTGTGAAAATTCTATAGCAAAATAGAGTGGGAAAGTGGCCACGCGTTTGGACAATTAATAGACACTGCAGTAAATAAAATAAAATAAAAACATCTGTCTTGTCCTGGACCGGAGTCTACACAGACTGATGCGCTATAGCCAGTAGGCCTTTAAACAAACAAGCCATTTGCCACATGGGCCTTCCATCATTCACTTTGAACTGGACTTATTAGAACGCATTCGCCAAAAGCCACAAAATACCCCTGAATGGATTTCTGCAAATATGTAAACACCACGAGAGTCCTCTTACATTTGGGAACTTTACAGTCCTATTGATCAAACAACCATGAAAAGGTAGTGTCTCTCTCCCTCAGTTATGCACATCAACAACAACAAGATCAACAACTAATGCCAGCCAGAGCAAGATGAGCTAAAATCTAATGACAGAACATTAGATAAACCCTCTCAAACTTTTTCATCTAGTTGGCAGTCAAAATTGCACTGAGAACGATGGGGAATTGTAGCCTCCTCGTCCTTCTGCAGCTTGCCTGCCAATGCATGCTTGTCCCAACCAAGCACCCAAGCTAACTGGCTAACGTTGGCTAGCTTGCTGGCTAGCTACTTCCAGACACAAATGAGAGAACACCTTACTCTGACCATTTTACTCGCTGTAGCAGAGCTGGTTAGGCTGTTTACATGTTACACATGTTACATCCTCCTAGCAGCTAGCTAGCTAGCTATCTAGCTAACGTTATGCTCCGTGTTTTTAGCTTGCTACATAAATAGCTACGCTAGCCTATTAGCCACGTTATGACTGACTTGTTCCCCAATGGTGGAACAAGCTCCCTCACGACGCCAGGACAGCGGAGTCACTCACCACCTTCCGGAGACATTTGAAACCCCACCTCTTTAAGGAATACCTGGGATAGGATAAAGTAATCCTTCTACCCCCCCCCCCAAAAAAAAAGATAAATAAAAACATTAAAAAAAAATAAAAAAAAAATAAAAGATTAACTAAAAAAAATGTGTAAAGTGGTTATCCCACTGGCTATAGGGTGAATGCACCAATTTGTAAGTCGCTCTGGATAAGAGCGTCTGCTAAATGACGTAAATGTAAATGTAAAATGTTGTGATCATTGCCCTAGCTAGTTTGATTGTATTGACATCCCCAGCCTTAGTTACATTCGTCCGTTTTTGTCCAGAATATTGAGTCATTGAAACTGAAACAGTGCATCCCGAATGGAGGCAGCAAACAATGTACCAGGCCAGCTGTGATTTACAACCTGATAGCAATATTCTTTGGACTAACAAGAAATGTATTGGTGAATTATATTAATCATGCATTGAACTGCATCCATCTATGCTGCCAACAATGCCTTAGTGTACGTCATTGAGTCAAATATAACCTATTTTTAAAACCTATTATAAAGTTGGTTTTGTAGCATAAACTGGGAATTTAATATTTTTGACTGAAATTATGATTGTCTGTTTGTTTCATATCAGCAAAGTAGTTAAAACGCTGTCAGTTCCACTTTAAACTTGAGTTCACTGGTTACTTTGTGTGCTAAACGTGAAATCTTTTTTTGCAATGGGAAGTAATAGTTGTACATTTTGCGACGGGGAGCGGCAGGTAGCTTAGTGGTTAAGAACGTTGTGCCAGTAACCGAAAGGTTGCTGGTTCTAATCCCAGAGCCGACTAGGTGAGAAATCTGTCGACGTGCCCTTGAGCAAGGCACTTAACCCTAATTGCTCCTGGAAGTCGCTCTGTCTCCTGAGTGGCGCAGTGGTCTAAGGCACTGCATCGCAGTGCTAACTGTGCCACTAGCGATCCTGGTTTGAATCCAGGCTCTGTCGCAGCCGGCCGCGACCGGGAGACTCATGGGCGGCGCACAATTGGCCCAGCGTCGTCCAGGGTAGGGGAGGGAATGGCTGGCAGGGATGTAGCTCAGTTGATAGAGCATGGTGTTTGCAACGCCAGGGTTGTGGGTTCGATTCCCACGGGGGGCCAGTATAAAAAAATATGTATTCACTAACTGTAAGTCGCTCTGGATAAGAGTGTCTGCTAAATGACTAAAATGTAAATAAGAGTGTCTGCTAAATGACTTAAACGTACATTTCGATTGGGAAATGGTTGTGTTTTTGTATTCTTATGATTGGGACCTACTGGCTTATTATTTTTGAGTTGATGGACTGCTTATCCTTTAACATCATGCTGTGTGTGACTGCTGTCTTTCCATCGGCCCTATGCAGTGGTGTAGTGGTGCCTGGAGAAGTGGGTATACTCTAATTTTGCCCAAAAGTTCCCAAATGGCCCACCCAGCGAAGGAAAGTCACCCTGTGTGAAAAATCCTATGTTTTCCTATGGTATGTATACGTTTTCCTATAGATTTTTCTGATTTTCATTCTCAAATTTTTTTTGTTGTTGGGGGGAATACAAAAAAGGTATAGTCTAAGTCCACAACAATGCTTAAACCACATCAATCTGATTGGGTGGGCTTATCATAAATTGAATCATCTTTCCTACCCATATCGGCTACCGATGTCATTCTTCTGTGAGCTGCTCCATGCCAAAACCAGTCTCAGGCCTATAGGTTCGCCACTGCGCAAACATGTCTATAATAGATAAGGTTGTTAAAATATTAATGTTTCAAGAAAGGAGTGTATATATTTGGCCTGGTTTTATGTGCTGACTGAATGGAAGCTGATAATTATGAGTTTTTTACTCTGCTGGTCTCGGGAAGAAATTACGAGTCCTCACTGTCCGAGACCGAATCACGACAGAGTACAAATGTATCCGACACCGAGACAATACCGAGACACTCAATATGTGGTCTTGAGACCAGACTCGAGACCGGGTCGAGTTTACAACACTGCAAAGTAGACCTACACTAATCCCTAGCCAGCACTTTACTCACAAAGGGTCCGGAGAATAACACAGCACCAATCACTGCACATACATTTTTTAAGCAGGAGATTACTATAATCGTAGTTGACAGCTACTATTCAAAGACCATATAATCATGTCATTGCTGCAGCTTACTGTGAAAGCATAATGCCACATGGTGCAGTAGGTGTGAGAAAGATTAAATGCATTATGGTATATTATAGAGCTAAAATAAGCCACTGCACTGTCATGTCCTGTATTAAAAAAAACATATCAAATTTTATTTGTCACATTTTTCGTAAACAACAGGTGTAGACTAACAGTGAAATGAGTACTTACAGGTCCTTTTCCAACAGTGCAGAGCTAAAGATAAATATAACAACATTTTAAATAGAAATAGTGACATGAGGAATAAATACACAGTGAATAACTAATAACAATAACAAGTAAACCTACCATGGTTATATACAGGGAGTACCAGTACATAGCAGGGGTAAGAGGTAATTGAGGTACTATTGCTAAGTACATATACAGTGCCTTCAGAAAGTATTCAGACCCCTTAACTTATTCCACATTTTGTTAAGTTACAACCTTATTCTAAAATGGATTAAATATATTTTTTTTTTGTGCGAAATTTAGCTCAGGTGCATCCTGTTTCCATTGATCATCCTTGAGATGTTCCTACAACTTGATTGGAGTCCACCTGTGGTAAATTCAATTGATTGGACATTATTTGGAAAGGCACACACCTGTCTATATAAGGTCCCACAGTTGACAGTGCATGTCAGAGCAAAAACCAAGCCATGAGGTCGAAGGAATTGTCCGTAGAGCTCTGAGACAGGATTGTGTCAAGGCACAGATCTGGGGAAGGGTACCAAAACATTTCTGCACATTGAAGATCCACAAGAACACAGTGGCCTCCATCATTCTTAAATGGAAGAAGTTTGGAACCATCAAGACTCTTCCTAGAGCTGGCCGCCTGGCCAAACTGAGCAATCGGGGGAGAATGGCCTTGGTCAGGGAGGTGACCAAGAACCCGATGGTCACTCTGACAGAGCTCTAGAGTTCTGTGGAGATTGGAGAACTTTCCAGAAGGACAACCATCTCTGCAGCACTCCACCAATCAGGCCTTTATGGTAGAGTGGCGAAACAGAAGCCACTCCTCAGTAAAAGGCACATGACAGCCCGCTTGGAGTTTGCCAAAAGGCACCTAAAAACTCTCAGACCATGAAAAACAAGATTCTCTGGTCTGATGAAACCAAGATTGAACTCTTTGTCCTGAATGCCAAGCGTCACCTCTGGAGGAAACTTGGCACCATCCCTACGGTGAAGCATGGTGGTGGGGATGTTTTTCAGCGGCAGGGACTGGGAGACTAGTCAGGATCGAGGCAAAGATGAACTGAGGAAAGTACAGTGAGATCCTATATGAAAACCTGCTCCAGAGCGCTCAGGACCTCAGACTGGGGTGAAGGTTTACCTCCCAACATGACAAAGACCCTAAGCACACAGCTAAGACAACGCAGGAGTGGCTTCGGGACACGTCTCTGAATGTCCTTGAGTGGCCCAGGCAGAGCCCAGACTTGAACCTGATCGAACATCTCTGGAGAGACCTGAAAATGGCTGTGCAGCAATGCTCCCCATCTAACCTGACAGAGCTTGAGAGGATCTGCAGAGAAGAATGGGAGAATGGGAGAAACTCCCCAAATACAGGTGTGCCAAGCTTGTAGCATCATACCCAAGAAGACTCGATGCTGTAATCGCTGCCAAAGGTGCTCCAACAAAGTACTGAGTAAAGGGTCTGAATACTTATGTAAATGTGATAAAAACAACAACCTGTTTTTGCTTTGTAAATTTAATTTAATACATTTTAGAATAAGGCTGTAACGTACAGTGGGGAAAAAAAGTATTTAGTCAGCCACCAATTGTGCAAGTTCTCCCACTTAAGAAGATGAGAGAGGCCTGTAATTTTCATCATAGGTAAACGTCAACTATGACAGACAAATTGAGGAAAAAAATTCCAGAAAATCACATTGTAGGATTTTTTATGAATTTATTTGCAAATTATGGTGGAAAATAAGTATTTGGTCACCTACAAACAAGCAAGATTTCTGGCTCTCACAGACCTGTAACTTCTTATTTGAGGCTCCTCTGTCCTCCACTCGTTACCTGTATTAATGGCACCTGTTTGAACTTGTTATCAGTATAAAAGACACCTGTCCACAACCTCAAACAGTCACACTCCAAACTCCACTATGGCCAAGACCAAAGAGCTGTCAAAGGACACCAGAAACAAAATTGTAGACCTGCACCAGGCTGGGAAGACTGAATCTGCAATAGGTAAGCAGCTTGGTTTGAAGAAATCAACTGTGAGAGCAATTATTAGGAAATGGAAGACATACAAGACCACTGATAATCTCCCTCGATCTGGGGCTTCACGCAAGATCTCACCCGTGGGATCAAAATGATCACAAGAACGGTGAGCAAAAATCCCAGAACCACACGGGGGGACCTAGTGAATGACCTGCAGAGAGCTGGGACCAAAGTAACAAAGCCTACCATCAGTAACACACTACGCCGCCAGGGACTCAAATCCTGCAGTGCCAGACGTGTCCCCCTGCTTAAGCCAGTACAGGTCCAGGCCAGTCTGAAGTTTGCTAGAGTGCATTTGGATGATCCAGAAGAGGATTGGGAGAATGTCATATGGTCAGATGAAACCAAAATATAACTTTTTGGTAAAAACTCAACTCGTCGTGTTTGGAGGACAAAGAATGCTGAGTTGCATCCAAAGAACACCATACCTACTGTGAAGCATGGGGGTGGAAACATCATGCTTTGGGGCTGTTTTTCTGCAAAGGGACCAGGACGACTGATCCGTGTAAAGGAAAGAATGAATGGGGACATGTATCGTGAGATTTTGAGTGAAAACCTCCTTCCATCAGCAAGGGCATTGAAGATGAAACGTGGCTGGGTCTTTCAGCATGACAATGATCCCAAACACACCGCCCGAGCAACGAAGGAGTGGCTTCGTAAGAAGCATTTCAAGGTCCTGGAGTGGCCTAGCCAGTCTCCAGAACTCAACCCCATAGAAAATCTTTGGAGGGAGTTGAAAGTCTGTGTTGCCCAGCGACAGCCCCAAAACAGCACTGCTCTAGAGGAGATCTGCATGGAGGAATGGGCCAAAATACCAGCAACAGTTTGAAAACCTTGTGAAGACTTACAGAAACCGTTTGACCTGTGTCATTGCCAACAAAGGGTATATAACAAAGTATTGAGAAACTTTTGTTATTGACCAAATACTTATTTTCCACCATCATTTGCAAATAAATTCTTTAAAAATCCTACAATGTGATTTTCTGGATTTTTTTTCCTCATTTTGTCTGTCATAGTTGACGTGTACCTATGATGAAACTTACAGGCCTCTCTCATCTTTTTAAGTAGGAGAACTTGCACAATTGGTGGCTGACTAAATACTTTTTTTCCCCACTGTATGAAAATTTGGAAAAAGTCAAGGTGTCTGAATACTTTCGGAAGGCACCGTAGGTAGGGGTAAAGTGGTTAGTAACAGGATAGATAATAGACAGTAGCAGAAACATATGTGGTGAGTGTGAAAGTGTGTGTGCCGTCAGTGTACATGGGTGCTTGTGTTACTGTATGTGTGTGTGGACGTATGTACTGTGTGTGTGTTGGGGTGTCAGTGTAAGTATGTGTGTGTGTGTCGTTAGAGTTCAGTGTGTGTGCATTGCAAGAGAGTTAGTGCAAAAAAGGTTCAATGCAGGTAATTGGTTAGCCATTTCATTAGCAATTTAGCGGTCTTGTTTAGCAGTCTTATGGCTTGGGGGTAGAAGCTGTACGGGGTCCTGTTGGTTAAAGGCAATGCATCTGCATTCGCTGTGCAGCATTTACAGTGATACGGCCTCTGCAGAAGTCAGGGCATTCATTCTTCTTGCACTTCGTGGAGCAGTGCAGAGCTGTTGTGAAGGAAGTTGTCAAGGAAGTGAGTTTGTGTTTCTACAGGACCTCCCGCCCTCACCTACCGTCAACCAATCATGTCAATGCGGCTCTATACGGAGCCTTCCACGTTGTTAAAATATTTGAGAGGTGCACGGCGATGTGGTACGGAGCTCAATTTGGCCTCTGCGTGCCTCTGGAGGCTCCGCTATAGCGTCACACCATCCATACGGCGCCTCCGACCACATTTTCGGATCAAGCATAAATTGGCTCTTACAGACTGGGTGCACTGGTACCGCTTACCGTGCAGTAGCAGAGTGAACAGTCTATGGCTTGGGTGGCTGGAGTCTGACCATTTTTAGGTCCTTCCTCTGACATCACCTCGAATAGAGGTGCTGGATGGCAGGGAGCTTGGCCCCAGTGATGTACTGGGCCGTACTCACCACCCTCTGTAGGGCCTTGTTGTCTGATGCCTTGCAGTTGCCGTACCAAGCGGTGATGCAGCCAGTCAAAATGCTCAATGGTGCAGCTGTAGAACTGTCCTGTATTGTATTGGACTACTGTCCAAGTAGAGAGAATGAAGAACCTTAGTACAGCCTAATGCAGAAACATAATCTTGTCCACCAGCCCGCTCTCTCTCTGTCGAACCGTCTGGTTTCACAACCCCTCGGGACTTGACTGGAAGTCTATGGTAGGAGCGGACGAAACAACCGCTGGTTTTATTTGGCTGATTTCACCATATAGCATAACCCTTAGAACCTCCCACTACATTGTGGACTTCAAAGCACGAACAGCACAAGTGATTTAAACAAGGACATTTTCGGAAAATCTGAATGTATGCATGGTCATCTGTAGCTCACTTGGTAGAGCATGGCATTTGCAACGCCAGGATAGTGGGTTTGATTTCTGGGACTACCCAGATCTAAATGTATGCACGGATGAAAATGTAAATCGCTTTGGATTAAATTGTCTGCTAAATGCCTTACATTTTTGTTATACAGTCAGGTCCATAACTATTTGGACAGTGACACAATTTGCATAATTCTGGCTCTGTACGCCACCACAATGGATTTGAAAGGAAACAATCAAGATGTGCTTTAAGTGTAGACTTTCATCTTTAATTTAAGGGTTTTGTCAAAATTATTGTATGAACCGTGTAGGAATTACAACCATCTTCATACATAGCCCCCCAATTTTAGGGGCTCAAAAGTAATTGGACAAACTAACATAATCATAAATTAAATTGTGAGTTTTAATACTTGGTTGCAAATCCTTTGCAGTCAATGACTGCCTGAAGTCTGGAACCCATAGACATCACCTGATGCTGGGTTTCTTCCCTGGTGATGCTCTGCCAGGCCTTTACTGCAGCTGTCTTCAGTTCCTGCTTGTTCTTGGGGTGTTTTCCCTTCAGTTTTGCCTTCAGCAAGTGAAATGCATGCTCAATTGGATTCAGGTCAGGTGATTGACTTGGCCATTCCAGAACATTCCACTTATCTGCCTTAAAAAAGTATTAGGTTGCTTTCGCAGTATGCTTCGGGTCATTGTCCATCTGCACAGTGAAGCGCCGTCCAATGAGTTTTGAAGCATTTGGCTGAATCGGAGCAGATAAAATAGCCCTAAACACTTCAGAATTCATCCTGCTGCTTTTGTCAGCAGTGACATCATCACAAAATACAAGGGAACCCATTCCATTGGCAGCCATACATGCCCATGCCATAACACTACCTCCACCATGCTTCACAGAAGAGGTGGTATGCTTCGGATCATGAGCAGTTCCTTCCCTTCTCCATACTCTTCTCTTCCCATCATTCTGGTACAAGTTGATATTTGTCTCATCTGTTCATAGGATGTTGTCCCAGAACTGTGCAGGCTTTTCTAGATGTTTTTTGGCAAATCTGGTCATCCTGTTTTTGAAGTTTACCAATGGTTTACATCTTGTGGTAAACCCTCTGTATTTACTCTGGTGAAGTCTTCTCTTGATTGTTGACTTTGACACGGATACGCCTACCTCCTGGAGGGTGTTCTTGATCTGGCCAACTGTTGTGAAGGGTTTTTTCTTCACCAGGGAAATAATTATTATGTCATCCACCAGAGTTGTTTTCCATGGTCTTCCTGGCCTTTTGGTGTTCCTGAGCTCACCAGTGCGTTCTTTCTTTTTAATAATGTACCAAATAGTTGATTTGGCCACACCTAATGTTTTTGCTATCTCTTTGATGGGTTTGTTTTGATTTTTCAGCCTAATGATGGCTTGCTTCACTGGCAGTGACAGCTCTTTGGACTTCATAGAGGGTTAACAGCAACAGATTCCAAATGCAAATGCTCACTTGAAATCAACTCAAGACCTTTTATCTGCTTACTTGTAAATGAACTAATGAGGGAATAACACACACCTGGCCATGGAACAGCTTTTGGCCCCTTAAAAAGGGGGGGGGGGACCACATATAAAAAGTGCTGTAATTCCTTCACCGTACACCCGATTTTGGATGTAAATACCCTCAAGTTAAAGCTGAACTTTCAGCTCATATTCATTATTTATTTTGAACTCCAATATGCTGTGGTAGACAGCTAAAATAATAATAACTTGGTCAATGTCCAAGTATTTATGGGCCTGACTGTATATTATCTTACAAATATTTTTCAAATATAATCTGTATATGCCCGATCATCTAGGCTTCCCACAAATAATATGGTCAATATGATAGAACACTTATTTTGATTGGCGATTTTCACAATTTTTCAAAGTCCCCTCTAATACAGCTGTAGCAGGCTCACTCCCGCCTTGATTTTAACCACACCCCTTTCAAGTCCCACTTTGTTGCACAGTGTTACCAGGCTTTATGCGCAAGCTATTCGAGCCTGGGGACGAGGTTAGAGGAAGCATAGTGGTGTGAGAAATGTTAAATGCATCATCGTAGTCCCGTGTAGCTCAGTTGGTAGAGCATGGCGCTTGCAATGCCAGGGTTGTGGGTTCGATTCCCACGGGGGACCATTATGAAAAAATGTATGCACTCACTAACCGTAAGTCGCTCTGGATAAGAGAGTCTGCTAAATGTAAAAAAATTTAGAAAGGCGACTGTTCTGTCCTGTCTTGTTCTGTCCAAGTAGAGAAGATAAATGACCAAGCCAGCATCCTGCCCTCAGATGGCCCTGGCTGTCCTTAGGCCATTGGAGCCATATCCATCTCTCTACGAAGGGTGTGTGTCTGCATGTGTGTGTGTTTATCATAAAGCCATGTACTCAGATCCCTTTCTCCACAATCGTCAACTGACAGCTTTCCAACCTCATGATAGGAGCAGGGAGGGTAAACTGGCTTGACATGTGAGGTGTTCTCTGCTGGCTGTCTCTGTATACACAGGTACCAAGGTCTAATCACCCTAGTCTTTATGTCTTTCTCTTTGCTGCTTTCATCTGTTTTTAGTGTAAATGAAGGGAATGGGAACAAAGAGACACATTTAACTATTGAGACACATCCCAAGAGTAACTGCAGATTAACTGGCATATGGGGGTCTATCTGAATATACCATGTCTTGCATCTCTTCTGTGTTTTCAGATCAGTGTAGACGGAGACGAGACAGACAATGAGAGGAAGCTACAACAGAGTATTGAGCCACAGCCATGTTATCAGTCCTGATGCAGTTGAAGGGAGGAACCTTCAGTTGAGTATTGAGCCACAGCCATATTATCAGTCCCGGGCCAGTGCAGATGAAGTAAAGGAGACAAGGGAGAGAAGCTAATGTAGAGTAATTGGTGTCAGCTCAGGGCCAGTGTGCAGGGTCAATGAGTTGCCAAAGATCAGCCTGTGTCTACTGTCCCCCTCTAGTGGTCAGTCTGGGAACAACCTGGGTAGAGGAGGAGAGAACAGCCTGGGTGGACAGGAGAGGGAATATGGTAGTCAATGGATGACCATGTAAATCAGAAGTCATCAGCAAGTACTATATTAGTTCAGATAAGGTTACAGTAAGGGTTCATATAATGGGTTAAAGTGTTAGGGGGGGGAAGTCATACTACGTGTTGCATACTGAGATATCAAAATGGTCACCATTTTACAGTATAGTCATTTATCAGACGCTCTTATTCAGAGTGACTTAGTGAGTGCATTCATCTTAAGATAGCTAAGTGGGAGAACCACATATCACAGTTGTAGTAAGTCAATTTTTCCTCAATAAAGAAGTTATCAGCAAAGTCAGTGCTAGTAGAAAAAGACAAGTGCAAGGTATTTTTTGTGTGTGGGGGGTTTCCCATAGTTCAGACGTTTTCAGAAGATGGGCAGGGCACCACACTGCATTAGTTTGGTATAGGTGTTTGTGAATAGAATGAGTTCATACAGAAATAAGGACTTTATGATTGTTTATTTGATTTAAGATTGAACTGAATCAGCATTTAGGAAGCCAGCAAAAAAACACTATCCTAACTCAATTGAACAGAAAACAATGGACGACCTAAAGTATGATACATTCTACTGGATTGTTTTGGCCTGCTTTTAATCATCCCCAGTCTAAAGTTTCAATGCCATAATGAATAATTAAACGATTCAATCAAAACATATGTTAAACTATTAAAAGGAAACCGTATCCCTATTCTGAAGGAAGGCGTTGTGGAAGGAGCCAAGGAATGCACAGTGTGTGTGTGTGTGGGTGGGGGTGGGGGGCGGTTGTGTGTGATGGGAAGTGTTGTATAATCACTGAGATGTTATAACTAATCTAATTGCTGCTGTCAGATCTCAAACTGTGTTTGACATGAAGGTTCATCATTGTTATCGAATATATCCACATAGACCCGGTCTGATCAGTTTCAAGGCCAACTTCCCAGGTACAATAATCAGTCCATAACCAATGTCTGGTAATAAGTCTGTAATTCAATTATAGCAACCAGCCTGCCTCTCCCACTTTGAATGACAGGAGGGAGAAAAATAAGGTTATTGTAGGTCGCCTGATAGACAGAGTTTAATCTCATTCAAACAATAGGGTGTGTGTATATACTGTATGTACATATACTGTAGGTAGGGGTAAAGTGACTAGGCAACACGATAGATAATAAGCAGTAGCAGTAGCGTATGTAGTGAGTCAAAAGAGTTAGTGCAAAGGGGGGTCAATGTGTGTGTTTGTGTGTGGTAATGGTCTGTGACGTTCCCACCACCTCCCAGATAGAGCTGAGATGACGTTGAACACTAGCGTTCCCTCAGTAACTCAATACTGTAATGTAGTACTATGTCTTTTTCAGTAGAGTTCTTTTAACATTTCCCAGTTTGACTTGGAACCTGCATAGTAACACAGATGTTGGTTCACAGTCTATCTTCTTTCAATCACCTTCTCTCTTGCTCTGTCTCTCTCTCTCACACATGCGTGCGCACACACACACACACACACACACACGGGTTCTATTATCACAATCTTGGAGGCCCTTCCTTCTTCCCGAAACCTCTGGCTACTCTATTCAGGCCTAATCAGAGGAGCTAACGCGTAGGATGTGTGTGTATGTTCCTACAAAACTGGATTTGCCAGCCAATTATGGTCTATGCTTCTCCAACCCAAGACCCCATGGGTGTATATGGCAGTGGAACCCTAACTTTTCGTATGCAGTGAGTGACCCACACGTTTTTTTGATATTTTAACGAACAAACTAAACCAGTCAAACTCAGCCAGTCTTTTGCCTCAACTCGAGGGAATCAACCAAAACGTACTGGTCTTGATCTAAGATTTCACTAATACTATTGTAAGGAACAGAAGTAAGGACCTGTTCTGCTTAGAGTGGAGGGAGAAGAGACAGAGAGTGAGAGAGAGAGAAGGACCAACATAATAATTTCATTCAGGTGTGGATTAAGTTGTCAGTTTTCCTCTCACTCTCCTCCTCTTCTCTCAATTCTTATACACTATCTCTCCCTTTCAACCAACTTTCTCTCTCTCTGTGCCTCTCTTCTACTCTGTCCTTCCTCTCTGTCATGCTCTCACTCTCTTCATTTTGTCACTCTTTCTCACCACACGTCTCTCTTCCACCCCCTCCTTCTCCTCCCCTCCCTCTTTTCTCTCAGCTCTATCTCTTCATCTCCTGCAGAGAGAGAGAGAGAGAGAGAGAGAGAGAGAGAGAGAGAGAGAGAGAGAGAGAGAGAGAGAGAGAGAGAGAGAGAGAGAGAGAGAGAGAGAGAGAGAGAGAGAGAGAGAGAGAGAGAGAGAGAGAGAGAGAGAGAGAGACTTGCAATGCCAGGGTTGTGGGTTCGATTCCCACGGGGGATTTTTCTCGTTTCATGATGGAGGGGGTTTGACGCACGTCCAAACGGGACCTGCATGGCTAAAATAATGTGGGTCTGTCTACAAGGCATAGATAAAAAGGGAATGTCAGCTCATTTTTTACTCCTCTCAAACTTGATATTTTAATAAAGCTTTGTTGATTAAGATTTATTTCCAAGCAGTCTCAGGAGCCAAACCCTTTATCGACATTCTTGACTATTTCAAGATTGTATTGGGCAGACCAAAAAAATACTTAATTGAGAGGAGGGGAGGCTATGCTTGGTTTTTAATCAAATAAAACAAAATGTGGAAAAAACATTAGTTTTTTTATGTTTCTAAATACAAAGTACATTGTGCTACTCTTGTTCCATGCGCATATGGGCAGTGTGCGTCACGATTGGATAGGCTGCGTTTCCACTGTCAAAATTCATGCCATAACCAACTGCATTACTGCTAAAACCAGTTTTTGGTTGGTCTTAAATATCCCCATCAGCACTGCCTGAAATTAGCACTTTGGATCATGTTTTTAAGGACACACCTCAAATATTTCCGCTCTGCCCATCTGAGCGCAAGCGACCTTATATAAGACAGGTAAATTGCAGAACCTGGCGTTAGGGCTGGAAACTGCCAGTGCGGCAGTTTTTGCATGACGAAATTGCAAACTAACGTGCGTTTGATACTAGTGCCGCCTTAACGGCAGCCGAAAATAGAGCCCAAAGAGAGAAAAAGACAGAGAGACAGATATAGAGTGAGAGACTCCGTGATGGTATGATTAGAAGAGCCAAAACAGACATTCTCTTCTGGGTCTACGCTTCAAACACAGTCTAATAAATCTGCTTGGAAACACACAGAATATTAAAATCATAAAGAAGGTTATCAAAAGTGGTGTTCTGTTCCAGTGCAGCGCATCGCACACTGCCAAGATTCCATTTAAAAGACTCAACAGCAAATACCAGCAAACGTTTCTAAAATGTGAATGTTCTGTTTCCATCTCTGTAAAACTCTAAAATGTAATGGTTTTACCAGTGGTGATTGATATGAGATTAATGGGTGAAGTATTACAGGCATCAGTCTTGTTCAGGCAATATGCAAGACTGTATCTATGTGCCAAGTGGTATGCTAGTGTGGAACATATTGTGTGTCTTACATATTGTGTGTCTTACAGCTTGAAGCACACATTGGAGGAGCTGAATGCAGTAGGTTTTAAAACGGCCATGCTAGACTGGCCAAATATCGTCAGAACTGTTACTGTCGTGCACAAGTCAATCCAGGGCCGACACATTGCACAAAATGATCCATGACCGTATTAGTACACAAGAAGATCTTGGACTGACATAGTACACAAAATGATCAAGGACAGACTCAGTCATGAATATCCAGGACCGACAGCGCACAAGACAATCTACAGTAGGACTGACCAGTCCTGCCACAGGTCATATATGAACAGGATTTTTTAGGGGGAAAAATACATTGTGCAGTAAAACAAAAGCATGAATGGGAGAACAATAGTTTTTAATTAAATACAGGAAGGGAGTAGTCTGTCTGTGGACAATGTAAATAGCTGCTAAATAATGCTAAGCCCAACCATATGGATCCTATAATAGCTATTAAATAACTCTTAGCTTAACCAGACCACGTCCCTAATCACAACTCAGACCCAGGAAATGAAGAGAAATGACAGAGCCAATCAGGATCAAAAAGAAAGTCTTGGATATAGGTCAAATATCAGGGAGAAGAGGGATGGACCTGTCAGCACCTAGAGGGAGAGCGAAAGAGAAAGCTTGAGGGGGAACAGATAGAGAGAGCGATTGGGAGAGAAAGGGGGAGAGAGAGGGAGAGAAAGAGGGAGACGGAGAATGATTGGATGAATGGATTGTGAATAGAGGGGTAGTCTGGAGAAGAGGCAGGCCTTGTCAGCACCAACACTACTCCAGGAGTCACAGAGTGAGGAGAAGATCCATCCTATTACTCAACGCCTGTACTCAAGTCACAGGAAAAAGAGAAAGAATGAAAAGAAAAGAAATAGAAGACACAATTGTACTGGAAATGTAATTCTTCTGCTTGGATCATTCTCCAAGCAGAAGAATGTCAGTTACGAAACCTTAATTTACAATAGAAATGGAGGAAGAAACAGTATGGCGTACCAGTACACTTATAAAAAAAGGTGCTAGCTAGAACCTAAAAGGGTTCTTCAACTGTCCCCATAGGAGAACCCTTTGAAGAACCATTTTTTGTTCCAGGTAGAACCCTTTTGGGGACAGCTGAAGAACCCTTTTTTTCTAAGAGTCTAGGTCAATCCCGGTAGATTTGTACTGTGACAGAATGAGTAGATTCATACTGTTTTAAACCAGACCTGGGTTCAAATACTTTTTTTGCTTTAGCCTGCTTGGAGTGCCACATGGGCAGGGTTTGCACTTTTGTGGCTATTCTATTGGTTCTATTGTGCCAGTCAAGCCCAAGTAAAGTATTTTAAATTATTTCAAATAGTATTAGAACCCAGGTCTGTCTCAGACTGAGCAGTACAAACTCCTTGTTTTCTCACCTTGCTGTGAGAGGCCTGTTTACTGGACACATCACTGACTCACTCCAGCCCTTTAGCTGTCTGCCTTCACTCCAGACTCTAGTCTGTGTGTTAACGTGTGTGTTTATCTTCCCTGGGTCAGCCTGTGCTAACATGGGTCGCAACCTGTGTTAGCATGCTGGGTGTAATGCTGCGTTGACCCATGCTAACCTGTTCTAGGATAATCTAACAGAAAATGTGGACATCCTGCTGGTGGATGAGAGTGTATATGCATGGAGCAGAAGAGAAGAGAAGAGATAGAAAGGGGGATAGAAGAGAAAAGAAGAGAAGAGAAAATAAGATAATATTTCTTCCCTGAGAAACATTAGAGCTTTTGGACCAAACCCTGGTAAATCCTTGTACATACTCCTCCTCAGAGTCGTTAAACAAACTGACAAAACACAGCTACATCCGATTTAATCAAATGTAACCCTCGCTATAGGAAACAGTTATTAAATACATTCCCAATCCAAAATCAAAACTGGACTAACTTGAGAGTAAACTTTCCCTCCCTGCTTTTTTCTTTCCCTCATTAAGTTTACATCTTGATCTGTTAATTTCTGAGAATTCTGAGAAACTGGACTTGAGTCTTTATGCAACAGAGATTTTATAACCTTTTAACCTCCCCTCCTCAAATGAAGGTACAGGGAGTAATGGTCTCAGAAACAGCTCTAAAATGTACTTCTGGGGGGCAGCGCTGACCATAACTTACATGCGCAAAGTGGCTGCAGGTCAACTTCAGTCATGGCACGTCGTAAGAAACTACATTTCATATAATCTAATATACAGACCAAATAAATGTTGAGTTATGAAACGGTGTTGTTTTTCAGAAGTGGCCAGTAAGCCCTGTCTTTGCTATGGCCCCTGGCTGGGTTGGAAGTTGGAAGCAAGGACTGGGGAAGGACAGTACACAATGTCCACTCTACACCCTAGAGTCTCTGACCGCTCTTTCCCACCCCTTCCTGTCTGATATCAATGGAGCCCTGTGGAAGGCCTGTCATAAAACATAATTACACTGCAAAGCAAGATGTTTTCAGGTTATTTCTCTGTGTGTTGAACAGTGATGTGAGTGCAATAAACAGGTTTCTAGAGATGGAAACTGTCACTGGGTCACTGAAGTCAAGAAGCAACAGTCAGTGTGTCTAGGTGTAATGAGTTGCAACACTAAGCACTCAATGCTAGACTCAAAACAATGCAGAGGTCTTTCAGTCCCTAGACATGTAAGAAAGGACAGTGGACTCATCCCTGCTCATCTTTCCATCTCTTTGATGGCCCAGGTCATCTATTAACTGGGGTGAGGTCTGGTTTTTAAGCAACAGTACTCTGCTCTACAAACAGAGAAAGACTTCTCCATATCTCAGGTCAGATAAGATGGGATAAGATGTCTGGGTGATAGGGGAGCCATGGGAATTTCTTGTCTTTCCAAGTCATGGGAACATATGTATTTTTCCTGTGCCTATAATATAACAGATTGCTCTCAATATCAACCACCACTGAGTTTTGTCTGACAACGGATGACTTCCTAATATGGATGACGTACATCATTAGCATAACAGGTGTCAGCATCAGTTGTTGAACACTATTGTACGACAACGCTGTCCAATGCTCTCCGATGGGTTAAATTCTGCCTTATGTTAATCCTCTCCTTTCTCTTATTGTTACAGTTTTTGAATGCTGTAATGTGTAAAAAGTATCCGTTCTACGTATACAAAATAATGTAAAGTAACTACAGTAAGTGTGTAAGTAAGCAGTGAGTGTAATAGATATTTGATTATAGAATATGAGAAAAGCAGCGATTCTACCTGGCAGGCTCACTGACTGTTCCAAGCTGCTCCTCTTACACAGGAATTACACCAATGCTGCTTTTGGACAGCACTGTCTTTAGAGAAGGAAGAGGCTCATTAAGAAACATACCTCACATACACACACCCCACCACCCACCCACACACACTCATGGGCGCTGAACGAAAAGACCAAGTCCAGACCACCTGGCTATTCCAGCAAGGTCAGAGGAACATTTCCATCAATAAGGTCCAGTGTCTTTTACGAGCGCAGGCTGTCTCACTCACATTTCAAGGCTTTTAGTAAGTCATGGGTTGGGATGGGTCCAGGGCACTACTCTGGTGCTAACAAAAGTCTGGTTCAAGGTAGGGTATACGTGTAAAACGTAAATCTAACCAGTTTCACAAGTGTATGTAATACAATGTCGCAATGGAAAATGGAACATATCATCACACCTTTTACCTGATTCCCAAGTATAGCAGCTTTGGGTCTTTGACCAGTTTGAAAAACAATGTTAGACTGCTACTGTTCTTTGTCAAGCTTCATAAAGACCATTTAGAACAAAGTGTTCGCACATCAAGAACATTTCACAGTTATGGTAGACCTACAGGAGGTAGTATGTGAGACTCCCAGTTATTAAGGATTGTCCACTGTGGGTCATCTAAAGACTCCCAGGGGTTGAAATGTTTCCACCAGGGTTGGGGTCAAATCCATTTCAATTATGTTGATTCAGGAAGGTAATTGAAATGGAATTGATCACAACCATGGTTGTTGTATTAAATCCCAGAAACCTGGTCTCATTTCAGATGCCCTCATTGTGCCTTGAACTCAACCCAGCCACAGCCCAAGACACATACACACACACACACACACACACACACCTACACCAATCGTTGAATCCCATCTGATCAAGCAGAATCCCAGTCACCCCAGTCTTTTAGGTGGTTATTTATCTGAAGACCAGTGGGACACAGACAAGTGGGACTAATCAAAGAATACTGGGGGGAAAGGGATACGACCAGAGAGAGAGGGAGAGAGTGTGTGCGTGTGAGAGAATGAGTGAGACCATGTGCGTGTGTGTGAGCATGTGGTTTTGTGTGTGTGATTCAGTTTGATGAGAATGGGATCCAACGATGGTTTCAAATCAAATCAAATGTTATGTGTCACATGCGCCAGGTGTAGACCTTACCGTGAAATGCTTACTTACGAGCCCTTAACCAACAATGCAGTTCAAGAAATAGAGTTAAGGAAAAATCAGGCCTACAACTATTGTGTTGTCAGCAAACTTAATGATGGTGTTGGAGTCGTGCTTGGCCAGGAAGTCATGGGTGAACAGGGAGTACAGGAAGGGACTAAGCACGCACCCCTGAGGGGCCCCCGTGTTGAGGATCAGCGTGGCAGATGTGTTGTTGCCTACCCTTACCACCTGGGATCATGTTGCAGAGGGAGGTGTTTAGTCCCAGGATCCTTAGCTTAGTGATGAGCTTTGTGGGCACTATGGTGTTGAAGGCTGAGCTGTAGTCAATGAACAGCATTCTCACATAGGTATTCCTTTTGTCCAGGTGGAAAGGGCAGTGTGAAGTGCGATTGAGATTGCGTCATCTGTGGATCTGTTGGGGCGGTATGCGAATTGGAGTGGGTCTAGGGTTTCCTGGATGATGGTGTTGATGTGAGCCATGACCAGCCTTTCAAAGCACTTCATTGCTACCGATGTGAGTGCTACGGGGCGGTAGTAATTTAGGCAGGTTACCTTCAATTTCTTGGGCACAGGGACTATGGTGGTCTGCTTGAAACATGTAGGTATTACAGACTCGGTCAGAGAGAGGTTGAAAATGTCAGGGAAGACACTTGGTCTGCGCATGCTCTGAGTACATGTCCTGTGTACACGGCCTTGTGAATGTTGACCTGTTTAAAGGTGTTGCTCACATCGGCTACGGAGAGCGGGATCACACAGTCGTCCGGAACAGCTGGTGCTCTCATGCATGCTTCAGTGTTGCTTGCCTCGAAGCGAGCATAAAAGACATTTAGCTCGTCTGGTAGGCTCGCATCACTTTTGTAATCCGTAATAGTTTGCAAGTCCTGTCACATCTGACAAGTGTCAGAGCCGGTGCTGGTGTAGTAGGTGTAGTAGGATTCAATGTAGTAGGATTCAGTCTTAGTCCTGGTTACAATAGAATGAAAGGGTCACAGAGAACAGGGATGGTCTGGTCTGGGTAAAGACCTCTCCCATGTTTAGCATAGTATTTACGGGGTTTCCCTTAGACTACGAAGGAACAGTAGAACAGTGGCAGAGAGAGAACAAGGGGGGCAGGTGAGAAGGGAAAGGCATACTTGCCTTTAGCAAAGGCTTCTCAAGTTTCTACTACAGGGATGGACTCCAGTTGTTTGGTGCTAGTGTATCCCCTATTTTTGCTTTTTTTCCCCTGCATCTAACCTGGGTCAGCCACCAAGTCAATGTATGATGGAGAAGAGTGGAGAAGAGAAACAAGTAATGCTATGGCCTAATATACCTACCTACACACCACCTAGTGGTAGAGGGACATGGCAGCATGGAGCTGTGTGTGTGTGTGTGTGTGTGCGAGCCGCACGCTATGCCAGAGCCACCGAGCGACTAAGCCAAGGCACATTTTTACTCTTAGTCATTCACCGCCTCAGCGACCCTGTCTGGCTCTACAACACACACCACTCCCTGCTCCACCTGGCTGCTACTGACATCGGAAGCACAAGAGAGAAAGAGAGGAATGAATGAGGTTTACATTTTTGTAACACAGGGGGATTGAAAAATACCTTTTCAGAGAGAGAGAGAGAGAGAGAGAGAGAGAGAGAGAGAGAGAGAGAGAGAGAGAGAGAGAGAGAGAGAGAGAGAGAGAGAGAGAGAGAGAGAGAGAGAGAGAGAGAGAGAGAGAGAGAGAGAGCCCACCACTTCAACAGCCTTTACGACCAGGTCCACCAATACGAGGCAGCAGTGCCCACCTTCGCCCAGACACTAAAGGATATCACCCTGAACCACAGGAGCAACAGACACCCTGCCCAGACCAGCGAGACACTCTCCCAGACCTGCAGGACCACCCCCCCCCGGACCTGCACATAGAGGACCCCAGCAGAGAGAACCTACATCCAGACCACGGCACCACCAGCCACATTCACACAACCCACCCCAACCAATTAACACCCCCCAAGTCAACCATGCCCACACCCCATTTAGGCCCCCTCAGATCACACCTATGCCACTCCTACCCAATCCATGCCCCCCACTCCCGCAAAGAGGGCCTCAACATGAAAGTCACACATACGCCCAGGCCGTGAGCAGGCGAACAGGCCCAACCCCCACTCTTACACTAGCCCAAGCCAATGGCATGTCCCAGATCCTCAGCAGGCTCTGCTCACAAATACTGGCCTGAGGCCAAACCACACGAACAACAACATTAGACACTTTATGGAACACAAAGCCTTCACTATTTCATCCAGGAATATCCAAGGCCTGAGGTCATCTGCCTTTGGCCTAAAGAGCAGGAACCTGGAAATACAGACATTGTCATCCTACAAGAAACATGGTATAGAGGAGACGGACCCACTGGTTGCCCTCTAGGTTACAGAGAGCTGGTAGTCCCATCCACCAAACTACCAGGTGTGAAACAGGAAAGGGACTCAGGGGGTATGCTAATTTGCTATAGAGCAGACCTAACTCACTCTATTAAATTAATCAAAACAGGAACATTTTACATTTGACTAGAAATTCTAAAGGAAATTATTTCAACAGAGAAAAATGTCCTCCTGTGTGCTACCTACAGTGGGGAGAACAAGTATTTGATACACTGCCGATTTTGCAGGTTTTCCTACTTACAAAGCATGTAGAGGTCTGTAATTTTTATCATAGGTACACTTCAACTGTGAGAGACGATCTAAAACAAAAATCCAGAAAATCACATTGTATGATTTTTAAGTAATTAATTTGCATTTTATTGCATGACATAAGTATTTGATACATCACAAAAGCAGAACTTAATATTTGGTACAGAAACCTTTGTTTGAAATTACAGAGATCATACGTTTCCTGTAGGTCTTGAGCAGGTTTGCACACACTGCAGCAGGGATTTTGGCCCACTCCTCCATACAGAACTTCTCCAGATCCTTCAGGTTTCGGGGCTGTCGCTGGGCAATACAGACTTTCAGCTCCCTCCAAAGATTTTCTATTGGGTTCAGGTCTGGAGACTGGCTAGGCCACTCCAGGACCTTGAGATGCTTCTTACGGAGCCACTCCTTAGTTGCCCTGGCTGTGTGTTTCGGGTCGTTGTCATGCTGGAAGACCCAGCCACGACCCATCTTCAATGCTCTTACTGAGGGAAGGAGGTTGTTGGCCAAGATCTCGCGATACATGGCCCCATCCATCCTCCCCTCAATACGGTGCAGTCGTCCTGTCCCCTTTGCAGAAAAGCATCCCCAAAGAATGATGTTTCCACCTCCATGCTTCACGTTGGGATGGTGTTCTTGGGGTTGTACTCATCCTTCTTCTTTCTCCAAACACGGCAAGTGGAGTTTAGACCAAAAAGCTCTATTTTTGTCTCATCAGACACATGACCTTCTCCCATTCCTCCTCTGGATCATCCAGATGGTCATTGGCAAACTTCAGACGGTCCTGGACATGCGCTGGCTTGAGCAGGGGGACCTTGCGTGCGCTGCAGGATTTTAATTCATGACGGCGTAGTGTGTTACTAATGGTTTTCTTTGAGACTGTGGTCCCAGCTCTCTTCAGTTCATTGACCAGGTCCTGCTGTGTAGTTCTGGTCTGATCCCACACCTTCCTCATGATCATTGATGCCCCACGAGGTGAGATCTTGCAAGGAGCCCCAGACCGTGGGTGATTGTCTTTTATACAGGTAACGAGTTCAAACAGGTGCCGTTAATACAGGTAATGAGTGCAGAACAGGAGGGCTTCTTAAATAAAAACTAACAGGTCTGTGAGAGCCGGAATTCTTACTGGTTGGTAGGTGATCAAATACTTACAGTGGGGCAAAAAAGTATTTAGTCAGCCACCAATTGTGCAAGTTCTCCCACTTAAAAAGATGAGAGAGGCCTGTAATTTTCATCATAGGTACACGTCAACTATGACAGACAAAATGAGAAAAGAAATTCCAGAAAATCACATTGTAGGATTTTTTATGAATTTATTTGCAAATTATGGTGGAAAATAAGTATTTGGTCAATAACAAAAGTTTCTCAATACTTTGTTATATACCCTTTGTTGGCAATGACACAGGTCAAACGTTTTCTGTAAGTCTTCACAAGGTTTTCACACACTGTTGCTGGTATTTTGGCCCATTCCTCCATGCAGATCTCCTCTAGAGCAGTGATGTTTTGGGGCTGTCGCTGGGCAACACGGATTTTCAACTCCCTCCAAAGATTTTCTATGGGGTTGAGATCTGGAGACTGGCTAGGCCACTCCAGGACCTTGAAATGCTTCTTACGAAGCCACTCCTTCGTTGCCCGGCGGTGTGTTTGGGATCATTGTCATGCTGAAAGACCCAGCCACGTTTCATCTTCAATGCCCTTGCTGATGGAAGGAGGTTTTCACTCAAAATCTCACGATACATGGCCCCATTCATTCTTTCCTTTACACGGATCAGTCGTCCTGGTCCCTTTGCAGAAAAACAGCCCCAAAGCATGATGTTTCCACACCCATGCTTCACAGTAGGTATGGTGTTCTTTGGATGCAACTCAGCATTCTTTGTACTCCAAACACGACGAGTTGAGTTTTTACCAAAAAGTTCTATTTTGGTTTCATCTGACCATATGACATTCTCCCAATCCTCTTCTGGATCATCCAAATGCACTCTAGCAAACTTCAGACGGGCCTGGACATGTACTGGCTTAAGCAGGGGGACACAGCAGGATTTGAGTCCCTGGCGGCGTAGTGTGTTACTGATGGTAGGCTTTGTTACTTTGGTCCCAGCTCTCTGCAGGTCATTCACTAGGTCCCCCCGTGTGGTTCTGGGATTTTTGCTCACCGTTCTTGTGATCATTTTGACCCCACGGGGTGAGATCTTGCGTGGAGCCCCAGATCGAGGGAGATTATCAGTGGTCTTGTATGTCTTCCATTTCCTAATAATTGCTCCCACAGTTGATTTCTTCAAACCAAGCTGCTTACCTATTGCAGATTCAGTCTTCCCAGCCTGGTGCAGGTCTACAATTTTGTTTCTGGTGTCCTTTGACAGCTCTTTGGTCTTGGCCATAGTGGAGTTTGGAGTGTGACTGTTTGAGGTTGTGGACAGGTGTCTTTTATACTGATAACAAGTTCAAACAGGTGCCATTAATACAGGTAACGAGGGGAGGACAGAGGAGCCTCTTAAAGAAGAAGTTACAGGTCTGTGAGAGCCAGAAATCTTGCTCGTTTGTAGGTGACCAAATACTTATTTTCCACCATAATTTGCAAATAAATTCATTAAAAATCCTACAATGTGATTTTCTGGATTTTTTTTTCTCAATTTGTCTGTCATAGTTGACGTGTACCTATGATGAAAATTACAGGCATCTCTCATCTTTTTAAGTGGGAGAACTTGCACAATTGGTGGCTGACTAAATACTTTTTTTCCCCACTGTATGTCATGCAATAAAATGCAAATTAATTACTTAAAAATCATACAATGTGATTTTCTGGATTTTTGTTTTAGATTCCGTCTCTCACAGTTGAAGTGTACCTATGATAAAAATTACAGACCTCTACATGCTTTGTAAGTAGGAAAACCTGCAAAATCGGCAGTGTATCAAATACTTGTTCTCCCACTGTACACTGTATATCCCCCCACTAGAATCCCCATACTTTAATGAAGACAGTTTCTCCATCCTGGAGGGGGAAATCAATCATTTCCAGACCCAGGGACTAGTCTGTGGCGACCTAAATGCCAGAACTGGACAAGAACCTGACACCCTCAGCACACAGGGGGATAGAGTGGCGCAGTGGTCTAAGGCACTGCATCGCAGTGCTAACTGTGCCACTAGAGATCCTGGTTCGAATCCAGGCTCTGTCGCAGCCGGCCGCGACCGGGAGACTCATGGGTGGCGCACAATTGGCCCAGCGTCATCCAGGGTAGGGGAGGGAATGGCCGGCAGGGATGTAGCTCAGTTGATAGAGCATGGCGTTTGCAACGCCAGGTTTGTGGGTTCGATTCCCACGGGGGGCCAGTATAAAAAATATATATATATATGTGTTCACTAACTGTAAGTCGCTCTGGATAAGAGTGTCTGCTAAATGACTAAAATGTAAATGTATAAACACCTACCTGGAGGTGACAGCATTCCCTCCCCCATATGCCCCCCTAGACACAACTACGACAACATAACCAACAAAAACGGGTCACAACTCCTGCAGCTCTGTTGCATGCTGGGTATGTACATAGTCAATGGTAGGCTTCGAGGGGACTCCTATGGTAGGTACACCTATAGCGCATCTCTTGGCAGTAGTACTGTAGACTACTTTATCACTGACCTCAACCCAGAGTCTCTCAGAGCGTTCACAGTCAGCCCACTGACACCCCTATCAGACCACAGCAAAATCACAGTCTACAGAGCAAAACTCAATCATGAGGCATCAAAGCCAAAGGAACTGAATAATATTAAGACATGCTATAGATGGAAGGAAAGTAGTGTCAAAACCCACCCCAAAAAAATTAGGCAACAACACATTCTATCCCTTTTAGACAACTTTCTGGACAAAACGTTCCACTGTAATAGTGAAGGTGTAAACTTGGCAGTAGAAAACCTAAACAGTATATTTGACCTCTCAGCTTCCCTATCAAATCTAAAAATGTCTAACAGAAAACCGAAGAAAAGTAACAACAATGACAAATGGTTTGATGAAGAATGCAAAAACCTAAGAAAGAAATTGAGAAACCTATCCATCCAAAAACATAGAGACCCAGAAAACCTGAGCCTACGCCTTCACTATGGTCCATAGACTCTAACCACTTCTGGGAAAATTGGAAAACACTAAACAAACAACAACACAAAGTGCTATCTATCCAAAACGGAGATGTATGGGTAAACCACTTCTCCAATCTTTTTGGCTTTATAACAAAGAACAAACAGCAAATACATGATCAAATGAAAATCTTAGAATCAACTATTAAAGACTACCAGAACCCACTGGATTCTCCAATTACATTGAATGAACTACAGGACAAAATACAAACCCTCCAACCGAAAAAGGCCTGGGGTGTTGATGGTATCCTCAATGAAATGATATAATATACACACTGCAAATTCCAATTGGCTATACTTAAACTCTTTAACATCATCCTTAGCTCTGGCATCTTCCCCAATATTTGGAAGCAAGGACTGATCACCCCAATCCACAAAAGTGGAGACAAATTTGACCCCAATAACTACCGTGGGATATGCATCAACAGCAACCTTGGGAAAATCCTCTGCATTATCATTAACAGCAGACTAGTTCATTTCCTCAGTGAAAACAATGTACTGAGCAAATGTCAAATTGGCTTTTTACCAAATTACCATACGACAGACCACGTATTCACCCTGCACACCCTAATTGACAAACAAACAAACCAAAACAAAGGCAAAGTCTTCTCATGCTTTGTTGATTTCAAAAAATCAAAATGGGGGAAAAACATACGACATTATAAAATCCATGTACGCAATCAACAAGTGTGCGATTTGAAATTGGCAAAAAACACACACATCTCTTTCCACAGGGCCGTGGGGTGAGACAGGGATGCAGTTTAAGCCCCACCCTCTTCAACATATACAGCTGCGGAAAAAAAGAAGAGACCACTGCAAAATTATCAGTTTCTCTGGTTTTACTATTTATAGGTATGTGTTTCGGTAAAAATTACATTTTTGTTTTATTCTATAAACTGACAACATTTCTCCCAAATTCCAAGTAAAAATATTGTCATTTAGAGCATTTATTTGCAGAAAATGACAACCGGTCAAAATAACAAAAAAGATGCAGTGTTGTCAGACCTCGAATAATGCAAAGAAAATAAGTTAATGTTCATTTTTAAACAACACAATACTAATGTTTTAACTAAGGAAGAGTTCAGAAATCAATATTTGGTGGAAAACCCTGATTTTCAAACACAGCTTTCATGCGTATTGGCATGCTCTCCACCAGTCTTTCACATTGACGTTGGGTGACTTTATGCCACTCCTGGCGCAAAACTTCAAGCAGCTCGGCTTTGTTTGATGGCTTGTGACCATCCATCTTCCTCTTGATCACATTCCAGAAGTTTTCAATGGGGTTCAGGTCTGGAGATTGGGCTGGCCACGACAGGGTCTTGATCTGGTGGTCCTCCATCCACACCTTGATTGACCTGGCTGTGTGGCATTGCGCATTGTCCTGCTGGAAAAACCAATCCTCAGAGTTGGGGAACAATGTCAGAGCAAAAGGAAGCAAGTTTTCTTCCAGGACAACCTTGTACGTGGCTTGATTCATGTGTCCTTCACAAAGACAAATCTGCCCTTATTCCAGCCTTGCTGAAACACCCCAGATCATCACCGATCCTCCACCAAATTTCACAGTGGGTGCGAGACACTGTGGCTTGTAGGCCTCTCCAGGTCTCCGTCTAACCATTAGACGACCAGGTGTTGGGCAAAGCTGAAAGTTGGACTCATCAGAGAAGATGACCTTACTCCAGTCCTCTACGGTCCAATCCTTATGGTCTTTTGCAAACCTCAGCCTGGCTCTTCTTTGCTTCTCATTGATGAAGGGCTTTTTTCTAGCTTTGCAAGACTTCAGCCCTGGCCCTAGGAGCCTGTTTCGAACCGTCCTCACCGTGCACTTCACCCCAGCTGCCGTTTGCCATTCTTTTTGTAGGTCACTTGATGTCATCCTACGGTTGTTGAGTGACATTCGAATGAGTTGGCGGTCATCCCGGTCAGTAGATAATCGTTTTTTTGCCCTCTGCCTGTCTGTAGCTTTGTTGTCCCCAATGTCTCCTGCTTGACCTTGTTCTTATGAACTGCCGTCTTTGAAATTTTAAGGATGGAAGTAACCTGACACTCACTGTATCCCTCTGCCAGTAAAGCCAGAATTGAACCCTTCTTTTCCTCACTCAAAACTTTCATTTTCAACTGTTTTGGCATGGTCAATAGTTATTTTTTGATTAATATTACTTTTGAGGTACTATTAGCACTGTTTTTGCCATCCAGCTGGTCCTATTGCAAGAGGATAGTGATGACCACAGCAGTGGTTCTTATACTTTTCCTCGTTAAATAAGATTTGGTTCAGGTGATCACCTAATCAGTACCTAATTCAGTAGAATGAGGTGTGCCTGTGTTGGAATTCAACAGACACTGGAATGGAATGGCTGTCATACATGTAGAGATGCTGATTTAAGAAAGATTTGCAGGGGTCTCTTAATTTTGTCCACAGCTGTATATCAACGAATTGGCGAGGGCACTAGAACAGTCTGCAGCACCCTGTCACGGTTTCGGCCGAGGCTGCCTCTCCTCCTTGTTCGGGCAGGCTTCGGCGCTCGTCGTCTCCGGAATTCTAGCTGCCACCGATAGATGTTTCATGTTCGTTTGCTTTTGTCTGTTTGTGTCACACCTGTTTCTGTTTTACGTAATTAGTGTCCTATAAGTTTCTCGTTGTGTTTGTCATGGGTTGTGTATGATTGTTTTTCGTCAGTGTTGTGTTTGCTCGGTTGAGCATATTTTCTCCACTGCGCTGGAGCTCAGTTGCACCTGTTTCGTGCACCACTTCGCTTTTGTCGCACCTGTTTGTGCGCATTTGCCTTTTCGCCTCGTGCGTAGTTTAGCTGTTGGGCTTAATTGTCCTGTTGCCTGTGTTTGGGCCAGAATACAGCATTTGGAACCTACCGTCTGCGTCCTGCATTTGATTCCTTACACCACACCTACACACGCCCTGACAGAATCATACACCAGTCATGGAATCAGCAGGAGCCGAAGCAGCCCAGACAAGACTGGAAGCCCAGGTTCGGGACCAGCAAGAGCAACTCCTGCAGATGGGGAACGCCCTGCAGGAGGTGATTACCACACTCCGAGGCTGGGGTTCGCCTCCACCACCACCCGCCCTGCCAGCACCATCGGCCAGCCCGCCCAGTCCAGCGCCGGAACCTCGAGGAGTCCGACTATCTCTCCCGAGGGCTTACGACGGGACAGCGGCTGGGTGTCAGGGATTCCTGCTCCAGGTAGAGCTATACCTGGCCACCGTGCACCCGGCACCGTCAGGGCACGAGAGCGTGTCCGCCCTGATCTCCTGCCTGGCCGGAAAAGCGTTGGAGTGGGCCAACGCAGAGTGGAGGAAGATCGACGCCACGACTATTACGTACACCGAAGTTCTCCCGCCGCTTCAGGGCGGTGTTTGACCATCCCCCGGAGGGGAAAGCGGCGGGGAGCGTCTGGTCTTCCTCCGACAGGGGAGGAGAAGTGCCCAGGAATTCGCGCTCGAATTCCGTACTCTGGCGGCAGATGCAGGGTGGAATGATCGGGCCCTCATCTATCTATACCCGATGCAGCCTACGTGAGGACGTCCGTCGGGAGCTGGCTTGCAGGGACACCAGCCTCACTTTCGACCAGCTGGTGGATATGTCCATCAGGCTGGATACCCTGCTGGCTACCCGCGGACGTCTTGCGGAGGGTCCGTCCATTCCACCCTCCAGCGCCTCCGAGCCTTGTCCCATGGAGCTCGGGGCGCTGGCGCTAGAGAGAGGAGGAGTCGGCAGGCTAGGGGGTCCATCCACTGCACCAACTGTGGTCGGGGAGGACACACCGCGGCTAGGTGCTGGGGATGGCCTCCTAGGGGAGATGACGACAGGTCCCGCACTGGGGATTCCCTCCAGGTGAGTAGGCGCCCCACTCACCCAGAGCTCTCTGTTGCCCATTTTTGTATGCCTGTACGTTTTCCACAGGTAGCACCTCATGCCCAGCATAAGGCGCTGGTAGATTCAGGCGCAGCTGGGAATTTTATTGATAAAAAGTTTTGTTTAGCGTTAGGGATTCCCCTCATTCCTGTTGATGTTCCTTTTCCCGTTCACGCCCTAGATAGTCGTCCGTTGGGGACGGGCTTGATCAGGGAGGTCACGGCGCCACTTAGGATGTGTGCGCAGGGGGATCATCAGGAGATGATTCAGCTGTTCCTGATTGACTCTCCTGCGTATCCGGTGGTGCTGGGCATGCCCTGGTTGAGTACCCATAACCCAGTGATTTCGTGGCAGGAGAGGGCTCTGATGGAGTGGTCTGCCCAGTGTGTGGGTAGATGTTTGGGCGTTTCCGTAGGGGGCTACCTCGGTGGAGAGTCCAAACCAGGTGCCCGCATTGCACATTCCACCTGAGTATGGGGATTTGGCTATTGCGTTTAGTAAGGCGAGGGCGACGCGGTTGCCACCCCATAGGCAGGGGGATTGTGCGATAAACCTCCAGGCAGGAGCTGCGCTCCCACGGAGCCATGTGTATCCTCTGTCTCAGGAGGAGAAGAAAGCTATGGAGATTTACATAGACGAATCACTGAGACAAGGATACATACGGCCGTCCACTTCCCCCGCGTCCTCGAGTTTCTTTTTCGTGAAGAAAAAGGATGGTGGTTTGCGCCCATGCATCGATTACCGTGGTCTCAATCAGATTACGGTGAAGTATAGTTATCCACTCCCGCTGATTGCGACCATGACTGAGTCGTTGCATGGGGCGCGTTTCTTCACGAAACTAGATCTCAGGAGCGCGTACAACTTGGTGCGCATCAGGGAGAACGATGAATGGAAAACAGCCTTTAGTACCACCTCGGGCCATTACGAGTATCTGGTCATGCCATACGGGTTGATGAACGCTCCATCAGTTTTCCAATCATTTGTGGATGAGATCTTCAGGGACATGCAGGGGCAGGGGGTGGTGGTGTACATTGATGACATTCTCGTGTACTCACCTACCCGTGTCGAGCATGTAGCCCTGGTGCGCAAGGTGTTGCGGAGGCTGGTGGAGCACGACCTGTATGTGAAGGCAGAGAAGTGTCTGTTTTTCCAGGAGTCGGTCTCCTTTTTGGGTTATCAGTTGTCTGCGTCAGGGGGTGAGGATGGAGGTAGATCGAGTGTCGGCCGTGCGTAATTGGCAAACACCAACCACTGTGAAGGAGGTGCAGCAGTTTTTGGGGTTTGCAAATTACTACAGGAGGTTTATCCGGGGTTTTGGACAGGTGGCAGCTCCCATCACGTCTCTGTTGAAGGGGGGTCCGGTGCGTCTGCAGTGGTCAGCCGAGGCGGACAGGGCGTTTGGGAGGCTGAAGGACCTGTTTACCTCGGCCCCGGTGCTGGCGCACCCGGATCCCTCTTTGCCGTTCCAAGTAGAGGTGGACGCGTCGGAGGCCGGTTTAGGAGCCGTGCTTTCACAACGATCTGGCGCGCCACCTAAACTCCGCCCCTGTGCCTTTTACTCTAAGAAGCTCAGTCCGGCGGAGCGGAACTATGACGTAGGGGACAGGGAGCTGTTAGCCGTGGTACAGGCTCTAAAGGTGTGGAGGCACTGGCTTGAGGGGGCTCAACACCCTTTCCTCATTTTGACGGACCACCGTAACCTGGAGTACATCCGGGCGGCGAGGAGGCTGAACCCTCGCCAGGCAAGATGGAGTATGTTCTTGACCAGGTTTACGTTTAAGATCACGTACATCCCTGGGTCACAGAATGGCAAGGCAGATGCGCTGTCTCGGCGGTATGACGCGGAGGAGAGGTCCGTGGAGCCCACTCCCATACTGCCTGCGTCGTGTCTGGTGGCGCCGGTAGTGTGGGAGGTCGATGCTGAACTCGAGCGGGCGTTACGCACCGACCCTAGTCCATCACAGTGCCCGGAGGGTCGGAAGTACGTTCCGCTCGAGGTTCGGGATCGATTGATCTATTGGGCTCACACGTCACCCTCCTCTGGACATCCGGGTATCGGCCGGACAGTGCAATGTCTTAGTGCCAAGTACTGGTGGCCCACGTTGGCTAGGGATGTGAGGGTTTATGTTTCCTCCTGCTCGGTGTGCGCCCAGTGTAAGGCGCCTAGACATTTACCTAGGGGTAAGTTGCTACCCCTGCCCGTTCCACAACGGCCATGGTCCCACCTATCAGTGGACTTTATAACAGACCTTCCCCTCTCCCAAGGGAATACCACCATCTTGGTCGTTGTGGACCGGTTCTCTAAGGCCTGTCGTTTGCTCCCCATGCCGGGTCTTCCTACGGCCCTGCAAACTGCCGAGGCACTGTTTACCCATGTGTTCCGGCACTACGGGGTGCCCGAGGACATTGTGGCTGATCAGTGTCCCCAATTCACCTCCAGGGTCTGGAGAGCGTTTATGGAGCGGTTGGGGGTCTCGGTGAGCCTCACCTCGGGCTACCACCCGGAGAGCAATGGGCAGGTGGAACGCGTAAACCAGGATGTGGGTAGGTTTCTCAGAACATACTGCCAGGACCGGCCGGAGGAGTGGTCTAGGTACGTTCCCTGGGCCGAGATGGCCCAGAATTCCCTACGCCATTCCTCCACGAACCTAACCCCATTTCAATGTGTGTTAGGTTACCAGCCGGTTCTGGCACCCTGGCAGCAGAGCCAGATCGAGGCTCCTGCGGTGGATGAGTGGGCGCGGCGCTCGGAGGAGACGTGGGAACGCTGCACACGTCCACCTGCAGCGGGCCCTCCGACGTCAGAAGGCGAGCGCTGATCTCCACCGCAGTGAGGCACCGGTGTACGCACCTGGTGATCGAGTCTGGCTCTCTACCAGAAACCTGCCCCTCCGCCTGCCCTGTCGGAAACTGGGTCGGCGGTTTGTAGGGCCATTTAAAGTCCTGAGGAGGTTGAACGAGGTTTGTTATAGATTACAGCTACCTGTGGAGTATAAGTGTATTAACCCCTCGTTCCATGTGTCCCTTCTCAGGCCGGTGGTAGCGGGCCCACTCCAAGAAGATGAGATCTTGGAGACTCCTCCGCCCCCGTTGGACATCGAGGGGGCACCGGCGTACTCCGTGAGATCCATCTTGGATTCGAGACGCTCGGATGGGGGTCTCCAGTATCTAGTGGAGTGGGAGGGGTACGGTCCGGAGGAGCGGTGCTGGGTGCCGAGGAGAGACGTGTTGGACCCGTCGCTCCTGACGGAGTTCCATCGGAGGCATCCGACGCGCCCTGCGCCGCGTCCCCCTGGCCGTCCCCGAGGCCGGAGTCGGCGCGCGTCTGGAGCCGCGCGTCAAGGGGGGGGGTACTGTCACGGTTTCGGCCGAGGCTGCCTCTCCTCCTTGTTCGGGCAGGCTTCGGCGCTCGTCGTCTCCGGAATTCTAGCTGCCACCGATAGATGTTTCATGTTCGTTTGCTTTTGTCTGTTTGTGTCACACCTGTTTCTGTTTTACGTAATTAGTGTCCTATAAGTTTCTCGTTGTGTTTGTCATGGGTTGTGTATGATTGTTTTTCGTCAGTGTTGTGTTTGCTCGGTTGAGCATATTTTCTCCACTGCGCTGGAGCTCAGTTGCACCTGTTTCGTGCACCACTTCGTTTTGTCGCACCTGTTTGTGCGCATTTGCCTTTTCGCCTCGTGCGTAGTTTAGCTGTTGGGCTTAATTGTCCTGTTGCCTGTGTTTGGGCCAGAATACAGCATTTGGAACCTACCGTCTGCGTCCTGCATTTGATTCCTTACACCACACCTACACACGCCCTGACACACCCGGCCTCACCCTACTAGAATCTGAATTCAAATGTCTACTGTTTGCTGATGATCTGGTGCTTCTGTCACCAACCAAAGAGGGCCTACAGCAGCACCTATATATTCTGCACAAATTCTGTCAGACCTGGGCCCTGACAGCAAATATCAGTAACACAAAAATAATGGTGTTCCAAAAAAGATCAAAATGCCAGGACCACAAATACAAATTCCATCTAGACACCGTTGCCCTAGAGCACACAAAAAATTATACATACCTCGGCCTAAACATCAGCGCCACAGGTAACTTCCACAAAGCTGTGAACGATCTGAGAGACAAGGCAAGAAGGGCCTTCTATGCCATCAAAAGGAACATACAATTTGACATACCAATTAGGATCTGGCAAAAAATACATTAATCAGTTATAGAACCCATTGCTCTTTATGGTTGTGAGGTCTGGGGTCCGTTCACCAACCAAGAATTCACAAAATGGGACAAACACCAAATTGAGTCTCTGCATGCAGAACTCTGCAATAATATCCTCACTGTACAACGAAAAACACCAAATAATGCATGCAGAGCAGAATTATGCCGATTCCCGCTAATTATCAAAATCCAGAAAAGAGCCGTTAAATTCTATAACCACTTAAAAGGATGTGATTCTCAAACCTTCCATAACAAAGCCATCACCTACAGAGAGATGAACTTTGAGAAGAGTCCTCTAAGTAAGCTGGTACTGGGGCTCTGTTCACAAACACAAACAGACCCCACAGAGCCCCAGGACAACAACACAATTAGACCCAAACAAATCATGAGTAAACAAAAAGAGAATTACTTGACACATAGGAAAGAATTAACAAAAAAAAACAGAGCAAACTAGAATGCTATTTGGCCCTAAACAGAGTGTACACAGTGGCAGAATTACCTGACCACTGTGACTGACCCAAAATTAAGGAAAGTTTTGACTATCTACAGACTCAGTGAGCATAGCCTTGCTATTGAGAAAGGCCGCCGTAGGCAGACCTGGCTCTCGAGAAGACCGGCTATGTGCACACTGCCCACAAAATGAGGTGGAAACTGAGCTGCACTTCCTAACCTCCTGCCAAATGTATGACCATATTAGAGACACATATTTCCCTCAGATTACAGAGATCCACAAAGATTTCAAAAACAAACCCAGTTTTGATAAACTCCCTTACCTACTGGGTGAAATACCACAGTGTGCCTTCACAGCAGCAAGATTTGTGACCTGTTGCCACAAGAAAAGGGCAACAAGTGAAGAACAAACACCATTGTAAATACAACCCATATTTATGTTTATTTATTTTCCCATTTGTACTTTAACTATAGTTGGGAAAAAAGTATTTAGTCAGCCACCAATTGTGCAAGTTCTCCCACTTAAAAAGATGAGAGAGGTCTGTAATTTTCATCATAGGTACACGTCAACTATGACAGACAAAATGAGAAAGAAAAATCCAGAAAATCACATTGTAGGATTTTTAATGAATTTATTTGCAAATTATGGTGGAAAATAAGTATTTGGTCAATAACAAAAGTTTCTCAATACTTTGTTATATACCCTTTGTTGTCAATGACACAGGTCAAACGTTTTCTGTAAGTCTTCACAAGGTTTTCACACACTGTTGCTGGTATTTTGGCCCATTCCTCCATACATATCTCCTCTAGAGCAGTGATGTTTTGGGGCTGTCGCTGGGCAACACGGACTTTCAACTCTCTCCAAACATTTTCTATGGGGTTGAGATCTGGAGACTGGCTAGGCCACTCCAGGACCTTGAAATGCTTCTTACGAAGCCACTCCTTCGTAGCCCAGGCGGTGTGTTTGGGATCTTTGTCATGCTGAAAGACCCAGCCACGTTTCATCTTCAATGCCCTTGCTGATGGAAGGAGGTTTTCACTCAAAATCTCACGATACATGGCCCCATTCAGTCTTTCCTTTACACGGATCAGTCGTCCTGGTCCCTTTGTAGATAAACAGCCCCAAAGCATGATGTTTCCACCCCCATGCTTCACAGTAGGTATGGTGTTCTTTGGATGCAACTCAGCATTCTTTGTCCTCCAAACACGACGAGTTGAGTTTTTACCAAAAAGTTATATTTTGGTTTCATCTGACCATATGACATTCTCCCAATCCTCTTCTGGATCATCCAAATGCACTCTAGCAAACTTCAGACGGGCCTGGACAGGTACTGGCTTAAGCAGGGGGACATGTCTGGCACTGCAGAATTTGAGTCCCTGG
Organism: Coregonus clupeaformis; assembly: GCF_020615455.1. Taxonomy (NCBI): domain Eukaryota; kingdom Metazoa; phylum Chordata; class Actinopteri; order Salmoniformes; family Salmonidae; genus Coregonus; species Coregonus clupeaformis. The sequence continues at coordinate 79,645,616 of NC_059192.1, forward strand.
CGGCGTAGTGTGTTACTGATGATAGGCTTTGTTACTTTGGTCCCAGCTCTCTGCAGGTCATTCACTAGGTCCCCCCGTGTGGTTCTGGGATTTTTGCTCACCGTTCTTGTGATCATTTTGACCCCACGGGGTGAGATCTTGCGTGGAGCCCCAGATCGAGGGAGATTATCAGTGGTCTTGTATGTCTTCCATTTCCTAATAATTGCTCCCATAGTTGATTTCTTCAAACCAAGCTGCTTACCTATTGCAGATTCAGTCTTCCCAGCCTGGTGCAGGTCTACAATTTTGTTTCTGGTGTCCTTTGACAGCTCTTTGGTCTTGGCCATAGTGGAGTTTGGGTTGTGGAAAGGTGTCTTTTATACTGATAACAAGTTCAAACAGGTGCCATTAATACAGGTAACGAGTGGAGGACAGAGGAGCCTCTTAAAGAAGAAGGTACAGGTCTGTGAGAGCCAGAAATCTTGCTTGTTGGTAGGTGACCAAATACTTATTTTCCACCATAATTTGCAAATAAATTCATAAAAAATCCTACAATGTGATTTTCTGGAGAAAAAAAATCTCAATTTGTCTGTCATAGTTGACGTGTACCTATGATGAAAATTACAGGACTCTCTCATCTTTTTAAGTGGGAGAACTTGCACAATTGGTGGCTGACTAAATACTTTTTTTCCCCACTGTATTTGCACATTGTTACAACACTGTATATATACACTACAGGTCAAAAGTTTGGGGTCACTTAGCAATTTCCTTGTTTTCCATGAAAACATATATGAAATGAGTTTAAATAGGAAATATATCAAAATGAATAGGAAATGTAGTAATTGACAAGGTTAGAAATAATGATTTTTAATTGAAATAATAATTGTGTCCTTCAAACTTTCGTCAAAGAATCCTCCATTTACAGCAATTACATTCTTGCAGACCTTTGGCATTCTAGTTGTCAATTTGTTGAGGTAATCTGAAGAGATTTCACCTGAAGCACCTCCCACAAGTTGGATTGGCTTGATGGGCACTTCTTACGTACCATACGGTCAAGCTGCACCCTCAACAGCTCAATAGGGTTGAGATCCGGTGACTGTGCTGGCCACTCCATTATAGACAGAATACCAGCTGACTGCTTATTCCCTAAATAGTTCTTGCATAGTTTGGAGCTGTGCTTTGGGTCATTGTCCTGTTGTAGGAGGAAATTGGCTCCAATCAAGGCGCCGTCCACAGGGTATGGCATGGCATTGCAAAATGGAGTGATAGCCTTCCTTCTTCAAGATCTCTTTTACCCTGTACAAATCTCCCACTTTACCACCACCAAAGCACCCCCAGGCCATCACATTGCCTCCACCATGCTTGACAGATGGCATCAAGCACTCATCCAGCATCTTTTCATTTGGTCTGTGTCTCACAAGTGTTCTTCTTTGTGATCCGAACACCTCAAACTTTGATTCGTCTGTCCATAACACTTTTTTCCAATCTTCCTCTGTCCAGTGTCGTGTTCTTTTGCCCATCTTAATCTTTTCTTTTTATTGGCCAGTCTGAGATATGGCTTTTTCTTTGCAACTCTGCCTAGAAGGTCAGCATCCCGGAGTCGCCTCTTCACTATTGATGTTGAAACTGGTGTTTTGCGGGTACTATTTAATGAAGCTGCCAGTTGAGGACCTGTGAGGTGTCTGTTTCTCAAACTAGACACTCTAATGTGTCTAGCTCAGTTGGTAGAGCATGGCGCTTGCAACGCCAGGGTTGTGGGTTCGTTTCCCACGGGTGGCCAGTATGAAAAATGTATGCACTCACTAAGTGTAAGTCGCTCTGGATAAGAGCGTCTGCTAAATGACTAAAATGTAAATGTAATGTATTTGTCCTCTTGCTCAGTTGTGCACCGGGGCCTCCCACTCCTCTTTCTATTCTGGTTAGAGCCAGTTTGCGCTGTTCTGTGAAGGGAGTAGTACACAGCGTTGTATGAGATCTTCAGTTTCTTGGCAATTTCTCGCATGGAATAGCCTTCATTTCTCAGAACAAGAATAGACTGACGAGTTTCAGAAGAAAGTTATTTGTTTCTGGCCATTTTGAGCCTGTAATCGAACCCACAATTGCTGATGCTCCAGATACTCAACTAGTCTCAAGAAGACCAGTTTTATTGCTTCTTTAATCAACACAACAGTATTCAGCTGTGCTAACATAATTGCAAAAGGGTTTTCTAATGATCAATTCGCCTTTTAAAATGATAAACTTGGATTAGCAAACACAACGTGCCATTGGAACACTGGACTGATGTTTGCTGATAATGGGCCTCTGTACGCGGATGTAGATATTCCATAAAAAATCAGCAATTTCTAGCTACAATAGCCATTTACAACATTAACAATGTCTACACTATATTTCTGATCAATTTGATGTTATTTTAATGGACAAATAAATTGCTTTTCTTTCGAAAACATGTACATTTCTAAGTGACCCCAAACTTTTGAACGGTAGTGTACATAATGTGACATTTGAAATGTCTTTATTCTTTTGGAACTTCTGAGTGTAATGTTTACTGTTAATATTTGTTTATTTCACTTTTGTTTACTATCTACTTCACTTGCATTGGCAATGTTAACATACGTTTCCCATGCCAATAAAGCCCTTAAATTGAAATTGAATTGCGAGAGAGAGAGGGAGAGAGAGAGCGAGCGAGTGAGAAATACACAGAGAGAGAGAGAGAGAAAGAGAGATTGGCTACACGTTGTCAGATAGAATGTGTATATTTGTTCTTCTGTGACTTGTAACTATGTTACTGTGCTGGGAAAACTGTGAGTCAGGTGAAAAGAGTCCTGACGATTAATGATGGTTTAAAACGTCACAGCTGCTTTACATCTCCTACAAGACAAGGGCATACATAGGCGGAGAAAGAGAGAGAGAAAACTGGAGGGAGAGAGAGAGAGTGAGAGCGAGAGAGAGATAGCGTCCTTGTGGTGAAACACTTGGCAGAAAGAGTTTGAGCCAATCCTGATGAGCCAAAGTGTGTCTGAGAGTGTGTGTTTCAAAGTTTGTCTCGAAGTGTGTTCCTCTGAAAGTGTATGGGGAATAAGTGAATGGTCTGTGCCTTCAGGTTTCATATTGTAGCTAAGACACGGATGAGTTTGCTGGATAAGACGGAGCACAACAAGCTGTTACAGTCTAACTGAATTAGACGTTCATCAAAGTGTTTTTGTTGCTTCTGCTGCTCTCGTTCCATTTCTCCAAACGTCAAATTTCAAAGTTAAGGGTTAAGTTTAGGCACTCATTTCAAACGGTTAAGGTAAGGCTTAAGGTTTGGATAGGGTTAGAAAATTAAGTTTAGGCACTCATTACAAACGGTTAAGGTAAGGCTTAAGGTTTGGATAGGGTTAAAATAAAATAAACAGTTTCCACGACTGGGATCGAAAACGCAACCTTCTGATCCAGAATCCTGGATCAGAATCCATCCACCACCCCCGTCCACAACACCCTAGCAAAACCCCATCCTACTTGATGGTAATAGTGCTCACTATTGCCTCTAGTGGCCAGTTTTAAAGGCATTTCCCAATGTCCTCAGGACATGGATAGACGTCCAATTTCAATCTTGAACGACCTGGCTGATGTGCGTCCTTGCGTGCATGTTTGTATATGCCATTTTGTTCCTTGGGGCAGAGAAAAGTGGTGATGGTGTGTGAGTCTGTGTGTTTGTGTGTATGGATGTGCAATGTGGTGGTGTCAACACGCCAGAGGAAGTGTCATGTAACCCAAAGCTATTTACTGAAAGTGGACTACATGCTCACACACACACACACACACACACACATACACCCCTAGCTGGGTTTAGGCAATCTCTCTTTCTCTGATCTGTCTCTTTACATTAGGCTCCATGATGCTGACCCATTCACAATGGGCTTTTCACACAGCCACCCTCTGATTGGACAAACTCAAGCCAAACGTGAGGGCCGTGCCTCCAGTGGACAGGTCCACGAGTGTGTGTGCCTGAGTTTGTGTGTGTGTACCTTTTGACCCCTTCTTGGTGGCCTAAACTCTTCTTGTGCAGAGAAAGCGTGAGAGAGAGAGAGAGAGAGAGAGAGAGAGAGAACCACAAATTCAAATTGGCTATACTCAAACTCTTCAACATTATCCTAACTTGGGGAAAATTATCTGCAGTATCATCAACAGCAGACTACATAATTTCCTTGATGAACACAACGTCCTAAGCAGAAGCCAGATTGGATTTGTAAAAAATTATATTACAACAGACCACATTTACACCCTCCATACTCTAGTTGACAAACAAGTAAACCAAAACAAAGGCAAAATCTACTCGTGTTTTGTAGACTTCAAGAAAGCATTTGATTCAATTTGGCACAAAGGTCTTTTTTACAAAGTAATAGAAAGTGGTATTGGAGGGAAAACAATGATGTTATTAAATCATAAGAAATGTGCGGTTAAAATTGGCAACAAGCAAACAGACTTCTTCTCTCAGGAATGTGGTTTAAAACAGGGCTGCCCAATACTATTTAACATCTACATTAATGAATTGGCAAAAACATTAGAAGAATCGGCAGCACCTGGTCTCACCCTACACAACACTGAAATCAAGTGTCTGCTGTACGCAGATGACCTGGTGCTACTGTCTCCCACTAAGGAGGGGTTACAGCAGCATCTAGATAATCTGCACAGGTTCTGTCAGACCTGGGCTCTGACCGTTAATAAAAAAAAACTGAATATAATGATATTCCAAAAAAGGTCAGGAAATCAGGATGACAAATATACATTCTATTTGGACACAGTTCTATTAGAACACACCAAAAATTACATGTATCTAGGACTAAATATCAGCAACACAGGTAGCTTTCACATGGCTGTGAATGAGCTGAGAGACAAAGCAAGAAGAGCATTCTATGCCATTAAAAATCGAAATTCCAATTAGATTCTGGCTCAGAATTTTCCAATCAGTTATAGAACCAATTGCTCTATATGGCAGCGAAGTATGGGGTCCGCTCACTAATAATGAATTTACCAAATGGGACAAACATCCAATCGAAATACTGCATACAGAGTTTTGCAAGTGCTAAGAAAAACTCAAAATATCACATGTAGAGCAGAATTGGGCCAATGCCCCCTCCTTATTCTAATAGAAACAAGAGCCATCAAATTTTACAACCATCTAAAATCAAGTGACCCCAAAACATTCCATCACACAGCTCTAACTATGTCAAGAGATGAAACAAGAGAAGAGTCCCCTCAGCCAGCTGGTTCTGAGGCTCAGTTCACTAACCAAAACCAACCTCATAGAGCCTCAGGACAGCACTCTCAAATCTGGCCCAACCAAATCATCAAAAAAAGCAACAAAAAAAATATATCACTTATTGGAAAGACACCACAAAAAATCTAAGTAAACTTCAATGCTATTTGACTCTAAACAGACAGTACATGGTGGCAGACTATCTGACCACTGTGACTGATAGAAAACTGAGGAAAACAATGACTAGGTACAGACTCAGTGAGCACAGTCTGGCTATAGAGACCGGTCGTCCCAGGCAAACCTGGCTGCCCAGAGAGGACAGGCTGTGCTCACTCTGCCCACGGGGAGAGGTAGAGACAGAGCTGCATTTCCTATTACACTGGGACAAATACTCAGACCTAAGAGAATCTTTCTTTCCCAAAATTATCATTCAGTACAAAGAATTTGAAACTATAAAAGAGGAAGAAAAAATCAAATATTTATTGGGTGAAAAGCCAAAATGTGCAATTGGCAGCCAAATATGTGTCCTCCTGCCACAACCTGAGGGACAGCCAGTGAAAAGTGTAATGTAATGTCAATAATATTTCCTGTTTTGTTTTGTCTTTCATACCATGCCATGTGTCTTCTCAGTCATGTTGGGACTGGTCGACTACTATTGCTTTCTCATTAATATTGTTGTTGTAGTTACTGTTAATGGTAATCCCATTTCCACTACTACTATTATTATTGCTGTTGGTCCCATCATTTTTGTTATATGTATACTTTGACAATGTAAGCAATTTAACTTGCCATGTCAATAAAGGAGAGAGAGAGAGAGAGAGAGAGAGAGAGAGAGAGAGAGAGAGAGAGAGAGAGAGAGAGAGAGAGAGAGAGAGAGAGAGAGAGAGAGAGGGGGGGGAGAAGAGAGAGAGAGAGAGAGAGAGAGAGAGAGAGAGAGAGAGAGAGAGAGAGAGAGAGAGAGAGAGAGAGAGAGAGAGAGAGAGAGAGAGAGAGAGAGAGGTTGGCTGCCTGTTCCTCTGTCCGCTGCCCAGTGTGACAGGTAGCAGTGTTTATCACCGTCTCGATGTGTGGTGAGAAAATTCTCCTACATGATTTCATCACATTTTAACAAGTACGTGCAACAGCCACTCCTCGAGAGAGAGACTTCAGCATAGAGAGTCAAAGCAATGAGAGTGGAGAACATTGAAACGTTGAATCAACTCAAGTAAATGCTGGATTTAACTGTAAAACCCACACATTTGTCAGGCAGTGGGTGGTGTGTGTGTGTTTCAGGATCGGAATCTTTACCCTCTCACTGTGTGGACTGACTGACCTCTTACACTGTTTGCAAACATCCAGAGTTAAGAGGCAGATTAGTCTGCTACATCACTATGACTTTCCCATTGGCACATAGTGTATTTTTCTGAGAGTTGAGCTAAAGTTATTTCATACTTTAGAAGGGATATTTGAGCTGAATATTGGTTTGCAGTGTAATACTAGTGGAGAAGCCGTTACTCTTGCTTTGACAGCTCTGCCAGCTAATCCCTATTGTAGCTGTTTGAGGTGTGTGTGTGTGAGTGTCTTTTCAAACCACACTGAACCTTTAATCTCTAATCCTTCCTCCAATCACAAAGCAGGAAACTCTGGCACATGTGGCTGAGTGGCCAATAACAGAGAGAGACAGAGATGGGGAAAAGAACAAGAAGACAGCTATTTTAGAATGATCACTGTACAATGCACATTGGATACATCCTGCCTTGTCTATAACTAAAGGACATGTCCAAAGACTTGAATTTGATCCACAGTGTTTTCTCAAAATACTTATTCGGAGATGTTGGATTAGAAATAAAAAATACAATCACAAATCTCAATGCAAATCTCAACACAAGCAATATAGACTGCTGTAACAGGCGTGCATTTCTCTTGTTTATGTGTGTGTGTGTGTGTGTGTGTCTGTGTGCATGTGTGTGTGCATGAGTGTGTGAGTGCATTCCAGCTTGTGTAAATGTGTTTTCTGACACAATCTACACACCTTATCAGTGGAGCCTAAAGTCCCCCGATCGTTAGGTCCTATAGGAAAACCCATTTACACATGCTGGAATGCAGTCACACACTCAGACACACACAATATTATTGGCTCCTAATATTTATTAGCTCTGGTTCAAAGATCAGAAGGCCTCTCTCAATCAGTATAATGAGCCAATCTGGACAGAGGAGTGGATAGACGGAGGCAAACAGACTTCTTGAAGGGGTGGAGAGAGGGAAGAATGAAGGGGTGGAGAGAGGGAGGAATGAAGGGGTGGAGAGAGGGAGGAATGAAGGGGTGGAAGAGGTGAAGTGTAGACCAATTAGAACCACTAAGTATCACACGAAGGTCCTCTGTTTGGAAGCTACATTGAGTTACACTGATCAGGAAGGATTGGGACAAAAATAATTCACAACAAGATCGAATCAGACAGGTGCAGATAAATACTAAACTTGTATTCAGATATCTTTATGTCAACATATCTTCCATCGAACTAACTCTCAAAATACAATCCTTGTGCAAACGCATTTCCCAAAATGTAACTGTATATTCAGCAAATAAAATGTGCATGAATTTCTATTGGGTCTTCCTTCAGTGGACTCTGTAGCGTGTCATAATTTCTCATCATTTTACTATAGTTCAGAATCAACACTCATCATAGAGCTAAGTGACTGTTTACTCTGCTGGCAGGGACTCTGTTTCCCATTATATCATTCTGCAATGTCTCAACACATGAGCAAGGCAGCAACTCAACAGGGACTTTAACTAGAGCTTTGACAGATAAGGGCGGAAGTTGGAACGTGCTATTTTCTACAATAAACATGATTGGCAGAGGACTGTTATAATGTGTTATAATCCCTGGAGATCTTCTATAATAAACTGTAGATGTTAACCATACTCTCACATCTTACTTGATGGAGTTTGAAAAACATTGGACATAATTTTGCATTTATGCTATTTTATAATCATGAGATAATTCATTGAATTAAGTCAGTGCCATCCCGCCTCTTATAATGTAACAATCTACTCTGACTACAACAATATCTGTCAGCCTCTCATATAACAACAATCATACAATGTTATTACAACTGTTGATACAATCAACAACACTAACAATATCTGCCAATCCATTACTGGCTTATCTGTTTTGCTGTACAGATTGACCTGTTTTATAGTTGTAGACATGTGTCTAATAGTTTTGGTCTGTGGGGAGAACAATGCAGCTAGTGACAGTAGTCCTGGTCAATCATCACATAATGATATGACATAAACCAACCATCAGTGGTGTAAAGTACTTAAGTAAAAATACTTTAAAGTACTACTTAAGTAGTTTTTTGGGGTATCTGGACTTTACTTTACTATTAATTTTTTGGACAACTTTTACTTTTACTTCACTACATTCCTAAAGAAAATTATGTACTTTTTACTCCATACATTTTCCCCGACACCCAAAAGTACTCATTACATTTTGAATGCTTAGCAGGACAGAAATGGTCAAATTCACACACTTATCAAGAAAACATCCCTGGTCATCTCTACTGCCTCTGATCTGGCAGACTCACTAAACACAAATGCTTTGTTTCTGAATGATGTCTGAGTGTTGGAGTGTGCCCCTGGCTATTCGTAAATTTAAAAAACATGAAGAATTGTGCCATCTGGTTTGCTTAATATAAGGAATTTGAAATTATTTATACTTTTACTTTTGGTACTTAAGTACATTTTTGCAATTACATGTACTTAAGTATATTTAAAACCAAATACTTTTAGACTTTTACTCAAGTAGTATTTTACTGGGTGACTTTCACTTTTACTTGAGTCATTTCCTATTAAGGTATCTTTACTTTTACTCATGTATGACAATTGGGTACTTTTTCCACCACTGCCAACCATCACATGATCACATAATCTCCTTAGCTTGTTTAATATCTCCCTGAAATGGGAGAAATGTAGATGTGTTTATAGCAGTATTGGAAGTCATACCAGAATAAAGTAAAATAGAGTAAAACCCCTATAAAATGTAGTTCCTTTTTTATTTATTTTTTGGATCCCATTTAGCTGTTGAAGAAGCAGCAGCTATTCTTCCTGGGGTCAACACAAAACATACAGTCGTGGTTAAAAGTTTTGAGAATGACACAAGTATTGGTCTTCACAAAGTTCGCTGCTTCAGTGTTATGAGATATTTTTGTCAGATGTTACTATGGTATACTGAAGTATAATTACAGCATTCCATAAGTGTCAAAGGCTTTTATTGACATTTACATTAAGTTTATGCAAAGAGTCAATATTTGCAGTGTTGACCCTTCTTTTTCAAGACCTCTGCAATCCGCCCTGGTATGCTGTCAATTAACTTCTGGGCCACATCCTGACTGATGGCAGCCCATTCTTGCATAATCAATGCTTGGAGTTTGTCAGAATTTGTGGGTTTTTGTTTGTCCACCCGCCTCTTGAGGATCGGCCACAAGTTCTCAATGGGATTAAGGTCTGGGGAGTTTCCTGGCCATGGACCCAAAATCTCGATGTTTTGTTCCCCGAGCCACTTAGTTATCACTTTTGCCTTATGGCAAGGTGCTCCATCATGCTGGAAAAGGCATTGGTCATCACCAAACTGTTCTTGGATGATTGGGAGAAGTTGCTCTCGGAGGATGTGTTGGTACCATTCTTTATTCATGGCTGTGTTCTTAGGCAAAATTGTGAGTGAGCCCACTCCCTTGGCTGAGAAGCAACACCACACATGAATGGTCTCAGGATGCTTTACTGTTGGCATGACACAGGACTGATGGTAGCGCTCACCTTGTCTTCTCCGGACAAGGTGTTTTCCGGATGCCCCAAACAATCGGAAAGGGGATTCATCAGAGAAAATGACTTTACCCCAGTCCTCAGCAGTCCAATCCCTGTACCTTTTGCAGAATATCAGTCTGTCCCTGATGTTTTTCCTGGAGAGAAGTAGCTTCTTTGCTGCCCTTCTTGACACCAGGCCATCCTCCAAAAGTATTCGCCTCACTGTGCGTGCAGATGCACTCACACCTGCCTGCTGCCATTCCTGAGCAAGCTCTGCACTGGTGGTGCCCCGATCCCGCAGCTGAATCAACTTTAGGAGACGGTCCTGGCGCTTGCTGGACTTTCTTGGGTAGAGCATGGCGCTTGCAACACCAGGGTTGTTGGTTCGATTCCCACGGGGGACTGAAATCCTGCAGCACCCGCAAGGTCCCCCTGCTCAAGAAAGCACATACAGTGGGGAAAAAAAGTATTTAGTCAGCCACCAATTGTGCAAGTTCTCCCACTTAAAAAGATGAGAGAGGCCTGTAATTTTCATCATAGGTACACGTCAACTATGACAGACAAATTGAGAAAAGAAAATCCAGAAAATCACATTGTAGGATTTTTTATGAATTTATTTGCAAATTATGGTGGAAAATAAGTATTTGGTCACCTACAAACAAGCAAGATTTCTGGCTCTCACAGACCTGTAACTTCTTCTTTAAGAAGCTCCTCTGTCCTCCACTCGTTACCTGTATTAATGGCACCTGTTTGAACTTGTTATCAGCATAAAAGACACCTGTCCACAACCTCAAACAGTCACACTCCAAACTCCACTATGGCCAAGACCAAAGAGCTGTCAAAGGACACCAGAACAAAATTGTAGACCTGCACCAGGCTGGGAAGACTGAATCTGCAATAGGTAAGCAGCTTGGTTTTAAGAAATCAACTGTGGGAGCAATTATTAGGAAATGGAAGACATACAAGACCACTGATAATCTCCCTCGATCTGGGGCTCCACGCAAGATCTCACCGCGTGGGGTCAAAATGATCACAAGAACGGTGAGCAAAAATCCCAGAACCACACGGGGGGACCTAGTGAATGACCTGCAGAGAGCTGGGACCAAAGTAACAAAGCCTACCATCAGTAACACACTACGCCGCCAGGGACTCAAATCCTGCAGTACAGACGTGTCCCCCTGCTTAAGCCAGTACATGTCCAGGCCCGTCTGAAGTTTGCTAGAGAGGGAAAAAAAGTATTTAGTCAGCCACCAATTGTGCAAGTTCTCCCACTTAAAAAGATGAAAGAGGCCTGTAATTTTCATCATAGGTACACGTCAACTATGACAGACAAAATGAGGAAAAAAAATCCAGAAAATCACATTGTAGGATTTTTTATGGATTTATTTGCAAATTATGGTGGAAAATCAGTATTTGGTCAATAACAAAAGTTTCTCAATACTTTGTTATATACCCTTTGTTGGCAATGACACAGGTCAAACGTTTTCTGTAAGTCTTCACAAGGTTTTCACACACTGTTGCTGGTATTTTGGCCCATTCCTGCATGCAGATCTCCTCTAGAGTAGTGATGTTTTGGGGCTGTCGCTGTGCAACACGGACTTTCAACTCCCTCCAAAGATTTTCTATGGGGTTGAGATCTGGAGACTGGCTAGGCCACTCCAGGACCTTGAAATGCTTCTTACGAAGCCACTCCTTCGTTGCCGTGGCGGTGTGTTTGGGATCATTGTCATGCTGAAAGACCCAGCCATATTTCATCTTCAATGCCCTTGCTGATGGAAGGAGGTTTTCACTCAAAATCTCACGATACATGGCCCCATTCATTCTTTCCTTTACACGGATCAGTCGTCCTGGTCCCTTTGCAGAAAAACAGCCCCAAAGCATGATGTTTCCACCCCCATGCTTCACAGTAGGTATGGTGTTCTTTGGATGCAACTCAGCATTCTTTGTCCTCTAAACACGACGAGTTGAGTTTTTACCAAAAGTTCTATTTTGGTTTCATCTGACCATATGACATTCTCCCAATCCTCTTCTGGATCATCCAAATGCACTCTAGCAAACTTCAGACGGGCCTGGACATGTACTGGCTTAAGCAGGGGGACACATCTGGCACTGCAGGATTTGAGTCCCTGGCGGCGTAGTGTGTTACTGATGGTAGGCTTTGTTACTTTGGTCCCAGCTCTCTGCAGGTCATTCACTAGGTCCCCCTGTGTGGTTCTGGGATTTTTGCTCACCGTTCTTGTGATCATTTTGACCCCACGGGGTGAGATATTGCGTGGAGCCCCAGATCGAGGGAGATTATCAGTGGTCTTGTATGTCTTCCATTTCCTAATAATTGCTCCCACAGTTGATTTCTTCAAACCAAGCTGCTTACCTATTGCAGATTCAGTCTTCCCAGCCTGGTGCAGGTCTACAATTTTGTTTCTTGTGTCCTTTGACAGCTCTTTGTTCTTGGCCATAGTGGAGTTTGAAGTGTGACTGTTTGAGGTTGTGGACAGGTGTCTTTTATACTGATAACAAGTTCAAACAGGTGCCATTAATACAGGTAACGATTGGAGGACAGAGGAGCCTCTTAAAGAAGAAGTTACAGGTCTGTGAGAGCCAGAAATCTTGCTTGTTTGTAGGTGACCAAATACTTATTTTCCACCATAATTTGCAAATAAATTCATTAAAAATCCTACAATGTGATTTTCTGGAATTTCTTTTCTCAATTTGTCTGTCATAGTTGACGTGTACCTATGATGAAAATTACAGGCCTCTCTCATCTTTTTAAGTGGGAGAACTTGCACAATTGGTGGCTGACTAAATACTTTTTTCCCCCACTGTAGATACATTTGTACCTGTTTCCTCCAGGATCTTCACAAGGTCCTTTGCTGTTGTTCTGGGATTGATTTGCACTTTTCCCACCAAAGTACATTCATCTCTAGGAGACAGAAGGCGTCTCCTTCCTGAGCGGTATGACGGCTGCGTGGTCCCATGGTGTTTATACTTGCGTACTATTGTTTGTACAGATGAACGTGGTACCTTCAGGCGTTTGGAAATTGCTCCCAAGGATGAACCAGACTTGTGGAGGTCTAAAAAAAAATTCTGAGGTCTTGGCTGATTTCTTTTGATTTTCCCATGATGTCAAGCAAAGAGGCACTGAGTTTGAAGGTAGGCCTTGAAATATTCCACAGGTACACCTCCAATTGATTCAAATGATATCAATTAGCCTATCAGGCTTCTAAAGCCATGACATAATTTTCTGGAATTTTCCAAGCTGTTTAAAGGCACAGTCAATTTAGGGTATGTCAACTTCTGACCCACTGGAATTGTGATACAGTGAATTATAAGTGAAATAATCTGTCTGTAAACAATTGTTGGAAAAATTACTTGTGTCATGCACAAAGTAGATATCCTAACCGACTTGCCAAAACTATAGTTTGTTAACAAGAAACTTGTGGAGTGGTTGAAAAACTAGTTTTAATGACTCCAACCAAGTGTATGTAAACTTCCGACTTCAACTGTAACTACTGTTCCCTGAAGGAGGGAAACGAGGTACAACATACAATGGGGAGTCGCACTCTCGCAACCTCGGTTGACAGATCTACAATCACGCCTGACAAGGCCAATGAATTCTGCACCTCGCTGGAAGCCTTGCCTTCCACAGGTGATAAGCGTAAGGCTCAGATTCATTCCTTCAATGTAATACCGCTCTTCAGCGAGCCCAGGAACGGGCGGAGTGGAGCCAAACGTGTTGTACCTCGTTTATCTTATTCAGGTAACAGTAGTTATAACGTTACATTCATAACGTTACGTTCCCTTTCAGTCAGTCAACTTCGGAATAACATACTATGGGGAAATATAATCATGCCCCAAGCTGACAGATACTAAATGAAACGGCCCATGGCAGACCACCCAGACCTGACCGCGCCAGATGCAGCAGTCTGGGTATTGCGCACATGGCGTGCTGCCTAGTGACTTTCCCCTATCCCAGCCGTAAGCACGTTGTGTGCTATAATGGGAGCAGTGACATCCAAGCGATAAAACCTCACAAAAGTGTGTGGTGATGCCCAACTCGCCGCAGCACAAATATATCCTATAGTCAACCCTTTAACCCATAAGAGTCTAAGCCCTGTCTAAGCTGGGGGTGTACAGTGGGGAGAACAAGTATTTGATACACTGCCGATTTTGCAGGTTTTCCTACTTACAAAGCATGTAGAGGTCTGTAATTTTTATCATAGGTACACTACAACTGTGAGAGACGGAATCTAAAACAAAAATCCAGAAAATCACATTGTATGATTTTTAAGTAATTAATTTGCATTTTATTGCATGACATAAGTATTTGATCACCTACCAACCAGTAAGAATTCCGGCTCTCACAGACCTGTTAGTTTTTCTTTAAGAAGCCCTCCTGTTCTCCACTCATTACCTGTATTAACTGCACCTGTTTGAACTTGTTACCTGTATAAAAGACACCTGTCCACACACTCAATCAAACAGACTCCAACCTCTCCACAATGGCCAAGACCAGAGAGCTGTGTAAGGACATCAGGGATAAAAGTGTAGACCTGCATGGCTGGGATGGGCTACAGGACAATAGGCAAGCAGCTTGGTGAGAAGGCAAAAACTGTTGGCGCAATTATTAGAAAATGGAAGAAGTTCAAGATGACGTTCAATCACCCTCGGTCTGGGGCTCCATGCAAGATCTCACCTCGTGGGGCATCAATGATCATGAGGAAGGTGAGGGATCAGCCCAGAACTACATGGCAGGACCTGGTCAATGACCTGAAGAGAGCTGGGACCACAGTCTCAAAGAAAACCATTAGTAACACACCACGCCGTCATGGATTAAAATCCTGCAGCGCACGCAAGGTCCCCCTGCTCAAACCAGCGCATGTCCAGGCCCGTCTGAAGTTTGCCAATGACCACCTGGATGATCCAGAGGAGGAATGGGAGAAGGTCATGTGGTCTGATGAGACAAAAATTGAGCTTTTTGGTTTAAACTCCACTCGCCGTGTTTGGAGGAAGAAGAAGGATGAGTACAACCCCAAGAACACCATCCCAACCGTGAAGCATGGAGGTGGAAACATCATTCTTTGGGGATGCTTTTCTGCAAAGGGGACAGGACGACTGCACCGTATTGAGGGGAGGATGGATGGGGCCATGTATCGCGAGATCTTGGCCAACAACCTCCTTCCCTCAGTAAGAGCATTGAAGATGGGTCGTGGCTGGGTCTTCCAGCATGACAACGACCCGAAACACACAGCCAGGGCAACTAAGGAGTGGCTCCGTAAGAAGCATCTCAAGATCCTGGAGTGGCCTAGCCAGTCTCCAGACCTGAAGCCAATAGAAAATCTTTGGAGGGAGCTGAAAGTCCGTATTGCCCAGCGACAGCCCCGAAACATGAAGGATCTGGAGGTCTGTATGGAGAAGTGGGCCAAAATCCCTGCTGCAGTGTGTGCAAACCTGGTCAACACCTACAGGAAACTTATGATCTCTGTAATTGCAAACAAAGGTTTCTGTTCCAAATATTAAGTTCTGCTTTTCTGATGTATCAAATACTTATGTCATGCAATAAAATGCAAATTAATTACTTAAAAATCATACAATGTGATTTTCTGGATTTTTGTTTTAGATTCCGTCTCTCACAGTTGAAGTGTACCTATGATAAACAATTACAGACCTCTACATGCTTTGTAAGTAGGAAAACCTGCAAAATCGGCAGTGTATCAAATACTTGTTCTCCCCACTGTATATGTAGGGGGAGTGTGGTGTGGTGGAAGATGGGGGGTTTGTGATTGGAAAAGTGTGGTGAGTTAAGTGAGTGAAAAAGGAAAATGGTTGCAAGTGCCAGAGCCCATGTGTGTCAGCGAGCAGGAGTTGTGACAGAGGAAGTTTAACATTTTGTGCAGGTAAAACAAATTACAATATAGTCTATTTACAGTGGGGAGAACAAGTATTTGATACACTGCTGATTTTGCAGGTTTTCCTACTTACAAAGCATGTAGAGGTCTGTACTTTTTATCATAGGTACACTTAAATTGTGAGAGACGGAATCTAAAACAAAAATCCAGAAAATCACATTGTATGATTTTTAAGTAATTACTTTGCATTTTATTGCATGACATAAGTATTTGATCACCTACAAACCAGTAAGAATTCCGGCTCTCACAGACCTGTTAGTTTTTCTTTAAGAAGCCCTCCTGTTCTCCACTCATTACCTGTATTAACTGCACCTGTTTGAACTCGTTACCTGTATAAAAGACACCTGTCCACACACTCAATCAAACAGACTCCAACCTCTCCACAATGGCCAAGACCAGAGAGCTGTGTAAGGACATCAGGGATAAAATTCTGGGCTGGGATGGGCTACAGGACAATAGGCAAGCAGCTTGGTGAGAAGGCAACAACTGTTGGCGCAATTATTAGAAAATGGAAGAAGTTCAAGATGACGGTCAATCACCCTTGGTCTGGGGCTCCATGCAAGATCTCACCTCGTGGGGCATCAATGATCATGAGGAAGGTGAGGGACCAGCCCAGAACTACACGGCAGGACCTGGTCAATGACCTGAAGAGAGCTGGGACCACAGTCTCAAAGAAAACCATTAGTAACACACTACGCCGTCATGGATTAAAATCCTGCAGCGCACGCAAGGTCCCCCTGCTCAAGCCAGCGCATGTCCAGGCCCATCTGAAGTTTGCCAATGACCATCTGGATGATCCAGAGGAGGAATGTGAGAAGGTCATGTGGTCTGATGAGACAAAAATAGAGCTTTTTGGTCTAAACTCCACTCGCCGTGTTTGGAGGAAGAAGAAGGATGAGTACAACCCCAAGAACACCATCCCAACCGTGAAGCATGGAGGTGGAAACATAATTCTTTGGGGATGCTTTTCTGCAAAGGGGACAGGACGACTGCACTGTATTGAGGGGAGGATGGATGGGGCCATGTATTGCGAGATCTTTGCCAACAACCTCCTTCCCTCAGTAAGAGCATTGAAGATGGGTCGTGGCTGGGTCTTCCAGCATGACAACGACCCGAAACACACAGCCAGGGCAACTAAGGAGTGGCTCAGTAAGAAGCATCTCAAGGTCCTGGAGTGGCCTAGCCAGTCTCCAGACCTGAACCCAATAGAAAATCTTTGGAGGGAGCTGAAAGTCCGTATTGCCCAGCGACAGCCCCGAAACCTGAAGGATCTGGAGAAGGTCTGTATGGAGGAGTGGGCCAAAATCCCTGCTGCAGTGTGTGCAAACCCGGTCAAGACCTACAGGAAACGTATGATCTCTGTAATTGCAAACAAAGGTTTCTGTACCAAATATTAAGTTCTGCTTTTCTGATGTATCAAATACTTATGTCATGCAATAAAATGCAAATTAATTACTTGAAAATCATACAATGTGATTTTCTGGATTTTTGTTTTAGATTCTGTCTCTCATAGTTGAAGTGTACCTATGATAAAATTACAGACCTCTACATGCTTTGTAAGTAGGAAAACCTGCAAAATCGGCAGTGTATCAAATACTTGTTCTCCCCACTGTATTTATTGTCCTATCATGATGGAACGGTCCCCAACCCTATACCCTAGACACCCACCTGAGCGACCCACACACTAAGTAGAAGTCTTATCTGTTTCATAGGCCTACTGCAAGTAGCCTATACGCAGTCAACACAGAAAGATAAATGCGGTCAAAGACTCACTAAAGCAGCACCGCCCCCTCAAGAGTCTGAGCCTGGGACCAGCATGTGTGTGTTTCAGGGGAAAGGGTGATATTTGAGCTCCATCAGCTAGGACTTGACATTGGTTAAGCAAATCTCCCCATTCTTGCTCAATTTTGCATGCCTTCTCAAACAGCTCCAACTGTATATGCATTCGCACATCAAGTCTTCTCTTGAGTTGGGCTCGGGGATGGAACAACTGTTGAACACCTGAGCTTGTGGTTGTTTGTGGGGGAAGGGTGGGTAGAGTGTGTGTATGTACCCCACATCTGTTGCTAAAGGGTAATGATGTTAGGGACAGTATAGGATGAATCACAATTGCTTGCCAACATTTTATATTTTTGTAATGCCAGTCCTGTTTACAGGTAACAATCCTTCGTATGAAGTGCCTACATTATTACGCATATTATTCATTAGTTGTGAAAATAAATTAAGATATGCAAGATTTTTTAATAGATTTGTAATATTTTTTTAAAATAACAGTATACAATACAATCCAGGAGAGGGTGTTGGAAATGCTTTTGGCTGTTAATCTGCTTCTGTTCTGTAGGTGGCACTGTGTGCTCTTTTTAAAGATGTCCCAATCTCTCAAAGCCCCTTGGATGCAGGTGGACAGGGGTAGTCTGCCAGTCACTGGGATGACAAACGAACAGAACAATTGGAGGTTTACTCAGTATCAAATCAAATCACATTTTATTGATCGCATACACATATTTAGCAGATGTTATTGTGGGTGTAGCAAAATGCTTGTGTTCCTAGCTCCTTTTTGGCCTTCATGTGACATTGTGTGCAGTAGGTGTCCTGAAAGGCAGGCAGTGTGCCCACGGTGATCCACATTACCCTCTGGAGAGCCCTGCGGTTGCAGTCGGTGCAGTTGCCGTACCAGGCGGTGATACAACCCGACAGGATGCTCTCAATGGTGCCTGTAAAGGTTTGTAAGGGTCTTAGGGGCCAAGCCACATTTCTTCAGCCTCCAGATGTTGAAGAGGTGCTGTTGCGCCTTCTTCACCACACTGTCTGTGTGGGTGGACCATTTCAGATTGTCAGTGATATGTACGCAGAGGAACTTGAAGCTTTTCACCTTCTCCACTGCGGCCCCGTCGATGTGGATGGGGGCTTGCTCCTTCTGCTGTCTCCTGAAGTCCACAATCAGGTCCTTCATTTTATTGACGTTGAGGGAGAGGTTATTTTCGTGGCACCACTCCACCAGGGCCCTCACCTCCTCCCTGTAGTCTGTCTCATCATTGTTGGTAATCAGGCCTACTACTGTTGTGTCATCTGCAAACTTGATGATTGTGTTGGAGGCGTGTACTGCCATGCAGTCTTGGGTGAACAGGGAGTACAGGAGGGGGCTGAGCACGCACCTTTGGGAGAGGCCCACGTCAGTGGCACTGTGTTATCCTCAAAGCGGGCAAAGAAGAAGTTTAGCTTGTCCGGGAGTAAGACGCCTGTGTCCACGACTTGGCTGGCTTTCCCTTTGTAATCTGTGATTGTCTGGAGTCCCTGCCACATACGTCTCGTGAATTGCGACTCCACTTTGTCTCTGCACTGACGTTTTCCCTGTTTGATTGCCTTACGGAAGGAATAACTGCACTATTTGTATTCTACCATATTCCCAGTCACCTTGCCGTGGTTAAATGCGGTGTTTCCCGCTTTTCAGTTATGCGCGAATGCTGCCATCTATCCACGGTTTTTGGTTCGGGTAGGTCTTAATAGTCACAGTGGGAAAAACATCCCCTATATACTTCCCGATGAACTCAGTCACCGTCTCAGTGTATACGTTAATGTTATTCTCAGAGGCAACCTGGAACATATCCCAGTCCACGTGATCAAAACAATCTTGAAGCATGGATTCCGATTGGTCAGACCAGCGTTGAATAGACCTTAGCACGGGTTTGAGTTTCTGCCTATAGGAAGGGAGGAGCAGAATGGAGTCATGATCTGATTTGCCGAAGGGAGGGCGGGGGAGGGCCTTGTAGCCATCCCGGAAGGGAGAGTAACAATGGTCTGGAGTTTTTGAAGCGCGAGTACTACAGGCAATGTGTTGATAGAACTTCGGTAGCGTTTTCCTCAGATTTGCTTTGTTAAAGTCCCTAGCTACAATAAATGCAGCCTCAGGATATGTGGTTTCCAGTTTGCACAAAGTCCAGTGTCATGACTCTCCTGGCTGAGGATCCAAAGGCCTCAGATCAGCTTGGCAAACGGCTGACAACAACCAGACCCTCTCACCCACAGAAGAGGGGAAGGGGGGCTGTGCTGGTCTTGACACCATAACACTGGGTCGGAAATTTAAGCAGGAGAGAACCCACTCCCTGGCTCTCTAGTATTGAGAAAATAATGCTTTTGTCTAGTGAGTGAGTTTTGCCGCCAAAACCTTTTTCCCTAAAAAGTGAACATTGGAACATTTATTTCTATCATCCGAATGTTAAAAATGGTCAGTGGGGATCTAAAGAATAATCATGTCATATTGTTTATTATTTTGTGATGTCATTAATTATGGTATCAAGAAATAACTCTAACTCGGAAAGTGTACACATTCTATTTGTCAACTTCTAAATGTTGTATAAATGTTGTATACAATATATGATTAAGTATGAGAGTATTTTGTGAAGATAAGGTGATTTTAGTCTTCTAAATGAGATAATTGTTTTTCGTATAAACTTTTGCCAAGTCAGTAACCACGCCCAAGTGAGCACAGACATGGTGTGTCGGTGTGATGAAACGCCCCCTTTTTACCCGAGGATAAAAAGCCTTGGTAACGAAATTCACATTTCAGGAAGCGTGGAGCTGTGGCTACACTGCTTAAAATGGTTAGACTAGAAAGACCAGCAGACGTGAAGCGTGAGCTAAACGTTACAAAATGGTTAGACCAGAAAGACCAGAAAGCGTGAAACTGTGGCTACACGGCTGAAAATGGTTAGAACTTTGAATATCTACACGAGGTGAAGAAGATAAACTCATTAGACCAAAAAGCATTGGCAGTCTGCGGCTGTCCATGTAAAGTAGTCTAGAACTTTGACTAAAGACACGAGGTGGGAAGAAAGGAGAATCCCATCTCAAACAACAATTGGTGCATCTGAAGTAGCTGTCCTAACAATTGAATCTATTTCCCAGGAATGAAAAGCGTTGAGCTGGAGACAGACAGCTCATTTGGGGGCTCATATATACCACAGAGACTGTGTGTGGGATAATAGCATGGTCGTGTCCAACCCTGCTCGTTCCCTCAACTCCGCTACCAACAACTAATCGCCTATAGAGCCCATAACCTGTATCACTAGACACCTCATAGGGACTAGTGAGCTACAGGCAGGAATCACAGTAATGTTTTTGCGGAGAACGGCACCGGTTACTCAGAACCTTGCCAAGGCACCTCGCTCCGGGGGATACCCCAGGAACTGAAAATTGGCTAAACAAGAGAGCTACCTAAGAAACTCCACTGTGGGGAGGCAGGAATAAATAGTAATAGCTAGCTTGCCTCGGCGAGTTTGCCAACCTGGCTAAAACGCTATGCGGCTCTCGTTTAGCTAGCCCGGTCTCGAAAGTTCACGTAGGACTGGCTCACCGAGGTGGGACCAGACCCTTCATCAACAAGTCTGGGAAGAGAGGTAAGCAGTGTTTGACCGAGGCAGAGACAGGCGGCGGGGTGTACCCACCGAACCTGGCCGCCCTCTCTCTTCGAGTAGCCTCCCATAACCAGCGACACAGGAGTCGGGTTGGGCGCAGGCAGACAAGACATTTGCTCCGACCACCCAATCCATCTCAGCTTCCTGCACCTCGGTCCCAGCCGAGGTACCGGCAACCAGGAAGGGAAAGTCTTCATTGGTAATTCCAAGCTTTCTCAAGAATGCTACAGGTCTCCAGGGAGTTTGTATGCAGTACGTGGCAATGCACACACGGACTGTTTCAAGCGAAGGCCGCCTGAGTGTGCTCCAATCCGAGACACACTACACATACACTGTGAGTATCTTTCAGAGAAATGCTATAACCGCATGACTGGCGGTATGATCTCGACCCCGAAACCAGGTTAGCCATCGCTGTCTCGGTTGTTTTCTTAGCCATTGTACTTATTGCACCTGCAAATTGAAGAATATTTAATTGTTTGTGATTAGAAAACATATGTACAAACTTCAACACACAACATCCAGGGGGTGAGCACGCTTTAGCACAACGAGACTGTTTAATTAGCACAACATAATTGTTTGTTTTAGTAGCGTGAACCATTCCTGTTCACACCGAGGTGAAGAGCAGAATAATTGAATTAATGAATCTGAGCCTCAGGCTTAACACCTGTGGAAGGCGGGGCTTCCAGCGAGCCGCAGAATTCATTGGCCTTGTCAGGCGTGATTGTAGATCCTTCAACCGAAGTCGCGAGAGTGCAACTCCCCATAGTATGTTATACTGAAGTTGACTGACTGAAAGGGAATAATAGGTTTCACAGCTTCGCTATGAACCCCTAATTATAATATTTTCACCAGCTTTAGTATGAAAAGAACATACAAACACAAATCCACTAAAATGTGTCTGATTGAGGCCCCTTTGCTCCACTTGAAGCCAAATGGAATAAGTCAAGTAAATCAATTGACACATTTCCAATCTCTAGCACTGCTTTATTGTGGTATTGATGTGAATGTCTGACATGACATGAGCCCATAGGTTCCGGCAGCGGGGAGGTTTCAGCAAAGCTGCATGGGCACTGGGTTAAATGCTGTGTGTGTGTTTGACCCCACTAATTAGAGAGGACATAGCTCTAAAATCCATTGGTACTTTCATTGTACACCCAATATGGTGACAACAGAATTTGCAGAATGTGTAGAACACTGAGAAATCACCTAATTGAGAGCATCCATATGAACAAACACTCCAACCGGTGCAACCAATGTGGCCACCAGTCCACCCACTAAGTTAGAGTGCTTTGAATGAGAGTTGAATGAGAATTGGATTAATTTTGATGCTATGGCTGGGGCCATCTGTGTGTTGTGTGTGTCAGTGTTACTGATGGAAAGAGACAGACAGGCAGCGCGCCTCTATTCAACACCACCATAGACATTAGCATATCTCACAGAGCGTAACCAAACGACCTAGCCACCTGTAGCTGCTGTAGCCTGCCTGACTCTCAATATAGTGCACAAATAATTCACTGCCACCACACTCTGTGCATGTGTATGTGTGTGTGTGAGAGAGAGATCAGAGCAGTACAACAATCAGGGAGAGTAGAAAAGTATTTCCTTCTCTCTCACCTCTTTCTCTCCCTCTCCTATCTCTCCCGCTTTCTCTCATTCTCCCTCTCTAACTCTCCTTCTCACTCTGTCTCTCCACATGTGCACGCACATAGCACACACACTTGGACATTGGTAGTGCCTCTCTCTCTCTCTCTCTCTCTCTCTCTCTCTCTCTCTCTCTCTCTCTCTCTCTCTCTCTCTCTCTCTCTCTCTCTCTCTCTCTCTCTCTCTCTCTCTCTCTCTCTCTCTCTCTCTCTCTCTCTCTCTCTCTCTCTCTCTCTCTCTCTCTCTCTCTCTCTCTCTCTCTCTCTCTCTCTCAGAGACTGTCTACCAGAGAGGGTGATGAGGGGGGAGAATCTCTTCCCCCCTCAGAACCTCCCCCTGGTCTCTGATTGGCTGAGGTAGCACTGTGTGAGGCCTGTGATAGGCTGAGCCAGAGCTGTGTGGGGCCAGTGGGAGGGAGAGTGTTCTGGGAGTCTGCTAGGGGACCTGACAGCATACAGGGAGAAACTATCCCACTAGCTGATATACTCTAGCTGCTCCACACACACTGCTAGACACAGACAGAGAGAGAGGTGGAGGTAGAGACAGAGGAAGAGACAGCTGTGGAGTGAGATAGAGAGAACTGCAGGGAGAGAGCAAGAGAGTTAGAGTTTGACAGAGAGTTAGACAGAGGGAAAGGAGGCACACACAGCACTCACCCTCCACTGACCCCTCGTCTTACCCTCGACTCACCCTTGTCTCCCCACTTACAACCACCTGAGGCAGAGACACACAGCTCTACCAGCGCAGAGATGAGATGACTGGACACACACTAACACACACATTTTCTCTCTGTTGAAAGAAGACCAGAATATACACTTTCTTTTTGTTTTCTGTCTCAGCTTCTGCTCTCGTTCTTGGACAGGAAAAAAAGGATTACAGTTTGTTTCTTCAGCAAAAAGAGTTTGCCTTTATTCTCCAAAAGCCCTGTGTCACGTTGGACAATTTGGATACGTTCCTCTTTTCTTTCTCCCTCCAAGAGCTCAGAGCAACATGGCACAGGGACTAAAAAACCACAGCAACAGCAGGCAGCAGCAGGCACAACTACTCACTAACCCCTTCTCCACCATGGCACTGTCCCTCTCCATGTCCTTCTTCCTCCTCCTCCTCCTCCTCACCTCCCCTGCCTCGACCGCCGACGAATACGACTACTACAGCTGGCAATCGGACAACTTCCACAACGGTCGTTTCTACACCAAGCAGCCGCAGTGTGTGGACATCCCCGCCGATTTACGCCTCTGCCACAACGTGGGCTACAAGAAGATGCGCCTCCCCAACCTGCTGGACCACGAGACCATGCCGGAGGTCAAACAGCAGGCGGGTAGCTGGGTGCCGCTCCTCGCCAAGCGGTGCCACGTGGATACGCAGGTGTTCCTGTGTTCCCTTTTCGCCCCTGTGTGTCTGGACAGGCCCATCTACCCGTGTCGCTCTCTGTGTGAGGCTGTGAGGGATAGCTGTGCCCCCGTTATGGAGACCTATGGGTTCCCCTGGCCAGAGATGTTGACCTGTGATAAGTTTCCTATTGATAATGATCTGTGTATCCCCATGCAGTTTGCTGGGAACCAGGCCACCCCGGCTCCAGGTAAGATCACACACACACTTATTCACAACCCTATTTTTTCTTGCATGTTTAGAGACTGTATACTAACTTGTGTAAAAGATAGCCCCTAAATGACATGATAATGGTCCCTTCCCTAGAGTAATAACATGTTTAGTTGACTGTTGTGCCTCCACACATCATGGCCTTGGAAGTGCCATGGTCCTCTGTAGCTCAATTGGTAGAGCATGGCGCTTGTAACGCCAGGGTGGTGGGTTCGATCCCCGGGATGTAAAAATGTATGCGCACATGACTGTATGTCGCTTTGGATAAAAGCGTCTGCTAAATGGCTTAATATTATTATTATTATTACATCACACTGGCTCTAGATGGGAGAGAGCACAAGCCCTAATGCAGGTTAACTCTTACTCCAGCTTCAGAGCTTTGAACAGAATATATTGTCGAACAAGATTTATGTTTAATTTTTAAGTAATGGAGGGAATCATCTTTGGACAGGAAAGAACAAACCACTGAAACTATTTTGATAGTTATAGATACAAATATACACCTTTTAAGTCAATGCAACTGCTATGAGATATAGCTAGGGAAGAAAGGATAGTAAAGTTCCAGGTTAGATATCAGAATGTATTATATTCCCATAGGACAGCTAACATGCAAGTCAGTGTTTCTTCTACTGTATGAGAAAGCTGGGAATAATAGATAGACCACAGTGAAATGTCCATGTTTTCCAAATAACTTCTACTATAAAACAGAGTGACATAAAAGAAAGACCAAGGGGACGTTTTCATGTCAAATATTGCAACAATTTATTGTAATTGCAATGACAGAGATTAAAATAAAAGTTACTGTAGACTAGGGAAACATTTTCAGTTCATGTATCAGACTGTATGGTAGAACTGCTAGTGTGTGTACAAAAATAAAATGAAGAACAAGTTGAAAGTTTCAGACTGATCTCAGGGACAGCAGCTTTTCAGATAAACCCTTATCCCAGACATAGACTAAGACTATTCCTGAATCTCTGAAAACGCTTTCAGAGATTCTGCATTCGGCATGCTTTTAACTCCAGGAGTAGGTTTATTCTGGGTCAAGGAAACCGACCCTAAACTTAAATGTGCTTCCAAACAAATTCTCAGTTAAAACAAAAGAAGAAGAAAATATCAAAATCAGATGCTGATTGAAACCATATTTGACTTAATATTTTTACAGATTTAAGCAAGCAACATTTCCTGAACATTATCAGTGACTGGGCTGATCAAGGAGCTATTCTATAAGAAAATCTTAAGAAAACCATAAAAACTGGAGGGCTCTCCGGCTAGGACTCGAGTGCAGGACAGAGAAATACACACTTTTCCCAAATCAACTACTGTATGACCCCTGAGGTGTGAAACTTAGGGAGTGTGTGTATGCACGGCAACTAGCAAGAGAGAAAGATTGTGTGTGTGTGTGAGAGAGAGAGAGAGAGAGAGAGAGAGAGAGAGAGAGAGAGAGAGAGAGAGAGAGAGAGAGAGAGAGAGAGAGAGAGAGAGAGAGAGAGAGAGTCAATGTGAGTCTAGAATGTGAAGGGGACACTCCACTGTGTCTCTGTTGTCCAGGCCTGCTCTGTCTTTTGTCTGGTCCGCCAGTTAGACAGCCAATTAACTAGCCAACTAATTACTGAGGGCGAATTAGTCTACAGAGAGAAAAGGAGAGGGGGAGGGGGGCAGTTAGAGAGAGGGGGTGAGGGAGAAGGGGGTGTAAGAGGGAGAATGAGAGAGAAAAACAGGGGGGTGAGGGAAAGAAGGAGAGAATGAGTGGGTTTTAGAGAGAGAATGAAAGAGCTGCGGCGAGAGGGAGGAGAAAGAGGGGAAAGAGTTTAGTGAGAGAGGGACAGAGAGAGGGGAGGTTGTGAGGGAAGTAAAGTGAAAGAACAAAGTAAAGAAAATAGAGTGGTTCCTTTCCAGTTTCAATTAGGATGGGAAAGAGAATGTTTAATTCATTCATTCATTCATTCTTTTACTTTTCTACTCAGGTTGGTCAATTAAGAACCAGGTTTTCATCTACAGTGCACCATCTCAGGCAATATGAATATAATCTGTCTATGTAATAATACTAGAATCCTTCTGGTTCTATGCTTCAGACTGAACATTATATTTAAAACAGTACAAAGACAAGAAACTGGCTTAATAGAGTCAGACAAACTTGGCCGAGAAGGACAGGAGGACAATGTAAAGTTTGGATATGAGAAGTAGGATGGAAGAGACATATGGCCGACTTAATCTAGGAAAACGTGTCAGTTTTAATCAGTCCAGACACTCTAAATGATAACAAAAGTCTGCAAACGCTTCATGTTTCATCAGGAAATATGAAGTGTTCAGGGAAAGCTCATTCAGCAAGTGTCTACGAACACACACACACACACACACACTCAACATGTGTGCAGTTGATAGCATAGGAAGACAGAGATTCATAGGAGCTGTTTCATTGAGCTCATGCAGAGGAGAGAAAATGTGTCCCAAATAGCACCCTATTACATATGTAGTGCACTACTTTTGACCAGAGCCCTGTTCAAAAACCGTGCACGATATGGAGAATAGGGTGCCATTTTGGATGCAGACCATATTCCATTATGAAAATAGATGTTATGTTTTTATAGGACTAGAATCAACTATGTGACATATTCACTTCCCTGAGCCATAACTCACTCTTTTACATGGTCCTTGAAAAGTAGATGGTATGAATTGTACATGAACTTTATCTTTTTATATGGAAAACCACATGTATATTATAGGCTACTGCAGAGTGTACATTTCATTTCAATGACTGGTTCATGGTCAAATAGTTACAATAAAGTTGCAAAGTCCAAGCTTACAATGTGATATTACAAGATATGCTGGTTCTGAAATACCCACATGGTGGAATAAGTACAAATAAAACAAAGGCTTAATTTAAATATTTTACTCTGTTATGTTAGGATTCATGTATTTATTAAAACACTGATCACAAGGTCAGTGTCATAAAAAAATAAACGATTTCAAGAACAAAATACATTTTAGACTTTTTTCTGGAAACCTGGTTTCAGCTTTTGATTGAATATTGCTCCCGGTGTGTGTCTCCATGCTGTTGGAGTGGAGCATTTGAGATTTACACTTCTGATCTTGGCAAACGTGCATGTATGTGTGTTTGAGTGTGTGTGAGTGTGTTGTTGTTGTTGTTGTGTGTGTGTGTGTGTGTGTGAAACAGAGTGAACCCTTATCAGTTCTAGCCTGGCGGGTTAGAGGCTGCTGACATGCTGTTAAGAACCAGAGCTTCTCTGATGTACCAGCTCCATGTCCTGAGAGCCTCCTAGTCTGAAACTACACCTAACCCTGCAACGTTTCAGACACACCATAATTATCCTTCTAACACACAACTGCTACCAAACACCTCTAAAGATGCAATCTACGCTGAAAAAATATATAAACGCAACATGTACATTTTTGGTCCCATGTTTCATGAGCTGAAATAAAAGATTCCAGAAATCTTCCATAAGCACAAAAAGCTTATTTCTCTAAAATATAGTGCACTGTTAGTGAGCATTTCTCCTTTGCCAAGATAATCCATCCACCTGACAGGTGTGGCATATCAAGAAGCTGATTAAACAGCATTATCATTACACAGGTGCACCTTGTGCTGGGGACAATAAAAGGCCACTCTAAAATGTGCAGTTTTGTCAAACACCACAATGCCACAGATGTCTCAAGTTTTGAGGGAATGTGCAATTGGTATGCTGACTGCAGGAATGTCCACCAGAGCTGTTGCCAGATAATGTTATGTTCATTTCTCTAACATAATGTCGTTTTAGAGAATTTGGCAGTACGTCAAACCTGCCTCATAACTGCAGACCATGTGTTTGGCGTTGTGTGGGCGAGTTGTTTCTCATGTTTCAGCATGATAATGCATGGCCCATGTCGCAAAGGTCTGTACACAATTCCTGGAAGCTGAAAATGTCCCAGTTCTTCCATGGTCTGCATACTCACCAGACATGTCACCCATTGAGCATGTTTGGGATGCTCTGGATCGACGTGTATGACAGCGTGTTCCAGTTTCCGCCAATATCAAGCAACTTCACACAGCCATTGAAGAGGAGTGGGACAACATTCCACAGGCCACAATCAAAAGCCTGATCAACTCTATGCGAAGGAGATGTGTCGCGCTGCATGAGACAAATGGTGGTCACACCAGATACTGACTGGTTTTCTGATCCACGCCCCAACCTCTTTTTTTAAGGCATCTGTGACCAACAGCTGCATACAATATCTGTATTCCCAGTCATGTGAAATCCATAGATCAGGGCCTAATGAATGTATTCCTTATATGAACTGTAAAACTGTTTGCCCACTGGTGAGGTCACATTTGTTCCACAGGATAGAGTACCAGCCTAGCTGTATCTCACACATACACTACTTGGTCTGGTCTAGAGATGCCCCCGATAGTAGTTGGAGAACTGAGGGGGAACTTCAGAGTTAAAAATAAAAGAACATAAACAGGTGGCCTAAATGGAACAATTATTTATATTTTAAGGTTGAGTTTATTTTTTTAAACTTTTTTTTCATAGCCTCTGTGCCTCTACTCAGAGCTCTAAAATCACTTCAAAGTGGAATTAATTGTTGGTCTTTAGAAACCACTAGGTCTAGATCATTCTTCCCTGTAAAGTCTTTCTGACTTTTTATCACTCAGAGGGATCTCTCCTGTCTGTCTGGAAGAACCAGATACCAGCTATTCTGCAATTACATGATATAGCACAGCTACACACATACACATGCACGTACATTCACGCACACATAAACACACACGTGTGCACACACACACACACACACACACACACAAACTCACACGTACACACACACATACACTAGAGAAAAAGGAAGAGTGAGGAAAGAGAGAGAGAGGGAGCAAGAGAAAGAGGGAAAGAGAGGGAGAAGAGAACACGGTTACGGAGCTGGTGTGGAAACTAGCACAACAGAGTTAGATTCACTTTCCACCTCTCGCTTCAGAGAGAGAGAGAGAGAGAAACACTACCAGTGTCCAACTTTGTGTCTGTGTGCTTGTGTTGTTTGCGTGCTATGTGTGTGTGTGTGTTTGGGCACTGGGTGTGCGATTACATGAAACTGACACCTAGAGATAGCAAGGCAACACAAACAAGCAGCAATACCTGGCAGGACCATGGGTTCTGGGGTTGTTAGAGGAGAGAGCGGAACATGGAGGCTGGAGTGTATTAAAGCATAACAAGCAGAAGAGGATTAGACTGACAGTGTGTATGTGTACTGTGTTGTAGGGTGTTACTCAGTGGTGGTGCAGAGCCTCTGCAGGATTTGATAACCACTCTATGGGATCTACTCAGCTCACTCGAGAAATGGGATGAGGGGGTTTAGAGGCTGGAGAGAGTGAGAGAAGAGAGATAAGGGAGGTCTGGGAAGCCCTGTCATCCTAACCTTAAAAATTCAGGGTGATGCCTAAACTTAACCTTAAACACTTTGAACAACTTTGAAATTTGATGTTTGAGAAACATAGATGAACGTCTAATTCTGACGTGAGACTGTGAGAGCTGGTAGGCTAGGACATTTGTTTTTATTATTTTCTGTTTTAACCCTATCCCAAACCTTAACCCTTACCTTAACCAGTCGGAATGAATGCCTAAACTTAACACACACACACACGCACACACACAGACACACACTCATATTTGCACAAACAATCACAAGTATCAGAGGGCTTTTATTAATAGAATGTTCCGTTTAAACTATGCACAGGTCACAATCTCACGGCTCATTTGGGCCCTTTAACTTACGAGCAGAGACACTTCTGACATAAAACGCTGTTGTGACGGGGATGAAATACACACACACACACACACGAAATACAGCGTGTGATTTATGTCAGTGAGACTAACATCTGGTTAAATGCACCATGCTCACAGACAGAGAAGAGCTTAAACATCGCCCAGCGGGCTGACCCCCGGGACCACTAAAATACAGCACGCTTCTCGCATATGTAGGAATCCTATACTCACAGTGTGTTTGTGTGTGTGTGTGTGTGTGGGTAGGTGCGTGTCCTCTATAGAACAAAAATAATATTCTCCAAAGGCATGGCCAGTGTTCTGTGCACAGAGCGTTGGATCAGATTTTCCCTTTTAACATCAGCCCAAATCAAATCAAATCAAATCGTATTTGTCACATACACGTGTTTAGCAGATGTTATTGCGGGTGTAGCGAAATGCTTGTGCTTCTAGCTCCGACAGTGCAGTAATATCTAACAAGTAATATCTAACAATTCCACAACATATACCCAATACACACAAATCTAAGTAAGGAATGGAATTTAAGAATGTATACATATATGGACAAGCAATGACAGAGCGGCATGGACTAAGATACAGTAGAATATTATAGAATACAGTATATACATTTGAGATGAGTAATGCAAGATATGTAAACATTATTAAAGTGACTAGTGTTCCATTTCTTAAAGTGGCCAGTGATTTCAATAGGCCCAGCAAGTATGACTTGCGGTCATGGTGTTATTGGTGACCTGACAGTGTTAGCCTGGTCCCAGATCAGTCCTGCCAACTCCTATGGTCGTTGACCAGACAGCAACCTTGGGACTTGGCTATACAGCACAAACAGACCTGGGACCTGGCTATGACAGTGCTGACTGTCTGTCGATGTTTGGAACATACACTGACCACTTGAATAAAATTATGAGAGGCTAGTGTATTTACATGACCCCTGTCCAGTTTGTACTGCCATGTACAGATACATATGCATGCAAACATGTACTCATAGGGATAGAACTAAAGAAAGAGAGAGAGGGAGGAGAGAGAAAGTAAGAGGGAGTGAGAGAGAGCCCGTTCATTATCAGGCCAACCCGTTCTCCTCCCAGGGTTAAAAGTCAAAGGTTGGAGGTTATCACCTGGTCCTAACTAGCTGTCTGGCCTGATAATGACAGGGGTCAGAGTGCAACATGCCTCACTGCACTGGGTCGCATCGAGGCGAACCCTTTAGTCACACAGAAACCCTCAGTGTGTGTGTGTCCTTGTCTTATTGTCAGCAAGACACAATTAAAGCCCTGACCCTCTCTGTATAGCAGGCCTCACTGTGTTAATGCATGGGAACTCTCACAGTGGAAAGACTCAACAGTTACTCTCTCTCTCCTTCTCCCTCTACCTCTTTCTCTCTGTTCATTCTCTCACGCACGCGCGCGCACACACACACACACACACACACACACACACACACACACACACACACACACACACACACACACACACACACACACACACACACACACACAGCCTCTCTCTCTTCCCCCCTTCTCTCTCCCTCTCTGCTCTGCCTGTTTTGAACGATTCACTTGAAGGCTGTTGCATATTATTCAGCCTATAGAGTAATAGATTGTGATTTCTCTGGGGTGGTGGAGTATTGGCAGGCTGCCCAGTTGTCTCAGTGCCAGGGTATGTGTCAGGAGAATGCATTCCTTCAATAGAGCATTCCTTCTATACACAACCAACGCTCTGTCCTGTTTAGTCATTAACAATCAATTAGACTGGGCTGACT
Organism: Coregonus clupeaformis; assembly: GCF_020615455.1. NCBI lineage: Eukaryota > Metazoa > Chordata > Actinopteri > Salmoniformes > Salmonidae > Coregonus > Coregonus clupeaformis. The sequence continues at coordinate 79,677,704 of NC_059192.1, forward strand.
GCAGTCAGTGAATAGGTCACAAATGGCACCCTATTCGCTATATAGTGCACTACTTTTGCCCAGGGCCCATAGGGCGGCCTGTTTTTACTATATTGTCTTGTAATGTATGTGAATTGAAGTAGTTTACTTTGAATTAGATATTCCCAAAGCAATCATGAATTTAAAGACATATGATTTGTGTTTTTTTCCCTTGTCCAGAGATACTCTGCTATTATGCATTTAAATGGACAATCAGGTAATATACCATATATATATATATATATATATATATATATATATATATATATATATATATATATATATATATATATATATATATATATACAGTGGGGAGAACAAGTATTTGATACACTGCCGATTTTGCAGGTTTTCCTACTTACAAAGCATGTAGATGTCTTTAATTTTTATCATAGGTACACTTCAATTGTGAGAGACGGAATCTAAAAAAAAAATCCAGAAAATCACATTGTATGATTTTTTAGTAATTAATTTGCATTTTATTCCATGACATAAGTATTTGATACATCAAAAAAGCAGAACTTAATATTTGGTACAGAAACCTTTGTTTGCAATTACAGAGATCATACGTTTCCTGTAGGTCTTGACCAGGTTTGCACATACTGCAGCAGGGATTTTCGCCCACTCCTCCATACAGAACTTCTCCAGATCCTTCAGGTTTCGGGGCTGTCGCTGGGCAATACGGACTTTCAGCTCCCTCCAAAGATGTTCTATTGGATTCAGGTCTGGAGACTGGCTAGGCCACTCCAGGACCTTGAGATGCTTCTTACAGAGCCACTACTTAGTTGCCTTGGCTGTGTGTTTCGGGTCGTTGTCATGCTGGAAGACCCAGCCACGACCCATCTTCAATGCTCTTACTGAGGGAAGGAGGTTGTTGGCCAAGATCTCGCGATACATGGCCCTATCCATCCTCCCCTCAATACGGTGCAGTCATCCTGTCCCCTTTGCAGAAAAGCATCCCCAAAGAATTATGTTTCCACCTCCATGCTTCACAGTTGGGATGGTGTTCTTGGGGTTGTACTCATCCTTCTTCTTCCTCCAAACACAGCGAGTGGAGTTTAGACCAAAAAGCTATATTTTTGTCTCATCAGACCACATGACCTTCTCCCATTCCTCCTCTGGATCATCCAGATGGTCATTGGAAAACTTCAGACGGGCCTGGACATGCGCTGGCTTGAGCAGGGGGACCTTGCGTGCGCTGCAGGATTTTAATCCATGACGCCGTAGTGTGTTACTAATGGTTTTCTTTGAGACTGTGGTCCCAGCTCTCTTCAGGTCATTGACCAGGTCCTGCCGTGTAGTTCTGGGCTGATCCCTCACCTTCCTCATGATCATTGATGCCCCACGAGGTGAGATCTTGCATGGAGCCCCAGACCGAGGGTGATTGACCGTCATCTTGAACTTCTTCCATTTTCTAATAATTGCGCCAACAGTTGTTGCCTTCTCACCAAGCTGCTTGCTTATTGTCCTGTAGCCCATCCCAGCCTTGTGCAGGTCTACAATTTTATCCCTGATGTCCTTACACAGCTCTCTGGTCTTGGCCATTGTGGAGAGGTTGGAGTCTGTTTGATTGAGTGTGTGGACAGGTGTCTTTTATACAGGTAACGAGTTCAAACAGGTGCAGTTAATACAGGTAATGAGTGGAGAATAGGAGGGCTTCTTAAAGAAAAACTAACAGGTCTGTGAGAGATGGAATTCTTACTGGTTGGTAGGTGATCAAATACTTATGTCATGCAATAAAATGCAAATTAATTACTTAAAAATCATACAATGTGATTTTCTGGATTTTTTTTTTAGATTCCGTCTCTCACAGTTGAAGTGTACCTATGATAAAAATTACAGACCTCTACATGCTTTGTAAGTAGGAAAACCTGCAAAATCGGCAGTGTATCAAATACTTGTTCTCCCCACTGTATATATATATATATATATATACACACAATGGTTTATCCTTAAAAATTCAGTTACTGTATGTCAGCATATCTGCCTCTAAGACCCTTGTCTAAATTCAACATTACCAAATGCTTCAGTATTATAGTGAGGGAGGCTAGTGGGATGTTGTGTGGGGAGAGAATGACAAATAAGTATTTACCACAACTATAAGCAAAGACCCAGCTTTGTTTGAAAAGTACAGTCAGCAGATGGCTAATGCTTTTTCCCATTGACATGCTATATCTAGTCATAGCAAGCTTACTCACACTGCCCCACAGATATATACACTGAGTGTAGAAAACATTAGGAACACCTGCTCTTTCCATGACATAGACTGACCAGGTGAAAACTAGAGTATGATCCCTTATTAATGTCACCTGTTAAATCCACTTCAATCAGTGTAGATGAAGGGGAAGAGACAGGTTAATTAAGGATTTTTAAGCCTTGAGACAATTGAGACATGGATTGTGTGTGTGCCATTCAGAGGGTGAATGGGCAAGACAAAATATTTAAGTGCCTTTTGAACGGCGTATGGCAGTAGGTGCCAGGTGCTCCGGTTTGAGTGTGTCAAGTACTGCAACGCTGCTGGGTTTTTAATGCTCAACAGTTTCCCTTGTGTATCAAGAATGGTCCACCACTCAAAGGAAATCCAGCCAACTTGACACAACTGTGGGAAGCATTGGAGTCAACATGGGCCAGCATCCCTGTGGCATGCTTTCGACACCTTGTAAAGTCCATGCCTGACGAATTGAGGCTGTTCTGAGGGCAAAAGGGGGTGCAACTCAATATAAGGAAGGTGTTCCTAATGTTTTGTACACTCAGTGGATGTTACAGTGGTAAACATATCGACAACCACATCCTTACCCCCGCTGTCTCCCCTCCTACTCTCTTTCTCTCTTCCCTTAACCTTTGTTGTGTGGATCAATTAACTAATTTCGGTATCTATATGAAACGGGATAACACAACTGCATAGACATTCTTAAAACCATGTGATTTAACACACCCATGTGCACACACACACACACACACACACACACACACACAGGGGTATCAGAGTTAGTTAAACTGAGACGAGAACCTAATTTGAGTATTTTGCTTTGCTTTTTCCTTTTTCCACTTTTTCCTTTTTCCACTGTAGCGTATCAGATTACACATATGTGTTTCATGTTTGAATATACTGTGTGACTGGTTCTCTGCTTCTGCAGACAAAATCACTGTTCACTAAACTTAACTGTTACTGTAGCCGTTTACCTTTCTCACACACACACACACACAAACATGAACACAGACACAGATGCACGCACACACAAGCCAACCCCCCACCCACAACACACATACACAGTAATGAGAAACACACACACGCCACGCCTCAACACCAAAATATACAACTTCTCAAATTAAAACATTTTCTCAAGAGTAATTGCAGTGAAAACATCACTAAAGATCCTGCGCTATATATTCCCTCTTCAGCAAATAACTTCTGACAGGCAGCTTCTAAACAAGTGCTTCAGTCTAGACAAGGGCATAAAGCAGCACAGGCTGATCTATATATAGTGCATTCAGAAAGTATTCAGACCCCTTGACTTTTTCCACATTTTATTATGTTACACCTTATTCTAAAATTGATTAAATTGTTTTTCCCCCCTCATCAATCTACACACAATACCCCATAATGACAAAGCAAAAATAAGTTTTTAGAAATGTTTGCAAATGTATTAAAAATAAAACCCGGAAATATCACATTTACATAAGTATTCAGACCCTTTACTCAGTACTTTGTTGAAGCACCTTTGGCAGCGATTACAGCCTTGAGTCTTCTTGGGTATGACTCTACAAGCTTGGCACACCTGTATTTGGGGAGTTTCTCCTATTCTTCTCTGCAGATCCTCTCAAGCTCTGTCAGGTTGGATGGGGAGTGTCGATACACTGTTATTTGAAGGTCTCTCCAGAGACGTTCGATCAGGTTCAAGTCCAGGCTCTGGCTGGGCCAATCAAGGAAATTCAGAGACTTGTCCCGAAGCCACTCCTGCAATGTCTTCGCTGTGTGCTTAGGGTCGTTGTCCTGTTGGAAGGTGAACCTTCGCCCCAGTCTGAGGTCCTGAGCACTCTGGAGCATATTTTCATCAAGGATCTCTGTACTTTACTCTGTTCCCTCGATCCTGACTAGTCTCCCAGTCCCTGCCACTGAAAAACATCCCCACAGCATGATAATTCCACCACCATGCTTTACTGTAGGGATGATACCAGGTTTCCTCCAGATGTTACGCTTGGCATTCAGGCCAAAAAGTTCAATATTGGTTTCGTCAGACCAGAGAATCTTGTTTCTCATGGTCTGAGAGTCCTTCAGGTGCCTTTTGCTAAACTCCAAGTGGGCTGTCATGTACCTTTTACTGAGGAGTGGCTTCCGTCTGGCCACTCTACCATAAAGGCCCGATGGGTGGAGTGCTGCAGAGATGGTTGTCCTTCTGGAAGGTTCTCCCATCTCCACAGAGGAACTCTAGAGCTCTGTCAGAGTGACCATCGGGTTCTTGGTCACCTCCCTGACCAAGGCCCTTCTCCCCTGGTGTTCTTGGGTCCTTCAATGCTGCAGAAATGTTTTGGTACCCTTCCCCAGATCTGTGCCTCGACACAATCCTGTCTCGGAGCTCTACGGTCTTCGACCTCATGGCTTGGTTTTTGCACTGACATGCACTGTCAACTGTGGGACCTTATATAGACAGGTGTGTGTCTTTCCAAATCATGTCCAATCAATTGAATTTACCACAGGTGGACTCCAATCAAGTTGTAGAAACATCTCAAGGATAATCAATGGAAACAGGATGAACCTGAGCTCAATCTTGAGTCTCATAGCAAAGGGTCTGAATACTTTAAATAAGTTATTACTGTTTTTTATTTGTTATAAATTTGCAAACAATTCTAAACACCTGTTTTCACTTTTTCATTTTGTGGTGGTCTGTGTAGATTTATGAAAACAATTATAATAATCAATTTTAGAATAAGGCTGTAACGTAACAAAAGGTGGAAAAAGTCAAGGGTTCTGAATACTTTCCGAATGCACTGTATGAACAAGCTTATTCTCTGCTCTACTGTAGCCTTCTACTCTACTCTTGTCCACTCTACTCTACTCTACAGTACTCTGGCTGTTGTATATAAGCAGCTGTCTACCCTAGCTGAAATTAATAAATTCAATACTAATTCATTATATTGTAGCGACCTTAACCCAACACCTAGCTTTGTCATCAAGAGGTTAGGATATCTTGGTGTGACAGTTAAGGTATTGGGCTGAAAGTCGGAAGGGCCAAGGCTCAAGCCCAGGTTGGGACTGCCCTCAGCCTTTGCTACAATATCAATCATTCTCCTCTCTCTCTCTCTCCCCAGCATCTAAAGCTTGCCCTCCGTGTGACAACGAACTGAAAGCTGACACCATTATGGAACATTACTGTGCCAGTGACTTTGGTAAGTACTACACACACACACACACACACTCACACACACAAACACACAGCAGTGTGACCTGTGATATGTGTAGTTGGGTCATTCCACCAATTCAGTGCCTTTTGAGAAGTGTAGTCGGAAAAAACGTTTGATTTCACCTAATTTGTACATTCAGTCAACCTGTTCAACTTAATAAAAAACATATTTTCCCATCTCAAAATATTATAGTAAGTGCCTATTAAGTGCCAAATAAAGTAACAGGGTTGACCGTAACAGGGTTGATGATTTCATCTTAAATCAGCCATAAATCCCCTTGTGACGTGGGGAATGGAAGCTTGTTGTGTGCAAAAGGAGGTGGCTAATTGCCAAAAAGAGTAGAACCAGCTCACCTGCTTTTACACTATGATTTATTTGACTATTAGATGTTTCATGTTTCTTTTGGGGGAAAAAAAGTATAAAAAATGAATAGTTTCACCATATTAAAACGAGAGATCAGTAACAGGGTTGACCTTAAATGAGGGACATACGTAGATGATTCAGAAATGACTTTGTTAAAGCAACAAAATAACTAGGGCTTTACAATGATGGTGAAAACTTTTTTGGGGGCTTAAGTGGGTTAAAATCTTCCTAGAAGTCAGAGGGTGCACGGAGGGGCATGCTTAATTTTGGTACTTTAGCAAGTCTTTATACATATAAAAAATCTGATTGATTGAATTCTCCATGTTGTCTTTAATAAAGGGCAATTAATTTAATATAACAGGCTTTTAATTGTATATTGGTGCACAACTTTATACATTTTAAAGGGATGCAAAAGCGACTCTTTTCGTGGAACAACCCAGTTAACAGGAATGGCTGATAAGACGACAGTTTTAGTTTGACAACTCAATATTGTAGATTGCCTTCTCTCACACACACACACACACACACACACACACACACACACACACACACACACACACACACATCTCACTCCAGAGACGATGACAGTAATGAGAAACACATAGTGTGAATAGCAAAAATAAATCAATAAAATCCACACAAAAAACTGCATGTGCTCCTGCTGCGGAGCTAGTTCCTAGCTAAGACTTGTTTGCTACAACATCTTGCTGTTCAGCTGTTCGTTCCCAACACAAAATTCTAAAACTGGCTAGTTTAGCCTCGACTCATCTCTCCTTATATCGTATTTTAGATGTAAACCAGGTTTACTTTTACTTTGCTGCTTTTGTGTAAAATTTGTTGACTTGAATGTGAAGTATTTTATTTTCATGACGGTCTTCATCCATAATCGTTGGTTACAGAATTATACAATTACCGTGCCAGCCCTACACACACACAAATCTCTCCCTCACTCATCCAAACACAGAAATCATTAAGGACATCGGCTAACCGCCACATCACCACATGTAAATCGTGAGGAGAACCACACATTTTACATTTTAGTCATTTAGCAGACGTTCTTATCCAGAGCGACTTACAGTTAGTGAGTGCATAATGTTTTTTGTAAAAAAATAACAATACTGGCCCCCCGTGGGAAACGAACCAAGCGCCATGCTCTACCAACTGAGCTACACGGGGCTTACCATAATAATGATTCCATTACAATCAAGGTTGGGTAGGTTACTTTCTAAATGTAATCCGTTAGTTACTTGTTACTTGTCCAAAATTGTAATCAGTAACGTAACTTTTGGTTTACCCAAACTCAGTAACGTAATCTGATTACTTACTTTTGGATTACTTTCCCCGTAAGAGGAATTAGAAGACAGACAGACTCGCTCAGGTGGATCAAACTTAAAGGTGCAATATGCAGAAATCGCTCCGCCATTTCCTAGTTGCTAGAATTGTAATTGTTCACCAAATTTTTGTTTATGTGACAAAACAAGTGTAGAAAATCATTGTACCATCTAAACCGCTGTAAAATATATTTTCAGTAACCAAAAATATTGTATTTTCAGCTGTTTGAAGATGGTGTAGTACAAAACCAAAAGTAAAAGAAGCAAAAACTAAACTTAAGAACGGGAAGCATAGAAATAGGGCACATAGAACAGATATACCGCTTCTTAGACTTACTTTCAATGTGAATGACAGATCTATAACTATATTTCTATGTGAATTTGGTCGTGTTGCCCAAAAAGTTACATATTGCAGCTTTAAACTTGCACCTTTTTTTTAATGCTAAACTGAATTGAAAACAGAAAGGTGTACATACATGTAATCAGTTACTGCCCAACCCCGATTACAATATGTGAAAGATACAATAATACAGATGGGATGAAGGATGACAACAATATGTGTAAAAGTCTCATTTTAAGAAATCTAGTCAGCAGGTTGTGTTAACTTCGAGTTCAGTTTAAGTGCATTTTGAAACAATTTAATGTAAATCTCTACTCATTGTGTGCCATGTCATGTTTGAAATGTTACATTTCAGGGAATGTCCTGATAATAATGTCCATACAACATTGAGGTAACGCATGGCCGCGGGAAGATGTTTTGGGTTGTGGGTACTGTCGCCGAAAAAAATAAATATATATATTTATAAAAATATATACAGTACCAGTCAAAAGTTTGGACACACCTACTCATTCAAGGGTTTTTCTTTATTTTTTACTATTTTCTACATTGTAGACATCAAAACTATGAAATAATGAATATGGAATCATGTATTAACCAAAAAAGTGTTAAACAAATCAAAATATATTTTAGATTTTAGATTCTTCAAAGTAGCCACCCTTTGCCTTGATGACAGCTTTGCACACTCTTGGCATTCTCTCAACCAGCTTCACCTGGAATGCTTTTCCAACCGTCTTGGAGTTCCCACATATACTGAGCACTTGTTGGCTGCTTTTCCTTCACTCTGCGGTCCAACTCATCCCAAACCATCTCAATAGGGTTGAGGTCGGGTGATTGTGGAGGCCAGGTCATCTGATGCAGCACTCCATCACTCTCCTTCTTGGTCAAATAGCCCTTACACAGCCTGGAGGTGTGTTTGGTCATTGTCACGTTGAAAAACAAATTATCCGAATGCTATGGTAGCCATGCTGGATAAGTGTGCCTTGAATTCTAAATAAATCACAGACAGTGTCACCAGCAAAGCACCCCCACACCATCACACCACCTCCTCCATGCTTCACGGTGGGAACCACATATGCGGAGATCATCCATTCACCTACTCTGCATCTCACAAAGACACGGCGGTTGGAACTAAAAATCTCAAATTTGTACTCATCAGACCAAAGGACAGATTTCCACCGGTCTAATGTCCATTGCTCGTGTTTCTTGGCCCAAGCAAGTCTCTTCTTCTTATTGGTGTCCTTTAGTAGTGGTTTCTTTGCAGTAACTATCTTCTTCTCACAATACAACTGATTGGCTCAAACGCATTAAGAAGGAAAGAAATTCCACAAATTAACTTTTAAGTAGGCATACCTGTTAATTGAAATGCATTCCAGGTGACTACCTCATGAAGCTGGTTGAGAGAATGCCAAGAGTGTGCAAAGCTGTCATCAAGGCAAAGGGTGGCTATTTGAAGGATCTCAAATATAAAATATATTATGATTTGTTTAACACTTTTTTGGTTACTACATGATTTCATATGTGTTTTTTTATAGTGTTGATGTCTTCACTATTATTCTACAATGTAGAAAATAGTAAAAATAAAGAAAAACTTTTGACTGGTACTGTATATATTATAGTTTTTTGTTTTTTTCAGGGGGTGCTGCAGAACCCTCAGCACCCCTACTTCCCGCAACTATGAGGTAACGTCCCTATCTGGTTCCCCGGATGTAATGGTCCCAGCAGGACACACTGGGTCAACAGCCAGATCACTCAAGATTGACTTCGAAATTGGACCTCTGTCCATGTCTTGAGGACGTCGGGGAATGCCTTCAAAACTGTCCACTAGGGGCAACAGTGAGCGCTATTACCATCAAGTATGCTTGGATTTTGCTAGGATGCTGTGGACAGGGGTGGTGTAATCCCATTCCGAATTTTTAACCCTATCTCAAAATGAATAATCTGAATTTAACAGTGTAATTGCTTTTGTTTTAACACTATCCAAACACTTTAACCCATAACTTAACCATACGGAATGATGCAGAGCAGGAGGAGCAACCCAGGGTGTCAAAACATTTCAAAATGTGACATTTGGAGCAACTTCGAAATTTGAAGTTTGGAGAAATGTGGATAAACATTAGAATCTGAAGTCAAATTGGTAAAACCGTGAGATCTTGTTGGGGTCAAACATTAGCCAATACTTTTAGCTTGTCCCTACAAGACTATAACTCTCAAAAGCTTCTACGTTGAACTATCTCTAGATCATTGCCAAAGTCTTTAGAGTTTATATTGTTCTGGACTGGATACTGTGTGTAGAAATCATGTTGTGTGTGTGTGTGTGTGTGTGTGTGTGTGTGTGTGTGTGTGTGTGTGTGTGTGTGTGTGTGGAAAAGCCACACACATGCTTAGCCTTTGTAGGGTTGTGTAGAACTATTCATTGAATGATTATGATAATCATGGACATTGCCCAAGCTGTCCAGATCTCTAGTGGCAGTCAATCATTGTTCAAAACAAGCAACTAAAGCGAAGATATTCCACGTCTTTCAGGTTTTTGTACATTAGATCACAGAGTACACTATTACCTCTTTTATGTGTTAGAAAACAAGTTAAAAACTCACCCCAAAATGTAAGATATTTACCAAAATATAATTGCTGTCCATTACCCACAAGTTCATATGATACCAGCCAAACCTTTAATTAATAAGGAGGTACTTCTGGTTGAAGCATGGCGGAATAGTGTCATTATTCAAATCCAAGAGAAACACAAAAAAAGGGAATGTGTCCCAAATATAACCCTTTTCCCTACATAGACCCTTATAAACCCTGGTCAAAAGCAGTGCACTATATAGGGAATAGGATGCAATTTGGGACACATCCGATGTCTTCATTCTCTTTCACACTTAGAGTAGCAGCCAACACTGCCGTCCTATCCTTTGTCATCTAGCATGAGGTCACAAACACATCTAGATATATTTATTTGTCTGTTTAATTGTGAGATTGAATAATGGTAAATTGTAGAGTCCAGGGGGAATGAAAGAGAATAGTAGGGGAATATAGCTTGGAAAAGCATGACGCAATAACTCTCTTATTAGAATGTAATATGATTGCGTATGAAGGCAGATAGCCATTTGAAGACACACAGAAACACACATGCAAATGCACACACACCAGTGGCAGTCTGTGCTGTTTAAGATGAGGGAGGACAATACTTTTTTTATGAGCATGGCCTTATTTCTATTACAGCATATTGGATGAATGTCATTCATATTCCATTCACCCAGCTCAATGTAACATTGATAGGTTTAGGCTACTACATGATACTAAAATTTTCCCTATACACATCATGAGGTTGCTACAACCTAGCCTATGAATGAAAGTTTACAACGTAGGTGCACAGGTCAAGAGAAATTTGAGTAATCAAGGTGACAGACATTGACATATTCAATACCACCTTGCACACTCTTGCCTTCATCTAGCTGATCTAGCGTGTAATCATTAGTCCAACAGTTGCAAACTAGTTTATATTGGAAAAATTCAGGTATGTTTATCCCCGTTTCGTTCCATTTATTTCCGTTTAAGAAATGTTTTTCAACAGAATCGACGGTATGAAAACACCCCTGATCACACACAAACACATTTCACTTTCATAGCAGCCAACATACAAACAGCATGATCACTTTGCTTGTTGTATAATTCCTTCTCGCATGTATGTACTCTCCTCTCACCTTTTCCCTTCGCTTGTGGATTTCAGTGCACAACACATCAGCTTCCTGTGACCAGGCAAAAAAAACTTTCCAAGCCAAACCTTCATATCATAACCGCTAACTGCTACACACAGCCTACATCCTTGTCACCATATTAACGTCATAGTAGTATACTAGAACTAGAACTAACGTGTTAGTAAACCTGTTACAAGTACAGTGTACAGTCAGCAGCAAGCAGTTTAGCAGTTGCACCGGCAGGCCTTGGTGGCAATAAATTAATATAACCAAAAGCTTACCTTGACTTGGAAGAGTTCCAGTGTTGGATAGCCATAGCCAGCTAGCTAACATAGCATCCCGCTCTGTTTGAGCCATGTGTTTGAGTAGGCTAAACTAGCTAGCTGCATTCGCTAGCTAAGTGAAAGTAAAAGTGATAAAAATAAAGAAAAATAAATCTCTCACTTCTCCTTCATTTTTGAAGAAATTAATTTGTTCAAAACTGTTCAACTATTGTCTTTCTCTCTCTTTGAGTCAACAACTCACCACATTTTATGCACTGCAGTGCTAGCTAGCCGTAGCTTATGCTTTCAGTACTAGATTCATTTTTTGATCCTTTGATTGGGTGGACAACATATTGCAAGAGCTCTGATAGGTGGAGGTCATCCTCCGGAAGTTGTAATAATTACTGTGCAGGGCGTGAGAACCACGAGCCTCCTAGGTTCTGTATTGAACTCAATGTACCCAGAGGAGGATGGAAACTAGCTTTCTTCCGGCTACACTATGATGCTACCCTACAGAGTGGTGTTGAGGCTACTGTAGACCTTCATTGCAAAACAGTGTATATTTTTTTTACAACTGTTTTTTTATTTGGCATTTTTTTATGATTATACCAATAGCAGACATAACAGGTTAGAGGGCAGAACACACACAGATCCCCTACCAAATCAAATCAAACCCACCCCAACCCCCCCATGCTCTATATACATATATATATATACAATGAGTAATATAATGAAATAGTAAAAAAAAAATACTAAGATATTCTAAAACAAAAAGTTAATAAAACGTTTTTTTTTTTTTTACCTTTATTTAACTAGGCAAGTTTATGGAGTTGTGAAATTATCCAATGGTTAAAAGTAGGAGGAAACCGATCCTTCCACTTAAATAGTATAAGACATCTACCTAGAAGAGTAGTAAATGTCAGCATGTTGCCCATAGAACTGTTTAGAGGGGCCTCCTGTAGTGCCACTCTGATTAATGCAATAAAGGCAGAAGGTTCTATAGGTCTCTCCAGTTTCTTAGAAAACGTCTCAAAAATGGATGTCCAGAAATCTGTCAATTTCGGGCATGTTCAAAACGTGTAATAAAGTAGCAGGAGCCTGCTTACATTGGTCACAAGTGGGATCTATTTCTGGTCTAATCTTGGATAATTTTGCCTTTGACCAACTATTTTAAATTGAATTACAGCATGTCTTAGACATATAGATGAAGAATGTATTCTCTGAAGCATACTCTGCCAAGTTTCGTCTGAAAGTTGTTCACCTAAATCCTCTTCCCATTGGTTCTTAAGAGAGTTCAAGGAATCCAGATTGTGCAAGTTTATTAACGTATAGATCAAGCTTTGATATAAGGGTTGACTTTAAAAATAGAATCTAGAAAGGAGGTAGGTGGGCGTGATGGGAAGTGACTAGAGTATGAAGATACAAAACTACGCAATTGCAGGTATCTAAAGAAATGGGATCTAAGAATATTGAACTTTTGTACTAACTGTTCAAAAGATGCTAAATCCATATCAATGTACAAGTCGTTCAGTGACGAGATCCCTTTTCCAAATCAGTTATGAAACGCCTGGTCTAATAATGATGGAGATAATGTATGGTTCTTTAAAAAATGGGGCAGAAGTTGAAAATTCACTGAGACCAAACGATTGCCTGAACCGTTTCCAGATTTTTTGAGAATGTTTCACAATAGTTTTTTTTACCTCTTTTTCTCCCCAATTTCATGGTATCCAATTGGTAGTTACAGTCTTGTCCCATCGTTGCAACTCCCGTACGGACTCGGGAGAGGCGAAGGTCGAGAGCCGTGCATCCTCCGAAACACAACCCAACCGAGCTGCACTGCTTCTTGACACAATGCCCGCTTAACCCGGAAACCAGCCTCACCTGTGTGTCGGAGGAAACACCGTACACCTGGCGACCGTGTAAGCGTGCACTGCGCCCGGCCCGCCACAGGAATCGCTAGCGCGCGATGGGACACGAACATCCCTGCCGGCCAAACCCTCCCCTAACCTGGACGACGCTGAGCCAATTGTGCACCGCCCCATGGGTCTCCCGGTCACTGCCGGCTGCGACAGAGCCTGGACTCAAACCAGGTTCTCTAGTGGCACAGCTAGCACTGCAACGCAGTGCCTTAGACCACTGCGCCACTCGGGAGGCCCACCATTTTTTTTTGTGTATTTGGAAACAGGCTCAGCTAATGCAAGTTTTGAGCAGAGTAAGTGGCTAAGGTGGAGGGGCCACAGGATGAGATCTCCAAGGTCAACCTTTTCGGCCTGTTACATCAGGGATTTCTGTCATCCAATATAGAATGATTCTTATATTAGCTGCCCAGTAATAATATAGAACATTTGGAAGTGCTAGACCACCCTAGGGACGAGATCTCTGCAATACATTCTTATGTATCCAAGGGTTTTTCTCGTTCAAGATAAAAGCAGATATCAGTTTATCTATGGAGATAAAAAAAGATTGTCAGTAAGATAGGAATACATTGAAATAAGCATAAAACCGTAGGTAATACAGTGTTAATTCTTCCTCCCAAAGAAAGAGAAAGTAAATCCCAGTGTTCAAGATCCTGTTTCAGGCGAAGTATCAAGGGAGGGAAATTGGCTTTATAGAGATCTTTGAAATTGTGTGTGACCCAAATATTTCAATTTCTGTGTAGTCACTCTGAAGGGCACATGACTAAAATTAGTTTGCATGGCAGAAGGATTAATAGGCATCAATTCACTTTTTTGTAGATTAACCTTATACCCGGATATTTTACCAAATGTCTTTAGTAGAACCTGGATCTCTGGAAGACCAGTTAAAGGGTCAGACATACAGTGGGGAGAACAAGTATTTGATACACTGCCGATTTTGCAGGTTTTCCTACTTACAAAGCATGTAGAGGTCTGTAATTTTTTAAAAAATCCAGAAAATCACATTGTATGATTTTTAAGTAATTAATTTGCAATTTATTGCATGACATAAGTATTTGATCACCTACCAACCAGTAAGAATTCCGGCTCTCACAGACCTGTTAGTTTTTCTTTAAGAAGCCCTCCTGTTCTCCACTCAATACCTGTATTAAATGCACCTGTTTGAACTCGTTACCTGTATAAAAGACACCTGTCCACACACTCAATCAAACAGACTCCAACCTCTCCACAATGGCCAAGACCAGAGAGCTGTGTAAGGACATCAGGGGTAAAATTGTAGACCTGCACAAGGCTGGGATGGGCTACAGGACAATAGGCAAGCAGCTTGGTGAGAAGGCAACAACTGTTGGCGCAATTATTAGAAAATGGTTCAAGATGACGGTCAATCACCCTCGGTCTGGGGCTCCATGCAAGATCTCACCTCGTGGGGCATCAATGATCATGAGGAAGGTGAGGGATCAGCCCAGAACTACATGGCAGGACCTTGTCAATGACCTGAAGAGAGCTGGGACCACAGTCTCAAAGAAAACCATTAGCAACACACTACGCCGTCATGGATTAAAATCCTGCAGCGCACGCAAGGTCCCCCTGCTCAAGCCAGCGCATGTCCAGGCCCGTCTAAAGTTTGCCAATGACCATCTGGATGATCCAGAGGAGGAATGGGAGAAGGTCATGTGGTCTGATGAGACAAAAATAGAGCTTTTTGGTCTAAACTCCACTCACCGTGTTTGGAGGAAGAAGAAGGATGAGTACAACCACAAGAACACCATCCCAACCGTGAAGCATGAAGGTGGAAACATCATTCTTTGGGGATGCTTTTCTGCAAAGGGGACAGGACGACTGCACCGTATTGAGGGGAGGATGGATGGGGCCATGTATCACGAGATCTTGGCCAAGAACCTCCTTCCCTCAGTAAGAGCATTGAAGATGGGTCGTGGCTGGGTCTTCCAGCATGACAACGACCCGAAACACACAGCCAGGGCAACTAAGGAGTGGCTCCGTAAGAAGCATCTCAAGGTCCTGGAGTGGCCTAGCCAGTCTCCAGACCTGAACCCAATTGAAAATCTTTGGAGGGAGCTGAAAGTCCGTATTGCCCAGCGACAGCCCCGAAACCTGAAGGTCTGTATGGAGGAGTGGGCCAAAATCCCTACTGCAGTGTGTGCAAACCTGGTCAAGACCTACAGGAAACGTATGATCTCTGTAATTGCAAACAAAGGTTTCTGTACCAAATATTAAGTTCTGCTTTTCTGATGTATCAAATATTTATGTCATGCAATAAAATGCAAATTAATTACTTAAAAATCATACAATGTGATTTTCTGGATTTTTGTTTTAGATTCCGTCTCTCACAGTTGAAGTGTACTTATGATAAAAATTACAGACCTCTACATGCTTTGTAAGTAGGAAAACCTGCAAAATCGGCAGTGTATCAAATACTTGTTCTCCCCACTGTATATAGTAGCATGTCATCTGCATAGAGTGAAACTTTATGCTATAAGCCCCCTCTTCGAATACCTTTGATAGTGGTGTTATTACGTATTGATATGGTTAAAGGCTCAATTGCGATGACAAACAGTTGAGGATATAATGGACAACCCTGTCTTGTCCCACGTTGAAGTTGAAAATTGGATGGAACGTTGTTATTTGTGTGCACTGCAGCCAAAGGGGAGGAGCAAAGGTCTTTGATCCAGGATATAAAATTGGAACCGAATCCAAATAGTTTGCGAGTATAAAATAGATAATCCCACTCCACCCGATCAAACGCCTTCTCAGCATCAAGTGATAACAATATCTCTGGAGTGTCAGATGAAGAGGGGTTATAAAGTATATTATAAAGTCTGATGTTGAAAAAATAATGACGATTTTTTATGAAACCAGTTTGAGCTGTAGAGATAATGTTTGACTGACTCAAAACGGCAGGCAATCATCGCAATTCAGTAAAGAAATTGGCCTATATCCCTCTCATGATATTAGGCCTAGCCATGTAAAGTCAGGTGGGAAAAGGATAGATGCCAGAATACAATAACAACTGATCCATAAATTTTTTTCTCCAGAAATAGCAAATAAAACCCCCAAAAGTTGAAGAAGAATAAAAAACATAAACAAAGTCTGGTATGAAAAAGAAAACCCACCCTGGTCACCTAATAGAACAAGGTAACCGCTAATCCCCACGCAAAGATATCCACACATAATGTGCTTGTAGTGGGGAACACTAAACTTATCGAGTAGAGAGCCCTGCTGAAATAGCCATAGCCATCCAACCTGCTGTTTCATCACTGAAAACTGTGTGAGACAACTCTTTCCATGGCATTATTTTGTGCAATGTCTCAGGTCAAATCCTAGCCGGTGGGACACACACACACACACACACACTAAACAGACACATATCCCCCTGAACATGTAAATATAAATATATATGTGTGTATGAAACGTATGAAATATATGTTTATAAAACAGCAGGCGAGAAGTGAAATGGCAATATTCTAGGCGGTTGGAAACATAGCGATGTGTCATACCAACGTTGGTCCTTACCCTCAACATGATTCATTTAGCCTGTCAGTGTGTTCACATGGAGAATTCCTCTCTGTTACACACACACACACACACACACACACACAGACACAGAGGGCAGCCCCATTTTAACCCGCCTTCACATGTGTACATTAAGCTGTATAAATGATTGTATAGGAGTCGCTAGCTTAATGCTCTGTTTGTCATAGCAGATATCTACGCTGATGCTATCTATTTGTGATTCATCAGAATGTAAACAACCATATAGAGGAATATACAGTGCCACATGTAGGAATATTGACATTCATAACTGGGTTTCAGTGAGTAAGAGAATACTGCAGGACCGAGTTTGGGAAACCCTGATCTAGAGAGGTGTAGAGTACCCTTGTGCTTTGGACGGGATCTAACTGTGTGTGTGTGTGTGCGTGCATGCATGCATGCGTTTGTGTGCTGTCAAAGCAATGGCCAGGTCACAACACAAAACACATGATTAGCTTTCATATAGTCTTTGAATTATCAAGTCCAATGTTAGGCTGATTTGATTTGCTAAAGAATGGATTGCATGTTTTTTTGTTTAGATCATGTCATGTTGTCTTTGTTTACCCTGCCATAGATTCAAACAAGTTAAATATGTTGTTTAAAGGCAACACAATCATTAGGATGTTCATCTGAAATAAAATTGCAAGTCAATGATCCAATTTTGTATATCTCTTCATATTTCCTCCCTCTCATATCTCTCTCTCTCTCTCCCCCGTCACTTTCCCCTCTCTCTCCTTTCTCTCTCCCTCCTCCGTCCCTCTCCTCTTCTCTCCTCGCTCCCTCTCTCCATCCTCTTTCTCTCCCTCCTCCCTAGCTATCAAGATGAAAATCAAAGAAGTGAAGAAGGAGAAGGGCGACCGTAAACTCATCGCCGCCCAGAAGAAGAAGAAGGTGTTCAAGATGGGTGTCCTGCGTAAGAAGGACTTGAAGAAGCTGACACTGTACATAAAGAACGGAGCCAACTGCCCCTGTGCTCAGCTCGACAGTCTTGGCAGTAACTTCCTCATCATGGGCCGTAAGGTGGACCAGCAGCTGCTGCTCATGTCCATCCACAAATGGGAGAAGAAGAGCAAGGAGTTGAAGTTCGCCATCAAGTACATGAAGAGTCAGCAGTGTCCCACCTATCATACTGTCTTCCAGTGACCTTAGTGATACAACAATCACAACCCTACTCCCAGTCTTCCCCAGTTGTCCCCCCCCCCCCTCTCCCTTCTATCCTTCCAGGGTCCTACCTATCATACTGTTTTCCAGTGACACCGTGGAGATGTATCCTTCATATCCAGTGGTGTAGTTGTGCCTGTAGAAGTGGGTATACTCTAATTCTACCCAAAATAATCCCAAATGGCCCACCCGTCAAAGGAAATAAGAAAAATATATATATTTTCCTATACTTTTAGATTTTTCCTATAGATTTATCAGGTTTTCACTCTCAAAATTACACTTTTTTAAATAGAAAAAAAGAAATAAAAATGTATGTTCTAAGTCCACAACAATGCTTAAACCACATCAGGGGACCATTTTTGAGGCCTGGGAAAAATCATAATAAAATAGTTTTGTCAGGGTGTAGTTGCCCTTTAATTCAAGTGTACACCTAGCAAGAGACCATTTCTGCCCTACAAAGGCAAAATGCAGCAACTACATATTTTTTTGTTTTTGCAAAACTGTCTTCAAAGTATTTTTCTGTCTAGACAGAGCAATTTCTGATACTCCATGATATATTCTGACAAACTGGCTTGTTCTTGTGTCAGGAAACTAAATACCACAATAATATACCTAGCCATTAGAACAGATCAAAGATTTTTGACCAAATTCGTAGTTACTGCATTTTGCCTTTGTAGGGCAGATTTGGCTAGCGGTGTTTCTGTAGTGTACAATGTCCTACATGTGATGGCGGAGTTAGCAAAAAAAATGACCTCCCAATTGATACAAATCATAATGATATCATTCTACCAGGTAGGCCTACTTTGCAGTCAACATTTAATTGGAAAGGTTTTTTGCCTTACATTTTCATTCAAACAGCGCATGATGACTAAATTGCACATTGCAAAGATTCAGCAAAGACTTTGGACCACACTTTTTCAATACCTGGTTTGCATACCCATTGTTAGTTAGCATTTACATATCATCAAGTTGAAATGTCTTTCCTACCTACTCTACTTACCGATGTCGTTCTTCTGTGAGCTGCTCCATGCAACAACCAGTTGAGAGCTGCGTGCTCTTGCTGTCTGCGCTGACACTAGTCTATGTGTGCAGCTCGCATGTGAATATACACTATATATACAAAAGTATTTGGACACCCCTTCAAATTAGTGGATTCAGGTATTTCAGCCACACCCGTTGCAGACAGGTGTATAAAATTAAGCACACCGCCATGCAATCTCCATACACAAACATTGGCAGTAGAATGGCCTTACTGAAGAGCTCAGTGACTTTCAACATGGCACCGTTATAGGATGCCACCTTTCCAACAAGTCAGTTCGTCAAATTTCTGCCCTGCTAGAGCTGCTCCTGTCAAGTGCTGTTATTGTGAAGTGGAAACGTCTAGGAGCAACAACTGCTCAGCCGCGAAGTGGTAGGCCACACAAGCTCACAGAATGGGACTGCCGAGTGCTGAAGCGCGTAGGACGTAAAAATCGTCTGTCCTCGGTTGCAACACTCACTACGGAGTTCCAAACTGCCTCTGAAAGCAATATCGGCACAAGAACTGTTCGTCTGGAGCTTCATGAAATGGGTTTCCATGGCCGAGCAGCCACACACAAGCCTAAGATCACCATGCGAAATCCCAAGCGTTGGCTGGAGTGGTGTAAAGCTCGCCGCCATTGGACTCTGGAGCAGTGGAAACGTGTTCTCTGGAGTGATGAATTACGCTTCACCATCTGCCAGTCCGACGGACGAATCTCTGTTTGGTGGATGCCAGGAAAACGCTACCTGCCCCAATGCATAGTGCCAACTGTAAAGTTTGGTGTAGGAGGAATAATGGTCTGAGGCTGTTTTTCATGGTTCGGGCTAGGCTTAGTAGTTCCAGTGAAGGGAAATCTTAACGCTACAGTATATCAATCAATCAATTTTATTTTATATAGCCCTTCTTACATCAGCTAATATCTCGAAGTGCTGTACAGAAACCCAGCCTAAAACCCCAAACAGCTAGTAATGCAGGTGTAGAAGCACGGTATACAATTACATTCTAGACGATTCTGTGCAAATTTGTGGCAACAGTTTGGGGAAGGCCCTTTCCTGTTTCAGCATGCAAATGCCCCCCTGCACAAAGCGAGGTCCATACACAAATTGTTTGTCGAGATCGGTGTGGAAGAACTTGACTGGCCTGCACAGAATCCTGACCTCAACCCCGTCGAACACCTTTGAGATGAATTGGAACGACTGCGAGCCAGGCCTAATCGCCCAACATCAGTGCCCGACCTCACTAATGCTCTTGTGGCTGAATGGAAGCAAGTCCCCGCAGCAATGTTACAACATCTAGTGGAAAGCCTTCCCAGAAGAGTGGAGGCTGTTATAGCAGCAAAGGGTGGACCAACTCCATAGTAATGCCCATGAGTTTGGCATGAGATGATCGACGAGCAGGTGTCTACATACTTTTGGTCATGTAATGTATTTCACATGCTTTGCGTTTATGTAGGATACTTTGTGCATGATTTCTTTATTTTACTACATAATTGATACGGTGTATACCTCCACTACACTACTTTGATACGCATCAGTGGGGATTAAGAAGCGAGTGTATGCAATGCCCACTTGGGATTAAGAAGTGAGTATTCACAATGCCCACTGAATTTTTTGGGGGTATACAGTGTATACCTGGGTACAGCCTCCACTACACTGTTCATATCTCACAAATACCTCTTACAGTATATCCTATTAGTATCGGATTTGTCTTCCCATCAAGTGTGTTCCCAGATCTCTTTTTGCTCTTTCCAACTCCATTTCTGTCCTTGTCAAGCCAAAATGACAATGAGTGACAGGGAGTTGGGCATAATACCACAAACAGACTGGCACTCAGGCTACTTCCCACCTGGCTATCTATCCCTTAGTCTCACCCAAGTCTCCCCAGTCTCTCTCCCAAGTCTCGCCCAGTCTCACCCCAGTCTCCCACATATCCCACCATGCTCTAGCAAACACCCTCCAGACCCCTCGGCTCCAGACCCTCCAGACCACTAGTCCAAACATTGAACCTTTTTTGTGGCCCAAGCTCCTTCGTGCTACCCACCTACCCCCTGTAGACTATTCTGATAACTCACTCCCTAGCTCCTACCCAACAGTAGCACTTTATGTCTTTTATACCTGCCCTGAGAGCCCCAAAGAAACCCAGACTTTCTAACAGATAGTATATATACATCTACTTCCTGTTTTTGAGATGGTTACTACAGATTTTTGATACAGGGGTGGTGGTGTTACTGACCCGCCATATTGGCGTCAGCGTTTATCACAGACACAAGGCAATGGGATCCTCCAAGACACTATTAGATTGTTAGATTCAATAAATAAAACAATCACAGGTATACTTTACAGAAAATACCTTATCATTATGACGATAGCAGAGGGGGGTAGTAAAAAGTATGGTAAGACTTGCACAGATTGCAGTAAGGACAATGATTTTGGTGCTTTGAATGATTTTGTAATTCTTTGAAAGAATGTAGTCATTGGAGTAAAGCAAGCTTCCAGATTTAATGGACGAAAGGGAGAGTTTATGTTTTTGAGAAAAAGGGGTAAGAGAAAATAGAGCTATATAGCATGTGTAAAGTTTGAGTAAAAGGTTGTGCCCTTAGCAAGCCGTTTGTGTGTTCAGTAGACACTGACATAGACAAGCTCCCTGTCTGTCCAGAGTGGATATAGAAAGTCAGTTAGCCACTGATGACACCTTATTTGAATGTTCTGCTCAAAATCATGACTAAGCTGGATCTGGTATTTTCTGAAAACACAGACGTTGCAGAAATCCTGATTGGAGGATATCCACATTTCTTTCCTATTCCCTCCTGATTCCAGGAATCTTTCAACCAGGATTTATAGAAAACCTGGGAAAGTTATCGGAATTTTGCAGGCCTGCACAGAAACATTATGGAATATTCAAATAACGTGTTACCGTTGGCTTGTTATGTTTCTCATTTTGTGTAGATAAGAGAGAAAAAGTTAATTAAATGTCAAAATAATAATAATAATAGGTTGTTGATATAAAAAATAAGAGATGGATGTATGGATGAATTCCTTGAAAGAAGAAGAAGATACGGACGGATGGATTGATGGATTGATGCTGCCACTGACTATCGTACAAAGCAGCCTGCATTGGGACCATAGGCCTACTCCTCAGAAAGAGATAGAGAGAGAAGAGAACAGATCTGAGAACAGCAAGAAAAAGAAGAGGCCAGAGAGAGAGAGACTCATATTATGGAATGAAACTACCAGTTGGGTGGTGAACTCTCTGGTTCTCACTATGTTTCACTATCACTATTGAAATATGTCACTTTTTAGTAACGCTTTATTTTACGGTTCTCTAGTTACCAGGTATTTACTTATGTATTAAAATATATTGTGAGAACATATTGGTTAATTTAGGAATTGAGTGTAATATAGACCAGGGAGTACTTTTTGTTACCAAGAAATGTCACATTACCTACCAGATTTTTTTTTTTTTTTTAATACCAGTGGTAAAAGGGCTGTAAAGTAAAAGCGTTCAACTTTAAAAATATTTTTTTTTATTTGTAATAATTTGCTTCAATTAAACTTTGGTACGGTACACCAGGAATCATAAATACAGACATAGCACCTGAATTCAATGTTGCTTTAATCATTAAAATATTAATTTAACTTCCACAGTTATGTTTTTAATGCTTTAAAACTGTAAGTAGTTCTGTTACTGAACCACTTTTTATTGTTTTGCAAAAAGTAAACAAATAAAATATAGTTGACATTTTTACAAAGATAACTATCTTAATGGTGCCATTTATTTTCAAACCAAAAGATATATGTGATTTTGGCATTGAATCTAACGTTGTTTACTCTATGGAACTTTTAGGCATTTTGTTTGTTTCTCTTTCTACTTTTCTAATATTAACTCTAAGAAGGGATAAGATAGTAAAACAAGGGCTAAGTCACCTTGTTCCCTTACTCCAGGCAGCACTAGCGATGGTGTTGGCGTCCTCCTTCTCCAGTCCTTGTGTGTGTGTATGAGTGTGCGGAAGAGACAGGAAGTGATGGAGAAGAGAGCGATAAAGAGAGGGAGAGAATGGGGGGGGAGACAGAGAGGACAGAGAATGACAGGACGGAGAAAAGAGAGAGAGAAGGGAAAGAGAGAGGGACAGACAGACAGACAGAGCGAGAGGGACAAGAGAGAGGGAGAAGGAGAGGGAGATATACTTTCTGGCTGTGTCCCATATTCCGTCTATCTTCACCTCCGCAAAGGTCACTTAGCGTGGCTAATGAGGGCCTGATGAGGGACCCTGGACACAGACAGGAGCCATCTTTGTCCCCTGGTCCCCTTTACACACATGCACACAAGCACATGTGCATGTGCATACACACACAAAGACACACAAACACACACACACAAGGATGCATATCCACACGCACTTACACACACAAACACACACACACAAGGCCAATCTCAAACTAATTCAGACCCTCCATCAGCCCCTGTCTCACTGTCAAGCCTGGCTATTGTCCTCCACCCTGCTTTCCCAAAAAGATCTAAAATGTTGACACGGTTTGACTTCAGTATTCGACGTTTGTCCAGACGGGGATAAACATCAAATGTTGACGGTTAAGTTTAGGCATTAATTCCTAATGGTTAATGTAAGGGTTAAGGATTGGGATACGGTTAAAATATATAAAAAATTATGGTTAAGTTTAGGCATTGTTTCTGAATGGTTAAGATAAGGGTTGAGGTTTCAGATAGGGTTAAAACAAATAAAACCAAAAACTAGTGCCTAGCTCTGGGATTGAACAGGCGAACCTCTGAGACGAATTTGAAGCATACGCCCATCCGCCATCCCCGTCCACAGCGCCCTAGCAAGCCGCAAGCCTACTTGATGATAATAGCGCTCACCGTTGCCCCTAGTGGCCGGTGTTGAAGGCATCTCCCGATGTCCTGGAGACCTGGATGAACGTCAAATATCTCCTTGGATCTGGAGTGACCTGGCTGTCTTTCCAATAATCTACCCCTGTTCTCCCCCTGGCCTCCCCATTGGATGACTTTGACTAATGGGAGGGTTGAATATGGAAGAGAAACTCTTGGATTGGCTACCTTCAACTAAAGGCAGGGCTGTATCAGGAACTGCATGTTGCAGATATAATGAATAGATCACACACAATCTCCTGTACTATTCCAATCTATCTGACAGTAGATCATATTTGATCTACACAATACATTTCTATCTGAATATGCTGTACATTTCCTTTCTCCTGAACAGACCCCAGGTGTAGATAATCAAGTCAAACCAATCAACCAATGATATTTTGACATCATTTTAAGTATCAATAAGTTGTGACACTAAACTACTGTATGCCTCTTTCAACATGCCACTGAAAAGGTTGAAAGATGTAATACATTTTATGATACCTGAAAATACTGCAGAGAAATTCAAAGCAATTTGCAAACATTGCAAACAGGAAGTTGGATGCTCAACAAAAACAATTTCGATCTTCTTTGTCTATCTGAGTGTTCTTATTTCAAACACACAATAAACTATATTTAAAGGGATAGTTTACTAAGAATATAAATAAACATGATTTTACACCAACCTTGGCTGTAGTTGATTCAAGAAGGCAGTTTAAATATTTAGTTCCCTTAGACACTTAATAGCCATATTTTAACCGTTACTGTTAGCATTCTCAATAACAGTTATTGTGCCTGTGTAGTAACTCTGTAATTATTTTTTGAGCACAATTTTATTTACATGATGTTACATAATACTTTGGTAATTAAATTGCATAGCAATGAGCCGAGAGGTTTTGAAATTACTGTGCACAAGATTAGTGATTGTACCTTATTCCACTTGTGTAATAACTCCATTATTATGCAATTAGAAAGCAATGTCTAAAGTCTTGTTTAACAACCATGTTGCTATTGTAGTAATCACAAGGTTACCACGTATATATTGTATATGTAAGTTATATGAACTTGATGTCAAGTGTTACTGTACCTTATGTCTCACTCATTATGAACCTTTATTTTAGTCATTTTGAAAATGCAAAGTGTTCTACTCCAATGTTGAGATGAGTCCATGTCCCTCACAAACAATTGCCTAGATCTACCTAAATGCCTGATTGGTTTACATTTGTATTCCTCTCCATTATTTAGATTGATAAATGTTAATGTTTAGCATGTTTTATTTTCTTAAATCATGAAGTATTTAATTATAGGCTATATATTAAGATTCATACCATTCAAAGCCCTACAAACCATGTGCTAATGATCATATATCTACAATAGCTAAACTAACTGTTGTAATTTCTTCATCAAATATTTCGCAGCCATCAAATATATACCGTTTTTTTTCTTTTTCTGAGAGGTATTCAAAATACTTTCAAATATTTTCAAGAAAAGAGGACCAAGGCACTCTTCATATAATTCATTAAAAAGCCTTTATTTGTGCTTTCAAATATTATTTGTTTTTCTGAGACCTGTGTTTGAATATCAAAGGAAATAATTGTCTTCAGTGGATTCTCTATATTCGACTACCTTGAGTATTTGAAAATATGATATTTTTAAATAAACGACAAAATACAAATATTCTCTACCCAGGTCTGAAGCACACGCATGCACACACGCACGCACACCCACACACGCACACACACACAAACACACACACACACACAGCAGGAGAATAGGTCCTTTGTGCCTTTATTGCTGTGCGGTGATAAGGGGAACCTTTTTCACAGTTAATTAGAGCCTTTCTGTCTGCTTGTCTCCTCTGTCTACAAACACACACACACACACACACACAGACTTACACACACACACACACACACACATGCGCACACACACACACACACGCACACACAGAGCAAACTTGTATTACAACTTGATCTAGAGAGAGATGACTGTGTTTGCATTGAGTCCTGGATGACCATGTATAACAAAGCCAATTTGAAAGGCCTAGGGCAAGGAGAGTAATATATTCCAATCTAGACACAAGAGTCAGAAAACAAACACACATGCATGTATGCACGCACCCACACACACATGCACGCACCCCCCCTACCCCCCCACACACAGGTGTGTTCCTGCTTGGTTGCTGCTTGGGCCACTGGCCGCAGACACAGTCATATTCCATGTCAAGGTCGAGAGGAAGAGAGGAGATAGAAATGTCCTATCTAGAGAGAGAAAGAGAAACAAACACACACACAAACACACAAATAAACACATGCATACACACGAAGACACACAGTGGGAGGTCATTAGGAGTGACCTCTATAATTGTCATCAACTTTGACCCATGAGGCCATGAGAGCGTAGGGGGTGTTCTGTCACTGTGAGAACACTAATTGATTTAATCCCTACACTCTCTCCTGTCAAGACCCTTTTCAGTCCCTAATCAATGAGGATGGGGAGAGAGAGAGAGAGAGAGAGAGAGAGAGAGAGAGAGAGAGAGAGAGAGAGAGAGAGAGAGAGAGAGAGAGAGAGAGAGAGAAAGTGTCTGTTTATGTGTGTGTCACCGTATGTGTGCATCTGTCTATATGTTAGTGTGTGTATATGTCATTTTCCGTGTGTGTGCATGTGTGTGTTTGTACATCCGTCCGTCCGTCTGTGTATGTGCCCGTCTATGTGTGTGTATGTGTGCGTGCATGTATTTTCATCTATATTTTTCGTAGCTGTCGATTTACCACTACAAACAGATGCTGACACTAACACTGCACTCAACGTGCTGTCTAGGGCCATAAACAAACAAGAAAATGCTCATCCAGAGGCGGCACTCCTATTGGTCAGTGATTTTAATGCAGGGAAACTGAATCCTTCTTACCTAATTTCTACCAGCATGTCACCTGTGCAACTAGATCACCTTTACTCCACACACATAAACGCATATAAAGCTCTCCCTCACTCTCCATTTGGCAAATACAAGCAAAAACTCAAACAGGAAGTACCAGTGACACACTCAATACGGAAGTGGTCCAATTAAGCGGATGCTAAGCTACTGTTTCGCTAGCACAGACTGCATTATGTTCCGGGATTCATTCAATGGCGTTGAGGAGTTCACCATATCAGTCACCGGCTTCATTAATAAGTGAATAGACATCAATACAGGACTAAGATCGAATCCTACTATGCCGGCTCTGACGCTCGTTTGATGTGGCAGTGCTTGCAAACTATCATGGATTACGAAGGGAAACCCAGTAGCAAGCTGCCCAGTGACGCGGGCCTACCAAACGGGCTGAATGAATTCTATGCTCACTTCGAGGCAAGCAACACTGAACCATGCATGAGAACACCAGCTGTTCCTTACGACTGTGTGATCACGGTCTCCATAGCCAATGTGAGTAAGACCTTTAAACAGGTAAACATTCACAAGGCCAGACGGATTAGCAGGACATGTACTCAGACATTTTCTCTCCTCTCCCTGACCCAGGCTGTGATACCTACATGTTTCAAGCAGACCACCATAGTCCCTGTGCCCAAGAATGCCAAGGTAACCTGTCTAAATGACAATTGCTCCGTAACACTTACATCTGTAGCCATGAAATGCTTTGAAATGCTGGCCATTTCTCACATCAACAACATTATCCCAGACACCCTGGACCCACTTCAATTCACATGCCACCCCAACAGATCCACAGATAATGCAATCTATACTGCACTCCACACTACCCTCTCCCACCTGGACAAAAGGAACACCTATGTGAGAATGCTGTTCATTGACTACTGCTCAGCGTTCAACACCATAGTGCCCTCCAAGCTAATCACTAAGATAAGGACCCTGGGACTGAACACCTCCCTCTGCAACTGGATTTTTTATTTTATTTATTTATTTATTTATTTAACCTTTATTTAACCAGGTAAGCCAGTTGAGAACAAGTTCTCATTTACAACTGCGACCTGGCCAAGATAAAGCAAAGCAGTGCGATAAAAACAACAACACAGAGTTACATATGGGGTAAACAAAACATAAAGTCAAAAATACAACAGAAAATATATATACAGTGTGTGCGAATGTAGTAAGTTATGGAGGTAAGGCAATAAATAGGCCATAGTGCAAAATAGTTACAATTTCGTATTAACACTGTAATGATAGATGTGCAAAAGATGATATGCAAATAGAGATACTGGGGTGCAAATTAGCAAAATAAATAACAATATGAGGATGAGGTAGTTGGGTGGGCTAATTTCAGAAAGGCTGTGTACAGGTGCAGTGATCAGTAAGCTGCTCTGACAACTGATGCTTAAAGTTAGTGAGGGAGATAAGAGTCTCCAGCTTCAGAGATTTTTTCAGTTCGTTCCAGTCATTGGCAGCAGAGAACTGGAAGGAATGGCGGCCAAAGGAGGTGTTGGCTTTGGGGATGATCAGTGAGATATACCTGCTGGAGCGCAGACTATGGGTGGGTGTTGCTATGGTGACCAATGAGCTAAGATAAGGCGGGGATTTGCCTAGAAGTGATTTATAGATGACCTGGAGCCAGTGGGTTTGGCGACGAATATGTAGTGAGGGCCAGCCAACAAGAGCGTACAGGTCACAATGGTGGGTAGTATATGGGGCTTTGGTGACAAAACGGATGGCACTGTGATAGACTACATCCAATTTGCTGAGTAGAGTGTTGGAGGCTATTTTGTAAATTACATCGCCGAAGTCAAGGATCAGTAGGATAGTCAGTTTTACGAGGGCATGTTTGGCAGCATGAGTGAAGGAGGCTTTGTTGCGAAATAGGAAGCTGATTCTAGATCTAACTTTTGATTGGAGATGCTTAATGTGAGTCTGGAAGGAGAGTTTACAGTCTAACCATACACCTAGGTATTTGTAGTTGTCCACATACTCTAGGTCAGACCCGCCGAGAGTAGTGATTCTAGTCGGGTGGGCGGGTGCAAGCAGCGTTCGGTTGAAGAGCATGCATTTAGTTTTACTAGTGTTTAAGAGCAGTTGGAGGCTACGGAAGGAGTGTTGTATGGTGTTGAAGCTCGTTTGGAGGTTTGTTAACACAGTGTCCAATGAAGGTCCAGATGTATACAAAATGGTGTCGTCCGCATAGAGGTGGATCTGAGCGTCACCAGCAGCAAGAGGGACATCATTGATATACACAGAGAATAGAGTCGGCCAGAGGTCCAGACAACAGGCCCTCCGATTTGACACATTGAACTCTATCTGAGAAGTAGTTGGTGTAAGACTCCTGAACAACTAATCATAGCTACCCAGACTATTTGCACTGCCCCCCCACCCCATCTTTTTACGCTGCTGCTACTCTGTTAATTATTTATGCATAGTCACTTTAACTCTACCTACATGTACATATTACTTCAACTACCTCAACTAGCCGGTGCCCCCGCACATTGACTCTGTACCGGTACCCCCTGTATATATAGCCTCCCTACTGTTATTTTATTTTACATCTGCTCTTTTTTTCTCAACACTTTTTTGTTATTTTATTCTACTTTTTTATTTAAAATAAATGCACTGTTGGTTAAGGGCTGTAAGTACGCATTTCACTGTAATGTCTGCACCTGTTGTATTCGGAGCATGTGGCCAATGGGCAAGTTGCAGCGGAGGGTGCAGAGCTGGTGGCCGGGGTAGTGGTAGCCAGGTGGAAAGCATGGCCAGCCGTAGCAAAATGCTTGTTGAAATTCTCGATTATTGTAGATTTATCGGTGGTGATAGTGTTTCCTAGCCTCAGTGCAGTGGGCAGTTGGGAGGAGGTGCTCTTATTCTCCATGGACTTTACAGTGTCCAAAAACGTTTTGGAGTTAGTGCTAAAGGATGCAAATTTCTGTTTGAAAAAGCTAGCCTTTGCTTTCCTAACTGATTGTGTGTATTGGTTCCTGACTTCCCTAAAAAGTTGCATATCGCGGGGGCTGTTCGATGCTAATGCAGTACGCCACAGGATGTTTTTGTGCTGGTCAAGGGCAGTCAAGTCTGAGGAGAACCAGGGACTATATCTGTTCTTAGTTCTGAATTTTTTGAATGGGGCATGATTATTTAAGATTGAGAGGAAAGCACTTTTAAAGAACAACCAGGCATCCTCTACTGACGGAATGAGGTCAATATCCATCCAGGATACCCGGGCCAGGTCAATTAGAAAGGCCTGTTCGCTAAAGTGTTTTAGGGAGCGTTTGACAGTGATGAGGGATGGTCGTTTGATCGCGGACCCATTACGGACGCAGGCAATAAGGTTGTGATCGCTGAGATCCTGGTTGAAGACAGTGGAGGTGTATTTAGAGGGTAAATTTGTCAGGATGATATCTATGAGGGTGCCCATGTTTACAGATTTAGGGTTGTACCTGGTAGGTTCGTTGATAAGTTGTGTGAGATTGAGGGCATCTAGTTTAGATTGTAGGTTGGCCGGGGTGTTAAGCATATCCCAGTTTAGGTCACCAAGCAGCACGAACTCTGAGGATAGATGGGGGGCAATCAGTTCACATATGGTGTCCAGGGCACAGCTCAGGGCTGAGGGGGGTCTTTAGCAAGCTGCAACAGTGAGAGACTTATTTCTGGAAAGGTGGATTTTTAGAAGTAGAAGCTCAAACTGTTTGGGCACAGACCTGGATAGTACGATAGAGCTCTGCAGGCTATCTCTACAGTAGATTGCAACCCCACCCCCTTTGGCAGTTCTATCGAGACGGAAAATGTTGTAGTTGGAATTGGACATTTCTGAATTTTTGGTGGCCTTCCTAAGCCAGGAGTCAGACACTGCTAGAAAATCAGGGTTGGCGGAGTGTGCTAACGCAGTGAATAACTCAAACTTAGGGAGGAGGCTTCGGATGTTAATGTGCAAGAAACCAAGGCTTTTACGATTACAGAAGTCAACAAATGATAACGCCTGGGGAGTAGGAGTGATACTGGGGGCTACAGGGCCTGGGTTAACCTCTACATCACCAGAGGAACAGAGGAGGAGTAGAATAAGGATATGGCTAAAGGCTTTAAGTACTGGTCTTCTACTGCGTTGGGTACAGAGAAAAAAAGGGGCAGATTTCCGGGCGTTGTAGAATAGATTCATGGCATTATTTACAGAAAAGGATATGGAAGGATATGAGTACAGTGGAGGTAAACCTAAGCGTTGGGTAACGATAAAAGAGATAGCATCACTGGAGGCACCGATTGAGTCGGTCTCCGCGTGTATGGGGGGGTGGGACAAAGGAGCTATCTAAGGCAGGTTTAGCTGGGCTGGGGGATCTACAGTGAAATAGTACAATAAGAAATAACCGAAACAGCAATAAGCAAGGCATATTGACATGGGAGAGAGGCATAAAGCAATCACAGGTGTAATTTGAGAGAGCTAAGACAAAAGCTGGTAATGGCGACAAAGTTTGGGCTGAGGCTAAACATAAACAGGATGCGGTACTGTAAAAAGGAACAGTCCAGCAGGCATCAGCTGTATAGCTGAGTTATCATAAGGTCCGGTGAACAGCAATAGGATAGTTCGGAGGTAGTTCGGGGGCTGCTATAGCACTTGCGAGCAAGAGGCCACGGCTAGCGTATGCTAGCGGGCCGGGGCTAGCAGATGGATCTAGCTCAACTGGTAGAGCACGGCGCTTGTAACGCCAAGGTAGTGGGTTCGATCCCCGGGACCACCCATAAACAAAAATGTATGCACGCATGACTGTAAGTCGCTTTGGATAAAAGCGTCTGCTAAATGGCATATTATTATTATTACATGGTCGACGTCGTAACGGGAAGCCTGTATAGCCATCAGCTGTATAGCTGAGTTATCATAAGGTCCGGTGAACAGCAATAGGATAGTTCGGAGGTAGTTCGGGGGCTGCTATAGCACTTGCGAGCAAGAGGCCACGGCTAGCGTATGCTAGCGGGCCGGGGCTAGCAGGTGGATCTAGCTCAACTGGTAGAGCACGGCGCTTGTAACGCCAAGGTAGTGGGTTCGATCCCCGGGACCACCCATAAACAAAAATGTATGCACGCATGACTGTAAGTCGCTTTGGATAAAAGCGTCTGCTAAATGGCATATTATTATTATTACATGGTCGACGTCGTAACGGGAAGCCTGTTGTAACCACATCAGACGATTTCGTCGGCAGACCAGTCGTGTTGGATCGGCGGGGCTCTGTGTCAACACTAGGAGGTCCCGTCCGGTTGACAGAGAGGTAGATAGCTGGGAGATGGGCCTGGCTCAAGGCTAACTCAGGGCTGATTAGCCAACCACAAACGTCCATTTGGTTGCAGCTAGCTAGTAGCGATGAATCCGGTGTTAAAGGTTCAGTATTCCGGCAGAAAAACTGGACATCCTGACAGGCCACCCCAAGGTGGTGAGGGTAGGTAACAACACATCCGCCATGCTGACCCTCAACACAGGGGCCCCTCAGGGGTGCGTACTTAGTCTCCTCCTGTACGCCCTGTTCACCCACGACTGTGTGGCTGTGCACAACTCCAACACCATCATTAAGTTTGTAGACGACACAACAGTGGTATGCCTGATCACTGACGACAATGAGACAACCTATAGGGAGGGTGTCAGGGGGTAAGAGACCTGGCAGTGTGGTGCCAGGAGAACAACCTCTCCCTCAACGTCAGCAAGACATAGGAGCTGATTGTGGACTACAGGAAAGCGAGGGCCGAGCACGCCACCATTCACATCGACAGGGCTGTAGTGGAGCGGGTCGAGAGCTTCAACTTCCTCGTTGTCCACATCACTAAGGATCTACAGTATCAGGGTCCACACACACTAACACAGTTGTGAAGAGGGCATGACAATGCCTCTTCCCCCTCAGGAGGCTAAAAAGATTTGGCATAGGCCCTCAGATACTCAAAAAAGGTCTACAGCTGCACCATTGAGAACATATTGACAGGCTGCATCACCGCTTGATATGGCAACTGCTTGGCATCTGACTGCAAGGCGCTACAGAGTGTAGTGCTTATGGCCCAGTACATCACTGTGGCCGAGCTCCCTGCCATCCAGGAATTCTATACCATTCGGTGTCAGACGAAGGCCTTAAAAATTGTCAAAAACTCCTGCCACCCAATTCATAGACTGTTCTCTCTGCTACCGCACGACAAGCGGTCCCGATGCACCAAGTCTGGAACCAACAGGACCCTGAACAGCTTCTACCCCCAAGCCATAAGACTGCTAAATAGTTAGTTATAAAGTTAACCAAATATCTACCGGGACTATCTGCATTGACCCTTTTTGCACTAACTTTTTTTGATTCATCACATACGCTGCTGCTACTGTTTATTATCTATTATGTTGCCTAGTCACTTTATTCCTAGTGATATGTACATGTTGTGACGTCACGAGAGGCTACACAGCTTTCAGCGGGATTGCTCAAGTAGTGCAAGGAGACAAGGTTCAAACAAAACAAGGATTTTATTATAGGTCTTGGGAAATTAACGAAAATATAACAAAATTCTGTTCTCTTGTGGCTCTTTAAGGGTTAACCGTTCAGGGATGTCTCTTCCACATCCAAAATCATAATTCTCACTCGCTCAGATAACTTTTCCCCAGCCTTACTGTAGTCCACGTTGCAGCTAGTGGCCAACCCAGCAAAAAGTCCTTCCAAATGTCTCTCACGTATTTCCACAGGTGCATATATCCAAAGGTGAGTATTTCCCAAAGGTAAGTATCTCCAAATCCTTATATTCCTCATGGAAGTGGACGTGCAGCACTCTTGTCCTCCAGAGAGCCCAGGTTGGAGACTGTGTCTCTTCCCTTCCCAAACCTTCAGCTCATCAGCTCCTCATTTGTTTCAGCTGCGTGGGAAGATTGGCCATAGAGGGGTGGAGTTCCCGACCATACCAGCAGATGGAGCCATAGCTGTCTGGGTTTGCAGCCACCTCAGGGGGATGTAACGTCCCTCCAGGACACAGCCTCTCGTGACATCACACATCCCCCTCCTCGGGACCGACGTCCTCGTCGGGGTAAAGGCAGCGAAGAAGGCATCACGCCGGGAGAGGGCGTCCGCATTGCCGTGGTGCTTGCCAGACTGCTCTCTCTTCAACTCCTCCAACTCTAGGACCAGGGACTCAGCCTCCTGTTGTCTCTCCTTGAGTTTCTTACTGAACGCATCAGCCTTGGTTTTAGCAGAGTTTAGCTTCTGTTGAGCAGCTTTCAGTTCCTTCTCTCTCTCTGCCTCCGCATTCTTCATCTTGTTCTCCAACACCTTGTACTTCTCCTCTGCCTTCTTCTGGACCTCCTTACTCCTGCGCAGGGTCTCCTCACACTCCTCGATGGTCCTGCGCAGCCTCTCCAGCTCCACCTGTTGCTTAGGGAAGGAGCTCTGTTGGAGTTTAGCCTGGAGGATATCTAACTCTTCTGTCTTCATGTCTACCTGTTGCTTTAACAAACGATACCTCTCAGCGGTCCCCTTCAGACCAGACAGTTCTTTGTCCAGATTCTGTACCTCCGTCTCTGTGTCGGTCTGGGCACCTGCCATCCCTATCAGAGCCCGGGCGGGAGTGAGTAACTCGGAGGATTGCACCGGAGCCTTCCCAGGATGAGTCTTGCCTCTCCGTTTCCGAGGTACTCGGGTTATCCTCTCCTGAGACTCTCTCCAGAGTGGGTAAAAGGCTGGGCAGTCTCGTCCAATTAGGACAGGGACGGGGAGGGAATCAACCACCCCCGCCGTCGTGTGTATGGTTCCCCGTGTGCTGGTCATTGTAAGTTCAGTAATGGGGTATTCTCTGGTGTCCCCATGGACACAGGAAACTGGGAGGACTTTCCCCGGGGTCAGACACGTTGGGCCCACCAAATCCTTACGCACCAGGGTGGCCCGGCTACCAGAATCCAGTAAGGCCTCCACATCATGGTGATTCACAGTTACCGGGCAGGTGGGGGGTCGATCTGGGCCGCCATCTACGACTCCCAAGAGCGAGGCAAAACGGTGTGTGGGTGCTGAGCTGGAGGACTCCGCAGTGGGCATAGGTTCATCGGCTGGTTTCCCACACTGCCAGGAGATATGTCCCATCTCCCCACACCGGTAACACTGTCGAGTTTCCCCCTCCTGGTGTACTCTTCTTGGACCCGCCTGGTTTCTGGCTCCCCCTGGAGCCGGGATAAGTCCTGACGTGGCTGGGTTCGAGACCTTGGGGTCCTTTGGACGGGTTCTTCCCATTTGTGGTGGGGCCGCCCTCCTGGGGTCTTTTTCGGAAGCATTCAGCATCTCCGCTGTGGCCTGGTACTTTTCCACAGCTTCCACGGTCAGATCAGCCGTGGTCAAGGCCTGTTGACTGATGAACCGTTTTGCCTCATAAGGCAGGGCGCGTAGGTAACGATCCACCACAACGGCCTCCACCACCGCCGCTGCTGGATTCCTCTGCGGATCCAGCCATTTCCTTGCGATTCGGACAAGTTCATGCATCTGCGCCCGAGGAGGTTGGTCTGGTTGGAAGGTCCAGCTGTGAAAGCGCTGGGCCATACCAAACTTTGTGAGTCCATATCTGCTGAGGATCTCAGACCTCAGGGCATCATAGTCAGTAACCTGGTCAGGGCCCAGGTCCCGGACAGCATTCAGCGATTCCCCGTTTAGAAAGGGGGCTAACAGACCAACCCACTGTTGCTTGGGCCAGGCTTCCCTAGTGGCCGTGGCCTCAAATGCATGCAGGTATGCCTCAATGTCATCGGTAGCTCCCATCTTAGATATAAAGTCACTTGCCTTTATTGGGCGGGTATTTTGGACAACCCTCTGTCTCTGCAACTGCAATTCCTCTGCCTTCAGAAGGTTGGCTTTCTTTGCTCCTCCAAGAGAGCCACGTTTGCTTGCATCTGGGCTTGCTGGCCAGCAACAAGGGCTTTCAATATGTCCTCCATTTCAGTCGTGCGGGGAGCCTACGGCCAACTTGGAAAACTGGGTGATCAAACCTTCGGTATCCTCCTCTGACATGCACTATTAACGCTTGAGCGTGCCTGTATTCTCCACCATCTGTGACGTCACGAGAGGCTACACAGCTTTCAGCGGGATTGCTCAAGTAGTGCAAGGAGACAAGGTTCAAACAAAACAAGGATTTTATTATAGGTCTTGGGAAATTAACGAAAATATAACAAAATTCTGTTCTCTTGTGGCTCTTTAAGGGTTAACCGTTCAGGGATGTCTCTTCCACATCCAAAATCATAATTCTCACTCGCTCAGATAACTTTTCCCCAGCCTTACTGTAGTCCACGTTGCAGCTAGTGGCCAACCCAGCAAAAAGTCCTTCCAAATGTCTCTCACGTATTTCCACAGGTGCATATATCCAAAGGTGAGTATTTCCCAAAGGTAAGTATCTCCAAATCCTTATATTCCTCATGGAAGTGGACGTGCAGCACTCTTGTCCTCCAGAGAGCCCAGGTTGGAGACTGTGTCTCTTCCCTTCCCAAACCTTCAGCTCATCAGCTCCTCATTTGTTTCAGCTGCGTGGGAAGATTGGCCATAGAGGGGTGGAGTTCCCGACCATACCAGCAGATGGAGCCATAGCTGTCTGGGTTTGCAGCCACCTCAGGGGGATGTAACGTCCCTCCAGGACACAGCCTCTCGTGACATCACAATGTCTACCTCAACTACCTCGTACCCCTGCACATAGACTCGGTACTGGTACCCCGTGTATATAGACAAGTTACCGTTACTCATTGTGTATTTATTGTTATGTGTTATTACTTTTCTATTATTTCTCTATTTTCTTTCTCTCTGCATTGTTGGGGAGGCCCTGTAAGTAAGCATTTCACTGTTAGCCTACACCTGTTGTTTACTAAGCATGTGATGAATACAATTTGATTTGATGTGCAACTCTCATAGTCTCACTGCGAAATCAGACGTCCAAACCCTATCCATAAACATCACATTTCTAAGGTTAAATTGAGGCATTAATTCCGAATGGTTAAGTTAAGAGTTAAGGTTTGGAATAGTGTAAACAAATACAAAAATTACATTGGGATTGAACATGCAACCCTTGGAGCCAGAGCTCACGGTTTACACCCATCCGCCATCCCCATCTACAACGCCCTAGCAAAACCCAAGCCTACTTGATGGAAATAGCACTCAACTTTGCCCCTAGTGGCCAGTTTTGACACCATCTCCTGACGTTCTTCTTACCTGGACGGATGTCTAAATACACAATGGATCTTGAGCTACCTAGCTGGTATGTGTGTGTGTTTTCTATGCCAGTGTAAATCTCCTGTCTGACATGTTTGTTCTGTAGAGAAACAGCAGGACTGGGACTTTATTTTAAATCTTATTATTATATATCCTGATGCCTAGTCACTTTACCCTGCCTTCATGTACATATTTACCTCAAATACCTCGTACCTCTGGTACTGGTACTCCCTGCACTCAATGAGCTGTATAAGCCATAAGTAAAAAGGAAAACGCTCATCCAGAGGCAGCGCTCCTAGTGGCCGGGGACTTTAATGCAGGAAAACTTAAATCCGTTCTACCTAATTTCTACTAGCACGTTAAATGTGCAACCAGAGGAAAAAAAATTATAGACCACCTTTACTCCACACACAGAGACACATACAAAGCTCTCCCTCAACCTCCATTTGGCAAATCTGACCATAACTCTATCCTCCTGATTCCTGCTTATAAGCAAAAACTAAAGCAGGAAGCACCAGTGACTCGGTTAATAAAAAAGTGGACAGATGACGCAGATGCTTAGCTACAGGACTGTTTTGCTAGCACAGACTGGAATATGTTACGGGATTCTTCAGATAGCTTTGAGGAGTACACCACATCAGTCACTGGCTTCATCAATAAGTGCATCGATGACGTTGTCCCCACAGTGACTGTACATATATACCCCAACCAGAAGCCATGGATTACAGGCAACATCCGCACTGAGCTAAAGGGTAGAGCTGCCGCTTTCAAGGAGCGGGACTGTAACCCGGAAGCTTATAAGAAATCCCACTATGCCCTCTGACGAAACATCAAACAGGCAAAGAGTCAATACAGGACTAAGATTAAATTGTACTACACTGGCTCTGACGCTCGTTGGATGTGGCAGGGCTTGAAAACCATTACAGACTACAAAGGGAAGCACAGCCGCAAACTGCCCAGTGACACAAGCCTACCAGACGAGCTAAATCGCTTATATGCTCGCTTCGAGGCAAGCAAAACTGAAGCATGCATGAGAGCATCAGCTGTTCCGGATGACTATGTGATCACGCTCTCCGTAGCCGATGTGAGTAAGACTTTTAAGCAGGTTAACATTCACAAGGCCGCAGGGCCAGACGGATTACCAGGACGTGTACTCCGAGCATGTGCTGACCAACTGGCAAGTGTCTCCACTGACATTTTCAACATGTCCCTGACTGAGTCTTTAATACCAACATGTTTCAAGCAGAGCACCATAGTCCCTGTGCCCAAGGACACTAAGATAACCTGCCTAAATGACTACCAACCGGTAGCACTCACGTCCGTAGCCATGAAGTGCTTTGAAAGGCTGGTCATGGCTCACATCAACACCATTATCCCAGAAACCCTAGATCCACTCCAATTTGCATACCGCCCCAACAGATCCACAGATGATGCAATCTCTATTGCACTCCACACAGCCCTTTCCCATCTGGACAAGAGGAACACCTACGTGAGAATGTTATTCATTGACTACAGCTCAGCGTTCAACACCATAGTGCCCTCAAAGCTTATCACTAAGCTAAGGATCCTGGGACTAAACACCTCCCTCTGCAACTGGATCCTGAACTTCCTGACGGGCCGCCCCCAGGTGGTAAGGGTAGGTAAAAACATGTCTGCCACGCTGATCCTCAACACAGGGGCCACTCAGGGGTGCGTGCTCAGTCCCCTCCTGTACTCCCTGTTCACCCATGACTGCATGGCCAGGCACAACTCCAACACCATCATTAAGTTTGCCGGCGACACAACAGTGGTAGGCCTGATCACTGACAACGTTGAGACAGCCTATAGGGAGGAGGTCAGAGACCTGGCCGTGTGGTGCCAGCAGAACAACCTCTCCCTCAACGTGATCAAGACAAATGAGATGATTGACGGGGCTGTAGTGGACCAGGTTGAGAGCTTCAAGTTCCTTGGTGTCCACATCACCAACAAACTATCATGGTCCAAACACATCAACACAGTCGTGAAGAGGGCACGACAAAACCTATTCCCCCTCAGGAGACTGAAAAGATTTGGCATGGGTCCTCAGACCCTCAAAAGTTTCTACAGCTGCACCATCGAGAGCATCCTGACTGGTTGCATCACCGCCTGGTATGGCAACTGCTCGGCCTCCGACCGCAAGGCACTACAGAGGGTAGTGCGGACGGACCAGTACATCACTGGGGCCAAGCTTCCTGCCATCCAGGACCTCTATACCAGGCGGTGTCAGAGGAAGGCCCTAAAAATTGTCAAAGACTCAAGCCACCCTAGTCATAGACTGTTCTCTTTGGTACCGCACGGCAAGCGGTACCGGAGCGCCAAGTCTATGTCCAAAAGGCTTCTCAACAGCTTCTACCCCCAAGCCATAAGACTCCTGAACAGCTAATCATGGCTACCCGGACTATTTGCACTGCCCCCCTACCCCACCCCATCCCCCTCTTTTACGCTGCTGCTACTCTGTTTATTATTTATGCATAGTCACTTTAACTCTACCCACATGTACATATGTCCTCAATTACCTTGACTAGCCGGTGCCCCCGCACATTGACTCTGTACCGGTACCCCCCTGTATATAGCCTCCCTACTGTTATTTTATTTTACTGCTGCTCTTTAGTTATTTGCTTAAATTTTTTCTTTTTCTTTAATTAACACTTTTATTTTACATATTTTCTTTAAAAAACTGCATTGTTGGTTAAAGGCTTGTAAGTAAGCATTTCACTGTAATGTCTACACCTGTTGTGTTCGGCGCATGTGGCAAATACAATTTGATTTGATTTGATTCAATTTGTATATAGCTCCACTCTATTTTATTATTATTATTATATATGCATCTTTGGGAAGTGCTCATAAGGAACCATTTCATGGTAAAGTCTATACCAGTTGTATTCGGCGCATGTGACAAATACATTTTGATTTGATTTGATTGTTTCCTAGTCCCAACGTCCCTGGGGTTTGATGCGTTTGGCTGTGGTGTGTGGGTGGGTGGGGAGGGGAGGATTTTGTGTTTGTTTGTTTGTTTCTGTGTGTGTTATCAGAAGACATGACAGTAGACTGAAGATTCCTTTCAGACAGATTTTGGCCGACGACTCTTGTCAGTTTTCCACTGTTACGAATCAAATATTCAAAATTCAAAGTGTTAATGGGTCCTAATGATCCAACGATATAAAACAGCAACACATGTTTGGCATAGGAAAATGACTTGAGTAAAGGAGAGTTTGAAAATAAATTGTTAGGCAGATTTTTTTTTTTTTATGACTTGATGACTGTGTGGTCAGGGGACGTATTCACTGGCGTACCACTCCCCCCCCCCCAGATATCATATGAACATATCATGAACCATGGCAAAAATGTTTAGAATAGCATGAGATTAGGTATGAAATGGCACATTTTTATCTATGCCCCATGACAAAAAATTAAGAATAGCAGGAAATTAACTTTAAAACATCAACATTTTCTCTTAGCCTCATGACAAAATGTGTAGGATAGCATGAGATTAGCTATAAAACTGAACATTTTTCTCCTTGCCCCATGGCAAAATGTGTAGAATTGCAGGAAATTCGTTTTAAAACAGCAACATTTTCTCTTAGCCTCATGGTAAAATGTGTAGAATTGTAGGGTTGGGGGGAGTCTCGTGAAACTACAGTACTCCACTGGCCGTATGTATCAAGCGATTTAGAATAGGAGTGCTGTGAGTCGATATCCACTCCCGCACGGCCTAATGAGTACAAACTTTTCACAGAAGCTGTATGGACAAACATTATGTCCAATATAAATAACAAAGGGAATGTCTGTTGACTGTTTTGCTGCTGCTGATATTGTCATAAAACATTGGTTATAGGCTACTGATTAGGCTACTGTGTGCCTCCGCTGGCAAAATCGATGCCAAAACCAATTGTGTTACTGCTAAGACCAGCTTTTTGTGAGTCTTAAATATCACCAGTAGCGCTGCTTGAAATTGGTTTTTAAGGACACACCTAAAATATTTCCACCTCAGTGCAAGCGATCTGATATAAGACAGGTAAATTACCAACACTGGCATGAGGGTTGGAAAATAGCAGAGCACTGGCTTTACAAGTCGAAGTTGCCAAAGATATTTACGTTTGACACTGGCACCAACTTAACGCCAGCCAAAAGTAGAGCCCTTAGACTTTTAGTGGTTAAGGATCAGTTTTGCCTTTTAGATCACCTTGAATAAAATAACATGGACAGGATGGACCTGATCCTCGATCAGCACTCCTACTCTGAGGAGCTAAATACATACAGCCCTAGGGCTGTAGGACCTGTAGTTTGTGCTGGTCAGATAGCAGCACCATTAAGACAC
This sequence comes from Coregonus clupeaformis, assembly GCF_020615455.1. Taxonomy (NCBI): domain Eukaryota; kingdom Metazoa; phylum Chordata; class Actinopteri; order Salmoniformes; family Salmonidae; genus Coregonus; species Coregonus clupeaformis. The sequence goes on from NC_059192.1 coordinate 79,719,085, forward strand.
TCATACACATCACACACACACACACACACACAAACACACACCGTGATCAGGCGTTTTTCATTAAACCCTCTGTCACATCACAGTATCTCCTTTCACACTTTTTAATCTACTATACACACAGGGACTCATCCTCTCTCTCTCTCTCTCTCTCTCTCTCTCTCTCTCTCTCTCTCTCTCTCTCTCTCTCTCTCTCTCTCTCTCTCTCTCTCTCTCTCTCTCTCTCTCTCTCTCTCTCTCTCTCTCTCTCTCTCTCTCTCTCTCTCTCTCTCTCTCTCTCTCTCTCTCTCTCTCTCTCTCTCTCTCTCTCTCTCTCTCTCTCTCTCTCTCTCTCTCTCTCTCTCTCTCTCTCTCTCTCTCTCTCTCTCTCTCTCTCTCTCTCTCTCTCTCTCTCTCTCTCTCTCACACACACACACACACACCCTCTCAAGGTTACCGCCTCACAAAGTCACACCAAGGAATGACCAAGTTTATCCGAAATCACTCCTGACAAGAGAGCGATAGAGCATTTGAGGAGAGAGAAACGGATGGAGAGAGTGAGAGAGGGTAGGAGAGCGCTAGAAAGAGGTAATTGGGGATAGAGAGTGAGAGAGAGAGGAAGTAGAGAGCCAGAGAGGGGTAGTTGGGGATAGAGAGTGAGAGAGAGAGGAAGGAGAGAGCTAGAGAGAGGTAGTTGGGGATAGAGAGTGAGAGAGAGAGGAAGAAGAGAGCTAGAGAGAGGTAGTTGGGGATAGAGAGGGAGTGAGAGAGGAAGGAGAGAGATAATAAGTACAGTGACATGTAGAAAAATGGATAGAGAGAGAGAGAGAGAGAGAGAGAGAGAGAGAGAGAGAGAGAGAGAGAGAGAGAGAGAGAGAGAGAGAGAGAGAGAGAGAGAGAGAGAGAGAGAGAGATAGATAGATAGATAGAGATCATTTAAGTACATTAACATGTATGTCTTGTTGCTATCCAACAGAACAGCCTCTCAGATGTAAATTATTTATCATCAGTCTTGTTGGTTTCTGTACTCCACTCAGCTTACATGGCTTTGAAAATGATTGCTCCCCTCCAATATAATGTAACATAATTTATATATCATATACAACAATAAATAAACATCTGCTCTCTATCAAATATATATTTTTAAAAAGCATATTGATTATATTTTATATAACTTACATACATGTATACTGTAACAATAGTTTATCCATCTTTATCAATATCTGTCCAACACAAAAAATGCAATGGGTCAATGGCAGGATTATTGTCTGAGAGTGCTGATCTAGGATCAGTTGTGCCTTTTAGATCATAATTAATTAGATTATTATTAGTAGTATTACTAGATCAGCACTCCTACTCTGAGACACTTGATAAATACAGGCCCTGAATACTTATGTGAGCCCTCAGTGCAACCTAGGCTTTAGCTTAGTGGGCTAGCAAGGATGATCGGGGTTTGGTTACACAGTAAATGCCTATCAGCTGTTGGGGTTGCTGCAGATAGCTAGGAGGAGGAAGTCAAAGTCATTGTAGGTGGTTTGGTCAGCTATGCTTGGGGGATGAGTAACCTTAGCAGAATATGAGAAAGAGACACATAAGAAGAGAGACAGGGGAGAGAGAGAGAAACCGCATAGGAACTCACCACACATCACTCACCCATCATGAGTCGACACTAGGTATGTGAAGGCCAGAGAGCTCACACTCCAAATACTAGACCGAGTAGTGTGTGTGAGTGTGCATGTGTGTAAGATGCAGGCTAACTTGGCAGGGCTCTGTCCGGGGTATAAGGTGACACAGGGAAGGGAACCCCAAACGAAACGAGGAGTGAAAGACAAAACCAAACACACCACAGGGTATGAAAAATACTTCCTCTCAGTTATTTCTGTAGTCTCTAAAAGAAAAGTGAAAAGTTAGCAGTTCCACAACCTGATAAACGAACTGAAGAATGTTTGAGGAAAGGTCAAAGGTAAAAAGTGATCAGAAAGAGGTTGTCCTAAAAGTCTAAAATAGCTTTATTTCCTCCTATTCTTTCCTCCTATCCTTGTTTCCTTTCCTTCATAAAACAAAGGTTAAAATTGATTACTGGCCAATCAGCTGACATCAATATAATGACAGTAATATAAACTGTCCTCCAACCATAACCTACCAGTTCTTAGTCCCCCCCCCCCCAAAATAGGAAAAAAGTGAAACAATTCAAAAGCATTTGGTACAGGGTCAGAGTGTCAGTTTCTGGCATATTCATCTGTATGATCTCTGCAATGGACACATTTAAGATGGGACATAAGACAGAAACAGATTTGATTTAATCTCAAAACAGGAAAGAAAACCAAAAAGTTATTATTAGTACACACAGGAGACATGATGACATTGAAAACAAAACATTTTAATCATATTCACATTGAGGCGTATTGTGATTTCTATTAGATTATTAACTTCAGATGATAATTTAATTGCTCCAATATCCCTTGAGAGCGACAATCCCTGAAGTTGTCAACACATTTCATCTTCGCATGAAGACATCTCCAGCTTAAAACATTTATAATTCACATGAAGTCATTCCTGTACGTGTCTCAGAAATAGTTGTAGTGACGCTCAAAGCAGGAAGTTGGGGAGGTTGTAAGTAGTGCACATGGGAAAGTGACAGAGTGAGTTTAAAAGTTAGGAGGAGACTGACAGGACTAGTTTGGTCTCCCTCTCAGATGAAACAGTTGTCAAAGTGTTCTGAGAGCATTCTGAACATCCCAACATGGAGCTCATGTAATTCCCTGAGGCGCTTTGATTTATAACACTTCCTGTGTGTTCTGTGTTGTCCGGTGTTGTGTCATATTTTTTTCTGTCATATTTCCAGTGCTTCAGATGAGAGAGGATGCAGCTAGATGGGTTGCGAGGCTTTCAGCCTTTCATTGGTAAATAACTCATAAACTGTTCTCTCTCTCGGTTTGACTTCAGTATTCAACGTTTGTCAAGAGGGGGGGATAACATACCATTTTGACAGTTACATTTAGGCATTCATTCCAAATGGTAAGGTAAGGGATAAGGTTTGGGATAGGGTTAAAAAAAAGAGCAGGAGCTTACGCCCATCCGCCTACTTGATGGTAATAGCACTCACTGTTGCCCCTAGTTGCCAGTTTTGAAAGCATCTCCCGACTTCCTGGGGAACTGGATGAACGTCAAATATCGCCTTGGTTCTCGAGTGACCTGGCTGCTCTCAGAGGGATGATGTATTTGTTTAGACAGGGAATAGTGAGCTCACATTCACACAGAGAGGGAACGGACACAGGGATGCAAACCGCATGGCAGACACTGAGGACAGGAAACACATGTACAATACACACTGCACATACACAACCAAACACATACACATACACACACACGCACAAAGGGGTTCTGATTACAGTTGTGCCATTCTGCTTTGGCACTGCAGTGTTTTCCACAAGCACACGGAGAAGCCAAATAAATAGAAAAAGTAGGCAGCAAGGACTCTGGTACATTCTAATGCTACACTGAACAAAAATATATATGCAACATGTAAAGTGTTGGTACCATGTTTCAAGAGCCGAAATAAAATATCCCAGAAAATGTCCATACGCACAATAAGCTTATTTCTCTAAAATGTTTTGCATAAATGTGTTTACATCCCTGTTAGTGAGCATTTCTCCTTTGCCAATATAATCCATCCACCTGACAGGTGTGGCATCTCAAGAAGCTGATTAAACAGCATGATCATTACACAGGTGCACCTTGTGCTGGGGACAATAAAAGGCAACACAACACAATGCCACAGATGTCTCAATTTTGAGGGAGCATGCAATTGGCATGCTGACTGCAAGAATGTCCACCAGAGCTGTTGCCAGATAATTTAATGTTCATTTCTCCACCATAAACCACCTCCAACGTCGTTTAAGAGAATTTGGCAGTACGTCCAACTGGCCTCACAACTGCAGACCACGTGTAACCACGCCAGCCCAGGACCTCCACATCCGGCTTCTTCACCTGCGGGATCATCTAAGACCAGCCACTCGGACAGCTGATGAAATTGTGGGTTTGCACAACCAAAGAATTTCTGCACAAACTGTCAGAAACCATCTCAGCAAAGCTCATCTGCTTGCTCGTCGTCCTCACCAAGGTCTTGACCTGACTGCATTTCGACGTCGTAACCGGCTTCAGTGGGCAAATGCGCACCTTCGATGGCCACAGGCAAGCTGGAGAAGTGTGCTCTTCATGGATGAATCCCAGTTTCAACTGTACAGGACATACATTTACATTTTAGTCATTTAGCAGACGCTCTTAACCAGAGCGACTTACAGGAGCAATTAGGGTTAAGTGCCTTGCTCAAGGGCACATTAACGTCATTTAGCAGACGCTCTTAGCCAGAGCGACTCACAAATTGGTGCGTTCACCCTATAGCCAGTGGGATAACCACTTTACAATTTGGGGGTTAGAAGGAATACTTTAGCCTATCCCAGGTATTCCTTAAAGAGGTGGGGTTTCAAATGTCTCCGGAAGGTGGTGAGTGACTCCGCTGTCCTGGCGTCGTGAGGGAGCTTGTTCCACCATTGGGGTGCCAGAGCAGCGAACAGTTTTGACTGGGCTGAGCGGGAGCTGTGCTTCCGCAGAGGAAGGGGAGCCAGCAGGCCAGAGGTGGATGAACGCAATGTCCTCGTTTGGGTGTAGGGACTGATCAGAGCCTGAAGGTACAGGGTGCCGTTCCCCTCACTGCTCCAAAGGCAAGCACCATGGTCTTGTAGCGGATGCGAGCTTCAATTGGAAGCCAGTGGAGTGTGCGGAGGAGGGGGGTGACGTGAGAGAACTTGGGAAGGTTGAACACCAGACGGGCTGCGGCATTCTGGATGAGTTGTAGGGGTTTAATGGCACAGGCAGGGAGCCCAGCCAACAGCGAGTTGCAGTAGTCCAGACGGGAGATGACAAGTGCCTGGACCAGGACCTGCGCCGCTTCCTGTGTAAGGCAGGGTCGCACTCTCCGAATGTTGTAGAGCATGAACCTGCAGGAGCGGGTCACCGCCTTGATGTTGGCGGAGAACGACAGGGTGTTGTCCAGGGTCACGCCTAGGCTCTTCGCACTCTGGGAGGAGGACACAGCGGAGTTGTCTACCGTGATGGCGAGATCATGGAACGGGCAGTCCTTCCCCGGGAGGAAGAGCAGCTCCGTCTTGCCAGGGTTCAGCTTGAGGTGGTGATCCGTCATCCATACTGATATGTCTGCCAGACATGCAGAGATGCGATTCGCCACCTGGTTATCAGAAGGGGGAAAGGAGAAGATTAGTTGTGTATCATCAGCGTAGCAATGATAGGAAAGGCCATGTGAGGATATGACAGAGCCAAGTGACTTGGTGTATAGGGAGAAAAGGAGAGGGCCCAAAACCGATCCCTGGGGGACACCAGTGGTGAGAGCACGTGGTGCGGAGACAGCTTCCCGCCACGCCACTTGGTAGGAGCGACCGGTCAGGTAGGACGCAATCCAGGAGTGAGCCGCGCCGGAGATGCCCATTTCGGAGAGGGTGGAGAGGAGGATCTGATGGTTCACAGTATCAAAGGCAGCAGACAGGTCTAGAAGGACAAGAGCAGAGGAGAGAGAGTTAGCTTTAGCAGTGCGGAGAGTCTCTGTGACACAGAGAAGAGCAGTCTCAGTTGAATGACCAGTCCTGAAACCTGATTGGTTTGGATCAAGAAGGTCATTCTGAGAGAGATAGCAAGAGAGTTGGCTAAAGACGGCACGCTCAATAGTTTTGGAAAGAAACAGATGGCAGACAGCGTGTATGGCGTCGTGTGGGCAAGAGGTTTGCTGATGTCAACATTGTGAACAACGCCCCATGGTGGCGGTGGGGTTATGGTAATGAACACGATTACATTTTATTGATAGCAATTTGAATGCACAGAGATACTGTGACGAGATCCTGAGCCCATTGTCATGCCATTCATCCACCGCCATCAACTCATGTTTCAGAATGACAGTGCACAGCCCCATGTTGCAAGGATCTGTAACAATTCCTGGAAGCTGAAAATGTCCCAGTTCTTCCATGGCCTGCATACTCATCAGACATGTCACCCATTGAGCATGTTTGGGATGCTGTGGATCAACGTGAACGACAGCTTGTCCCAGTTCCCGCCAATATCCAGCAACTTTGCGCAGCCATTGAAGAGGACTAGGACAACATTCTGCAGGCCACAATCAACAGCCTGATCAACTTGAGGGAGATCTGTCACGCAAATGGTGGCCACACCAGATACTGACCGGTTTTCTGATCCATGCCCCTACCTTTTTTTAAGGTATCTGTGACCAACAGATGCATATCTGTATTCCCAGTCATCTGAAATCCATAGATTAGGGCCTAATGAATGTATTTAAATTGACTGATATGAAATGTAAGTTAGTAAAATCTTTGAAATTATTGCGTGTGGCATTTATATTTTTGTTCAGTGTAGATTGTATTTTCAATCAGCAACTATCAGGAAATACATTTGTTCACACTTTTACAGTGTTAGTTTCATCAGCTGTCGTACAATATGATATAAAACACAGGGAACATATAATTTAGGCCTTTAATTAATCCTGTAAGTGTCTACTGACTTCCACAGGCTTCAAGATTCCTTTTAAGAGGCATTTTCTCAGCTATCTGCAATACAGGTATGACTGAAGAATGAAGCAGGTGTTAAACATGGGTTATGCAGTTGACTACTCCATTGTCAACACTTTGATTAAATCAGTAGACCTATATCACTATCTTTGAAAATACCATAAAAGTATCATTAGATCATAAAAAAATCTGTTTTCTTTTATCACATTTTGGACCAGAGTGAGGCTCTCTCTCCACTAGCCTACCTATTGTTCCTGCAGTGAGGAGTATTCACCATCTTCATCAAATGTTTTTATAATTTATCTGCAGGTAATCGCCAAAAAGCATACCAGTATACAAATTAGGGAGCCAAATGAAAAGCTCTCTTGCCGATGCGATTCGGGAGGCTAATACATGATTCCATATGTGTTATTTCATAGTTTTGATGTCTTCAATATTATTCTACAATGTAGAAAATAGTAAAAAATTAAGAAAAACCCTTGAATGAGTAGGTGTTCTAAAACTTTTGACTGGTAGTGTAGGTTGGCATGCTTTCTCTCTATGTTCAGCTATTAAGCTACATTTGGTTTTTATGATATGTATTAAAAAGATGTGTAATATAATTTAGCAATGCAAGTCATTACATCTATTCTTTAGAATTGAATTGTATTACTTGCATTCATTTTTGTTTCTAAAGTACTGTATGTCTTTTTGAAAATATTTAAAAATAGGACGCTGCCCCTTTAAGACAGAGGTTCCAAAGGCGATATGACAAAGCTACAGTAGGCTAGGCAAGACAAATGCTAGGTGTCTTTTTGTAGCTTTCTTTTAGCAGACTATCAACAGTAGCCATAATATTGCTAGTACAGTATATTAGGAGGCTATATGTAAAGATCGGATTAAATTCATAATAGTCTGATAGAACATTATCAAGCACTTTGTCACGCCCTGGCTCTGGGGACAATGTTATGTTGAGCCAGGGTGTGTATTCTATGTTTGATTTTCTATGTTGGGCTGAGTGACTCCCAATCAGAGGCAACGAGTGACAGCTGGTTGTCTCTGATTGGGAGCCATATTTAACTATCGGTCTTTTCACTTTGTGTTGTGGTTTCTTGTTCCGTGTTGGTTTGTTTTTGTAACCAAGGACGTCACGTTTCGTTGTTTTGATCGTGTGATCTTGATAAAATAAATATGTTTGCTTTCAACGCTGCGCCTTGGTCCTCTCCCTCCTTAGACGATCGTGACAGAAGAAACCACCATAACAGGACCAAGCAGCGTGAAGAAGAGAGAGGATGGACTTGGGAGCAGTTGAGTAGGAGTCTCGACTGGGCCAAGCCAAGAGAAGAGGAGAGAGGTTGGACTTTGGAGCAGTGGGGTGAGAGTCTGGCGAGAACGATGGAGGCCTGGCCCACGGGGAGGAGAGACCCCCAGAAATTTTTTAGGGGGGGGCTCACGACGTCGGACCAGCAGGAGGCCGCGATAGAGCGGCCCAGCGGGTTGCCAGAGGAGGCCGCCAGGTTACGGGGGCCACTGGTCGAAGAGGGGATGGAGGATGTAGAGGCACGGCGAGAGGTACTGGGGTGTGTTACCAGTCCGGTCCGGCCCGTTCCAGATCCCGAGGTAGAGCCAGTGGTGTGTGTCCCCAGTACGGTCCGGCCTGTTCCAGCCCCTCGCACCAAGTGTACGGTGCGCGTCGCCAGCCCAGCCCGGCCTGTCCCTGCTCCACGCACCAAGCCTACGGGGTGCATCGCCAGCCCAGTCCGGCCCATCCAAGCTCCCCGCACCAAGCCAGTGGTGTGCGTCATCAGTCCGGCACGGCCCGTGCCTGCTCTCCGCACCAAGTCTGTGGTGCGTTTCGTCAGCCCTGTCCGGCCCGTTCCTGCTCTCCGCACCAAGTCTGTGGTGCGCGTCGCCAGCCCAGTCCGGTCCATTCCTGCTCCACGCACCAAGCCAGGGGTGCGTATCGTCAGTCCGGCTCCGGCCAGCGGGCCAGACCGGACCAGGGGTACTTTGGGGGTTGGAGAGGGAGTGGGGATCAGGCCCGAGCCGGATCCGCCGCCAAGGCGGAGTGCCCACCCGGTCCCTCCCCTGTGGGATTTAGTTGGCGCGGTCGGAGTCCGCGCCTTTAGGGGGGGGTACTGTCACGCCCTGGCTCTGGGGACAATGTTATGTTGAGCCAGGGTGTGTATTCTATGTTTGATTTTCTATGTTGGGCTGAGTGACTCCCAATCAGAGGCAACGAGTGACAGCTGGTTGTCTCTGATTGGGAGCCATATTTAACTATCGGTCTTTTCACTTTGTGTTGTGGTTTCTTGTTCCGTGTTGGTTTGTTTTTGTAACCAAGGACGTCACGTTTCGTTGTTTTGATCGTGTGATCTTGATAAAATAAATATGTTTGCTTTCAACGCTGCGCCTTGGTCCTCTCCCTCCTTAGACGATCGTGACACACTTGTCAAATTGTGAATGAGAGACTGATGAAGTGTGTGCAGCCTGCGCAAGAAACAGAGCAGAGCTCATGCCTTTCATGCAACTTTTTTCAAGTCATCATTTGAGTCGCATCATGCAGCCTTCGAATGTGTAAAAAATTTAAATGTATAGCCTAACGTTTGTATCACAACTAAAGTTGCATAAATAACTATCAATTAAGCATATAGGAGGACCTGTTTCTTTGTTAACAGCTTTAAACAGAATAGCCGCATGTGCACACTCCCTAAGAAATCATTTGGAGAAAATATAGTTTATATTTTATTCAGCTATGTTCATTTGTATTCTTCATACTTTAAAATTATATTAAAATAATGCCACAGAATTCTAAGCAAATCTTGTCTGCTAAATGAACTAGTGTAGCCCACAGCCAAATGGCATAGCCAGATCAGGGCCTAACATAAGGACAACTCAGAATATGCTATTCTGTTCTTCTGAAATAGGCTACATTTTCTTCATATCATGTTTCTATAGACCTGTCTAAAATAAATTATGGATTTATTGTGATGGTGTAGGCTATATTAAATTGATTTATTAGACTTTTTAAAATATAGATGTTCCAAAGGTCTGCATCAGTGGCTTGTGGGCTATGCGTGGAAGCCAGGAGATGCTAAACGTGTTTATGCTAATTAACAGTCAATTACAGTGAGACCGGCAGTTATTTGCATGACAAAATTTCATGACCACCATAGCCCTATATGGGACCGGTTCGGCAGGGCCGATGTAGATCTTTACTCAAGAAAACCTGCATTGTCGTCTGTTCATCTGAATGAGGGATCTGGGCGCTCCGTTGGGAATAGATGCTTTGGTGTATCAGTGGCCTCAGACCCTGCTCTATCCGATGGACCTAATTCAGTTGGCCCAGACAACCCTGGTTACCGGAGATCATCCACGTGTTGGGCTGGGACCCGTGGAGGGTTCCGTGTCGTCAGGATCTATTGTCCCAGGCACCCACGACCGCAGATATGGCATCTGTGGTTGTATACATATGTTGTTTTGGACTTGCGGTTCCTTGTACGAGTTCTGACATTTCAGGCTCGCAATGTAAGTGTAAGTATTGTTCATGGAACCGTGGGTTCTATGGACTTGGGCTGCAGTGGCAGCGTGTCTGCACATAGCCAAATTGCAGCAGGTTCTGGTTCCCTATATGGGGCTCTGCCAGTTCAGGCTTCTCAGGGAAGTATTAGGGGAAAAGGTGGTTTCTGTAACCCATTTTTGGAGCTGGTGGAACTTGTGTGTGCTTGGGCTGCCGTGGGCCTCCTAGTTTGTACCCTGTGAGCCGGATTGGGGCGTGCTTGTATATCCCCATAGTATGTTGTACCGAGTGACTGACTGAAAGGGAATGTACAGTTATGAATATAACTACTGTTCCCTAAAGGAGGGAACGAGGTATAACATATTTTGGGCCTGTGCCGTCAGGTGATTTGAGCTCGCTGAAGAGCGGTACTGAATTGAGGAAATGAATGCGAGCCCTGGTATTTTAGCCAGGAAGGCGGGGCTTCCGAGGGCGCGCTCGGTATCCGTTGGGCGTGATTTCAGGTTTCTTCAGGTGAATACGATTGGTCGTTGACTCCCCCATAGTATGTTATACCTTGTTCCCTTCTACAGGGAACAGTAGTTATATTAATAACTGTATGTTCTACTCTGTTTCTCAGATCCTGAACCGATGGTTTGAGTCAGAGCTGTCTATATAGCTACAATATTGAATAAGAATATTGACATTGCTGTCTAACCCTTCCTCATCTGATTCTAGTTGTGTCCATGTTGCAAAGCTTTACAGCGTCTTCTGTGCCTTGCTGAATATCTATGCTATTTATTTCTAATTCTCAGATCCTGAACCGTTGGTTTGAGTCTGAGCCTCTTAAAGCCACACTGGCTACAGATGCTGTGATAGGAGCTATGACCAGCCCTAACATCCCGGGCAGTGGGTGACACACACACAGACAGACAGACAGACAGACAGACAGACAGACAGACAGACAGGCAGGCAGGCAGGCAGGCAGGCAGGCAGGCAGGCAGGCAGGCAGGCAGGCAGGCAGGCAGGCAGGCAGGCAGGCAGGCAGGCAGGCAGGCACGCACGCACGCACGCACACCTCAGAATTAAATAGAACATTATATTGTATATATGGTGTGGACAATAAAGTTTCCAACTTTGTACCCACCCCCCTGCAGGTATGTCCTCCTCCATCATGTGATGGGGGAGCTGGAGAAGGAGAAGGGAGCGTGGGGTTATGTGGAGGGGGGCATGGGAGGGGTGTCCAAGGCCATCGCTAGCTCCGCCCGCTCCCACGGAGCAGACATCTTTACTGAACAGGTCAGCTGGCTGGATAAGCACTGCTCTCACATTTGTTCTATTCCATAGTGTTGTTCAGTTTATGATAAACTGTAATGGTCCAGCTGATTATAATATAATATATAATCATATTATAATACATAAACATACATACAACCATATAGGACAGATTTCATTTTCCCAGGAGTAGTTAACTAGTGGTTCCCTAGTTGGTAACTCAACCTTTTGAATATAATAGCTAATGGGTCATATAATGTGTTCTTGTGTGATATGTGTGTGTGGGGGGGTGTGCATGCATACAGTGGGGGAAAAAAGTATTTAGTCAGCCACCAATTGTGCAAGTTCTCCCACTTAAAAATATGAGAGAGGCCTGTAATTTTCATCATAGGTACACGTCAACTATGACAGACAAATTGAGAAAAGAAATCCAGAAAATCACATTGTAGGATTTTTAATGAATATATTTGCAAATTATGGTGGAAAATAAGTATTTGGTCACCTACAAACAAGCAAGATTTTTGGCTCTCACAGACCTGTAACTTCTTCTTTAAGAGGCTCCTCTGTCCTCCACTCGTTACCTGTATTAATGGCACCTGTTTGAACTTGTTATCAGTATAAAAGTCACCTGTCCACAACCTCAAACAGTCACACTCCAAACTCCACTATGGCCAAGACCAAAAAGCTGTCAAAGGACACCAGAAACAAAATTGTAGACCTGCACCAGGCTGGGAAGACTGAATCTGCAATAGGTAAGCAGCTTGGTTTGAAGAAATCAACTGGGGGAGCAATTATTAGGAAATGGAAGACATACAAGACCACTGATAATCTCTCTCGATCTGGGGCTCCACGCAAGATCTCACCCCGTGGGGTCAAAATGATCACAAGAATGGTGAGCAAAAATCCCAGAACCACACGGGGGGACCTAGTGAATGACCTGCAGAGAGCTGGGACCTAAGTAGCAAAGCCTACCATCAGTAACACACTACGCCGCCAGGGACTCAAATCCTGCAGTGCTTGACGTGTCCCCCTGCTTAAGCCAGTACATGTCCAGGCCCGTCTGAAGTTTGCTAGAGTGCATTTGGATGATCCAGAAGAGGATTGGGAGAATGTCACATGGTCAGATGAAACCAAAATAGAACTTTTTGGTAAAAACTCAACTCGTCGTGTTTGGAGGACAAAGAATGCTGAGTTGCATCCAAAGAACACCATACCTACTGTGAAGCATGGGGGTGGAAACATCATGCTTTGGGGCTGTTTTTTCTGCAAAGGGACCAGGACGACTGATCCGTGTAAAGGAAAGAATGAATGGGGCCATGTATCGTGAGATTTTGAGTGAAAACCTCCTTCCATCAGCAAGGGCATTGAAGATTAAACGTGGCTGGGTCTTTCAGCATGACAATGATCCCAAACACACCGCCCGGGCAACGAAGGAGTGGCTTCGTAAGAAGCATTTCAAGGTCCTGGAGTGGCCTAGCCAGTCTCCAGATCTCAACCCCATAGAAAATCTTTGGAGGGAGTTGAAAGTCCGTGTTGCCCAGCGACAGCCCCAAAACATCACTGCTCTAGAGGAGATCTGCATGGAGGAATGGGCCAAAATACCAGCAACAGTGTGTGAAAACCTTGTGAAGACTTACAGAAAACGTTTGACCTGTGTCATTGCCAACAAAGGGTATATAACAAAGTATTGAGAAACTTTTATTATTGACCAAATACTTATTTTCCACCATCATTTGCAAATAAATTCATTAAAAATCCTACAATGTGATTTTCTGGATTCTTTTTTGTCATTTTGTCTGTCATAGTTGACGTGTACCTATGATGAAAATTACAGGCCTCTGTCATCTTTTTAAGTGGGAGAACTTGCACATTTGGTGGCTGACTAAATACTTTTTTCCCCCACTGTATGTGTGGGTTACAGGATGTGCATCAGGTCCTGGTAGGGTCAGATGGCAGTGCCAAGGGGGTGGTCCTGAAGGATGGCACAGAGATCCACAGCAGAGTGGTACTGTTCAACGCTACACCCTACGTCACATTTAAAACACTCACTCCTCAGGTAATGCATCTTACAGGTAACACACTTTCACATCTTAACACACCTCAAAACTGGTGATTAACTTTGATCTCCAGTCAGATTGAATGTGAGACTACAGATTCTGGCAATGCGATACTGTCCCGTTGGAGAACAAGCTAAACATTCCATAGCTCATATACATACATTACATAGATCAAACTTCATTCAAGATTCAGAAAAGACAATAGCCTATATACATTACATTAAGGAAGACAACAAAAATAGTACAAAAAATATTGTGCTCAGAAGTGTAATAATGTGTTTGTGTCCTCTTACCTTAACCCTAACCCCTCTGTTTTTCTCCTCACAGAGTGCTCTTTCTCCAGCATTCATCAAAGCTGTAGATCAGATTGACTACACCTCCCCTGTCACTAAGATTAATGGTACGACCATTCTCATCTACCTCATACTTTTCTTTTGTGTTGTTGAACTACAGTACCAGTGAAAAGTTTGGACACGGCTACTCATTCAAGGGTTTTTCTTTATTTTTACGATTTTCTACTTTGTAGAATAATAGTGAAGAAATCAAAACTATGAAATAACACATATGGAATAATGTAGTAACCAAAAAAGTGTTTAAAAAAAAGATGAAGATGAAACGTGGCTGGGTCTTTCAGCATGACAATGATCCCAAACACACCGCCCGGGCAACGAAGGAGTGGCTTCGTAAGAAGCATTTCAAGGTCCTGGAGTGGCCTAGCCAGTCTCCAGATCTCAACCCCATAGAAAATCTTTGGAGGGAGTTGAAAGTCCGTGTTGCCCAGCGACAGCCCCAAAACATCACTGCTCTAGAGGAGATCTGCATGGAGGAATGGGCCAAAATACCAGCAACAGTGTGTGAAAACCTTGTGAAGACTTACAGAAAACGTTTGACCTGTGTCATTGCCAACAAAGGGTATATAACAAAGTATTGAGAAACTTTTGTTTTTGACCAAATACTTATTTTCCACCATAATTTGCAAATAAATTCATTAAAAATCCTACAATGTGATTTTCGGCATTTTTTTTCTCATTTTGTCTGTCATAGTTGACGTGTACCTATGGTGAAAATTACAGGCCTCTCTCATCTTTTTAAGTGGGAGAACTTGCACAATTGGAGGCTGACTAAATACTTTTTTTCCCCACTGTATGTTCACTATTGAAGGTTTACTTTTGTAAATCACTTTCCCTAAAATAAATAAGCTCAGCGAGTAGATTGATGGGCGCTTCTTTTTGCTGTGTGAAGGCATCAACTCATGTACTGCTCAAGACGAGTGCTCAAGAAGTTGTGACTTGCAGGAGCGTGGTGATGCTTGAATAAACGGCCAATCATATTTCTCAAATACAGACAGCATGACATTTAAGCGTGCAGTCTTCAATGGTTTTCAATGGTAGACTGCGACAGATCAGGTTAATGTTGAACTGGAATGCAAAAGTGCGCTGAAAAGTTACTGGCCCTTTCGGCCCAGTGACTGACGAGATCCACTGGCCCAACAGACATGTTTTTACTGGCCCCTTATTAATGTCAGACCCTGCACGCAAAATAAAATAAATGAATGTGCCAGAAAACAATAGGCTAAGTGGATTTCGTCTCATCGTTACCACATTATATGGGATGTGCAAATTCACACTGCAACCACAGCGCACACAACACAAACCCCCAGGTACCGAGAGGCGGGACAGACAGCAGACTGTCAAACCAACAGTTTCCCTGTCATCGCTCACTTTGTGACTGACAGGCCCCTGTCCTATCGATAGATCGCTAGAAGATGCATCTTGTTCATTTTAGCAGGAGAGGGCTCCTCAGACTTTTTTCTGACTAGCGAATTGAAAAGCAGCCTAGTTAATTTACGTGGAAAAAGTGCCCGGCTGAAAATGAGTCGGTAATCGGCTGTATAGCCGACAGCAGGCAGTAGTGGAAAACACTACACTGCGTTTGCTTAACCATTATCAATCACTGCAGGAATGTGGTGTGTGTGTGTGTGTGCATTCACATGTGTGCTTGTGTGCGTGCATGATCATGAATAAGCATCTGTGTGTAAATGTGCAACCGTTCCTGTGTGTGCAAGAGTGTGGGCATAAGTATGAGAATGTGAGCATGTGTGTGTGTGCCCACGTGTGTGTGTGTGTGCCCACGTGTGTGTGTGCATGAGTCTGTATGTGTGCGTGTATGTGTGTGTGTGTGTGTGTGTGCACCTCAGTTGTGCTGCCTGCAGGGCTCAGTCAGTGTGTGTATCAGTGATGAACGGTTCAGTCAGGTCCAATCTCCCTAATTACCCAGAAAGCACAATTCTAAACACAACAACCTCACCTCGCTAACAACCTCTCATTATAGACCTCATTACGTACAGCACGGGGTCTGGAAAACAGAGGCAGTGTGTGTGTGTCTTTGTGTATGCAGGCATATCACTCAAGAGTGCATTGGAAGTCTATCCATGTCCTGAGGACGTCAAGAAATGTCTTGAAAACTGGCCACTGTGGCAGACCCCATGACCTATGGATCAGAAGGTTGTGTTTGATCCCAGTGGTGGACACTCATGTTTTTGTTGTTCTTTATTTTTTTGTTCATATCCCAAACCTTAACCATTCGGTATGAATGCCTAAACGTACTGTTTTAACCCTATCCAAAACATAAACCCTTAACAATTATAAATTTGACATTTGGAGCAACGTCAAAATTAGACATTTGGAAAAACAGATCGATACTGGCCCAGGCAGGTCACCCGTGATACAAGCAGTATTCGACGTCCATCCATGTCTGAGGACGTCAGGGATGATGTGGAAACCAGCCACTAGGGGCAACAGTGAGCGCTGTTACCTTTTGGTTTTGCTAGGACGTTGTGGACGGGGATTTTGGATGCCTAGACTTAACCCTAACCTTTAAAATGCTGAGTTAATGCCAACTTTGGAATTTGACGTGAGGATAAACGTCTAATTATGCAGTGAGACTGTGAGAGCTTGTTGGTGTGTGTGTGTGTGTGTGTGTATGATCAGAGGCAGTGGGTGAACTAGTGTAGCAGGAGAGGGTAAAGCAGCAGAGTACTGCCTTGGAAGGATAGGTTGTGTGACAGAGAAACAGAGAAACAAACATCCCTGACTAAATTCACTGACTAACAGCCTGGAAAGGCCCTATACACTACCAAACAGGTTTGAGTTAGAGAAGGTCAGCTAGCTCTAGAGGCAACTTCATCCTACTCCTATGTGATGCACTGACTGAAGCTACAGGAGTTATCTACAAATACTGGGAGATCTGTAGGCCTATTCAGACTATCCAGGAGTGGGAATCCCCATTCTCTGGACCCCTCCATGCGATGACAAGGCCCTTGACCTTTAGCTATTTGACGGAGATACTGTATCTCCTGCATGTGTGTTATGCGTGTGTGTGTGTGTGTGTGTGTTTGTGTGTGTCTTTTTTCCCCTCCTCAATCAGGGTCTTCATGCTTTGTCTCTGCCTGTCAACGCCTGCACATAAAGTAGGACCATCCACTAGCTGGCAGACGCATGCACGCACGCACACATGCACGAATCCGCAGACAAAGCAAACTGTCTATGATAACCTTAGCACTGGCAGCCATGAGAAACTGGTCTCACTGTACCAGACCTTACAAGGGAAGCAAGGGATCCTGTGTCTGTTCTCCGAACATGGTGACTGACTCTGTCCACCTCCATCCCTCTCTCTCCCCATCCCTCCATCACTCCATAACTCCATCTTCACATGTGAAATAGCTGTTTTCACATGTTGAGCTTAAATTTCACGTGAAAACATATTTTCACATATATTTTACATTTAGAGTTCACATGTTATCACCACTTTTTCCACATGTGAGGAGAATAACATGTTATCACCTCACGTGAATTGCAATTAGATTTTTACATGTGATTGTTTTTCAAATGTGAACTTGTAATTCCACGTGAAAGTGAAAATCTAATTAGCAGTTTCACATGTAAGAACACTCCACATTTATTCCAATGTTTGTAAACAAAGTAAATGTAAACCAACACTGTATAGCATATAAATATGGTTAAAACTATCATTTTGATATCATAGATGGTCAGTCCTTTCATCCATAGTATAGTCTATGGATTTGAGAGTGGTTGTATTTCTCCAGCCCCATCCTTTAGCAAAAATAATGATGTTGAAAGAAAAGCATACACACAAAAGTATTGATAAAAAAACAAAATATTGCAAGGAAATACTTTTTTAATGCAAGAGAAAATGAATTCTAAATGGATGAAAAAATTAGGTGAATTTGTTTTTATGATAACCCAATTCCTGCAATTTTCCCTATCCTTGGGTATGTTACCCTGACCTTTTCTTTCACGTCAAATCTAATTTTATTAGTCGAATGCGTTGTAAGCAACAGGTGTGGACTAACAGAGAAATGCTTACTTACGATTCCTTCCTAACAACGCAGAGAGAAATAAAATACAGAAATACAGTGGCTTGCGAAAGTATTCACCCCCCTTGGCATTTTTCCTATTTTGTTGCCTTACAACCTGGAATTAAAATGGATTTTTGGGGGGTTTGTATCATTTGATTTACACAACATGCCTACCACTTTGAAGATCAAAATATTTGTTCTTGTGAAACAAACAAGAAATAAGACAAAAAAACAGAAAACTTGAGCGTGCATAACTATTCACCCCCCACCAAAGTCAATACTTTGTAGAGCCACCTTTTGCAGCAATTACAGCTGCAAGTCTCTTGGGGTATGTCTCTATAAGCTTGGCATATCTAGCCACATTTTTCAAGACAAAACTGCTCCAGCTCCTTCAAGTTGGATGGGTTCCGCTGGTGTACAGCAGTCTTTAAGTCATACCATAGATTCTCAAATTGGATTGAGGTCTGTGCTTTGACTAGGCCATTCCAAGACATTTCTATGTTTCCCCTTAAACCACTCGAGTGTTGCTTTAGCAGTATGCTTAGGGTCATTGTCCTGCTGGAAGGTGAACCTCCGTCCCAGTCTCAAATCTCTGGAAGACTGAAAAAGGTTTCCCTCAAGAATTTCCCTGTATTTAGCGCCATCCATCATTCCTTCAATTCTGGCCAGTTTCCCAGTCCCTGCCGATGAAAAACATCCCCACAGCATGATGCTGCCACCACCATGCTTCACTGTGGGGATGGTGTTCTCGGGGTGATGAGAGATGTTGGGTTTGCGCCAGACATAGTGTTTTCCTTGATGATCAAAAAGCTCAATTTTAGTCTCATGTTTGGGGAGACTCCCACATGCCTTTTGGTGAAAAATAAAACATTTTTCTTTAAGTAATGACTTTTTTCTGGCCACTCTTCCGTAATGCCCAGCTCTGTGGAGTGTACGGCTTAAAGTGGTCATTTTGACAGATCCTATAATATCCGTTCCGGAGTTTTGCAGCCATTTTAGGGGTATCTTTTGTCTCTTTGTTGCCTCTCTGATTAATGCCCTCCTTGCCTGGTCAGTGAGTTTTGGTGGGCGGCCCTCTCTTGGCAGGTTTGTTGTGGTGCCATATTCTTTCCATTTTTTAATATTGGATTTAATGGTGCTCCGTGGGATGTTCAAAGTTTCTGATATTTTTTTCTAACCCAACCCTGATCTGTACTTTTTTTTTTCTTTCACCTTTATTTAACCAGGTAAGCCAGTTGAGAACAAGTTCTCATTTACAACTGCGACCTGGCCAAGATAAAGCAAAGCAGTGCGATAAAAACAACAACACAGAGTTACATATGGGGTAAACAAAACATAAAGTCAAAAATACAACAGAAAATATATATACAGTGTGTGCGAATGTAGTAAGTTATGGAGGTAAGGCAATAAATAGGCCATAGTGCAAAATAGTTACAATTTCGTATTAACACTGTAATGATAGATGTGCAAAAGATGATATGCAAATAGAGATACTGGGGTGCAAATTAGCAAAATAAATAACAATATGAGGATGAGGTAGTTGGGTGGGCTAATTTCAGAAAGGCTGTGTACAGGTGCAGTGATCGGTAAGCTGCTCTGACAACTGATGCTTAAAGTTAGTGAGGGAGATAAGAGTCTCCAGCGTCAGAGATTTTTTCAGTTCGTTCCAGTCATTGGCAGCAGAGAACTGGAAGGAATGGCGGCCAAAGGAGGTGTTGGCTTTGGGGATGATCAGTGAGATATACCTGCTGGAGCGGAGACTATGGGTGGGTGTTGCTATGGTGACCAATGAGCTAAGATAAGGCGGGGATTTGCCTAGAAGTGATTTATAGATGACCTGGAGCCAGTGGGTTTGGCGACGAATATGTAGTGAGGGCCAGCCAACAAGAGCGTACAGGTCACAATGGTGGGTAGTATATAGGTCTTTGGTGACAAAACGGATGGCACTGTGATAGACTACATCCAATTTGCTGAGTAGAGTGTTGGAGGCTATTTTGTAAATTACATCGCCGAAGTCAAGGATCAGTAGGATAGTCAGTTTTACGAGGGCATGTTTGGCAGCATGACTGAAGGAGGCTTTGTTGCGAAATAGGAAGCTGATTCTAGATCTAACTTTTGATTGGAGATGCTTAATGTGAGTCTGGAAGGAGAGTTTACAGTCTAACCATACACCTAGGTATTTGTAGTTGTCCACATACTCTAGGTCAGACCCGCCGAGAGTAGTGATTCTAGTCGGGTGGGCGGGTGCAAGCAGCGTTCGGTTGAAGCGTTTAAGAGCAGTTGGAGGCTACGGAAGGAGTGTTGTATGGTGTTGAAGCTCGTTTGGAGGTTTGTTAACACAGTGTCCAATGAAGGGCCAGATGTATACAAAATTGTGTCGTCCGCATAGAGGTGGATCCAAGCGTCACCAGCAGCAAGAGCAACATCATTGATATACACAGAGAATAGAGTCGGCGTGAGAATTGAACCCTGTGGCACCCTCATAGAGACTGCCAGAGGTCCAGACAACAGGTCCTCCGATTTGACACATTGAACTCTATCTGAGAAGTTTTTGGTGAACCAGGCGAGGCAGTCATTTGAGAAACCAAGACTATTTAGTCTGCCAATAAGAATGCGGTGGTTGACAGAGTCGAAAGCCTTGGCCAGGTCGATGAAGACGGCTGCGCAGTACTGTCTTTTATCGATCGCAGTTATAATATCGTTTAGGACCTTGAGCGTTGTTGAGGTGGACCCATGACCAGCTCGGAAACCGGATTGCATAGCGGAGAAGGTACGGTGGGATTCGAAATGGTCGGTGATCTGTTTGTTAACTTGGCTTTCAAAAACGTTCGAAAGGCAGAGCAGGATGAATATAGGTCTATAACAGTTTGGATCTAGAGTGTCACCCCCTTTGAAGAGGGGGATGACTGCGGCAGCTTTCCAATCTCTGGTGATCTCATACGTTACAAAAGAGAGGTTGAACAGGCTAGTAATAGGGGTTGCAACAATTTCGGCAGCTAATTTTAGAAAGAAAGGGTCCAGATTGTCTAGCCCAGCTGATTTGTAGGGGTCCAGATTTTTCTGCTCTTTCAGAACATCAGCTGTCTGAATTTGTGTGAAGGAGAAGCGGGGGGGGCATGGGCAAGTTGCAGCGGAGGGTGCAGAGCTGGTGGCCGGGGTAGTGGTAGCCAGGTGGAAAGCTTGGCCAGCCGTAGCAAAATGCTTGTTGAAATTCACGATTATTGTAGATTTATCGGTGGTGATAGTGTTTCCTAGCCTCAGTGTAGTGGGCAGTTGGGAGGAGGTGCTCTTATTCTTCATGGACTTTACAGTGTCCCAAAACTTTTTGGAGTTAGTGCTACAGGATGGAAATTTCTGTTTGAAAAAGCTAGCCTTTGCTTTCCTAACTGATTGTGTGTATTGGTTCCTTACTCCCTAAAAAGTTGCATATCGCGGGGGCTGTTCGATGCTAATGCAGTACGCCACAGGATGTTTTTGTGCTGGTCAAGGGCAGTCAAGTCTGAGGAGAACCAGGGGCTATATCTGTTCTTAGTTCTGAATTTTTTGAATGGGACATGATTATTTAAGATTGAGAGGAAAGCACTTTGAAAGAACAACCAGGCATCCTCTACTGACGGAATGAGGTCAATATCCATCCAGGATACCCGGGCCAGGTCAATTAGAAAGGCCTGCTCGCTAAAGTGTTTTAGGGAGCGTTTGACAGTGATGAGGGGTGGTCGTTTGATCGCGGACCCATTACGGATGCAGGCAATAAGGCAGTGATCGCTGAGATCCTGGTTGAAGACAGCGGAGGTGTATTTAGAGGGTAAATTTGTCAGGATGATATCTATGAGGGTGCCCATGTTTACAGATTTAGGGTTGTACCTGGTAGGTTCGTTGATAATTTGTGTGAGATTGAGGGCATCTAGTTTAGATTGTAGGTTGGCCGGGGTGTTAAGCATATCCCAGTTTAGGTCACCAAGCAGCACGAACTCTGAGGATAGATGGGGGGCAATCAATTCACATATGGTGTCCAGCGCACAGCTCGGGGCTGAGGGGGGTCTGTAGCAAGCGGCAACAGTGAGAGACTTATTTCTGGAAAGGTGGATTTTTAGAAGTAGAAGCTCAAACTGTTTGGGCACAGACCTGGATAGTATGACAGAGCTCTGCAGGCTATCTCTACAGTAGATTGCAACCCCACCCCCTTTTGCAGTTCTATCGAGACGGAAAATGTTGTAGTTGGGGATGGACATTTCTGAATTTTTCGTGGCCTTCCTAAGCCAGGATTCAGACACTGCTAGAACATCAGGGTGTGCTAACACAGTGAATAACTCAAACTTAGGGAGGAGGCTTCGGATGTTAACGTGCAAGAAACCAAGGCTTTTACGGTTACAGAAGTCAACAAATGATAACACCTGGGGAGTAGGAGTGATACTGGGGGCTACAGAGCCTGGGTTAACCTTTACATCACCAGAGGAACAGAGGAGGAGTAGAATAAGGATACGGAAAAAGGCTTTAAGAACTGGTCTTCTAGTGCATTGGGTACAGAGAAAAAAAGGGGCAGATTTCCGGGCGTTGTAGAATAGATTCAGGGCATTATGTACAGACAAGGATATGGAAGGATATGAGTACAGTGGAGGTAAACCTAAGCGTTGGGTAACGATGAAAGAGATAGCATCACTGGAGGCACCGATTGAGTCGGTCTCCGCGTGTATGGGGGGTGGGACAAAGGAGCTATCTAAGGCAGGTTTAGCTGGGCTGGGGGATCTACAGTGAAATAGTACAATAAGAAATAACCGAAACAGCAATAAGCAAGGCATATTGACATGGGAGAGAGGGATAAAGCAATCACAGGTGTTATTCGAGAGCTAAGACAACAGCTGGTAATGGCGACAAAGTTTGGGCTGAGGCTAAACATAAACAGGATGCGGTACCGTATAAAGGAACAGTCCAGCAGGCATCAGCTGTATAGCTGAGTTATCATAAGGTCCGGTGAACAGCAATAGGAGAGTTCGGATGTAGTTCGGGGGCTGCTACAGCACTGGCGAGCAAGAGGCCCAGCTTGCATGTGCTAGCGGGCCGGGGCTAGCAGATCCGATATGCTCTGGGTCGATAGCATGCTGTGCAGACAAATTGTCCAGGCTAGAGCTAGAGCTGGCTGGTGGGTAGTGCAGGCCACGGACAATGGTGAAGACGGTAACGGTGGCTAATAGCAAGTAGCCATTCGGTTGCAGCTAGACTAGTTTCAGCTTAAGGTTCTTGATAAAAGTTATAAAGAAATAATAGAATCCTTTCCACGTTGGGTGAGGCGGATTGCAGGAAAGTATATTTAGTTAAAGAATGAAAAGTAAAAATTGTGAAATATATACAAAATAGACAAAAATATATAATAATGGCTATTTACACAAGGACACAGAAAAAAACATGACCGCACTGCTACGCCATCTTGGATTACTTCTCCACAACTTTGTCCCTGACCTGTTTGGAGAGCTCCTTGGTCTTCATGGTACCGCTTGCTTGATTGTGCCCATTGCTTAGTGGTGTTGCAGACTCTGGGGCCTTTCAGAACAGGTGTATATATGCTGAGATCATGTGACACTTAGATTGTACACAGGTGGACTTTATTTAACTAATTATGTGACTTCTGAAGGTAATTGGTTGCACCAGATCTTATTTAGGGGCTTCATAGCAAAGGGGAGGAATACATATGCACACACCACTTTTCCCTTATTTTTTTCATTTCACTTCACCAATTTGGACTATTTTGTGTATGTCCATTACATGAAATCCAAATAAGAATCCATTTAGATTACAGGTTTGTGACGACCCTCCCACTCTGTCTGCCGTATTCTCTCTTTGCTCTTGTTTCCTTATTAGGATGCCGGTGGGCGGAGTTGGGGGGGTCGTCAGCTACATGGGAAACACCTGGGCCGGGTGTGTCCCAGGATAAATGGACCTCTTCCACATTCATTGGAGAGACTCTCTCCAGGCAGATACTTTGATCTTGGTTGTGATATTTTTGAGGCTTTTTTGGGTTGTTTGCTTTGGCACTTTTCAACACTTTTCCATATTACATTTATGCATGCAAACACTCACGTACACTACTGATTACTGATTACACACACCATTGTTATTTGATTTAGTTTACTTTAATTAATAAATATATACTTTGAGTACTCCTTGTCTCCACGTGTCTCCCTTTTGTTACGAACTTGAGCCGGTTCGTGACAAGTGGGGGCTCGTCTGGGATTTTGAACTGGTTGTGTTTGGGAGAACGTGGAGTTAATGTCCAATTCTGTAGGGTTTTTCTTTGTAAATTTTGTTAGTTTGTTTGAGTTTGATAGGCCAGTATTGGTTGCCTTTGGGTTTTGTACTGCGTTGGAGAGAGTACATTGGTTAGTTTCAGTCCCTGCCCAGCCTGGAAACTCTTGCTCTACTCGCTGTTGGGACATCGGTCTGAGGTGAGTACAATCGGCTGTGTACCTCAGTGGGAGATTGGGTAGGGTAGTGACATTTGCTACCCGGAGCTATAGCTTTTTCCCCTGATAGGCTTAGTGACGTGTTTTGTTTTGGGATACGTTGGGCATGGTTAAATGTTTGTTATTTTTGTGTGGTGTCAGTGGACTGAGCAGTTGTCTCGGGGCACATCCGTGGCTTGGGGAAATCTACCAGCGTGCTGGGGGTTTAATTCCTTGCCAGCGGGCTACAGTGCGTAATTACCCACCGCAAATCTGCACGAAGACTAGGGTTGAGTTATTGTAGGTTTTGGGGAAGCTCCATATCCCAGCTCTTTTCTGTGGTGCTCGGTGTGATTGTATTTCTCTTGTGTCTGGTGTGCTCAGCAGAGGGGTTGAGCAAGATTATTATGATCTATATATATTTAATTTTTTTTCCCTGATTATGGCGTCTAATGTAGACGAGTTCATTCGCTTTCCATCAGAAGAACTGTTAGAATTATGTACTAAAGAACAGCTGTTGAAGGTTGCTGAACACTACAAGGTTGAAATTAGTGATAAACGTCTAAAAAATTCTATTAGGTTAATATTGAAGGCCAATTTGATGGAGAGTGGTATTCTGGATGTTACCACTGGGGCAGCCTCTGCTGAGGACACGTTGTCTCCCCGATATGTTACAATGACCGTTCCATCGGTTAGTCATAGTAGTCTTCTTTTTGAACAGCAGAAAGAACTGCTTCTGTTACAGCTAGGGCATGATCGTGTAAAATATGAAAGGGAATTGGAATTTAAACAGGATATGGAGCGTGCTAAAATCAAGCTGCAACAAGAGCGACTAGAGTTGGTTAGGGAAGGAAAGCTCTCAGGGGAGAGTTTGCTCTGGGAAGGTGACCCAGAGTTACCTAGGGGTCGTTCCTCTTTTGGTCGTAATCCAGAGACATTTGATGTTGTAGGGAATTTACGGTTGTTGCCCCAGTTTAATGAAAAGGACCCGGAGACATTCTTTTCGTTGTTTGAGCGTGTTGCTGACGCTAGGAGTTGGCCTGATTCTGATCGCACTTTGATGTTGCAGTGTGTGCTGACTGGTAAAGCGCAAGAAGCATATTCAGCTCTTAGCGTAGCAGACAGTGTTAGTTATGAGAAGGTTAAAACGGCTGTGTTACAGAGTTACGAATTGGTCCCTGAAGCTTACCGCCAACGATTTAGAACTTTAAAAAGGGATGATCAGCAGACTCATGTTGAGTTTGCGCGAATATTATCTTCACAGTTCAATCGCTGGTGTTCTGCCTCTGCAGTTATGACTTTCCAAGGGCTGTGTGATCTGATTATGTTAGAACAATTTAAGGACACAATCCCTGATCGTATAGCGACGTACATTAACGAACGAAAAATAAAGACTGTTGCTGAAGCTGCGGTTTTGGCAGATGAATATGTGTTGACTCACAAAAATGTTTTTGCAGAACCCCGTATTCGGAGTGAGTGGGGGCGTTCGCAGAGATTTGGGCCTCGCTCGCCGAGATACTTCGGTTCCCGGGCAGAGTTTCATTCAAATAGGGTTGAGCCTGATACCCGTGGTAAAACTGACGTTGGTCAAGAGTGTCACTACTGTCAAGAATTAGGTCATTGGAAAAATGAATGTCCGATTCTTAGATCTAGGGGTAAATTCAGTACAGGTGCTTATGGTAAATCGAGGCCTGCAGCGTTAGCCGCGCCTGTTCCACATCAGTTCACTCATGACGCATTGTCTCCTGCCCGGAGCCAGGTGAAGGGTTATATTGATCCCGACTATTTACCTTTCGTTACGGAGGGTTTTGTGTCTATGGTAGGAAGTAAGAACCTAGTGCCAGTAAAGATCCTAAGAGACACAGGTGCCTCTGAATCATTTGTGTTGGAGTCTGTGTTACCCTTCTCTGCGGAGACTGATTCGGGGAATAGTGTTCTAATCAGGGGAATAGGTTTGAACACTCTGTCAGTTCCATTGCATAAACTGATGTTGGATTGTGGACTGGTGAAAGGTGAGGTTGTTGTGGGGGTGCGTCCTTCATTGCCTATTGAGGGTATTGACGTGATCCTTGGAAATAACTTGGCTGGGGAGCGTGTGTGGCCTATCGTGTCTCCATCTTTAGTGGTTTCCACTAAGCCGTCAATTGTAGGGATTCCTGATGAGAGTGCGCAGGATTTCCCAGAGGTGTTTTCTGCGTGTGCAGTGACGCGTTCTATGATCCATGACGACCTGGTCACGGAGCTGGCTAACGAGAATACCATAAAGAAGTCTGTTACTGTTTTCCCTGTTATCCCGTTATCTGTATCCCGCTCCGATTTAATCGAGCGCAACGGACTGACCCTACATTAGAAGAGTTGCGGGACCAAATTGTGTCTGTGGAACAGTTGGGAGATGTCGCACAGGGCTATTTTCTCCAAGAGGAGGTCCTGATGAGAAAGTGGATGTCTCATGGTAGTTGTTTTCTGGGGGAGGCGATTAGTCAGGTTGTGGTACCAGTTAAGCTTCGTGAGTTGGTGCTGACAACTTCTCACAACGACGTTGCTGGGCATATGGGTGTGAGAAAAACCTACAATCGCATATTACGAAAAAAATTTTGACCAAGATTAAAGAGGGATGTTTCTGATTTCATCAAAACTTGTCACACCTGTCAATTAACTGGTAAACCTAATCAAGCTATTAAGCCGGTACCACTGTTCCCTATTCCTGTACTCAGTAACCCTTTTGAGTATCTGATTATTGACTGTGTTGGTCCTCTGCCTCGTTCCAGAAAGGGTAGTAATTATTTGTTGACTGTGATGTGTCAGACCACTAGGTTTCCTGCTGCCTATCCTCTCAGGTCTATCACGACTAAGTCTGTGTTAAAAGCTTTGACTCAGTTTTTCTCACTGTTTGGAATCCCTAAGGTCATTCAAAGTGATCAAGGATCTAATTTCACCTCTAATCTCTTTGGACAGGTTCTCCAACAACTCCATATTAAACACAACTTGGCTAGCGCTTATCATGCCCAAAGTCAAGGAGCACTGGAACGTTTCCATCAAACGCTTAAGTCTTTGTTGAGATCTTATTGTACTGAGATGGATAAGGATTGGGAGGAGGGGTTGCCTTGGTTACTGTTAGCTGCTAGGGAGGTTTCACAGGAGAGCACAGGTTTTAGCCCAAATGACCTAGTGTTTGGACATAAGGTGCGTGGGCTTTTATCTGTTCTCCAGGATGACTGGAAGTCTCCCGAGCCTCCTCAGTCCCTGTTATCATATGTGTGTGATTTTCGGCGACGCTTGTATGCCGCTGGTGAAATGGCTAAAGAGAAGCTATCATCTTCACAGGACAGGATGAAGAGCATATATGATCGGCGAGCTGAGCCTCGTCACTTTAGTCCAGGTGATCAGGTTCTGGCTCTGCTGCCAATTGTTGGTTCTCCTTTTCAAGCCAAGTTTCAAGGTCCATATACAGTGGTGCGCCAGGACACTGAGCAAAATTATCTAGTTGCCACTCCAGAACGGAGGAAAGCACATCAACTGTGCCATATAAATTTGTTAAAACCCTATTATGCACGTTCCTCTGAGACTGAACAGGGGGAGTCTACAGAGGACGGTAAGGCTGTTCTTTTGGCTGATACTGTTTATTCCCTGGATTCTGGTCATGCTAGGTCTGTGCAGGAGCAGGAAGATGTTTCTGGTCCCGACGATTGCATACTGCAGGGTAGATTGAAGAATTCAGAGACACTGGAGATTTTAGATAGTCTTCTTACTCATCTACCTGTTGATGGGCGGAAAGAGATGGTGGGTCTGATTCGGAGATTTCCAGGGTTGTTTTCTGATACACCAACACGTACAAACTTAATAGAACATGATATTGACATTGGAGATGCTGACCCCATTCGTCAACGGTTCTATAGAGTTTCTTCAGAGAAACTGCGTTGTCTGGATGCTGAGGTCAGGTACATGCTGGAGAGTAAAATAGCAGAGCCTTCTTTCTCCAGTTGGGCTTCTCCCTGTATCTTGGTCAGTAAATCGGATGGAACAAACAGATTTTGTACGGACTACCGTAAGGTAAACGATGTCACTAAGCCGGATTCATTTCCTCTTCCTCGGATGGAGGACTGCGTTGATCAAGTCGGGCGCAGCTAAGTTTGTGAGCAAATTTGACCTGTTAAAGGGCTATTGGCAGGTGCCACTGACGAGTAGGGCACGTGAAATCTCTGCCTTTATTACACCTTTTGGTCTGTACTCGTATTCGGTTATGAGTTTCGGGCTGCGTAATGCGCCTGCAACTTTTCAGCGACTTATGAACAGGGTTGTCTCTGGTCTGGCCGGGTGCGCTGTTTATCTGGACGATGTAGTGATATATGCAGATACTTGGGAGGAACATCTGTCCCGTATTCAAGCCTTGTTCGAACGTCTGGCTGCGGGTCGTCTCACGATAAATTTGGCTAAATGTGAGTTTGCTCAGGCGACTGTGACATACCTTGGAAAGGTGGTTGGGCAGGGTGAGGTGCGCCCTGTTCATGAATATTGATGTGACCGACCAGTGTTTGATTTTGTCATGTTCTATCTTTCCTGTTTGTCCCCTCCTAGTCTTGTGTTTTTCTTTCCTCTTAAAGGTTGCTTCCTGGGTAAAGGTTGCTGAGGTCTGGAGAGGAGGATGATGGGTGGGGCAAATGGAGGGGTGAACATGTACAACTTGTCGGTTTGGGACGCAGGGGCTGGTACGTTGGGCCGGGGTCCTTGTTGGTCCCCGGTCTTATGGGGGGGGGGTGTGACGACCCTCCCACTCTGTCTGCCGTATTCTCTCTTTGCTCTTGTTTCCTTATTAGGATGCCGGTGGGCGGAGTTGGGGGTCGTCAGCTACATGGGAAACACCTGGGCCGGGTGTGTCCCAGGATAAATGGACCTCTTCCACATTCATTGGAGAGACTCTCTCCAGGCAGATACTTTGATCTTGGTTGTGATATTTTTGAGGCTTTTTTGGGTTGTTTGCTTTGGCACTTTTCAACACTTTTCCATATTACATTTATGCATGCAAACACTCACGTACACTACTGATTACTGATTACACACACCATTGTTATTTGATTTAGTTTACTTTAATTAATAAATATATACTTTGAGTACTCCTTGTCTCCACGTGTCTCCCTTTTGTTACGAACTTGAGCCGGTTCGTGACAGGTTGTAATGCAACAAAATAGGAAAAATGCCAAGGGGGGTGAATACTTTTGCAAGGCACTGTAGTTGTGTGACAGACATATTTTCTGTTATTCTTCAATATTCCTCTCATAGCCTTATCACTTTGAGAACTTCAACGCTGCATAAGTGTGTGTGTGTGTGTGTGAGAGAGTGTGTGTGAGTGTCCAGCTCTCAAACTAACACCCAACAGTCCATCAGTTCACAGCCAGCTCCTTCGCGGCGGTCCAATTTATACACCTATAAATATACATTTACAGACTTCTCTCCCCACCAGAACAAATATAAACACATTTACACAACAACAACACTCGCTCTGAGAGATCAGTCAGCACCTTAAAACCACAACTAAACTCAGCTAAACTCAGGAGAATTCTGGTATCTTAGGCCAGCGGCGTCAAATACATTTCTGCTATACCAACATCAAGGTGGCCACACATCAGTGAAGGTTCTCAATGAAGAGCTAGAAAACATTTCTAACATGTTCATTTAGGTTAAAAACACATAGATATGTTTTTCAATAAACATTCTCCACACTCGGTTTGCTATGAAGCTGAGTGATGGAGCTAATTTCAATTCAGTTAATTTATTTAGCCTTTTACAGGAATTTGTCTCACATTAAAGAGCACTGAGTTTAGACCACATTAAACCGCAGCTCCAGTACGTTTAAAATATCTTGCACATACACACATCAGGCCCCTCTCAAAACAACAAACTACTTAAGACAGGGTACAGAGCTGCTGTAGGCCTAACTGACCACTGAAGTTATCCCTGCTTTCCTTCCCCCCTGTCTCCCAGTATGAACTTCATGTGAACTATGTGACTGGTCATGTCAGATATTAAAGTAGTTTAATCATACTACAAACCATTTTAATCATACTACAGTAAGACATGGTAAAGTTTGCAATACAAAGTTGATAGTCCTAACTAACCGGGGCGGCAGGTAGCTTAGTGGTTAAGAGCGTTGTGCCAGTAACCGAAAGGTCGCTGGTTCTAATCCCCGAGCCGACTAGATGAAAAATCTGTCGATGTGCCCTTGAGCAAGGCACTTAACCCTAATTGCTCATGTAAATCGCTCTGGATAAGAGCGTCTGCTAAATGACTAAAATGTAAATGTAAAATGAAGTCTCTCCCAGCAGTGCCCTATATGTGACCTGTGTGGCTGGTCATGGCTGATACTAGTTTAATCATTCTGGAGCTGAGACACAGTAAGGGGATTAACATTCCTGCCTCTCCTATACTCAGAAATGCCCATTCTCCCTCTCTCCTATACTCATAAACAAACCCCATAAACCCCTACTCTCTCTCTCTCCTTACAAAAAAACTTGCACATGTGAAAATTCAATAAATAAATGTGAAATACTGTAGCATGTGAATTTTGCGGTTTCACATGTGAAAAACTTTCACATGTGAAAATGTCATGTTCACTTGTGGAATTGCAGTTGTATTTTTTTATTGCATTGTCTGAAAGCTTGCAAAATACACTGAAAACATCCAAAAGACAATCTATACAGCTAAAAACAACAATGCGACGTCAAAAAAAGTTGACTGAGGTTAAAGAAAGTGTTTTATTCTTGTAACACTTTTTGTATAAAAATCTTAAATTACAGCTCAATTTGAGCAAATTGTGAATTTGCGATTATTTGTGATAAATCACAGCAAATCCTGCGATAAACTCGATTAATGTGCAGAGGTATGGGGTATTTGAGGTAGATGTGTAAATTAAGGCAGGGTAAAGTGACTGGGCATAAGGATAGATAATAATTAGAGTAAAATAAAGAACAGAGTAGCAGCAAATGATAAGTGTAAATGTGTGTATGTGTGTGCTTGTTTGTGTATGTATGTATGTGTGTGTGTTTGTGTTGTGTCGAAATGTGTGTGTGTGCGTATGTAGTGTATGTGAACGTGTGTGGGTTTTGTGTGTGAGTGTCTATGTAGTGTGTGTGTGTGAGTGAGTGTGTATACAGTATGGTGTGTATATATCGTCTAGTGAGTGTGAGTAGGATCAGTGCAAGATAGGGTCAGTGCAGATCCTTTGGGTACCTGGTTATTTAGCAGTTATATGGCTTGGGGGTAGAAGCTGTCTTGGAGCCCGGACGATACTCCGGTACCGTTTGCCAGATGGTAGCAGAGTGAACAGTCTATGGCTTGGGTGGCTGGAGTCTGGCAATTTTTCAGGCCTTCCTCTGACACCGCCTGATATAGAGGTCCTGGATGGCAGGGAGCTCAGTCCCAGTGATGTACTGGGCTGTCTGCACCACCCTCTGTAGCACTTTGCAGTCGAGGGCGGTGCATTTGCCATACCAAGCGGTGAGGCAGCCAGTCAAGATGCTCTCGATGGTGCAGCTGTAGAACTTTTTGAGGATCCGAGTGCACATGCCAAATCTTTTCAGCCTCCTGAGTGGGAAGAGGCACTGCCGTGCCCACACAGGACCATGTTAAGTCCTTAGTATTGTGGATGCCAAGGAACGTGAAGCGCTCGACCGGCTCCACAAAAGCCCTGTTGATGTGGATGGAGGCATGCTCTCCCCTCTTTCTCCTATATTCCACGATCAGCTCCTCGGTCTTACTGACGTTGCAGGAGAGGTTGTTGCCCTGGTACCACACTGCTATGTCTATGACCACCTCCCTGTAGGCTGTCTCATCGCCGTCAGGGATCAGGCCTACCATCGGCGTGTCATCAGCAAACTTGATGATGATGTTTGTTCTCCCGGTCAAGACAGTCTAATAGGTCAAGATGTTTGCTTCTCCCATGGGAGACCGGGGTTCTAATCCTGGCAGTTACAAAAGCAAACGTGAAATGTATAATATCACATGCGAAATTTCACACATCCCTGAAAAATATGTGTCTGACTCGTGTCTATTTTTCACGTGATTTGTTCACATGTAAAAAATTCATGTGAAACGGCATGTGAAAACCACGTCTGACTCGCGAAAATGTAACTTTTAAAAAATATACATATATACACAGTATATACAGTATATATATACAGTGGGGAGAACTAGTATTTGATACACTGCCGATTTTGCAGGTTTTCCTACTTACAAAGCATGTAGAGGTCTGTAATTTTTATCATAGGTACACTTCAACTGTGAGAGACGGAATCTAAAACAAAAATCCAGAAAATCACATTGTATGATTTTTAAGTAATTAATTTGCATTTTATTGCATGACATAAGTATTTGATACATCAGAAAAGCAGAACTTAATATTTGGTACAGAAACCTTTGTTTGCAATTACAGAGATCATACGTTTCCTGTAGGTCTTGACCAGGTTTGCAATGCAATTTGTACCTATGATACAAATTACAGACCTCTACATGCTTTGTAAGTAGGAAAACCTGCAAAATCGGCAGTGTATGATTTTTAAGTAATTCATTTGCATTTTATTGCAAGACATAAGTATTTGATCACCTACCAACCAGTAAGAATTCCGGCTCTCACAGACCTGTTAGTTTTTCTTTAAGAAGCCCTCCTGTTCTCCACTCATTACCTGTATTAACTGCACCTGTTTGAACTCGTTACCTGTATAAAAGACACCTGTCCACACACTCAATCAAACAGACTCCAACCTCTCCACAATGGCCAAGACCAGAGAGCTGTGTAAGGACATCAGGGATAAAATTGTAGACCTGCACAAGGCTGGGATGGGCTACAGGACAATAGGCAAGCAGCTTGGTGAGAAGGCAACAACTGTTGGCACAATTATTAGAAAATGGAAGAAGTTCAAGATGACGGTCAATCACCCTCAGTCTTGGGCTCCATGCAAGATCTCACCTCGTGGGGCATCAATGATCATGAGGAAGGTGAGGGATCAGCCCATAACTACACGACAGGACCTGGTCAATGACCTGAAGAGAGCTGGGACCACAGTCTCAAAGAAAACCATTAGTAACACATTAAGCCCTCATAAATTAAAATCCTGCAGCGCACGCAAGGTCCCCCTGCTCAAGCCAGCGCATGTCCAGGCCCGTCTGAAGTTTGCCAATGACCATCTGGATGATCCAGAGGAGAAATGGGAGAAGGTCATGTGGTCTGATGAGACAAAAATAGAGCTTTTTGGTCTAAACTCCACTCGCCGTGTTTGGAGGAAGAAAATGGATGAGTACAACCCCAAGAACACCATCCCAACCGTGAAACATGGAGGTGGAAACATCATTCTTTGGGGATGCTTTTCTGCAAAGGGGACAGGACGACTGCACCGTATTGAGGGGAGGATGGATGGGGCCATGTATCGCGAGATCTTGGCCAACAACCTCCTTCCCTCAGTAAGAGCATTGAAGATGGGTCGTGGCTGGGTCTTCCAGCATGACAACGACCCGAAACACACAGCCAGGGCAACTAAGGAGTGGCTCCGTAAGAAGCATCTCAAGGTCCTGGAGTGGCCTAGCCAGTCTCCAGACCTGAACCCAATAGAAAATCTTTGGAGGGAGGTGAAAGTCCGTATTGCCCAGCGACAACCCCGAAACCTGAAGGATCTGGAGAAGTTCTGTATGGAGGAGTGGGCCAAAATCCCTGCTGCAGTGTGTGCAAACCTGGTCAAGATCTACAGGAAACATATGATCTCTGTAATTGCAAACAAAGGTTTCTGGACCAAATATTAAGTTCTGCTTTTCTGATGTATCAAATACTTATGTCATGCAATAAAATGCAAATTAATTACTTAAAAATCATACAATGTGATTTTCAGGATTTTTGGTTTAGATTTTAGATTTGTTTTACATGCTTTGTAAGTAGGAAAACCTGCAAAATCGGCAGTGTATCAAATACTTGTTCTCCCCACTGTACCTCAATTTCCTCATATCCCTGCACATTGACTCGGTACTGGTACCCCAAGTATATAGCCAAGCTATCATTGCTCACTGTGTATTTATTCCTGGTGTTTTTTATGTTATTTTTTTGTTTTATTTTTTTTAGGGGGTAGATCAGCTTAATATTGCAGATAGATTGTAACTTCCATCAATGTAACTGTCTGCATCACTTCCAATTCCCCATGTTTTTATATATACAGTGGGGAGAACAAGTATTTGATAACCTGCAAAATCGGCAGTGTATCAAATACTTGTTCTCTATATATACATACATACATACATACATACATACATACATACATACATACATACATACATACATACATACATACATACATACATACATACATATACATATCCTTTAAAAAATATATTCCCCTTTAGTACTTTCCAACCCCACCATCCTTTCCATAATTGGAATAAACTAGTGAACAACAATGCTTAGGCCTCTACTTCCAGCTTATACTTACTGTATACATTTTATGGACACAGTCAATTTTACAATAATTATATTTTATTTGTTTTTTCTCCTGAACTTCTTCTACTCTCAACCTCTCCGATAATTTTCATGATGTCCATCCGGTTTGCTTCTATATGCCATATCTACAACCTATATACTTATTATGGACACAGTATGCTTACATTATTAGTTATCTTGTTATTAGTTGTTGTTAGTTGTTATTAGTCCCATCCTTCAACTCCATTCAACACCACCCATCTATCTCATAACACCATCCATATAGGATTTCTATTTGCCATATATTTTTCAACTGTACTGTGATGTTTTACAAAAGTTCAGAACCTTTCTATTCTCATTGTTTCTACAGATTGTAAAATGAAAATAAACATTTTTGCTAAAAGTAGTATTATATTATTGATCAATTGACTATGACTTTTCAGATCACCCAGTAATGCTATCTGCAAGGTTATCTCCAGGTAAATATTGCAATCCTTTAGCCATTCCTGGACCTGTGTCAAAAAACAAGCTACAAATGGACAGTACCAAAACAAATGATCTAATGATTCTGTCTCTTCGCAGCAAAATCTGCAGAGCTGGGAAGATTGTATCCCCCATATCAATAACATTCTATTGGCAGCAAGAATTCTATATAATAATTTAAATTGAAAGATTCTAAGTTTTGAATCCGGTGTCGTTTTGCGTATCAGTTCATAAACACTATGCCATGGGATCGGTACGTCAAAAATCTCTTCCCAACTATTTTGCAATCTACAGTTGAAGTCGGAAGTTTACATACACCTTGGCTAAATACATCTAAACTCTGTTTTTCACAATTCCTGACATTTAATCCTAGTAAATAATAATAATATGCCATTTAGCAGACGCTTTTATCCAAAGCGACTTACAGTCACGCATGCATACATTTGTTTTGTGTATGGGTGGTCCCGGGGATCGAACCCACTACCTTGGCGTTACAAGCGCCGTGCTCTACCAGCTGAGCTACAGAGGACTTCCCCGTCTTAGGTTGGTTAGGATCACCACTTTATTTTAAGAATGTGAAATGTCAGAATAATAGTAGAGAGAATGATTTATTTCAGCTTTTGTTTCTTTCATCACATTCCCAGTGGGTCAGAAGTTTACATATACTCAATTAGTATTTGGTAGCATTGCCTTTAAATTGTTTAACTTGAGTCAAACGTTTCGGGTAGCCTTCCACAAGCTTCCCACAATAAGTTGGGTGAATATTGGCCCATTCCTCCAGACAGAGCTGGTGTAACTGAGTCAGGTTTGTGGGCCTCCTTGCTCGCACACGCTTTTTCAGTTCTGCCCACACATTTTCTATAGGATTGAGGTTAGGGCTGTGTGATGGCCACTCCAATACCTTGACTTTGTTGTCCTTAAGCCATTTTGATGTTGCTTCAATATATCCACATAATTTTCCTTCCTCATGATGCCATCTATTTTGTGAAGTGCACCAGTCCCTCCTGCAGCAAATCACCCCCACAGCATGATGCTGCCACCCCCGTGCTTCACAGTTGGGATGGTGTTCTTCGGCTTGCAAGCAACCCCCTTTTTCCTCCAAACATAACAATGGACATTATGGCCAAACAGTTATATTTTTGTTTCATCAGACCAGAGGACATTTCTCCAAAAAGTACGATCTTTGTCCCCATGTGCAGTTGCAAACCGTAGTCTGGCTTTTTAATGCAGTTTTGGAGCAGTGGCTTCTTCCTTGCTGAGCGGCCTTTCAGGTTATGTCGATATAGGACTCGTTTTACTGTGGATTTAGATATTTTTGTACCTGTTTCCTCCAGCGTCTTTACAAGGTCCTTTGCTGTTGTTCTGGGATTGATTTGCACTTTTCGCACCAAAGTACGTTCATCTCTAGGAAACAGAATGCGTCGCCTTCCTGAGTCTTCCTGAGCCTTTCTGAGCGGTATGACAGCTGCGTGGTCCCATGGTGTTTATACTTGCGTACTATTGTTGGTACAGATGAACGTGGTACCTTCAGGCGTTTGGAAATTGCTCCCAAAGATGAACCAGACTTGTGGAGGCCTTGACTGATTTCTTTGATTTTCCCATGATGTCAAGCAAAGAGGCACTGAGTTTGAAGGTAGGCCTTGAAATACATCCACAGGTACACCTCCAATTGACTCAAATTATGTCAATTAGCCTATCAGAAGCTTCTAAAGCCATGACATCATTTTCTATAATTTTCCAAGCTGTTTAAAGTCACAATCAACTTAGTGTATGTAAACTTCAACCCACTGGAATTGTGATACAGTGAATTATAAGTGAAATAATCTGTCTGTAAACAGTTGTTGGAAAAATAAGTAGATGTCCTAACCGACTTGCCAAAACAATAGTTTGTTAACAAGAAATGTGTGGAGTGGTTGAAAAACGAGTTTTAATTACTCCAACCTATGTGTATGTAAACTTCCGACTTCAACTGTATATGGGACGGCTGTCAATCCTTTGGTCCTTAAATGAAACTGGTATACTTTTTTATTCATCACAGTTTTCCTTAACCAATTATGTTCTTTAATGCAAGGCAAACAGACACGTTCCTTACTTTCTCCCCCTTCCACTTTCCTCTTCCATTTTTGCGGTAAGGCTGCAATTATTTGGTTGTAATTTTGGGACATTTCCATATGTTTTTATTAGCTGCATGTGCGACATAACTCCACCAGTCCTACCGACGATATCATTTTACGAAGATTATACCTTTTTTAAACATTCTGTAAAAAATTTAGTTTTTTTTGTCAATTAGTATATTTTAGTTTAACCACAATATGTGTTGCATTATTTGTTCTGTCGTTTCTGGAGGATTAAATTGAATTTGCAACCAACTTTCTATGGCTTGTTTTAGAAATAGTGATATTTGGGAGATTATTTCCTTTTCAAATAACTGAAAGTGAGAGGTTGTAATCTGAATAAAGGGAAAAAGGCCATTCTTGAACATTGGGTGAGACAGTCTTACTAATTTGCTAGAGAAGTTAGTGATAGGTCTAATGCTTTAATATTTAATAATTTCTGTCCTCCGAATTCATTTTCACTATACAGATAGGCCCGTTTAATTTGGTCTGGCTTGCCGATCCAAATAAAATTGAATCTTTTTTTCTCATATAATTTAAAAAACTGTTCGCTAGGTGTAGGCAAGACCATAAGCAAATAGGTAAACTGGGATAATACTAAAGAGTTCATCAGGAAGATTTTTCCACAAATTGACAGGTATTTACCTTTCCATGGTAGCAAGATCTTATCTATTTTAGCTAACTTTCTATTAAAATGTATTGGAGTGAGATCATTTATTTCCTTTGGGATATGTATTCCGAGTATATCCACATCACCATCAGACCATTTTATTGGTAAACTACATGATAATGTAAAAATTGTATTTTTTAGTGATCCAATACGTAATATAGTACATTTGTCATAATTTGGTTGTAATCCAGAGAGGTTATACATGATTTTGACCCATTTTATAAGAGATTCTCCAAAATTGAAACGCTCCAGGCATTTATATATAAACCCCAGTCGTACTTTATCAAATGCCTTTTCGAAGTCTGCTATGAATAGCAGGCCTGGTTTCCCAGATTTTCCACATTGTTCTATTGTTTCCAGTACTTGCCTTACATTGAAGATAATATATCTTCCATGTAAAAAACCTGTCTGATTAGAATGAATAATGTCCGACAATACCTTTTTAATTCTAAGCGCTATACATTTTGCTAAAAATTTTGCATCACAAGACTGAAGTGTAAGGGGCCTCCAAATTTTTTAATGGACTGGATCTTTATATTTTCCACTTGTATCCTGTTTCAGTAATAATGAAATCAGACCTTCTTCTTGAGTGTCTGATAATCTACCATTTACATAGGAGTGGTTAAAACATGCTAATAACGGTCCTCTTAGTATATCAAAAAAGGTTTGGTATACCTCGACTGGTATGCCATCCAACCCTGGAGTCTTTAATTGCATCCAGAAGTTCCTCCTCTGTAATTTCACCTTCACATGAGTCTTTCTGTATGGCTGTTAATTTTACATTATCAATAGAAAACAAATCTCTACAATTAGCTTCAGTTAGAGGCGACTGAAAAGAAAACATATGCTTAAAGTACTTTGTTTCCTCCTTCAAAATATAATTTGGTGAATCATGGGTGACTCCGTCAGTTGTAACCAGTTTCATGAAATTATTTTTGGTAGCATTCCTATGTTGAAGATTAACAAATAATGTGGTGCATTTTCCCCCATATTCCATCCAGTTTGCTTAATTTTTATAATATATTACACTTGATCTTTCTTGAATAAGTTTCTCCATTTCTTTTTGTTTTTCCTCTAATTCATTCTGAGCCTCTATGTTACAGTTTTTATTGCCATCTATCTGTTCTGTTAGATCTTCTATTTCCTTTGTTAGTATAAACTCTTTTGACCTAAATTGCTTTTGTTTTTGAGATGAGTACTGAATTGCATGGCCTCTAAAGGCACATTTATGTCGGAAAAAATCAGTTATAAATTCCTTTTTCCTAGTTAGAAATAATTTATCATCCAATAGGCTTTGATTAAATTTCCAATATCCTCGCCCGCGTGGAAATTCAGTAAGAATAATGTATATGCCAATTATATGATGGTCCGACCGCATTCTGTCCCCTATCAACACTTTTTAAACTTTTGGTGCCAACGAGAATGACATAAGAGAGAAGTCAAGACGACTAGCTTGATTGAGTCTCCGCCATGTATATCTCACTAGATCAGGATATTTAAGCCTCCATATATCTACTAGTTCTAATGTATCCATGACATTCATGATTTCCTTAAGAGCATGAGGGTGATTGTTTGTGGTGTGATTTCCTTTACGGTCCATTGAGCTATTTAAAACAGTATTATAATCCTACACCATAATAATATTGTCTTGACTTGCTTGCAGGGTTGATAATTTATTATATATATTGTCAAAGAAGTGTGGATCATCATTATTTGGTCCGTAAATATTAATGAGCCATATCTGTTTATGGTCCAATAACATATTTAAAATATTCCATCTACCTTGCGTATCTATTTGGACAATTTGCACATTCGATCAAAATTACTATTAATTATTATCATCACCCCTTTTGAGTTTCTTTGCCCATGGGAGAAGTATATTTGGTTCTCCACTAATTCCCCAGCTAAAGCCCCTCCCCATCCCAAGTTGAGCCGTCATCCCAGTGATCAGCATCCCACCCCCATCCCTCCGGATCCCTAGGGCCCCGAGAGGCCAGGACCCATCCATCGAAAACAGCACACTGTGCCACCCACAAAACAGAAGCAGGTTAACTGCCAAAAGCATTTCCAATGCTCTCACCTCAATATATATATATATATATATATATATATATATATATATATATATAT
This sequence comes from Coregonus clupeaformis, assembly GCF_020615455.1. Taxonomy (NCBI): domain Eukaryota; kingdom Metazoa; phylum Chordata; class Actinopteri; order Salmoniformes; family Salmonidae; genus Coregonus; species Coregonus clupeaformis. Next base: position 79,759,126 of record NC_059192.1, read on the forward strand.
ATATATATATAAAACTATTTAAAAATGTATATCTATTCAAATATCTTGCATATCTTATTTTCCATCATTATCAATTAATATGCATAACAATGTCGGCAGTTCATGCGTAGGATTTTAACATATAACCCGGATTGCCATTGTATTACATTTCATTTTTGACAAGCAATTATTATTTTAACAAACAATTATTGTGGTTCATCCTATATTCTCCCTAACATCCTTACCCCCTTGCACCAGATGTGGGATAAACACACACGCACATTCTCACATACTCTAACACACTCAACCCCTTTCCTCCACAATCAACCATAAAATCAGATGCTCAACGGTTGTTACATCCCAGAGCCCAACTCAAGAAAGGACCTGATTTACGAATGCATATACAGTTACAGCTGATTGAGAAAGCATGCATGATTGAGCAGAAATTGAAAACAATGTGAGATTTGATTAATCTATTTAATCTATGTCAAGTCCTAGGTGATGGAGATCAGATCCACCCTCTTCACCTGAGACACAAACACTCTGGTCCCCCGTTGTAACCATTTTCCCCAAGCATCTCCGTGCAGTCAGACCTTTGATTATTTTGTGCCACCTGGGCCACAATGATAAGCCCCCTCTCTGATTGTCAGAGTGTGACCCCCTCCCCATGGGTTACTGCAGCCAGTGTTGCCAGCACTGCCACTACCTGGGTGGGGGTACCCCACCGGAATCCCCACCAGCTAGGTACAAGGTCGTCAAGGTTCTCATTAGCAGCTTTGAGAATTTCCTTGTATATAATGCTCTCCCATCAGGGGGCTCTGGCTTTGTAGGACCAACCCTGCCAGGCAGGCTCAGAATCTTGAGGGGGTGGTGCTGCTCAAGTAGGTCTCTGACCGCATTTATTTTCCTGTTTTGGCTGCATATAGGCAACTCATAGCAGGTCCATAAAACAGATGGGTACTTCTCTTTGGTGTATGGGTCGCTCAGGTGGGTGTCTAGGATATAGGGTTGGGGATCATTCCATCATGATAGGACAATAAAAAATATATTAAATGTATACTATACTTTAAAATGTATATCCTTCATCTGCACAACATTGAAAGCTCTCTCTCACAACCCCTGCTCACAGACACATTTTGGTTCTGGGATATGCAACCATTTCCTTTCTCACTCACTTAACACCACACTTATTCAAACACCAAAACGCACACCACGCCTTCCATCACAATTCATCCACACATATCCCCACACTGTGCCTTCTATGTCTTCTGTTTCCTTTATTCCTGGTGTTACATTTTTATTTATTTATTATTATTATTATTATTATTTGTATTATTATTGTATTCTGCATTGTTGGGAAGGACCCGTATGTGAGCATTTCACTGTTAGTCTTCACCTGTTGTTTACAAAGAATGTGACAATTAAAATTAGATTTTATTTGATGTATTGCCTAGTTTTGGAAGCATATACCAATCGAGATGTTAACCCATAAATGTGTATGTGTTGAAACATTCTAAACGTGCCTTTAACATCTCATGCCTACTACGTAATTGAAAGAGAAGTTCAGTTCTTATGCTATTGTGTCTTACAGGAGGCCATCTGTACTTTGTGTTGAGTGTTTACAGTTCCAGTTTATGATGTACTGCATGTCTGAGCATGTGTGTGTATGTTACAATCCTCCCTCTGTATGTGTGTGGGGGTGTATTTCAGGAGCTAATGAGTTTGCAGAGGGATCAGCATGTGATAAACATGCACAGCTAGCTGTCTCCAGCATTACTCCCAGTCTGCTCTATCTCCACCTGATAGCACACACACACACACACACACACAAACAAGCAGGTAATCACACACACACACATGGAAGCTAGCAGGCAATCACACACACACACACACACCTAGGCGTAGCCCCCACTCCCCTCAGATAACTATGCCGGCCAGGGGTCACTGGATATCGAGCTGTAGAGGCATTCTTCATTGCCCCTCGATCAATGCACATATATCATATTAGTTACAAGCAGACCTGGGTTAAAATACTATTAGACATCTTCTAGCTTGCCTGGATTGCCAGATGGATGGGGGTTGCAGTTTTAGGAATATTCTATTGGTCCATTAAGCCAGGCCAGCTCGTTGAAGCACAGATAAAGTATTTGGTATGATATCAAATAGTATTTGAACCCAGGTCTGGTTGCAAGGAACTTTGATGTATTTGTGTAATGGCATGCAACTATACATTAACTACAGTGAGTACATATTGGTTATCAAAGCAGTTATTGAGTGATTTAATGTCAAAAGGGTGACTTAATGTAAAGTTGGCACAAACGATATTGAACACAGATTGTTGTGTGTGTTAGTGGCACGATGAGTGGTACACCTGAGGGTGAGAGAGAAGGCTTTGAAATTAACACACTAGCTAGCTGGATCGACCATGCATCAGTCACACACACACACACACAGACACACACACACACGCTCATCCCTCATATTCCCGTTTTTCCTCACCTCATCATCAGCTGCGGTCATTAATCGCCTTTGATTACCCTGAAGGCTGTCAGTGACTCAGAGGTGGGTACAGTGTCACGCACAGGCACACACCCCTCAGTGGGCCCCTCAGTGGGCCCCTGGTTTCAGTGAAAGGTAAGTGTCAAGGTAAGAAACCCTCTACCCTTCTCTCTTAAAGTGATGCTACAGAGGTTTTGTATAATTTCAGCCAGTAGTTTTGAAAGTAGTGCTAACGAGCCAAAACGGGTCCCAGATAATTGTACACAATGTCATCCATTTCGTATGATATGTTACATCCTGAAATGTGTATGATATGTTACGAATTCCAATTCATACAATATGTTGCGAATGTGTAAGTGCTTTCACTATGAAAGGGACGAGCGCGCAACTCACATGAACTAAATATTTTAAGCATTGAATGTAAGGATTGTGTGGCTTTCTCCACAAGGAGATTACAGATGGTATATTATGCACGTGTAATCCAAAACTAAATGTTGAAAAAACACCAATGTAGTTTTCAAGATCCCTTTCAATCTCTTTAAGCCAACAGACCACCTCCAACACACACACACACGCAAACAACTGTGGCTATGTGTGAGGATTCTCTGTGATACTGTATCTTCAGTCGCCTTCGGGGGCCAGGGGAGAGACTAAGGGAGATCACAGGCAGGGTTGAATGACAGAAACATAACAAAGTACCCATTTCTCTTTGTGAGCTCATGGGTGTGTGTGTGTGTGTGTGTTGTGTGTGTGTGTGTGTGTGTGCGAGAGAGAGAGAGAAATAAATAGGGAAGGGGACAGGAAAAAGTGACAAAAGTTTAAAACGAGTTATACTGTATGTATTCAAATGCTTTTGATGATAATGTGTAAAATATTTGCCTTCTGTTCTGCCCCGAGCTGGAGTCCAACTCAAAGCCTTCTGCACAACAACACACGAAACTCAAAGGCAACCGTGTAAGGTGACAGATCAAGAGACTGGTCTGTGAATTAATGAATCCATGAAAGACAGTTGGCTTTAGACCTCATAGAAGGTGACGTTATCGATGTACTCCAGCCAACATGCTACAGGCGACATTCACATCAACTACACACAAACATACACACACACCATTATCCTGCGTGTTTTCTCCTAAGGTACCCTGGCACAGATATTTGGCTCATCTTTCCCTCAGCCCTACATCAGCCTGTTCTTATTAGTGTATATTTCACGGTACGCATTAACACTATATATACAAAAGTATGTGGACACCCCTTCAAATTAGTGGATTTGTCTATTTCAGCCACACCCGTTGCTGACAGGGGTATACAATCAAGCACACAGCCATGCAATCTCCGTAAACAAACATTTGCAGTAGAATGGCCTTACTGAAGAGCTCAGTGACTTTCAATGTGGCACCGTCATAGGATGCCACCTTTCCAACAAGTCAGTCAGTCAAATTTCTGCCCTGCTAGAGCTGCCCCGGTCAACTGTAAATGCTGTTATTGTGAAGTGAAAACGTCTAGGAGCATCAACGGCTCAGCTGCGAAGCGGTAGGCCACACAAGCTCACAGAATGGGACCGCCGAGTGCTGAAGAGCGTAGCGCGTAAAAATAGTCTGTCCTCGATTCCAACACTCATTACCGAGTTCCAAACTGCCTCTGGAAGCAACATTAGCACAATAACTGTTTGTTGGGAGCTTCATGAAATGCGTTTCCATGGCCAGGCAGCCAAACACAAGCCTAAGATCACCATGCGCAATGCCAAGCGTCGGCTGGAGTGGTGTAAAGCTCGCCGCCATTGGACTCTGAAGCAGTGGAAACGCGTTCTCTGGAGTGATGAATCACGCTTCACCATCTGGCAGTCCGATGGATGAATCTGAGTTTGGCGGATGCCAAGAGAACGCTACCTGCCCCAATGCATAGTGCCAACTGTAAAGTTTGGTGGAGGAGGAATAATGGTCTGGGGCTGTTTTTCATGGTTCGGGCTAGGCTCCTTAGTTCCAGTGAAGGGAAATCTTAACGCTACAGCATACAATGACATTCTAGACGATTCTGTGCTTCCAACTTTGTGGCAACAGTGTGGGGAAGGCCCTTTCCTGTTTCAGCATGACAATACCCCCATGCACAAAGCGAGGTCCATACACAAAAGGTTTGTCGAGATCGGTGTGGAAGAACTTGACTGGCCTGCACAGAACTCTGACCTCAACCCCATCAAACACCGTCGGGATGAATTGGAATGCCGTCTGCGAGCCAGGCCTAATCGCCCAACATTACATTTTAGTCATTTAGCAGACGCTCTTATCCAGAGCAACTTACAGTTAGTGAGTGCATACATTATTTTATATTTTCATACTGGCCCCCCGTGGGAATTGAACCCACAACCCTGGCGTTGCAAACGCCATGCTCTACCAACAGAGCTACATCCCTGCCGGCCATTCCCTCCCCTACCCTGGACAACGCTGGGCCAATTGTGCGCCGCCCCATGGGTCGCGACAGAGCCTGGATTCTAACCAGGATCTCTAGTGGCATAGCAAGCGCTGCGATGCAGTGCCTTAGACCCCTGCGCCACTCGGGCCCGACCTCACTAATGCTCTTGTGGCTGAATGGAAGGAAGTCCCCGCAGCAATCTTCCAACATCTAGTAGAAAGCCTTCCCAGAAGAGTGGAGGCTGTTATAGCAGCAAAGGGGGGACCAATTCCATATTAAATGCCCACGATATTGGAATTAGATGTTCGACGAGCAGGTGTCCACATACTTTTGGTCATGTAGTGTCATTCATTGGTCAGTCGATATGGCTAATGAAGTCTGCCATTGGAAATTAGTCCATAGAAGAATATTCACCAGAGATAAATACTTATACTCAAAACAGTTGGCTTAGCCACCACAACATGAACATGTATGGATACATGTTGGTCTTAGCAATTACAAGAAATACTTAGAAATGATTGATCCATCTGTATTAGGGTCATGTTCAATATGAAACAGATTCAAACTTTTAATAACTGAGAATGTCCAATAACCCAGCTCAATACAGACACATTGCTGTTCAAAGTAATAGCTCATTTTTTTATAAAGTTTTTCAACAACAAAAAAGAAAGAAATTGGTGTTCATATTGGGTTCAGGTAGTACCTCCCAGTTTTCTCCCTACTGAACCCAACCCTGCATGGTGAGAAGAAACTCTAATTCCCTCTGTTCAGTCCCATATTCAGTCAGTCATTCAGTCAGTCAGTGGAAAAGTGATGTCACAGGGAGACACTTAGCGGCTACGCTACGTTACGCTCGGCTAATTAGGGGTCAGAGGTCTGCGCTGTCTGTGTGTTCTTAACCTCTTTACTTCCTGGAAACACTCAGAGGACTTTTTCCATCGCCACTTCCAATGGACTCCCCCAGGACTGTAGGGGCTGGAGCTGTGGCGTCTCTTTCTCTCTCTCTCTCTGTATCTCAATCGACTCCCCCTCTCTCTCTTTCTCTCAGTCTGTTTCTACCTAGCTCTGTCTCTCTGTCCCATGTGTCTCTCTCTCTATCTCTCGCTCGCTCGCTCTCCCTTGCTCTGTCCCTTCTCTCTTCCCCACCCCCTTCCCCTTCCCCTTGCTCTTGTTCTCCCTTCTCTCACACATGTATGTGCTAATCTTTCCAGTAGATTCCCATCATGTGTGAGAAGGACCTTTTCACTGACAACCAAGGAAATGCCTCTCCAATCTGCCACCATTACCTTAGCATGTAACCACTTATAGCTAGATGCACATATCACACTCTGAGCATGGAGAGAGAGAGAGAGAGAGAGAGAGAGAGAGAGAGAGAGAGAGAGAGAGAGAGAGAGAGAGAGAGAGAGAGAGAGAGAGAGAGAGAGAGAGAGAGAGATGGAAGAAGAGAGAGAGAAGTGGGGGGGGAGAGAGAGAGAGAGAGTAAGGGTTTAGGCATCATAAATCATGTAATCCACTGTGATTCTTTCCATGTCTCGCTCTCCCAGAGGACCCAACTCCCAGCTCTGTGTCTGGAACAATCGGCTCCTAATTTCCCCTGAGCAAATCTCAGAATTAGCCGGCTTAGCAGGCGACACTTTCACACGCTCTCTATTCACTAAAATACCAAAGTCCTGCTAGCTTATTGTCCTGCTAGCTTATTGATTTCACTCTCTGTCATTTACACGCACATAAACCGACAGACACCGACACACACAAATGCACAAACACACCATGTGACAGACATGCACAATGACAGGGTGATACACACTGACACATTATTTAGATTCCTCTATGGGGAAACCCCATTTAGGAAGGGTGTGTGTTTATACAATGATGGAGTAGAGCTGGGACGATAAACCGAAAATGATCGACACTGACCATACCGATCACTTATCGCAGGCATTTGGCTGATATCGTTCATTACGATAAGTTGCCTATACTAGAGAATTGTGAAGTTTGAAATTAAATAAGTTTGCTAATATGTGTGATTGTTAATGGGACAATTGGTGGCTACAACCATCAAACTAGTAGTAGTAGTTTGATGGATAATTTAAAAAAAACGGTGGTGCACATTCATGTTATAAACACATCGTTATACAGTGCATTCTGAAAGTATTCAGACCCATTAACTTTTTCCACATTTTGTTACGTTACAGCCTTATTCTAAAATTGATTATATTGTTTTTTTCCCTCATCAATCTACACACAATACCCCATAATGACAAAGCAAAAACTGGTTTTTAGAAATGTTTGCTAATTTATTAAAAATACTGAAATATCACATTTACATAAGTATTCAGACCCTTTACTCAGTACTTTGTTGAAGCACCTTTGGCAGCGATTACAGCCTTGAGTCTTCTTGGGTATGACGCTACAAGCTTGGCACACCTTGGCACACCTTCTCTGCAGATCCTCTCAAGCTCTGTCGGGTTGGATGGGGAGCGTTGCTGCACAGCTATTTTCAGGTCTCTCCAGAGATGTTCGATCGGGTTCAAGTCCGGGCTCTGGCTGGGCCACTCAAGGACATTCAGAGACTTGTCCCAAAGCCACTCCTACATTGTCTTTGCTGTGTGCTTAGGGTCGTTGTCCTGTTGGAAGGTGAACCTTCGCCCCAGTCTGAGGTCCTGAGCGGTCTGGAGCATGTTTTCATCAAGGATCTCTCTGTACTTCGCTCCATTCATCTTTGCCTCCATCCTGACTAGTCTCCCAGTCCCTGCCGCTGAAAAACATCCCCACAGCATGATGTTGCCACCACCCTGCTTCACCATAGGGATGGTGCCAGGTTTCCTCCAGACTTGATGCTTGGCATTCAGGCCAAAGAGTTCAATCTTAGTTTCATCAGACCAGAGAATCTTGTTTCTCATGGTCAGAGTCATTAGGTGCCTTTTAGCAAACTCCAAGCAGGCTGTCATGTGCCTTTTACTGAGTAGTGGCTTCCGTCTGGCCACTCTACCATAAAGGCCTGATTGGTGGAGTGCTGCAGAGACGGTTGTCCTTCTGGAAAGTTCTGTCAGTGACCATCAGGTTCTTGGTCACCTCCCTGACCAAGGCCCTTCTCCCCCGATTGCTCAGTTTGGCCGGGCGGCCAGCTCTGGGAAGAGTCTTCGTGGTTCCAAACTTCTTCCATTTAAGAATGATGGAGGCCACTGTGTTCTTGGGGACCTTCTTCAATGCTGCAGACTTTTTTTGGTACCCTTCCCCAGATCTGTGCCTTGACACAATCCTGTCTCTGAGGTCTACGGACAATTCCTTCAACCTCATGGCTTGGTTTTTGCTCTGACATGCACTGTCAACTGTGGGACCTTATATAGACAGGTGTGTGCCTTTCCAAATGTCCAATCAATTGAATTTACCACAGATGGACTCCAATCAAGTTGCAGAAACATCTCAAGGATGATCAATGGAAACAGGACGCGCCTGAGCTCAATTTCGAGTCTCAAAGCAAAGGGTCTGAATACTTATGTAAATAAGACATTTCTGTTTTATATTTTTAATACATTTGCAAACATTTCTAAAAACCTATTTTCGCTTTGTCATTATGGGGTATTGTGTGTAGATTGCTGAGGAAATTGTTTTATTTAATCAATTTTAGAATAAGGCTGTAACATAACAAAATGTGGAAAAGGTCAAGGGGTCTGAATGCTTTCCGAAGGCACTGTATGTATCATTATCACAACAATTCAGGCAATTTATCGCATTATGGATTTTTTGGAGCACTCATTAGATATGACAAGCAGAAACACAAGCATTTCACTGCACCTGCGATAACATCTGAAAATCTGTGTACGCGACAAATAAACGTTGATTTGATTTGACATTTTTCAGATTCACTCAGATTAAATTTTCTTCCAACATTAACATTGTTACATTGCTGTGCAGTATTATATTCTCAGACCACACCACCACACAGAGCTGCTCCTTTGAAGTTGAGCTGTACTCAACACCATCCTCCAGCTACTGCTACTGATATCTGAAACATGTACATTACACATAAGATGTAAAACATTGTTATCTTCTGCAATGAGCATTAATCTCACACTACACTTGACACAGACCAGATAATCCTTACTAAATAAGTTTTCCCCCATGAAATAATATATGGAACGTGTATGGTGTGTGTTGATTGAGGAGGTAGAACAGAGGTGGAGGTGTAAATCCCTCCAACACACACCAGTGGACAGATGAGAGAGAGAGAGAGAGAGAGAGAGAGAGAGAGAGAGAGAGAGAGAGAGAGAGAGAGAGAGAGAGAGAGAGAGAGAGAGAGAGAGAGAGAGAAGTATAGAAGGTCATGACTACTGATCCAAACACATTTCTTCTCGAAAATACATTTGGGACTCACACACACTGTGTCTGGTGCCAGTCTACGTACAATACTTTACACTACGCAGGACTGCCATCTTCTGGACACAGATACTATAGGTGAGCACTAAAGTCTGTTTGTGTGAGAGTGTGTGTGTGTGTGTGTGTGTTTCAAGCTCTAAACCCAACAATGCAGTGATCAATATCAATGTAGTACTAAAAAATAACAAAAGGTAGAACAAAACACACACTAAATAAAAATAAGAAAAACATTGCATAGTAAGGCGCTATATCCAGGGTCAGTTCCAATAGCATATTTACAATGTGCAGGGATACTGGAGTCATAGAAGTAGATTTGTATATGGGTAAGGTTACTAGATACCGCTTGCTGTGCGGAAGAGAACAGTCTATGGTTTGGGTGGCTGGAGTCTTTAACGATTTTCCGGGCCTTCCTTTCACACCGCCTGATATAGAGTGTGTGTGTGTGTGTATGTGTGTGTGCGTGTATGTGTGTGTGTGTGTGCCTGTGTGACTCTAATGTGAACTTCTGTCCACTGAGGCATGATCCATATGTAAGGCTTAGTGGAGGTTGCAATCTGATCATTCTCCTTTGGTTTAAAGTGGGACAAAGTTATTTCCCTCGCTCTCTCTCGTTTCCTCTTCGTCTCCTCTCTCTCTTTCTCTCTCTGTCTTTGCCCTTCTTTTTATTTGGCGGCAGAAAGCAAAGGGCTCCAGTGTCTAAGTCCTTGGCCACTAGTCAGAAACAGCCTGAGTCAGAATGAGAGGAAGAGCGAGGGCATGAAAAGGAGGGAGAGAAAGAATGAGAGAGGGGAAGGTTTGGAGGGTTTTAACAATATTAGTAAACCATAATGGTTTCAAAAGTCAAAACATGGAAATACAGCAGTCATCACTCTTTATGTCAGCTTATCCCCATCCTATACACAAAACAAGAAATGGGAAATAGTCACGCAGAGAAGGCAGAGTTAATGTGAACAAAAAGAAGGCAGGGTTCGTTTTAGACATTTAAAACAGCGTGCTGTTGATTTGTCTGTTTACAAATCACGTTTAATAATGGGAGTATGCGCAGGAATGAGTTCATCATGGCCACAGCTGTGTGTGTGTGAGTGTGTGTGTGTGTGCGCGCTTGCATGCGTTTGTGAGTTTGTGTGCCAGAAACATTATCAATGTGTTTTATCAGCCCAACAGCCAAGCTAGGGGACACGTAAAACACCTGAACAGGATCAGGTCAATGCTTCCCTATACTGGAGGGTCAGTGATGGTGCCATGATGTCTATGGTCAAGACTCACTGGTGCCAGTCCTTACTGGGTCACAGGCAGCTACAGACAGATTTGTATCTGGAAACATGGTTTAGTAGCTTGGTGGGTCAGAGGAAACGTCTACAGAGTTAGGTGTCAGTGTGTCTGGTTGTAAGGAGAAGGTAATGACTACACCAGGTTCCCATGGGGACAGTAGTGGAGCTCTACCGCTGTACTGTCAGACCCTGAACAAGCAAACACCAACACACTGTTGGTCGGTTGACATGGCTACGTCTAACAACGATGGCTACCTCTCACACCTGAGTAAATACGAAGAGTGATAACTCACTAGGTCCCATGGGGCCGAGGACTGAGGACCCTGTCTCTGTCTGTCTGTGTCCGTCCATCCATCTGTCCAACCGCCTTCCTGCCTGCCTGTCCATCCTTCTATCCGTCCTTCTGTCCATTAACCCGCCCATCTGTCTGTCAACAAATCTCTCTGCTGGAAATCAAATAGACCACAGCTTAAGGTTTATGAAAGGTCTATCGTTGTACAGTCATGCACATACAATGTTGAGGTCACTTATCACAGGGTTCTACTAAAGCGTTGTATACAGTACTATGGGTCAGGACCACATGCTTTAGCTGTAATAAGGTAATTGTGTGTTTCCTGCGGTTTGTATACATCTGAGCATGACTACTTATTGTTGCTCAATAACATCACGCTCACTGTGTCTGTCTGCTCGATCCTTGTTTGGTCTGACTCACACACACATGCGCGCTCACACAGAACACAACCACATACACAGGTTGTTTAGTCTGAATCTCTAATCCCTATTACGTCACTGTAGTAAAACAGAAAGGAGATGCCTAGGGCATCCTCCACCACTGCTCAGGCACTGTAAACACACTGTGTCAGGTAATGACTGATTATAATGCATCTAAACAAGGCACACACACACGCATAGGATACACAAATAGGACACACACACATACAGGATTTGATTTGACACACACATGTCTGGAAACACGCAGGACACACACAGCACACACACAAGACACACAGATACACATACACAGGATTTGAGTTGACACACACACACACACACACACACACACACACACACACACACACAAACAGGGCAGGACAGCAACCAGTCCAATAATTCCCCATCACTCTTCTCCCAAATTCTAACTCACAACTCTCAGCACTGTAACACAACATACTCAAGAAGCACCTTCAATAGTACTGACCTAGAAAAGTCAAGGGATTTTCTGGATCCGAGGTGACAAGTTTGGGACCAAAAGGCTCCTGAACAACTTCTATCCCCAAGACATTAGACTGCTGAACAGTTAATCAAATGGCTAACCAGACTATTTGCATTGACCCCCTTTTTCTGCACTGACACTCTTGCACTGGATCTATGCGCACTCACTGGACCCTACCCACACACTCACACATACTACACTGACACTCCAACACACACATACACAGCCACACACTACATACTATCACACACACAAAACACACTCATATTGACGCCACACACACACACAGACACACATTCACACACTTTAACACTCTTCACATACACTGCTGCTACTCTGTTTTTTGTCTATCCTGATTGCCTAGTCACTTTTACACCTACCTACATGTACATATTACCTCAATTACCTCAACTGCCTCGTACCCCTGCACATTGACTCAGTACTGGTACTCATTGTATATAGCCTCATTATTTTATTGTGTTACTGATTCCTTTTTAGTTTTTGCTAAATTTTCTTACTTTTTAACTTTGCATTGTTGGGAAAGGCCTCATAAGCATTTCACTGTAAAGTCTACATCTGTTGTATTCGGCGAATGAGTACTTCTCAGAAAGGTCTTAGGAAGACAGTAGCGATCGAGAAAAAAACACACAAGCTAAAACAACCAGGCCAGTTCATAAGAGGAGACAAACAGCAATAAGAGGCTGGTGAGAGACATGAGCAGAGGAATGTCAGAGTAGCGAGGTAGTGAAAGTATGGTGAGTGGTCCGTGTCTGTGGTTCAGTACAGTAGCCTGAACACACACATTTACACACACACACACACACACACACACACACACACACACACACACACACACACACACACACACACACACACACACACACACACACACACACACACACACACACGCACACACACACACACACAGGGGCTCACTGTGCACGCTTGCACACACACAATCATATGCATGCATGCACACACGCACAAACACACACTGTGGCGTATGCACAGGCAGCACACAGCACACACACACATGCCACACACACGCAGACGCGCATGAAACCAGGTCTCCATTTTTCAACACAGATAGATTGAGAATTTGGGCCGAGATCATTCATGGCTGTATTTGACCTCTCGTTCCAAATATTTCTATATTTGTTGTAGAAAAAATATTCTCTGTTGCATATTCTACCATTGTTTTAGTGATAGGGGTTTAACTGTTGAGAAACTGATGAGAGATGACTCAATAAGTATTTGTGTTTGGTAAAGACCTGGGGGTCTAGGCTTGGAGGTCTGGACAGTGAAGGCACACATCAATGGTTTCTATTTTTGCCAAACAACTCTCTAACATCAGTGTGGCCTCCTTCATTTTACTCAGTCCCAACCCTATACGCTAGAGCATCCCTGCAAGTTACAGCCCCAACCAAAACAGCTCTCTCCCGCTCTCTCCCCCTGGAGACCCTCTCTCCAGCCCAGTCTCTCTCCTAGTCCTAGAGCTTCCACCCCAGCCTCTCTTCCCCTGCCTCAGACCTTCTCACTCAGACAATTTCTCCCATCCCTCTCCAGACATGCAGATGGATGGCGGCCCTGCACAGGAGGCAGACACCATTCTGCACGCCACACACACAAAGGCACACGTCACACGAGCTGGTGGATCTGTCTTACCAGATTTCAACGTCCAACAGGACATCTGGAGCCCACCACACCACCAGACCTTCAGGCTTTAGGAGAGACTATCCAGCCCTGTGACCCAGGGCAGAGACCACATGCTGGGGCAGATAGGGAGCAGCAGCTGGGCTGGATGGCTGGATGTCTGCACCTCAGGGCCTGAAGGCTAGGTCTGGTGGAGCCTGATACTCTGGCCTTCCGTGCAAGTGGACTGCAAATGTCAATTTACGCAAAAAAAATTACTGCACTTTTATCTTTTGGGGTTCTAGTCATGAAATCAATGCAGCCTACTCAATCACTTTTTATAGCTACTGTTTACAGGACTCCTGAGCCGTATACAGCGTTCCTCATTGAGTTCCCTGAATTCCTATCGAACCTCGTAGTCATGGCAGGTAATATTCACATTTTTGGTTACTTCAATATTCACATGGAGTAGCCCACAGACCCACTCCAAAAGGCTTTCAGAGCCACCATCAACTGAGTGGGTTTTGTCCAACATGTCTCGGTACCTACGCATTGCCAAAATCATACCCTGGATCTATATTGAACAAAAATATAAACGCAACATGAAACAATTTCAACGATTTTACTGAGTTACAGTTCATATAAGGAATTCAGTCAATTGAAATAAATTCACTAGGCCCTAATCTATGGATTTCACATAACTGGGCAGGGGCGCAGACATGGGTGGCTCACCCACTTGGGAGCCAGGCTCACCCACTGGTGAGTCAGGGCCAGCCAATCAGAATACGTTTTTCCCCACAAAAGGGCTTTATTACAGACAAAAATACTCTGTTTCATCAGATGTCCAGGTAGCTGGTCTCAGACGATCCCGCAGGTGAAGAAGCCGGATGTGGAGGTCCTGGGCTGGCGTGGATACACGTGGTCTGTGGTTGTGAGGCCAGTTGGACGTACTGCCAAATTCTCTAAAACGACGGCTTATGGTAGAGAAATTAACATTAAATTCTCTGGCAACAGCTCTGGTGGCCATTCCTGCAGTCAGTATGCCAATTGCATGCTTCCTCAAAACTTGAGACATCTGTGGTACTGTGTTGTGTGAAAAAATTATCATGCTGTTTAATCAACTTCTTGATATGCTACACCTGTCAGGTGGATGGATTATCTTGGCAAAGGAGAAATGCTCACTAATAGGGATGTAAACACATTTCTGCACAACATTTAAGAGAAATAAGCTTTGTGTGTGTATGGAACATTTCTGGGATCTTTTATTTCAGCTCATGAAACATGGGACCAACACTTTACGTTTACATTTTTGTTCAGCATAGTTTTGTCCCATAGAATAGATATTGTGGACTATTGGACCACCATCTTGGACTATCCTGGACTATCGGATCACCATCTTATTACATTTGCAATTGCAACAAATAATAATTAGCATAGACCCCAACCAAGGATTATCAAAATCCACACTATAAATTCACGGACGACCCAAAGATTCCTAGATGCTCTTCCAGACTCCCTCCACCTACCCAAGGACATCGGAGTACAAAAATATGTTATACACCTAACTGAGGATCTAAGCTTTGCCTTGCATAATACCCTAGATGCAGTTGCACCGCTAAAAATAAAAATAAATTGTCACAAGAAACTCTAGTTCCATGAAAATACAGAAAATACCTGAGCTCTGAAGCGAGCTTCCAGAAAATTGGAACGGAAATGGTGCTCCACCAAATTGGAAGTTTTCCGACTAGCTTGGAATGACAGTACCGTACAATATCAAAAAGCCCTCACTGCCGCTCGATCAGCCTACTTTCCCAACCTGATTGAGGAGAATAAAAACAATCCAAAATGTATTTTCTATACTGTCGCAAAGCTAACTTCAGCAGTGATGAATTCATGAACTTCTTCGACGAAAAGATCATAATCATTAGTAAACAAATTACAGACTCCTCTTTGAATATGCATATTTCTCCAAAACTGTGCTGATCTGACTGCACAGAACTGCCAGGACCTCGGATCAATGGAGACACTCAAGTTTTTTTATCCTGTATCTCTCGACACATTCACTAAATAGCCATGGCCTCTAAACCTTTCAGCTGCCCCTATTGAACCCTATTCCTACTAAACTACTGAAAGAGCTACTTCCTGTGCTTGGCCCGCCTATGTTGAACATAATAAACGTCTCCCTATGCTCCGGATGTGTACCAAACTCACTAAAAGTAGCATTAATAAAGCCTCTCCTGAGAAAGCAAAAACCGTGACCAGGAACATTTTACAAACTATCGGCCTATATCTAATCTCCCATTTCTCTCTCTCTCTCTCAAAAAAAAGCTGCCATCCTGAAGACAAATGATGTATACCAAACGCTGTAGTCTGAAGGTGAAGGCGGTAAATGACCTTTTAACAGCATCAGACCAAGGCTCTGCGTCTGTCCTCGTGCTCCTAGATCTTAGTGCCACTTTCGACAACATTGATCACCACGTTCTTTTGGAGAGATTGGAAACCTTAATTGGTCTAAGAGGGCAAGTTCTTGCCTGGTTTAGATCTTATATGTCGGAAAGATGTCAGTTTGTCTCTGTGGATGGTTTGTCCTCTGACAAATCAATGGTAAGTTTCAGTGTTAATCAAGGTTCCGTTCTAGGACCACTATTGTTCTCACTATATATGCTACCTCTTGGTGATCTCATTCAGAAACAAAATGTCAACTTTCACTGCTATACAGATGACACACAGCTGTACATTTCGATGAAACATGGTGAAACCCCAAAATTGCCTACCGTGGAAGCCTGTGTTTCAGACATAAGGAAGTGGATGGCAGTAAATATTTTACTTTTAAAATCGGACAAAACAGAGATGCTAGGTCCCAAGAAACAAAGAGATCTGCTGTTGGATCTGACAATGAATCTCGTTGGTTGTATAGTCGACTCAAATAAAACTGTGAAGGACCTCAGCGTTACTCTGGACCCTGATCTCTCTTTTGACGAACATAGCACAAATATTTCAAGAGCAGCTTTGTTCCATCTTCGTAACATTGCAAAAATCTGAATCTTTTGTCAGAAAATTATGCAGAAAATCTCATCCATGCTTTTGTCACTTCAAGATTAGAGTACTGCAATGTTCTACTCTCCAGCTACCCAGATAAGGCACTAAATAAACTAGTGCTAAACACTGCTGCTAGAATCTTGACTAGAACCCCACATTTGTATCATATTACTCCAGTGCTAGCCTCCCTACACTGGCTTCCTGTTAGGGCTGATTTCAAGGTTTTGCTGTTAACGTACAAAGCATTACATGGACTTACTCCTACCCATCTCTCTGATTTCATCCTGCCGTACATACCTACACGTGTGCTATGGTAACAAGACACAGGCCTCCTTATTGTTCCTAGAATGAATAAGCAAACAGCTGGAGGCAGGGCTTTCTCCTATAGAGCTCTATTTTTATAGAATGGTCTGCCTATCCATGTGAGAGATGCAGACTAAGTCTCGACCTTTAAGTCTTTACTGAAGACTCATCTCTTCAGTAGGTCCTATGATTGAGTGTAGTCTGGCCCAGGTGTGCGAAGGTGAACAGCAAAGCACTGGAGTGACGAACAACCCTTGCTCTCTCTGCCTGGCCGGCTCCCCTCACTCCACTGGGATTCTCTGCCTCTGACCCTATTAGGGGGGCTGAAACACTGGCTTGCTCGCTCTCTCCCATGCCATCCCTAGGAGTGGTGCGTCACGTCATGCCAGGCTTTTTTTGCTATACTTGACTTGAGTGGGTTGAGTCACTGACGTGATATTTCTGTCCGGTTTTGTGCCCCTTCGAGTTCGTGCGGTGGGGGAGATCTTCGAGGGCTATACTTGGCCTTGTCTCAGGGTAGTAAGTTTGTGGTCTGTTGATATCCCTTTGGTGGTGTGGTGGCTGTGCTTTGGCAAAGTGGGTGGGGTAATATTCTGCCTGGTTGGCCCTGTCCGGGGGTAACTTTGGATGGGGCCACAGTGTCCCCCCCCCCGTCTCAGTATCTATTCTGCAATAGAATATGTGCCGGTGGGCTAAGGTCAGTCTGTTCTATCTGGTATAATTGTCCTGTGGGATCTTAGGCTCTCTCTCTCTCAGGGGATGGGGTGATGCGTAGATTGTAGAGTTATGGGGTGCAAGGACTGACACTGCACTTATTCATTCTGTTAGCATGCAGGCAGTGTTAGTTACATCACTGCTCTACGATAGTCAAGTCCCTCTCTGCAGGCACTCTGTGAACTTGTTCTCTCTCTCTCTCTCTCTCTCTCTCTCTCTCTCTCTCTCTCTCTCTCTCTCTCTCTCTCTCTCTCTCTCTCTCTCTCTCTCTCTCTCTCTCTCTCTCTCTCTCTCTCTCTCTCTCTCTCTCTCTCTCTCTCTCTCTCTCTCTCTCTCTCTCTTCTCTCTCTCTCTCTCTCTCTCTCTCTCTCTCTCTCTCTCTCTCTCTCTCTCTCTCTCTCTCTCTCTCTCTCTCTCTCTCTCTCTCTCTCTCTCTCTCTCTCTCTCTCTCTCTCTCTCTGATAGTTTGGCCAGTATTCAGTGTGCCTGCAGAGAGGGACTTGACTATCCTAGAGCAGTGATGTAACTAACACTGCCTGCATGCTAACAGAATGACTAAGTGTAGTGTCAGTCCTTGCACCCCATAACTCTACAATCTACGCATCACCCCATCCCCTGTTGATGACACGTGTCTCTCTATGGATCCAGAGAATGTCTAATCATCCAAAAGCCACATAAGTGATACACAATCACAAACAAATATGAGGAGAACATATTGAATATCAAGGCTATACACTACCATTCCCTTACCACATGCTGCAGTGACTAGGGGTCACCCTTACAAAAAAAACATGTACAATTTGCAATTTCACATTAGAAATGTGTTGTTTCACGTGAAACACATTCACATGTGAAAATCACATTTGCAATTTCATATGTGAAAAACTTCCACATGTGATTGTTGTTCGCATGTGAAAGAGAAAATCTAATTTGAAGTTTCACATGTAAGAAAACTCCACATGTGAAAATTGAAGATTGCAGATTCATACGTGGGGGCTGAAATGATGTTCTTCTCCTCACATGTGAAAAGATGGTCATAACATGTTGCAGTAGCAATGTTTTCACTGGTGGAATTAGGGTGACCACATCTAAAAAGCCCAAATGCAGGACAAGGGAATGTTTTTGCGGAACATTCGCTGAAGAGTGTACAGAATAAATTGTTTTGCTTAATGGACTCTCAGAAATCTTGATTAACACATTTACATTTTTTGTCTGGTCTAGTGGTAGCACTGCCAACTCTGGACCACACATGCCCGCTGACGACAGGGTTTTAATCCCGCCCCGGCCATTCCTCACTGTCTATCTCTGTATCTGTCTGGCCCTCTACATTCCGACTATCACTGTCCATAAAACAATAAAATACACTCAACAAATATTGACTCTAAGACATCGGTTGCCAAGTCACGACCCCATGTGGGATCACCTGAAAATGGGGTCGCAGGAGAATTTCCAAAATCCTGAAAAAGGATTTTGGAAAGTGGGCTAGGCTAGGCCCACTAAGCTATGACATGACACACTATTGCAGAGACTTTGATATTACCGGCCGCAATTGATATGGTGAAAACAATGTGTGGGAAGGCAGGGGCACAGAAACTCACATCAATACCTTTGTCAGGTAACACTGTTAAACAAAGAATGTATGCTATTGCTTGCAATCAAGAGGAAACTCTGACTGAACGACTCAAAAACTCCCCAGCTAATGCTCTCCAAATGGACGTTAGCTGTGAGGGCCTAGATGGCCATTGTATGATACACCGAGAGCAACATGCGGCAAAAGAGCTGAGCATATCCACTGCGCGCACGCCTGTTAACAGAACTTTGTGGAGATATGGGATCAGAGCATGACAATGTTCTATTTCACACCAAGGCCTGCTAGTTTTCGAGGGGGAATGTTGGAAAGATTTTTTGCATTGAGAGAGGAACTGTTGTCATTCACAAAAAAAATTAAAAAAAAGACTTCTTGTGTAATTTAAAGAAAATGTGTCTCCTTGCCTATGTAACAGACATATTTGGGAAACTGAACAAACTGAACACAAGCATGCAGGGGAAATACAAAAACATTCTATAGAAGAGTGACTGATCAGTGGATTCAGAGGAAATTATTAAAAGCGAGATAAAGTTTTTCAAAAGCGAACCATGCCCGCTTCCCTTGGCTGGGCATGTTACTAACAGAAAACAGCATCAGTAAGTGTTCCACAGGAGTGATGACTGCTCACCTCCAACGCTTGGAAGAGCACTTTAGGACCTACTTCCCAATCCGTTTGACTGTGATCCTGGGGAAATCGAACAGCTGATCAAGCTGTTATGTGACTGAATGCATTCACGGGTCACTACGGAAAAGTTTTGGGTCCTGACTCGAAGGGAATACACTGCCATCTCCGTCTGAGCATTAATGCCGCATTCAAAACAACTGGGAACTGGGAACTCGGAAATCTCTGACTTCCGACGTCAGTGCGTTCAAGACAACTGGGAATTCTGAAAAAAATTATTTTTGAACGGTCATCCAACTCAGAATTCCAACTCAGGAACTCTGGCCTCTTTCTAGAGCTCCGACTTTCCGACCTAAAGATCACTGATGTCATGATTTGACCTCATATTTTTCAGAGTTCCCAATTGTCTTGAAAGCATCATAAAACTCATGGTACCCTTCGCCAGCTCATATCTGTGTGAAGCTGGATTCAGTGCTCTCGTCTGCATTAAAACTAAATATCGATCCAGGTTGGATGTGACAACAGAGATGAGGTGCACACTGTCAACCACGCCCTCTGACTTTGAGAAGCTCCAACGCGACATGCATCAAGCACACCCATCTCATTAGTGGTGGTGAGATAAGATATATTATGTCAGACTAATTTGCAATTGTCTGTCATAGCCCCACAATAAAAGCATGTGATGTTGAGTTGAGAAGACAATCAGAAATACAGTTAGAATGTTTTTCAATGTAGCTCCATATAAAAAAGTAAACATTGGCTGTTAATTACATACAATTTTCAGATATCAAAATGGGGTCGTGGGCCAAAAAGGTTTGGGAACCCCTGGTCTAAGATTATAGTCTCTAACCTTAGAAAAAGATTATACTGAAGAGACAGCATACTGTACCGGAAAAGTTGAAGTGATATCTTCCCCTTTATCTGCACTGATCATGAAACACTGGATAGGTGAAAGCAACATGCATGAATAATTGTAATTCCTCAGTTATTTCACATTTGTGCAGATGAAGGTAATGAGGCAATGAGAGGAAGCCACTCTAGACTACATCCAAATAGACATAGAGGACAAGAGATAAAGATACAATACTTTAAATGCATGAAACCAGAGAAATTAGAATGTGGTCACTGGTTATCTGGTTGATTCATTTTTGGGTGCAGTTAAGAAAACATCATCTTTCTGAGTTTGCGTCCCAAGTGGCACCTTATTCCCTATGAGTGCAATACTTTTGACCAGAGCCATATAGGCCTTAATCAAAAGTAGTGAACTAAAAAGGGAATAGGGTGCCATTTGGGACTCAGACTCTTCTGACATGATCGAGGTACAGGACATGGAATGTATGGTCTCATCCAGACCTTTTTCTACACATCCACACACACACACACACACACACGGGAACCACTTAATCTATGTACAGGGAGTGTACAGTATGATCCAAATCTTTTCCCCAGATACATGTTCACCTGAAAGATATAACTCACACACACTAAACACGCACGCAGCCAAAGGCACGCACACACCCACTTCAAAGAGACCCATCTCAGCTAGGTTGTCAATCATCTCTTAGCTAAACACTCTCCGACTGAGAGGAAATGATGGCTATTGAATTAGCAGCAAAACAGTCTTAGCACTCACACAGGTAATCACGTTTGATGGCTTTACCAAGCTGACTGCTGAAGCACTCAGGTTGACACACATGCGCACACACGCAAAAGCATACAGAGAGAGAGAGAGAGAGAGAGAGAGAGAGAGAGAGAGAGAGAGAGAGAGAGAGAGAGAGAGAGAGAGAGAGAGAGAGAGAGAGTGAGAAAGCCCCACTGAAACCACTAATCTAATTACCTATTTGACTGGAGGAAGGAAGATGTTGGGCTCAAGTCAAAACCACTAGAAGCAAACATGTAGACACACATGCGCACGCACAAACAGACAAACACACACTGTGATGTGACCAGGGAGTCAACAGTACATGGACCTTGGTGAATGTCCCTCCTCTGTTCCAACCACAGTAACATAGTTGAGTCTCCTTACTTAGTAAGACGAGTCCTTTTCTGTTTATTACAGAAGGAAAATGGTTGTTGGACAGACTTTCCCTAATTCCCTTTTCTTTAGACTTTCATGTTAGTGGTTGTTTGAGGATTACTGAGGAGTTATAATCAAGCCATTTGAGGATTGTTTCATAGTTTAGAACAGTCTGGAAACAAAGGGAGTCTTACTGTACTGCACTGGAAATGGAGAGGGCTTGCAGGGAGGGATTCAAGTGTGTGTGCGTGTGCGTGTGCGTGAATGTGCGTGCGTGTGTGTGCGCGTGTGTGTGTGTGTGTCAGTGAGAGTGAGAGTGGGAGGCCAGAGAGGAGAGTTGACTAAACGCTAGTTTTCATCTCAAAGCCTTTCTCTGGCACACAGAGATAGGTGGGGTCCCCCATCCTTTAAAAGGCCTTAAAACACAACTGATCATCGTTTGATTCCTATCCAGACACACTCTACTGTACACACACAGGGCCTCATCAACACACACACACACACACACACACACATTTGCACACTCACACACTTAAGGTGACTACGAGTGACTCATTAGTATTTAATTATAAACATCAGTATGATAAGGGTGGTACTATCAACTTGAACTATTTAGCCTACAGTAAGCCCATGCCAATAGAAGAGTATTCACCCCCCAAAGAGTAAAAACGAATTAAAACAGAGTAAAGACTTTCATTTTTCTTCAGTGTTTTAACACAAGCTTCCATAACACTAATTATCGTTGGTTTAAACAGAGTACATGGTGATCTCGAGTCATTACATTCTGACTAACACTGACTACATTTACTAGCGAGACAAATGTTATTGGGGGTAGGCGACTACAGTATCCCACAACATTTTGAGAACCGCTTTAGACGTGCCTGTGCTTGTCATACTTGCACTCACATTCAAGCCTAGCCCTACAGAGCTCACCGTCATGTATACAGTTAATAACAGTAAGCACAGTTATTTTATCAGTAAGGTTCCATCTTAGAGCAGCGTTGGAGAAACGTTCGAGTTAAGGACACGGCAAGTGACTACCTGTTTAGCAGCACGTGTCCGACATTGGAAGGTATGTCCATAATCGGTAGACGGTTCTGATTAGGAGGTCCTTGTTTGCATCACAGAGCAGTTCCCAATAAATAATTAAATCCAATTGTTAGATGCTACCACCCCTCTCCAAATCAAAACCAAAAATGGATGGCTATGTTTGCGAGCACATGTCCATTCTAGTTCTTGTCTACTTTTAAGCTCATGTACTGCAATTAAAATACTTTCAAATGCTATTTGGAAAACTGAAAAAACAAGCAAAAATGACCTCAGCCATTATCATCTTGGCTGCTGTAGGTTCATTCACTTCAGTCTACAAAGCTATACAATTGTAATGTTATACCCCTGAAAAGGGGGAAATATGAGAAATTATTCACACTGACACGTAGCATCAGTGACGGTTCAGTCAGTTGTAATGATGAATTGAATAAAAACATAAATTCTTTACATATATAACTATTTTCTCAAATTGTATAGCGTTCACATTTATATTCCTAGTCATTACTAATTAAAATCGGCACAAACAGACATCAATGGAGCATATAGATGATCATATTATCAAATTCACATGAATTATTAGAATATTACTTACAATTCTGTATTAATATCAGTGATGAAGTGGTAAAAAAGGTTGGAAGGAGGTGCTGCAGGGGTTCCGCAATTACTATTATTTTTTATATACGAACACCCTCAGAACAGCCTCAGTTAATCGGGGCAAGGTGTCGAAAGCGTTCCACAGGGATGCTGGCCCATGTTGACTACAACGCTTCCCACAGTTGTGTCAAGTCGGCTGGATGTCCTTTGGGTGGTGGACCATTCTTGATACACACGGGAAACTGTTAAGCATAAAAAACCCAGCAGCTTGACACAAACCAGTGTGCCTGGCACCTAGTACCATGCCCCATTCAAAGGCACTTCAATATTTTGTATTGTCCATTCACCCTCTGAATGACACACACACACAATCCATGTCTCATTGTCTCAAGGCTTAAAAATCCTTCTTTAACCTGTCTCCTCCCCTTCATCTACACTGATTGAAGTGGATTTAATAAGTGACATCAATAACAGATCATAGCTTTCACCTGGATTCACCTGGTCAGTCTATGTCATGGAAAGAGCAGGTGTTCTTAATGTTTTGTACACTCAGTGTAAAAAATATATATTTCATTGGGGAGGGGGGGGGGGGCAATTCAATATTAGGAAGGTGTTCCTAATGTCTGGTATACTCAGTGTATATTGGCCTCTCTGTGAATATTATGTGATGTTATGATAGTCTGCTTCTAGTCTTTTCTAGCCTTCAGCTTGTTAAGGAGGTTTCAGACAGTTATTGGTAAGGTGCACCCCTGCTTGTTGTGGCAATAGTTTAGCCAAGTGACCTACTGAAGGTACTTCTACCTGGCTTTGCCACTTGTGTTCTGATGGGGAGAGTATACCATGTCGGTAGACAGTAGGCCTATTGGTCGCCTGTTTCAGTAAAGCCAAAACCAGATTTTTAGATTGATTTCACTTTGATTTTGGTGTCTTGGAAGAAATAATTATTTGTACATCGTTCATTTTTTTATGTTATTTTGCTGACATTATTATTTATTCTAATCACCGTTACCATTACTATTGTTTTGTGAAAAGCACTAGGCCTATTTTTGCAACTTGTCCTTTGACTCCTGCCTGCCTGTCCGTGAGACATGTCCACTTTTTCACAGAACCTTACTAACGTTCCTCCAACTACACAGACAAAGTCAGGTACGTTTGAGCCTTAAATGTTTGTTTTAACAGAAAGGGTAGAAGTTGCCCTGGCCTTACCAGCAAGGGTATTTGGGGAGATTAATTTAAGAACATAGATGTTAGAGGAAACTCAGAGAAGCACTTTAGTCCCACCTAGTGATGACAACCTCATCCTACTCCAACAGGGAAGTCTAACTGACTCTGTCCAGCAGATGGAAGCAGATACCAACTTCAGACTAAAGATCAGCTCTGACCATAGAGATAGATAGAGGACTGTTGTGCCCAACAGTTTTTTTTAACATGGGCAGCACTATTGAGGACTTTCCCCATTTTGAAGTATGGGTTGAGGAAGGATCACATAATTCCATCCAGGTCACCAGAAGGGATCAGAAAATGAATTGTAATCTTGAGGAAACATTCCATAACTTCAGGTGGCAGTAAATCGCAAACCTTGACTTTATACCTGTTCAAACAACACACTATAGGTTGCAGTGTGCACCCTTTTAAGTTTGTTTGCCAACTCATAGAAGTAGAGAAGAAGAAAATGTACTTCTTCAAATTGGAGATGGCATCAATGGCGCTGCCCTTGTCTAAACATCAGACTGTTACAAAGGTTACTCCATGGATATCTGTCTGAAAGACGTCGCTGTAAAAAAGATGCAATAGTCTCTACAAGCCAGAATGTTGAATACAATGATATTTAAATGTACTTTACCGGTTGTCCATGCTGTTGGTCTTCAAATCTCGGATTCGTAGAGGCTAGCGCTGCCCATGTTCTCATAGACGCTATAATTGGACAGTTACAATGATGTGATGTCTATCTAAGTCTATGGCTCTGACAGAAAATAAGAGGTTAAAGCAAGGTTTGTGGATGGGTGAGTGAGTGAGTGAGTGAGTGAGTGAGTGAGTGAGTGAGTGAGTGAGTGAGTGAGTGAGTGAGTGAGTGAGTGAATGAGTGAGTGAGAGAGTGATTAGTGAGTGAACGAGCGAGCGAGTGAGCGAACGAACACAGTAAATCAAGGAGAGTTAAAAATGTTAGGGTTCAATTGACTCTACTGGAGTTATCTTTACACTCAACAGAGTGATACACTCCCTGGAGTTAGTGTTGATAACTGGAGTTGATTGGAACAGAGTACTTTTAACTCATTAAGAGTAACCAGAGACACAGAATAAAATCTATGGAGTATCCACAGAGGTGGGACGGGCCTAATTGTCATATTTCTCAGCATGTGCTATTGCTGGTTGATTCTTATAATTGTTTGTTTCAATATCTATTATTTCACATGCACATTGATTGTTTCTGATCTTATACGACACAACGATAAGTAAAAAATGTCAAATCAAATCAAATGTTATTTGCCACATGTGCAAATAAAACAGGTGTAGGTAGACCTAACAGTGAAATGCTTACTTACAAGCCCTTAACCAACAATGCAGTTTTAAGAAAATTAAGTGTTAAGTAAAAAATAGATAAGTAAAAAATAAAAATAACAAATAATTAAAGAGCAGCAGTAAAATAAAATAACAGTAGGGAGGCTATATACAGAGGGTACCGGTACAGAGTCAATGTGCGGGGGCATCGGTTAGTGGAGGAAATATGTACATGTGGGTAAAGTTAAAGTGACTATGCATAGATAATAAACAGAGTAGCAGCAGCGTAAAAGAGGGGGTGGGGTGGGGTGGGGGTGACAATGCAAATAGTCCGGGTAGCCATGATTAGCTGTTCAGGAGTCTTATGGCTTGGGGGTAGAAGATGTTAAGAAGCCTTTTGAACCTAGAGTTGGAGCTCTGGTACCGCTTGACGTG
Source organism: Coregonus clupeaformis (assembly GCF_020615455.1). NCBI lineage: Eukaryota > Metazoa > Chordata > Actinopteri > Salmoniformes > Salmonidae > Coregonus > Coregonus clupeaformis. Next base: position 79,785,367 of record NC_059192.1, read on the forward strand.
CGGTAGCAGAGAGAACAGTCTATGACTAGGGTGGCTTGAGTCTTTGACAATTTTTAGGGCCTTTCTCCGACACCGCCTGGTATAGAGGTCCTTGATGGCAGGAAGCTTGGCCCCAGTGATGTACTGGGCCGTACACACTACCCTCTGTAGTGCCTTATGGTTAGAGGCCGAGCAGGATGCTCTCGATGGTGCAGCTGTATAACTTTTTGAGGATCTGAGGACTCATGACAAATCTTTTCAGACTCCTGAGAGGGAATAGGCTTTGTTGTGCCCTCTTCACGACTGTCTTAATGTGTTTGGACCATGATAGTTTGTTGGTGATGTGGACACCAAGGAACTTGAAGCTCTCAACCTGTTCCACTACAGCCCCGTCGATGGGAATGGGGGCGTGCTCAGTCCTCTTTTTTTTCCTGTAGTCCACAATCATCTCCTTTGTCTTGATCACGTTGAGGGAGAGGTTGTTATCCTGGCACCACATGGCCAGGTCTCTGATCTCCTCCCTATAGGCTGTCTCATTGTTGTCGGTGATCAGGCCTACCACTTTTGTGTCATCTGCAAACTTAATGATGGTGTTGGAGTCGTGCCTGGCCATGCAGTCATAGGTGAACAGGGAGTACAGGAGGGGACTGAGCACGGACCCCTGAGGGGCACCCGTGTTGAGGATCAGGGTGGCAGATGTGTTGTTACCTACCCTTACCACCTGGGGGCAGCCCGTCAGGAAGTCCACGATTCAGTTGCAGAGGGAGGTGTTTAGTCCCAGGGTCCTTAGCTTAGTGATGAGCTTTGAGGTCACTATGGTGTTGAACACTGAGCTGTAGTCAATGAATAGCATTCTCACGTAGGTGTTCCTCTTGTCCAGGTGGGAAAGGGCAGTGTGCAGTGCAATAGAGATTGCATCATCTGTGGATCTGTTGGGGCAGTATGCAAATTGGAGTGGGTCTAGGGTTTCTGGGATAATGGTGTTGATGTGAGCCATGACCAGCCTTTCAAAGCACTTCATGGCTACAGACGTGAGTGCTACGGGTCGGTAGTCATTTATGCAGGTTATCTTAGTGTTCTTGGGCACAGGGACTATGGTGGTCTGCTTGAAACATGTTGGTATTACAGACAGTCAGGGACATGTTGAAAATGTCAGTCCTGGTAATCCGTCTGGCCCTGTGGCCTTGTGAATGTTGACCTGCTTAAAAGTCTAACTCACATCGGCTACGGAGAGCGTGATCACATAGTCATCCGGAACAGCTGATGCTCTCATGCATGCTTCAGTGTTGCTTGCCTCGAAGCGAGCATAAAAGTGATTTAGTTCGTCTGGTAGGCTTGTGTCACTGGGCAGCTCGCGGCTGTGCTTCCCTTTGTAGTCTGTAATATTTTGCAAGCCCTGCCACATCCGACGAGCGTAGGAGCCGGTGTAGTATGATTAAATCTTAGTCGTGTATTGACTCTTTGCCTGTATGATGGTTCGTCGGAGGGCATAGCGGGACTTCTTATAAGCGTCCGGGTTAGAGTCCCGCTCCTTGAAAGCGGCAGCTCTACCCTTTAGCTCAGTGCGGATGTTGCCTGTAATCCATGGCTTCTGTTTGGGGTATGTACATACGGTCACTGTGGGGACGACGTCATCAATGAAGCCAGTGACTGATGTGGTGTACTCCTCAATGCAATCGGAAGAATCCCGGAACATATTCCAGTCTGTGCTACCAAAACAGTCCTTTAGCTTAGCATTTGCGTCATCTGACCACTTCCTTATTAACTGAGTCACTGGTTTTTACTGCTTTAGTTTTTGCTTATAAGCAGGAATCACGAGGATAGAATTATGGTCAGATTTGCCAAATGGAGGGCGAGGGAGAGCTTTGTACGCGTCTCTGAGTTTTTTTCCCTCTGTTTGAGGTTGAAATTAGGTAGAACAAATTTAAGTTTCCCTGTATTAGATAAAATTACAGTCAATTAGTGTCCCCGGCCACTAAGAGCGCTGCCTCTGGATGAGCGTTTTCCTGTTTGCTTATGGCCTTATACAGCTCATTGCGTGCAATCTTAGTGCCAGCATCGGTTTGTGGTGGTAAATAGACAGCTACGAAAAATATAGAAGAAAACTCTCTTGGTAAATAGTGTGGTCTACAGCTTATCATGAGATACTCTACCTCAGGTGAGCAAAACCTCGAGACTTCCTTAGTATTAGATTTCGTGCACCAGCTGTTGTTTACAAATATACACAGACCACCACCCCTTGTCTTACCGGAGTCAGCCATTCTATCCTGCCGTTGTAGAGTATATCCCGCCAGCTGTATGTTATCCATGTCGTCGTTCAGCCACGACTCGGTGAAACATACGATATTACAGTTTTGAATGTCCCGTTGGTAGGATATCCTTGATCTCGTCCATTTTGTTTTCCAATGATTGTACGTTGGTTAATAGGACTGATGGAAGAGGCAGATTACTTGCTCGCAGTCGGATCCTTACAAGGCACCCCGACCTACATCCACGATATCTCTGTCTCTTTCTCATGCCAATGACAGGGATTTGGGCCTTGTTGGGTGTCTGTAGAATATCCTTCGCGTCCAACTTGTTGAAAAAAAATCTTTGTCTAATACGAGGTGAGTAATCACTGTCCTGATATCCAGAAGCTCTTTTTGGTCATAAGAGACGGTGGCAGAAACATTATGTACAGAATAAATTACAAATAATGCGAAAAAACACACATAATAGCACAATTGGTTAGGGGGCCGTAAACTTCACTAATATCACTAAACTAATTCAATCTGTAAGTGGTTAGATTAATTGCAACTGTTACTAAGATGGTTGTTCAAGTTTACATGCTGTACGTGTCAGGGTGACGTGTATGCGGTAAACGAAGTCAAGCGCAGGACACCGAGCTACTGGCAGACGTACTTTACTGAACACAGTAATCAAAGTACAAAACAAACCTCCTAACAGGGAGGAACAATAACTCGCACACAAATGCAACTGCCGACCTAACGAAAAACAATCACACACAATACACCATTAGAGACAGGGGGTTATAAAGGGAATACAATGCAACATAATTGGAAACAGGTGTAAACAATAAAGACCAAACAAGACAAACACCGAAACATAGATCAGTAGCAGCTAGTACTCCGGGGACGACGAACGCCGAAGCCTGCCCGAGCAAGGAGGAGGAGCAGCCTCGGCTGAATCCGTGACAGTACGTCAGGGCTGTCCAACCCTGCTCCTGGAGAGCTACCCTTCTGTAGGTTTTCAATCCAACCCCAGTTGTTACTGACCTGATTCAGTTTATCAGGCAGCTAATTATTATAATCAGGTGTGCTAGACTAGGGTTGGAGCAAAAGCAAAAACCTAGAGTACGGTAGCTCTCAAGGAACAGGGTTGGAGGGCCCTGATGTATTTGTCTTTGTATTTATTAGGGATCCCCATTAGCTGCTGCCACTCTTCCTGGGGTCCAAACACTTATATTACATCTCAAGACATCCGTCAAGAAGCTTGGTCGCAAATTACTACGGTTTGCAACTGCACATGGGGACAAAGATCGTACTTTTTGGAGAAATGTGCTCTGGTCTGATAAAACAAAAATAGAACTGTTTGGCCATAATGACCATCAAGATGGCGTAGCAGTGCGGTCGTGGTTTTATTCTGTGTTCTAGTGTATATATCCAGTTTCTTGTTTTTTTGTCTATTTTGTATATATTTCTCAATTTTACTTTTCATTCTTTAACTAAATATACTTTTTTAACTAAATATACTTTCCCAACGTGGAAAGGATTCTATTATTTCTTTATAACTTTCATCAAGAACCTTAAGCTGAAACTAGTCTAGCTGCAACTGAATGGCTACTTGCTATTAGTCACCGTTAGCGTCTTCACCATTTTCAGTGGCCTACACTATCCACCAGCCAGCTCTAGCCTGGACAATTCATTGGCCAGTCTGCAAAGCGTGCTATCGACCCAGAGCATATCGGACTTTCTGCCGGAATCACTGGACCCTAGCGCCGGATCATCGCAACCAGCTAGCTGCAACCTGTTGTTGGCTAATTACCATTGCCCCATAGCAAGCACCAGTTAGCCTTGAGCTAGCCTCAGGCCCATCTCCCGGCTATCCACCTCTCTGTCAACCGGACGGGACCTCCTAGTGTTGACACTGAGCCCCGCCGATCCAACACGACTGGTTTGCCGATGAAATCGTCTGATGTGGTTTCAACAGGCTTCCCGTTGCGACGACCACGAAGATCCATCTGCTAGCCCCGGCCCGCTAGCACACGCAAACTACAACTGTGCTTCCTGCTAGCTGTGCTGAAGCACCAATTTGAACTGCTCTCGGACTCACATATTGCTGTTCACTGGACCTTATGATCACTCAGCTGCACAGCTGATGCCTGCTGGACTGTTCCTTTACACGGTACCCTGTACTGTTTATTCTGTTTAGCCTCAGCCCAAACTTTATCGCTATTACCAGTTGTTGTCTTAGCTCTCTCTAATAACACCTGTGATTGCTTTATGCCTCTCTCCCATGTCAATATGCCTTGCCTATTGCTGTTTGGGTTAGTTCTTATTATACAATTTCACTGTAGAACCCCAAGTCCCTCTCAAACTGCCTCAAATAGTTCCTTTGTTCCACCCCCCATACACGCCGAGACCGGCTCAATCGGTGCCTCCAGTGATGCTATCTCTTTCATTGTTACCCAACGCTTAGGTTTACCTCAACTGTACTCATATCCTTCCATATCCTTTTCTGTACATAATGCCCTGAATCTTTTCTACAACGCCCGGAAATCTGCCCCCTTTATTCTCTGTACCCAACGCACTAGAAGACCAGTACTTAAAGCCTTTAGTCATATCCTTATTCTACTCCTCCTCTGTTCCTCTGGTGATGTAGAGGCTAACCCAGGCCCTGCAGCCCCCAATATCACTCCTACTCCCCAGGAGCTATCATTTGTTGACTTCTGTAACCGTAAAAGCTTTGGTTTTCTGCACTCCTTCTAAGTTTGAGTTATTCACTGCGTTAGCACACTCCGCCAACCCTGATGTTCTAGCAGTGTCTGAATCCTGGCTTAGGAAGGCCACCAAAAATTCTGAAATTTCCATCCCCAACTATAACATTTTCCGTCTAGATAGAACTGCCAAAGGGGGTGGTGTTGCAATCTACTGTAGAGATAGCCTACAGAGCTCTATCATACTATCCAGGTCTGTGCCCAAACAGTTTGAGCTTCTACTTCTAAAAATCCACCTTTCCAGAAATAAGTCTCTCACTGTTGCCGCTTGCTACAGACCCCCCTCAGCCCCCAGCTGTGCCCTGGACACCATATGTGAATTGATTGCCCCCCAATCTATCCTCAGAGTTCGTACTGCTTGGTGACCTAAATTGGGATATGCTTAACACCCCGGCCATCCTACAATCTAAACTAGATGCCCTCAATCTCACACAAATTATCAACGAACCTACCAGGTACAACCCTAAATCCGTAAACATGGGTACCCTCATAGATATCATCCTGACTAATTTACCCTCTAAATACACCTCCGCTGTCTTCAACCAGGATCTCAGCGATCACTGCCTTATTGCCTGCGTCCGTCAGTAGAGGATGCCTGGTTGTTCTTTAAAAGTAATTTCCTCTCAATCTTAAATAAACATGCCCCATTCAAAAAATACAGAACTAAGAACAGATATAGCCCCTGGTTCTCCTCAGACTTGACTGCCCTTGACCAGCACAAAAACATCCTGTGGCGTACTGCATTAGCATCAAATAGCCCCCGCGATATGCAAATTTTCAGGGAAGTTAGGAACCAATATACACAATCAGTTAGGAAAGCAAAGGCTAACTTTTTCAAACAGAAATGTGCATCCTGTAGCACTAACTCCAAAAAGTTTTGGGACACTGTAAAGTCCATGGAGAATAAGAGAACTTCCTCCCAGCTGCCCACTGCACTGAGGCTAGGAAACACTATCACCACCGATAAATCTACAATAATCGAGAATTTCAACAAGCATTTTGCTACGGCTGGCCATGCTTTCCACCTGGCTACCACTACCCCGGCCACCAGCTCTGCACCCTCCGCTGCAACTTGCCCATGCCCCCCCGCTTCTCCTTCACACAAATCCAGACAGCTGATGTTCTGATAGAGCTGCAAAATCTGGACCCCTACAAATCATCTGGGCTAGACAATCTGGACCCTTTCTTTCTAAAACTAGCCGCCGAAATTGTCGCAACCCCTATTACTAGCCTGTTCAACCTCTCTTTCGTAACGTCTGAGATCCCCAGAGATTGGAAAGCTGTTGCGGTCATCCCCCTCTTCAAAGGGGGTGACACTCTAGATCCAAACTGTTACAGACCTATATCCATCCTGCCCTGCCTTTCGAAAGTTTTTGAAAGCCAAGTTAACAAACAGATCACCGACCATTTCGAATCCCACCGTACCTTCTCCGCTATGCAATCTGGTTTCCGAGCTGGTCATGGGTGCACTTGAGCCACACTCAAGGTCCTAAATGATATTATAACCGCGATCGATAATAGACAGTACTGTGCAGCCGTCTTCATCGACCTGGCCAAGGCTTTCGACTCTGTCAACCACCGCATTCTTATTGGCAGACTAAATAGCCTTGGTTTCTCAAATGACTGCCTCGCCTGGTTCACCAACTACTTCTCAGATAGAGTTCAATGTGTGAAATCGGAGGGCCTGTTGTCTGGACCTATGGCAGTCTCTATGGGGGTGCCACAGGGTTCAATTCTTGGGCAGACTCTTTTCTCCGTGTATATCAATGATGTCGCTCTTGCTGCTGGTGACTCTCAGATCCACCTCTACGCAGACGATACCATTTTGTATACATCTGGCCCTTCATTGGACACTGTGTTAACAAACCTCCAAATGAGCTTCAATGCCATACAACACTCCTTCAGTAGCCTCCAACTGCTCTTAAACACTAGTAAAACTAAATGCATGCTCTTCAATCGAACGCTGCTGGCACCCGCCCACCCGACTAGAATCACTACTCTCGACGGGTCTGACCTAGAGTATGTGGACAACTACAAATACCTAGGTGTCTGGTTAGACTGTAAACTATCCTTCCAGACTCACATTAAGAATCTCCAATCCAATTTTAAATCTAGAATCGGTTTCCTATTTCGCAACAAAGCCTCCTTCACTCATGCAGCCAAACATGCCCTCGTAAAAAACTGACTGTCCTACTGATCCTTGACTTCGGCGATGTCATTTACAAAATAGCCTCCAACACTCTACTAAGCAAATTGGATGTAGTCTATCACAGTGCCATCCGTTTTGTCTCCAAAGCCCCATATACTACCCACCACTGTGACCTGTACACTCTTGTTGGCTGGTCCTCACTACATATTCGTCGCCAAACCCACTGGCTCCAGGCCATCTATAAATAACTGCTAGGCAAATCCCCGCCTTATCTTAGCTCATTGGTCACCATAGCAACACCCACCCGTAGTATGCGCTCCAGCAGGTATATCTCACTGGTCATCCCCAAAGCCAACACCTCCTTTGGCCGCCATTCCTTCCAGTTCTCTGCTGCCAATGACTGGAACAAATTGCAAAAATCTCTGAAGCTGGAGACACTTATCTCCCTCACTAACTTTAAGCATCAGTTGTCAGAGCACCTTACCGATCACTGCACCTGTACACAGCCCATCTGAAATTAGCCCGCCCAACTACCTCATCCCTATATTGTTATTTATTTTGCTCATTTGCACCCCAGTATCTCTATTTGCACATCATCTCTTGCACATCTATCATTCCAGTGTTAATACTAATTGTAATTATTTTGCACTATAGCCTATTTATTGACTTACCTCCATAACTTGCTACATTTGCACACACTGTATATATATTTTCTGTTGTATTTTTGACTTTATGTTTTGTTTTACCCCATATTTAACTCTGTGTTGTTGTTTTTAATCGCACTGCTTTGCTTTATCTTGGCCAGGTCGCAGTTGTAAATGAGAACTTGTTCTCAACTGGCTTACCTGGTGTGATGTCACGAGAGGCTACACAGCTTTCAGCGGGATTGCTCAAGTAGTGCAAGGAGACCAGGTTCAACCAAAACAAGGATTTTATTAAAGGTCTTGGGAAACTAACGAAAGTATAACACAATTCTGTTCTCTGGTGGCTCTTTAAGGGTTAACAGTTCAGGGATGTCTCTTCCACATCCAAAATCATAACTCTCCCTCGCTCAAATAACTTTTCCCCAGTCTTACTGTATTCCACGTTGCAGCTAGTGGCCAACCCAGCAAAACGTCCTTCCAAATGTCCCACACGTATTTCCACAGGTGCATATATCCAAAGGTGAGTATTTCCCAAAGGTAAGTATCTCCAAATCCTTATATTCCTCATGGAAGTGGACGTGCAGCACTCTTGTCCTCCAGAGAGCCCAGGTTGGAGACTGTGTTTCTTCACCCCCCACACACCCTCTCAGTGTGTCTCTTCCCTTCCCAACCCTTCAGCTCATCAGCTCCTGATTTGTTTCAGCTGCGTGGGAAGATTGGCCATAGAGGGGTGGAGTTCCCGACCATACCAGCAGATGGAGCCATAGCTGTCTGGGTTTGCAGCCACCTCAGGGGATGTAACGTCCCTCCAGGACACAGCCTCTCGTGACATCCACATCCCCCTCCCTCGGGACCGACGTCCTCGTCGGGTAAAGGCAGCGAAGAAGGCATCACGCCGGGAGAGGGCGTCCGCATTGCCGTGGTGCTTGCCAGCCTGCTCTCTCTTCAACTCCTCCACCTCTAGGACCAGGGACTCAGCCTCCTGTTGTCTCTCCTTGAGTTTCTTACTGAACGCATCAGCCTTGGTTTTAGCAGAGTTTAGCTTCTGTTGAGCAGCTTTCAGTTCCTTCTCTCTCTCTGCCTCCGCATTCTTCATCTTGTTCTCCAACACCTTGTACTTCTCCTCTGCCTTCTTCTGGACCTCCTTACTACTGCGCAGGGTCTCCTCACACTCCTCGATGGTCCTGCGCAGCCTCTCCAGCTCCTCCTGTTGCTTAGGGAAGGAGCTCTGTTGGAGTTTAGCCTGGAGGATATCTAACTCTTCTGTCTTCATGTCTAACTGTTGCTTTAACAAACGATACCTCTCAGCGGTCCCCTTCAGACCAGACAGTTCTTTGTCCAGATTCTGTAGCTCCGTCTCTGTGTCGGTCTGGGCACCTGCCATCCCTATCAGAGCCCGGGCGGGAGTGAGCAACTCGGAGGATTGCACCGGAGCCTTCCCAGGATGAGTCTTGCCTCTCCGTTTCCGAGGTACTCGGGTTATCTTCTCCTGAGACTCTCTCCAGAGTGGGTAAAAGGCTGGGCAGTCTCGTCCAATGAGGACAGGGACGGGGAGGGAATCAACCACCCCCGCCGTCGTGTGTATGGTTCCCCGTGTGCTGGTCATTGTAAGTTCAGTAATGGGGTATTCTCTGGTGTCCCCATGGACACAGGAAACTGGGAGGACTTTCCCCGGGGTCAGACACGTTGGGCCCACCAAATCCTTACGCACCAGGGTGGCCCGGCTACCAGAATCCAGTAAGGCCTCCACATCATGGTGATTCACAGTTACCGGGCAGGTGGGGGGTCGATCTGGGCCGCCATCTACGACTCCCAAGAGCGAGGCAAAACGATGTGTGGGTGCTGAGCTGGAGGACTCCGCAGTGGGCATAGGTTCATCGGCTGGTTTCCCACACTGCCAGGAGATATGTCCCATCTCCCCACACCGGTAACACTGTCGAGGTTCCCCATCCTGGTGTACTCTTCTTGGACCCGCCTGGTTTCTGGCTCCCCCTGGAGCCGGGATAAGTCCTGACGCGGCTGGGTTCGAGACCTTGGGGTCCTTTGGACGGGTTCTTCCCATTTGTGGTGGGGCCGCACTCCTGGGGTCTTTTCGGGAAGCATTCAGCATCTCCGCTGTGGCCTGGTACTTTTCCACAGCTTCCACGGTCAGATCAGCCGTGGTCAAGGCCTGTTGACTGATGAACCGTTTTGCCTCATAAGGCAGGGCGCGTAGGTAACGATCCACCACAACGGCCTCCACCACCGCCGCTGCTGTATTCCTCTGCGGATCCAGCCATTTCCCTTGCGATTCGGACAAGTTCATGCATCTGCGCCCGAGGAGGTTGGTCTGGTTGGAAGGTCCAACTGTGAAAGCGCTGGGCCATACCAAACTTTGTGAGTCCATATCTGCTGAGGATCTCAGACTTCAGGGCATCATAGTCAGTAACCTGGTCAGGGCCCAGGTCCCGGACAGCATTCAGCGCTTCCCCGGTTAGAAAGGGGGCTAACAGACCAACCCACTGTTGCTTGGGCCAGGCTTCCCTAGTGGCCGTGGCCTCAAATGCATGCAGGTATGCCTCAATGTCATCGGTAGCTCCCATCTTAGATATAAAGTCACTTGCCTTTATTGGGCGGGTATTTTGGACCACCCTCTGTCTCTGCAACTGCAATTCCTCTGCCTTCAGAAGGTTGGCTTTCTTTTGCTCCTCCAAGAGAGCCACGTTTGCTTGCATCTGGGCTTGCTGGCCAGCAACAAGGGCTTTCAATATGTCCTCCATTTCAGTCGGCGGGGAGCCTACGGCCAACTTGGAAAACTGGGTGATCAAACCTTCGGTATCCTCCTCTGACATGCACTATTAACGCTTGAGCGTGCCCGTATTCTCCACCATCTGTGATGTCACGAGAGGCTACACAGCTTTCAGCGGGATTGCTCAAGTAGTGCAAGGAGACCAGGTTCAACCAAAACAAGGATTTTATTAAAGGTCTTGGGAAACTAACGAAAGTATAACACAATTCTGTTCTCTGGTGGCTCTTTAAGGGTTAACAGTTCAGGGATGTCTCTTCCACATCCAAAATCATAACTCTCCCTCGCTCAAATAACTTTTCCCCAGTCTTACTGTATTCCACGTTGCAGCTAGTGGCCAACCCAGCAAAACGTCCTTCCAAATGTCCCACACGTATTTCCACAGGTGCATATATCCAAAGGTGAGTATTTCCCAAAGGTAAGTATCTCCAAATCCTTATATTCCTCATGGAAGTGGACGTGCAGCACTCTTGTCCTCCAGAGAGCCCAGGTTGGAGACTGTGTTTCTTCACCCCCCACACACCCTCTCAGTGTGTCTCTTCCCTTCCCAACCCTTCAGCTCATCAGCTCCTGATTTGTTTCAGCTGCGTGGGAAGATTGGCCATAGAGGGGTGGAGTTCCCGACCATACCAGCAGATGGAGCCATAGCTGTCTGGGTTTGCAGCCACCTCAGGGGGATGTAACGTCCCTCCAGGACACAGCCTCTCGTGACATCACACAGGTTAAATAAAGGTGAAATATAAAATAAATGAAATAAAATCGTTATGTTTGGAGGAAAAAGGGGAAGGCTTGCAAGCCGAAGAACACCATCCCAACCGTGAAGCTCGGGGGTGGCAGCATCATGCTGTGGGGGTGCTTTGCTGCAGGAGAGACTGGTGCACTTCACAAAATAGATGGCATCATGAGGAAGGACAATTATATGGATATATTGAAGCAACATCTCAAGACATCCGTCAGGAAGTTCAAGCTTGGTCGCAAATGAGTCTTCCAAATGGACAATGACCCCAAGCATACTTCCAAAGTTGTGGAAAAATTGTTTAAGGACAACAAAGTCAAGGTATTGGAGTGGCCATCACAAAGCCCTGACCTCAATCCTATGTGTGGGCAGAACTGAAAAAGTGTGTGCGAGCAAGGAGGCCTACAAACCTGACTCAGTTACACCAGCTCTGTCAGGAGGAATGGGCCAAAATTCACCCAACTTATTGTGGGAAGCTTGTGGAAGGCTACACGAAACGTTTGACCCAAGTTAAACAACTTAAAGACAATGCTACCAAATACTAATTGAGTGTATGTAAACTTCTGACCCACTGGCAATGTGATGAAAGAAATAAAAGCTTAAATAAACAATTCTCTCTACTAGTATTCTGACATTTCACATTCTAAAAATAAAGTGGTGATCCTAACTGACCTAAGACAGGGAATTGTTACTAGGATTAAATGTCAGGAATTGTGAAAAACTGAGTTTAAATGTATTTGGCTAAGGTGTATGTAAACTTCCGACTTCAACTGTATCTACAACACAAAATGTATGGGAATACTATACATACAGCACCAAAAATGTAGGCTATGCATTGCATTTGTATTGGATGTGAAAATCTGATGTACATCAGTGACATCACTCATTCCCTCAGCCAATTGTCACTCACAAACTGACAAACTAGGCTCTTGCTGTATCAGTTGCCTTTGAGCTGTGTCTGTTATTTTGCAGAAGGTTGCTGGTTCTTGTCCTGCTTGGGGCATAACAAAATACAGTCCGTTACTCATTCACTGTACTGTGAGTGATTTTGGATAAAATTGTCTGAAGTGGCATGTATTATTACATTATATGCATGAACGGAAATGTATATGCGAGACCAGAAATCGGCTTGGGCATTTCTAACACGCCGGCCCATTTTGCCCCTTGAGGCCCCATTATTAGCCAAATAATGATCATTCTGCAAAACCCCCAATTAAAGGGATACTTTAGTATTTTGTCAATGAGGCCCTTTATCTACTTCACCAAAGTCAGATGAACTCGTAGATACCATTGAAGGAAATTGCTAACTAGTGCAATTGCTAACTAGCAGATGCTAGCAGAAACCCATAGACTTCCAATCATTGTGCTAACACTAGTTAGCATTGGCTCGCAAAACTACTTCTAACTTCCTTCATACTGGACACAGAGACGTGAAAATGGTATCCACAAGTTCATCTGACTCTGGGAAAAGCATTTAAAGGGACTCATTGACAAAATCCCAAAGTATCCCTTTAAGATGGACCAGCCCATCTGGTATTTTCCCAAACTGCCCTACGGCTAGACCATTTTCTGATTTGAACAGCATAGAAGTGGATAAAATTGTCTATTAAGTGGCAGTTATTATAATTTTTATTTTTTATTTTAGCATACCAGTATCATGTCAGTATCATGTTCATGCTACTGTAGATCATGGCACAGACCAGGACAGACTTGGCTCTGTCTTACATCTCAAACTGTACTATACTGCTGTAACTCAGCAATCAGTTGTTAAATAGAGGTCAATGTTCAAATACTGAGGTCAATGTTCAAATACTGTGGCAAATGAAATGTACTGACACGTCACTAATACCTGGTTGGATTCTAACATAACTTTTTACAGTACGTAACTTGAACTTCTTGTAAATTATGCATATTCATTTTAAAGGGAGACTGGGTTAGACTTTGGCGTTATGCCATAGGATATTTTAGTTACAACATACTGCATCTCAAATAGCATTTAATTAAATAACTTGAATGTATTAATTTTAAGGGGTTATATTTGTGTTTCAGGGTGGAAGCTCATGCTGTGACTTTCATATCAAATCAATTGAGGGGGTGGTTTATGGGGCAATTTCAGTGCCAACAGAAACTGTATTTACATTTTTATTTAGATATTGCATTTGAATTCAGTATTTTAGAATTTGTAATGCACAAATTGAATCGATAAATGTGACTTGTATTTCATGATTTGAAACTAAATTGAATGAATATTGCATTCAGTTTTAAAATTCAATTTCAATTTAATTGAAAATTCAAATTCAATATTTATATATTCAGTTTCAATATGGTAGATATAGCGTTTTTTGTTTGTGTATGAAGTTTACAAACTATAATTTACTATCTACGATGTTCACAGGACGCGCAGGACACGTTAGAAGGAAGTGTGACAAAAATCACAATTTGGCCCCCATAAGAATATAGTTGAAAAGCCCTGTCATAGCCCTTCTAAGGATAGTTTTCCACTCCCTATTTAATCTTGCTATTGTGACTGACTGGGTTTTAACCCAGGTCTCCTGGGTGCCACAAGACTGTGTTAGGCCACTTAGCTAAAGCTCATATACAGTGCATTCGGAAAGTATTCAGACCCCTTGATTTTTCCCACATTTTGTTATGTTACAGCCTTATTCTAAAATGTATAAAATTATTTTTTTCTTCATCAATCTATACACAATACCCCATAATGACAAAGCAAAAACATGTTTTTAAATTTTTTTGCAAATGTATTCAAAATAAAAAAAATGGAAACATTACATTTATGTAGGTATTCAGACCCTTTACTCAGTACTTTGTACTGTCATACTCAGTACTCAGTATGACGCTACAAGCATGGCACACCTGTATTTGGGGAGTTTCTCCCATTCTTCTCTGCAGATCCTCTCAAGCGCTGTCAGGTTGGATGGGGAGTGTCGCTGCACAACTATTTTCAGTTCTCTCCAGAGATATTAGATCGGGTTCAAGTCCGGGCTCTGGCTGGGCCACTCAAGGATATTCAGAGACTTGTCCCGAAGCCAATCCTGCGTTGTCTTGGCTGTGTGCTTAGGGTAGTTGTTCTGTTGGAAGGTGAACCTTCGACCCAGTCTGAGGTCCTCAGCACTCTCGAGCAGGTTTTCATCAAGGATCTCTCTGTACTTTGCTCCATTCATCTTTCCCTCGATCCTGACTAGTCTCCCAGTCTCTGCTGCTGAAAAACATCCCACTGCCACCACCATGCTTCACTGTAGGGATGGTGCCAGGTTTCCTCCAGACGTAGTGCTTGGCATTCAGGCCAAAGAGTTCAATCTTGGTTTCATCAGACCAGAGAATCTTGTTTCTCATGGTCTGAGAGTCTTTTAGGTGCCTTTTGGCAAACTCAAGCGGGCTGTCATGTGCCTTTTACTGAGGAGTGGCTTCGGTCTGGCCATTCTACCATAAAGGCCTGATTGGTGGAGTGCTGCAGAGATGGTTGTCCTTCTGGAAGGTTCTTCCATCTCCACAGAGGAACTCTGGAGCTCTGTCAGAGTGACCATCGGGTTCTTTGTCACCTCCCTGACCAAGGCCTGTCTCTCCTGATTGTTCAGTTTGGCCGTGCGACCAGCTCTAGGAAGAGTGTTGGTGGTTCCAAACTTCTTCCATTCAAGAATGATGGAGGCCACTGTGTTCTTGGTGACCTTTAATGCTGCAGAATTTTTTTGGTACCCTTCCCCAGATATGTGCCTTGACACAATCCTGTCTCGGAGGTCTATGGACAATTCCTTCAACTCATGGCTTGGTTTTTGCTCTGACATGCACTGTCAACTGTGGGACCTTATATAGACAGGTGTGTGCCTTTCCAAATCATGTCCAATCAATTGAACTTACCACAGGTGGACTCCAATCAAGTTGTAGAAACATCTCAAGGATGATCAGTGGAAACAGGACGCACCTGAGCTCAATTTCGAGTCTCATAGCAAAGGGTCTGAATACTGATGGAAATAAGGTATTTCTGTTTTGCAGAAATGTATAAAACCTGTTTTCTCTTTGTCATAATGGGGTATTGTGTGTAGATTGATGAGGAAAAAAATATTTTATCAATTTTAAAATAAGGCTGTAACGTAACAAAATGTGCAAAAAGGGAAGAGGTCTGAATACTTTCCGAATGCACTGTATATCTAAATACAAATTTTGTTGGTATGGAAATCGCTCCATAGTGGTTGTTGACATATGCAAACATTTGATATTTCCATTAGTTTGTTTTATTTCTGCCTCTTGGCTGAATGTGTTTGTATTAACTCCTCATGATGCCAGAGGCAAAATTGGAGTGACTGAAAGCACCTTTAAAACCTCTTGAACAAAATGTAGATTTCCACCTAAATAGATACATATTTTTCATGAGGTGGCCATAAACAATAACTAGTAATTCTGCATAGTTCTAAAAAAGGTGTGGAACTCACCTTTCTGGTAAAACATTTTATAAAATGCTGAGGTGTACTCACCTTTGAGGAAAGAAGCTCAAGTACATAGTACTAATATTATGAAAATATAAAACACCATACTGTATATCATTATTTTCCCTATTCAACAAAAATGGGGGAATAGGGCTTGAAATGACTGAAATGCTTTCTAAATATAGTACAAACCTAATTATAAACAACATACTATAAGATTTCACCTTATAAGTGTAAAATAAATATGATCATATTTAGTAACAGTTCAAATTTGGCCCTATTTCATATAACTGACAACAGAGCATTTTCTGCCAAGCCTCCTTGGAGTGATGCAGAGACACCATTCAAATGTCTTCAGACTCTTTACAACTTCAACTTCACACACACACACACACACGTACATACATACACACACACACACACTGACACACACACTCTCTCCTCCCTCTGGCCCCCTACCAGCCAAAAGGACTGAGACTTGTTGCACTGTAAAGCTCTGGAAATGAACATCGATCTGTGTTTGATAGGAAACAGCAAAGTAGGCGGGCTTATTTAGCTGACTATCTTCTTCTGATGATTTGATAACTCTCTCTGTCTTTTTCTCTCTTTTCTCTCTCCTTCTCTCTCTCTCTTTCCTCTCTCTCCTTCTCTCTCTTGCGCTCTCTCTCACTCACTCTCTTTCTTTCTCTCTCGCTCCCTATCTATTTCTATCTGTTTGTCTGTTTCTCTCTTTTTCTCTCTAGGAAAAAAGGTAGATAGGTTCATTGCAAACCATTCACCAGGAGCCTAACAGTGGGAGACACCTGAAGGGACACCTGAAGGGACACCCCCTCCCCAACCCCACACACACACACAAACAGCCTGATAGTCACTCACAGAGTGAGTGAGATTTTAGCTTCTGAAGTCACAGAGTCACATGTCAGAATGCAAATTATATGGCACCCAGTATGTGTGCGTCATTCACAGCTTCAGCTAGTATGAAAGTCGCTGGCGCTTGTTAGGTAGATTCTCAAGGAATGTATAAATTACACCCCAATTCATTAAGTTTTATAGTTAGCTGGAGAGAAAAGTGTGAAAGGCATGGGTGTGTGGGGGATTGTGTGTGTGCATATGTAACAGAGAGAGAGAGAGAGAGAGAGAGAGAGAGAGAGAGAGAGAGAGAGAGAGAGAGAGAGAGAGAGAGAGAGAGTGAGAGAGAGGTCGACAGGGGCAGTGGGTCTTGAGACATGTCTCGTCTGTGACACTGCCAAGCCTCTGACACAAACATACAGAGCACTCACACACAGCATCCAAGTGTACTGTAATACCCCCCTAAATTGGCCTCTTTCTTGTCTCTGTGCATTGTATCATTGTCAAGTGCGTGTGTGCGTACGTGCATGTGTGTACTTGCGCTTCTCTGCATCTGTCTGTGTATGTATGTGTGTGTGTCAGTCTGCAT
Source organism: Coregonus clupeaformis (assembly GCF_020615455.1). NCBI lineage: Eukaryota > Metazoa > Chordata > Actinopteri > Salmoniformes > Salmonidae > Coregonus > Coregonus clupeaformis. The sequence continues at coordinate 79,802,536 of NC_059192.1, forward strand.
TCATTGTCTATGCTTTGAAGTGTTTGGGTTCCTCTCAGAAGTTTACTGTCACTGCGTCTCTAAGCGTCTGTAAGCATATAACAGTCAGCCTATTGTCAGAGCTGAATACACATCTATACACTGTCCCAGAAATATGACAATCTGTTTGAAAAGACTTGGAATAATAAAATGGGGAAGTTATAAAAACAGGCAATGTCAGTCTATACATAACAGCTCAATTTAGTAGAAATTATGGGATGGATGTAGAGGAATAATTTGTATGAATTTTGCTATTTTGAAAAGTTGTATTGAACATTCGCTGACAGTGAAAAATACATTTGTTCTCTTCATTTGATCAAGAATCAAGCTTTTCTTAGAAATTAGAAATTCAGTGTTGCACAGTATTTAGTTCATAGCGTAGGCCTACATTTTACTGATCATAAAATGAAGATACACATGATTAGGCATTGCACATGTAAGACAGCAAATACTCTGCTCAGGCTGACTGCAGGTAGTCTAGCGATTAAGAGTGTTGGATCAATAACCGAAAGGTCGCTGGTTTGAATCCCAGAGCCAACTAGGTGAAAACTCTGTCCATGTGCCCTTAAGTAAGGCACTCAACCCTAGTTCTTCTGGATAAGAGTGTCTGCAAAATTAAATAAATGTAATGCAAATGCTCCTAAAATTAAAAACAATCAGTGCATACTCTCCACCTCTCTCTCTCTCTCTGTCGGAAACATAATCTATATAGGTGTCTATATTTAATTATTTATTAAAGAATTTATAATGAAGCTTGAGGTAGATAGACAGACAGACAGACAGAGTTTAACCTTTTCACTTTTGGGGTGTCAGAGCTTGCCATTGCGCATTATATGGCGTGACACGCTTTCTCTCTCTTTCTATTTGTTTCAGAAGAGCTCTTTATGTAAGATGATACCTGCGAGTGTGGGTACCCCAGCCTACTTGCTCGAGCTCCCGCCTATCCACCATAGCGAGGGCTCTCTCTCTCTCTCTCTCTCTCTCTCTCTCTCTCTCTCTCTCTCTCTCTCTCTCTCTCTCTCTCTCTCTCTCTCTCTCTCTCTCTCTCTCTCTCTCTCTCTCTCTCTCTCTCTCTCTCTCTCTCTCTCTCTCTCTCTCTCTCTCTCTCTCTCTCTCTCTCTCTCTCTCTCTCTCTCTCTCTCTCTCTCTCTCTCTCTCTCTCTCTCTCTCTCTCTCTCTCTCTCTCTCTCTCTCTCTCTCTCTCTCTCTCTCTCTCTCTCTCTCTCTCTCTCTCTCTCTCTCTCTCTCTCTCTCTCTCTCTCTCTCCTCTCTCTCTCTCTCTCTCTCTCTCTCTCTCTCTCTCTCTCTCTCTCTCTCTCTCTCTCTCTCTCTCTCTCTCTCTCTCTCTCTCTCTCTCTCTCTCTCTCTCTCTCTCTCTCTCTCTCTCTCTCTCTCTCTCTCTCTCTCTCTCTCTCTCTCTCTCTCTCTCTCTCTCTCTCTCTCTCTCTCTCTCTCTCTCTCTCTCTCTCTCTCTCTCTCTCTCTCTCTCTCTCTCTCTCTCTCTCTCTAATGATAGCCTATCAACAGTGCGTTTTGCCTGTTCCGTACTGAGCAAGAGACCACGCTTGAAAAGAGAAGAGCATCTTCAAACCACTACCGGGCTACAGAAACCGCAGCCAGAGCACATTGGAACTAGGGGGTAGATTACCAACGGCAACACATTTTTTATGTTTCACCTGTGGCGGGAGCAAATTCAAAGCACTATTTATTCAATTTGAACGGATTTAGCGAACATAAGTGACTACACTGCCCGGCGGATGATAAGCGTTCCGGACCGGAGTTGTCGGTTTCGCGAGGAGGCAGGTTAACATTACCAGAGCGAGAAGGTGAGTGAGAGTGAAAGTTTCAGAGGGAATTAATGAATTAGCCTATAATGTCCACTATAATATACAGCCATGGGTCTAAGAACATGCAGTAATGTATGTCATTGTTAACATAATGTTAAGAGGCTTACAGTTTTGGAATTGTTGCATTTTTACAACATTGGGTCAGTGTGCTTGTTGGTCATTATAATGCCATAAATCACAGTAGGGTATGACAGTGTTGTCGGCTGTCTTGGCTCCGTCCTTTAGTTGTACAGCAGGTGTCGGTATGAAGAGCTGTGGACTATTTTAGGTTGAAATTAATATATAGTTTGGCATGACAGGGAGCATGCTGGCAGCCGATCTAGAAGCGAGAGAGTGATGATGGACTCTCGAATTTGACTCGACACGAGCTGTTGCTCTCGAAGTGGAATGAACTTGCCCATTGATGTTATGTCAGATCTTGCATGGTTGAAGTCAGTGATGTAGAGGGTAGGCAATACTATGCACTTCTAAACTCATGTAGTCATCTTTTTACTGTGTTTTAGGGTTTACCCACCTATTAGTATGAATTGAACGGGTTGCTTGCTGCACATTCACTATTAGCTGATCTAGATAAAATGTCCATCGGCATGGCTAACTAGCCTGTGATGACACGTTGACCTGATGGTCCATTCAGTTTTTTTTATACCAACCTTTACTCGTTGATTCGGAACACACCGGTGTCTTATAAACTTATGTGTCCAGTTGCAGGTGAAACTCCAAAAACTAGAGAATATTCAGATAAATATTACATTTTGCGGTTCTCGTTCCATTTTGGCAACCCCATATCAAAATCCAACACTCCAACATTTTGCTGGCTGTGTTCTGCATGCAGATTGGCCTCTAACCCAGCGGTTTCCAACTTTTTTTTTTTTTACTGTGGTACACCTAGGATAAAAATTATTGCAGCCCATGTAAAATGTCCCTATTAATTTATTTAGTGATAATGACCTCCATCTAATCTGATCCATATTGCAAATCATCTATTTTCTGTGACAAACGTTTTTTAAATAGATTAAATAGGGTTTCTTTGAACTATTATCATAGTTTGATAGTTCCTTACTCATGATTATTGATTTGTGTGTAGCCCTTTAAAAGCCTCCAGCAATCTGCACCAGAGAGAAACAAATGTAGCTCTGGTAAAATAGGTCTTAGTTTTGAAAGGTTTGAGCTAGAGAGTAGCGGTTTTCTGCATTGTAAAAGCCATGGTCCGTTTGTTTCTATGGCAGATGCTGTGGTACAGCTAAACCTAATCAGACTTGCCTGTGCTAATGATTCTGGCAGGCAAAGTAAAATTATACAAATTACTTTGCTGGTGATGCACGCCCCTCAAATTAGACAGCCTGAGCACACTGTACTTGAAACAACGATACAGATGTAACCATGTGCCTGCCATTTAGTGTATTATCTGAGCAACACTGGTGCTCCCAATCAAAATTCGACGTGCATTCCACAGGTCACGCTTATAAGTGAGCGTTCCAAAAAATTATAAAGATTAGGAAGAGTTTCTCAAGGCACACTGGTTGAAAACCACTGCACTAACCAGTAATGTAATACACATTTCCAGTTTCCATGTGGCTTTTGAGTTGTCTTAGTTTCAACAGCGCCAGGGCCGGCTCCAGAACGAATCAATTGGACAGGCATTTGATTTCCATAGGGAGCAAGTCTTTTTCACGCATGAGCAGTCCAAATGACTGCTTTAGTGGTTCTACTGTGGGTTTTATAGTAAAGACGTAATTTCTCTGTAAAACATTATTACTTTTTAATGTGGCATGAACACAACCAGTCATGATGTTTTCATCTGATTGTCAAACAAATCACTTCAAAAAGTAGGTTACCTTCGCACGTTCATCCAAAATTATTCCAGCATCCGAACAGTGCACCCACCAACTTTCCTTTAATTCGCAAGTGGCTGAAACTACCATCTCACCGGAGAAAGCATCCAAGCGAGCGAAACAGTGCCCTAGGTCTTACTATATGTAGGCCATGTTTCTGATGCTGTCTGGCCATTAAGAGTATGACAGGCTGCACATACTGAGACAGAGGGGCGCTATTTCACTCGCTTGCATGATTTACTGAGATTGATCCGTCTTTCTGTCTGCACATGTCTCGGTCAAAGAAATTATCAATATTAAAATATTTTTTGGGGGACGGGCAAGGAGATACGGTAGGGCGGGCCAGGCCTCCTAAGGCCCGCCCATAACGCCGGCCCTGAGCTGAATATTTTTGTCTCACGTAATGATTGTGCTTGATTGAGCATGGATCACTCCTAAAAACATTTATTCAAAAACACCTGTCTCTGTCCACTGTACTGTGCTGCTGAATTTAATAATTCCGATTTCGTCGCTGTCCAGCCCTTATGCTAACAGTACTTTAGCATCGGACCTTTTACTCTTGTGGCAAAATCGCAACAATCCTAGTATTGTTACAGTTAAGGGGCCGGTTTCCCAGACAGAGATTAAGCCTAGCCCTGGGATAAAAAACCCGGGATCATAGGCTTAATCTAGTTCAGGGAAACTAGCTATAGATTTTTAACCCAAACATGTGTTAGATCAACCAGCCTGTGTGTTTGGTGAAGTTGGCTATAGACACTGATCTTGGGTCAGTTTTGTATTTTCCCAATTAATGGTTAAGGTTAGGATTGGAAGAGGGGAAACTGATCCTAGATCTGCACCTAGGGGAAACTTATCCTGGAGCGTGTTTATGTACAGGATTGACTGGTATTGACCCGCAGGGGAAACTGACTGTATATATTGTTTGTAGTCTATTGCTTTGTCAACAAAAGGGTTAGACTGTATTTCACAGCCCTGTTATCCAACATAGAATAGAATACAGTATAGTAAGGGTCTTGCTATAGAATGATATATAATATGGGGTAAATGTAAAGCACTGTGACAACTGCTGCTGTAAAAAGGGTTTTGTAAAATGTAATTGATTGATTGATTTAATAGAGTAGAAAAGAAATTAAACAGCCAGCTTCACTTTAAAGCTAACAGTACAAAGTAACACTGAATCGAATAGAACAGATATAAATAACTTAAATTTTCACTCAGGAGAATACATTCACAACATTCTTCCAATTACAACATTCACAACATTCTTCCAATTATTTCCATTCAATTATTTTCTCTCACTCTTTCAACATACCTTTTACCCTTTCAAACTTTCAGACAGGAGTCTACTAGGGAAGTCACTGGTTTTAAATAGTCACACATTTTCCACAGACAGAATACACCAATTCACCCAGTCAAGTCAGGGTAGCCAGAGAAATACAGAAGATACATAGAATATAATAAAAAACATATTTTTCACTAAGGAGTAGACATACTGTACACATTGCTTCTATTTACTATACTGATGTCCTTTCTATTGCATTCTCACATGCCTCAAACATTCAAAAGGAATCTCGGGGAGTCATTGGATTTGTATAGTCACATATTTTTTTGCAAACAGAACATACCATTTCACCCAGTTAGGTCAATATTTTTAATTTTACACTCAGGACTGGACTTACTTTATGCCCTCACATCTACCATCCAGTGGCATTTATTTTCTGTCTCTCTGTCAATATTTATTTTTACCCTTTCAAACTTCTAGGGGAGTCCTTGGCTTTCTGTAATTGCGTACCATGCCTTCAGAAAGTATTCACACCCCTGGACCTTTTCCACATTTTGTTGTGTTACAGCCTGTGTTTTAAATTGATTACATTTAGATTTTGTGTCACTGGCCTACACACAATATAATGTCAAAGTAGAATTATGTTTTTAGAAATTGTATCAAATTAATGAAAAATGAAAAGCTGAAATGTCTTGAGTCAATAAGTATTCAACCCCTTTGTTATGGTAAGCCTAAATAAGTTCAGGCGTAAAAATGTGCTTAACAAGTCACATAATAAGTTGCATGGGCTCACTCTCTGTGCAATAATAGTGTTTAACATGTTTTTGAATTACTACCTCATCTCTGTACCCCAAACATACAATTATCTGTAAGGTCCCTCAGTCAAGCACTGAATTTCAAACACAGATTCAACCAACAAGACCAGGTAGGTTTTCCAATTCCTGGCAAAGAAGGGCCCCTATTGGTATATGGATGGCGTATCAATATACCCAGTCACTACAAAGATACAGGCATCCTAACTCAGTTGCCGGATAGGAAGGAAACTGCTCAGGGATTTCACCATGAGGCCAGTGGTGACTTTAAAACAGTTGCAGAGTTGAATGGCTGTGATAGGAGAAAACTGAGGATGGATCAACAACATTGTAGTTACTCCCCAATACTAACATAAATGACAGAGTGAAAAGAAGGAAGCCTGTAGAGAATATAAATATTCCAAAGCATGCATCCTGTTCACAATAATGCACTTGTCATCAAGGACTAGGGAGTTTTTTTAGGATAAAAATAAACGTAATAGAGCTAAGCAACATACACTGGGAGACAAATTCACCTTTCAGCAGGACAATAATTTAAAACACAAGGCCAAATATATACTGGAGTTGCTTACCAAGACAACATTGAATGTTCCTGAGTGGCCTAGTTACAGTTTTGACTTAAATCGGCTTGAAAATCAATGGCAAGACTTGAAAATGCCTCTAGCAGTGATCAATAATCAGCTTGACCAGTGGAGGCTGGTGGGAGGAGCTATAGGAGGATGGGGGTCATTGTAATGGAATGGAATAAATGGAACGGTATCAGACACAACAAACATACAGTGCCTTCGGAAAGTATTCAGATCCCTTAACTTTTTCCACATTTTGTTACGTTACAGCCTTATTCTAAAATGGATTTACACACAATACCCCATAATGACAAAGCAAAAACAGGTTTTTAGAAATGTTTGCAAATGTATTAAAATAAAAAAACGGAAATATTCCATTTCCATAAGTATTCAGACCCTTTACTCAGTACTTTGTTGAAGCTCCTTTGGCTGCGTTTACAGCCTCAAGTCTTCTTGGGTATGATGCTACAAGCTTGGCACACCTGTATTTGGGTTTCTCCCATTCTTCTCTGCATATCCTCTCAAGCTCTGTCAGGTTGGATGGGGAGCATCGCTGCACAGCTATTTTCAGGTCTCTACAGAGATGTCAGATCGGGTTCAAGTCCGGGCTCTGGCTGGGCCACACAAGGACATTCAGAGACTTGTCCCGAAGCCACTCCTGCATTGTCTTGGCTGTGTGCTAAGGGTCGTTGTCCTGTTGAAAGGTGAACCTTCAACAGGACAAAAATAGCCCTGGAGCAGGTTTTCATTAATGATCTCTCTGTACTTTGCTCCATTCATCTTTCCCTCGATCCTGACTAGTCTCCCAGTCCCTGCCGCTGAAAAACATCCCCACAGCATGCTGCTGCCACCACCATGCTTCACCGTAGGGATGGTGCCATGTTTCCTCCAGACGTGATGCTTGGCATTCAGGTCAAAGAGTTCAATCTTGGTTTCATCAGACCAGAGAATCTTGTTTCTCATGGTCTGTGTCCTTTAGGTGCCTTTTGGCAAACTCAAAGCGGGCTGTCATGTGTCTTTTACTGAGGGGTGGCTTCTGTCTGGCCACTCTACCATAAATGCCTGATTGGTAGAGTGCTGCAGAGATGGTTGTCCTTCTGGAAGGTTTTCCCATCTCCACAGAGGAACTATGGAGCTCTCTCAGAGTGAGCATTGGGTTCTTGGTCACCTCTCTGACCAAGGCCCTTCTCCCCCGATTGCTCAGTTTGGCCGGGCAGCCAGCTTTAGGAAGAGTCTTGGTGGTTCAAAACTTCTTCCATTTAAGAATAATGAAGGCTACTGTGTTCTTGCGGACCTTCAATGCTGCAGAAATATTTTGGTACCCTTCCACAGTTCTGTGCCTCGACACAATCCTGTCTCTGAGCTCTATGGACAATTCCTTCGACCTCATGGCTTGGTTTTTGCTTTGACATGCACTGTCAACTGTGGGACCTTATATAGACAGGTGTGCCTTTCCAAATCATGTCCAATCAATTGAATTTTCCACAGGTAGACTCCAATCAAGTTGTAGAAACATCTCAAGGATGGTCAATGGAAACAGGATGCCCATGAGCTCAATTTCGAGTCTCATAGCAAAGGGTCTGAATACTTATGTAAATACTTATAAAAACCTGTTTTCGCTTTGTCATTATGGGGTATTGTGTGTAGATTGATGAGGAAAAAAGGTAATTTAATCAATTTTAGAATAAGGCTGTAACGTTACAAAATGTGGAAAAAGTCAAGGGGTCTGAATACTTTCCGAATGCACTGTATACTTTCCCACCCAGCACATGACACCCACATATCAACTGGTCATTTTCCATTGCTGTCCAGTCCCTCTTCACACACCGCATAAAGGAGTGGTTTGCTGCTGGCTCCTTATCGCTTCGGGCACTAGTGGCCCAGCTCAAGTCCGAATTATTCTTTCTTGTATCCACTCAAAAGTCCTTTCAATTCACATGCTTATACACATTATGTTTTCCCACTACATCTAAGTTACATTTCTAAATACTAATTAACACAGTATGATTATCTATACACATTACACAATATGAATACATGAATGGACACATGAATACATGAATATACTTGATTAACTGAATAGGCTTTACAGAACTCATCACTTCCCTCTATTAAATCATAAATCTCAGATTGTTTAATTTCCATATTAAATGTCCATATACAGTTGTAGACTTTCTTGTCCTTCCTTCCCTCAGGGACCTAGACGTTTGATAGCAAAGAACTTAATAGAACAGAAAGTGAAGAAAAACAACAAAACACGACAATGGATTAATATAATCATATAGATGCATAATATAAACATTAAAAAAACGTATAGAGTCACAGCTTGAGAAAACTGGCCACTCCCACACTCTTGATCCCCACTAAAACGCTGGTCTGCTTTACTGCTGAGCTTGTCACAAAGCAGAGTTTCTAATTAACTCTGTCGTGCTTTCCCTCAGTCTTCCACCAGGGGCGGTACGTTCACAGGAGATTTTCCAAAGCCAAACCTCCTCACTGTGCTACACATTCAGGGCCACCCTGTAAACACGAGCTGGAGCCTGAATCAGCTTCACCTCATCTTGTGGTAGATTTCAGCATCACAGCCTTCCCTACGTGATAGCCCAGCAAGGCTGACAGAGCGACACCTGCCACTGCTAACGCGGCCCATAGCGCATACTCAAAAATCCAACTCAATTCACCCATAGTCCAACTCCATGCTACTCCTACAGCCTCTCACACAACATTAGTGGCATCCTGCGCTATTGCTTCCAGACTGCGGTGAGTATTGCCATGGTTTTGAATCTGTCTCCCTTTGCTGCTTCTCTCTTATCTGTAAGATCTAATAATGAGTCAGTGAGATATTCTCAGCCTTTCTCCCAGTGTTATCACAACTTCTTCCTCAAGAGCCTATCTATCGTCCCCTAATGTTGTGCTACAGTGGGTATTGGTGGGTATTATACAACGGGTGGATCTAATCCTGAATGCTGATTGGTTAAAACCACATTCAAGCCGGTGTCCATTCTACAATTTGCCACTGGCTAAATCTATGACGTTATGGGTATTGGTGGGTAATAACTACCATTACTCTCTCATCCCACGGCTTGTCCACTCCCCACCCGCCTGAGAAAACCCACCCGCCTGAGAAAACCCAAGGAGCGACATACACTATATGTACTGATGTATGTGGACACCCCTTCAAATTAATGGATTCTGCTATTTCAGCCACACCTGTTGCTGACAGGTGGTCCTCTGTAGCTCAGCTGGTAGAGCACGGCGCTTGTAACGCCAAGGTAGTGGGTTCGATCCCCGGGACCACCCATACACAAAAATGTATGCACGCATGACTGTAAGTCGCTTTGGATAAAAGCGTCTGCTAAATGGAATATTATTATTATTATTATTATTATAAAATCGAGCACACAGCCATGCAATTTCCATAGACAAACATTGGTAGTAGAATGGCCTTACTGAAGAGCTCAGTGACTTTCAACTTGGCACCGTCATTGGATGCCACCTTTCCAACAAGTCAATTCAAATAATTTCTGCCCTGATAGAGCTGCCCCGGTCAACTGTAAGTGCTGTTATTGTGAAGTGAAACTGTCTAGGAGCAACAACGGCTCACCCGCGAAGTGGTAGGCCACATTAGCTCACAGAATGGAAACGGCGAGTGCTGAAGCATGTAGCGCGTAAAAATCGTCTGTCCTCGGTTGCAACACTCACTACCGAGTTCCAAACTGCCTCTTGAAGCAACGACAGCACAATAACTGTTCATCAGGAGCTTAATGAACGCTGAATGCGAGCCAGACCTAGTCGCCCAACATCAGTGCCCGACTTTACTAATGCTCTTGTGGCTGAATGGAAGCAAGTCCCCGCAGCAATGTTCCAACATCTAGTGGAAAGCCTTCCCAGAAAAGTGGAGGCTGTTATAGCAGCAAATGGGGGACCAACTCCATATTAATGGCCATTATTTTGATATGAGATGTTCGACAAGCGGATATCCACATACTTTTGGTAATGTACTGTGTGTATATATATATATATATATATATATATATATATATATATATATATATATATATATATATATACAGTACCAGTCAAAAGTTTGGACACACCGACTCATTCAAGGGTTTTTCTTTAATTTTACTATTTTCTACATTGTAGAGTAATAGTGAAGACAACAAAAGAATGAAATAACACATATGGAATCATGTAGTAACTAAAAAAGTGTTAAACAAATCAAAATATATTTGAGATTCTTCAAATAGCCACCCTTTGCCTTGATGACAGTTTTGCACACTCTTGGCATTATCTTAACCAGCTTAACCTGGAATGCTTTTCCAACAGTCTTGAAGGAGTTCCAACATATGCTGAGCACTTGTTGGCTGCTTTTCCTTCACTCTGCCGTCCGACTCATCCCAAACCATCTCAGGGTTGAGGTCGGGGGATTGTGGAGGCCAGGTCTACTGATGTAGCACTCCATCATTCTCCTCCCTGGTAAAATAGCCCTAGTCCCACTAAGTACAATTACATTTACATTTACGTCATTTAGCAGACGCTCTTATCCAGAGCGACTTACAAATTGGTGCATTCACCCTATAGCCAGTGGGATAACCACTTTACAATTTTTTGTTTTTTTTGGGGGTAGAAGGATTACTTTATCCTATCCCAGGTATTCCTTAAAGAGGTGGGGTTTCAAATGTCTCCGGAAGGTGGTGAGTGACTCCGCTGTCCTGGCGTCGTGAGGGAGCTTGTTCCACCATTGGGGTGCCAGAGCAGCGAACAGTTTTGACTGGGCTGAGCGGGAACTATGCTTCCGCAGAGGAAGGGAGCCAGCAGGCCAGAGGTGGATGAACGCAATGCCCTCGTTTGGGTGTAGGGACTGATCAGAGCCTGAAGGTACGGAGGTGCCGTTCCCCTCACTGCTCCATAGGCAAGCACCATGGTCTTGTAACGGATGCGAGCTTCAACTGGAAGCCAGTGGAGTGTGCGGAGGAGGGGGGTGATGTGAGAGAACTTGGGAAGGTTGAACACCAGACGGGCTGCGGCATTCTGGATGAGTTGTAGGGGTTTAATAGCACAGGCAGGGAGCCCAGCCAACAGCGAGTTGCAGTAATCCAGACGGGAGATGACAAGTGCCTGGATTAGGACCTGTGCCGCTTCCTGTGTAAGGCAGGGTCGTACTCTCCGAATGTTGTAGAGCATGAACCTGCAGGATCGGGTCACCGCCTTGATGTTATCGGAGAACGACAGGGTGTTGTCCAGGGTCACGCCAAGGCTCTTCGCACTCTGGGAGGAGGACACAACGGAGTTGTCAACCGTGATGGCGAGATCATGGAATGGGCAGTCCTTCCCCGGGAGGAAGAGCAGCTCCGTCTTGCCAGGGTTCAGCTTGAGGTGGTGATCCGTCATCCATACTGATATGTCTGCCAGACATGCAGAGATGCGATTCGCCACCTGGTTATCAGAAGGGGGAAAGGAGAAGATTAGTTGTGTATCGTCAGCGTAGCAATGATAGGAGAGGCCATGTGAGGATATGACAGAGCCAAGTGACTTGGTGTATAGGGAGAAAAGGAGAGGGCCTAGAACTGAGCCCTGGGGGACACCAGTGGTGAGAGCACGTGGTGCGGAGACAGCTTCTCGCCACGCCACTTGGTAGGAGCGACCGGTCAGGTAGGACGCAATCCAGGAGTGAGCCGCGCCGGAGATGCCCAGCTCGGAGAGGGTGGAGAGGAGGATCTGATGGTTCACAGTATCAAAGGCAGCAGACAGGTCTAGAAGGACAAGAGCAGAGGAGAGAGAGTTAGCTTTAGCAGTGCGGAGAGCCTCCGTGACACAGAGAAGAGCAGTCTCAGTTGAATGACCAGTCCTGAAACCTGACTGGTTTGGATCAAGAAGGTCATTCTGAGAGAGATAGCAAGAGAGTTGGCTAAAGACGGCACGCTCAATAGTTTTGGAAAGAAAAGAAAGAAGGGATACTGGTCTGTAGTTGTTGACATCAGTGGGATCGAGTGTTGGTTTTTTGAGAAGGGGTGCAACTCTCGCTCTCTTGAAGACGGAAGGGACATAGCCAGCGGTCAAGGATGAGTTGATCAGCGAGGTGAGGTAGGGGAGAAGGTCACCGGAGATGGTCTGGAGAAGAGAGGAGGGGATGGGGTCAAGCGGGCAGGTTGTTGGGCGGCCTGCAGTCACTAGTCGCAAGATTTTATCTGGAGAGAGAGGGGAGAAAGAAGTCAAAGCATAGGGTAGGGCAGTGTGAGCAGGACCAGCAGTGTCATTAGACTTAACAAACGAGGATCGGATGTCATCAACCTTCTTTTCAAAGTGGTTAACGAAGTCATCCACAGAGAGGGAGGAGGGGTGGGGGGGGGGGGGGAGGATTCAGCAGTGAGGAGAATGTGGCAAAGAGCTTCCTAGGGTTAGAGGCAGATGCTTGGAATTTAGAGTGGTAGAAAGTGGCCTTAGCAGCAGAAACAGATGAAGAAAATGTAGAGAGGAGGGAGTGAAAAGATGCCAGGTCGGCAGGGAGTTTAGTTTTCTTCCATTTCCGCTCAGCTGCCCGGAGCTCTGTTCTGTGAGCTCGCAATGAGTCATCAAGCCACGGAGCTGGAGGGGAGGACCAAGCCGGCCGGGAGGATAGGGGACACAGGGAGTCAAAGGATGCAGAAAGGGAGGAGAGGAGGGTTGAGGAGGCAGAATCAGGAGATAGGAGGGAGAAGGATTGAGCAGAGGGAAGAGATGATAGGATGGAAGAGGAGAGAGTAGTGGGAGAGAGAGAGCGAAGGTTGCGGCGGCGCGTTACCATCTGAGTAGGGGCAGAGTGAGTAGTGTTGGAGGAGAGCGAGAGAGAAAAGGATACAAAGTAGTGGTCGGAGACATGGAGGGGAGTTGCAGTGAGATTAGTAGAAGAGCAACATCTAGTAAAGATGAAGTCAAGCGTATTGCCTGCCTTGTGAGTAGGGGGGGACGGTGAGAGGGTGAGGTCAAAAGAGGAGAGGAGTGGAAAGGAGGCAGAGAGAAATGAGTCAAATGTAGACGTAGGGAGGTTGAAATCCCCCAAAACTGTGAAGGGTGAGCCATCCTCAGGAAAGGAACTTATCAAGGCGTCAAGCTCATTGATGAACTCTCCAAGGGAACCTGGAGGGCGATAGATGACAAGGATATTAAGCTTAAATGGGCTAGTGACTGTGACAGCGTGGAATTCAAATGAGGAGATAGACAGATGGGTTAGGGGAAAAATTGAGAATGACCACTTGGGAGAGATGAGGATTCCTGTGCCACCACCCCTCTGACCAGATGCTCTCGGGGTATGCGAGAACACATGGTCAGACGAGGAGAGAGCAGTAGGAGTAGCAGTGTTTTCAGTGGTAATCCATGTTTCCGTCAGCGCCAGGAAGTCGAGGGACTGGAGGGTAGCATAGGCTGGGATGAAGTCAGCCTTGTTGGCAGCAGAACGGCAGTTCCAGAGGCTGCCTGAGACCTGGAACTCCAGGTGTGTGGTGCGTGCAGGGACCACCAGGTTAGAGAGGCAGCAGCCATGCGGGTGTGAGGCATTTGTGTAGCCTGTGCGGAGAGGAGAGAACAGGGATAGGCAGAGGCATAGTTGACAGGCTGTAGCAGATGGCTACAATAATGCAGAGGAGATCGGAATGAAATGAACTAAACATCTGGGAAAGGAGAGAGCAGGGCCTCCCTTACCAAAAAAAAATATAACTCTCCCAACTTCCACCTCAGAAACTATAATTGTTTCACTGAACCACCCGAATAAAACTCTCCCAACTTCCACTTTAGAAATTAGAATTGTTGTAAACTACAGCGGTTCAATGTTTCAAGGAATAGACTCAACTTACTTTATTCAGCTAGCTAACTATGACGCCATAGCTAACTAGCATGCTAGCATCCAATAACACACAGTTTAGCACCAATACTTGGTTACAACAAACTACCAATAGTGTGTTAACACACTAAACAGATAATTCGTGTCCGTGTCTAGTTCTTTCATAACGCAGCAATAATTAAACGTTGGCTAGCTAGCACAAATAAATTGTATTTAGTTACCACAGTACAGCTAGCTGGTAGTGTTGGCTAGCTAGCAATGGCTGCTGTGTTGACTTTGTTTGAAAAACGGCGTCGCTGCGAACCAATGTAGCTGGCTAAAAGGATATTGTATTTAGTTGCTACCGTTGCTAATAGCTACTCCAACTAGTCCAGGAGGTGAGTTAGCTAGCTAGCTTCGTGCTACACCCGGCACCGCCGCACCGCCGAATACAAAAGTAACCTACAATAACTACATACAACAACTACCCACAACAGCCCACGATGCCTACCTATAATACCTAGTAATATACAGCCCACGATGCCTACCTATAATACCTAACTACAATCTAAATACATAGTTTAAGCCTTACTCGACAAAGCCCAAGCTATGTATAAAGCCAAACTTACCCGACGCCAGCTGTCTGGGTGGCAGACTGCAATCAGTAGCTGTAATTAAGTACAGCAGCTACCAACCACCTAACGTTAATGCCTCGGATAATGAGGTTAGAAAAACAGCTGAATGGTAGGCAGCTAGCTGGCTCAATTACAGGTACTCTTAAGCGTGAAATAACATTGGAAACAACTAACCACAGTTGCTAAAAGTTACCAGTAGCTACCCGCTAGCTAGCTTTGTTGGTCCAAGTAGTGGGTTAGCTAGCCTCGTGCTTCGCCGGGGTCCGCCGAATACAATACTTACCTACAATAATTACCTACAATAACCTACAATAACCTACAATAACCTACAAAACTACCTAAGTAAACTACCTATAATACCTAACTACAATACCTACCTACAATCGAAATACATGGTTTAAGCTTTACTCAACACCAACACCATCCAGATGGGATGGCGTATCGCTGCAGAATGCTGTGGTAGCCATGCTGGTTAAGGGTGCCTTGAATTCTAAATAAATCACAGACAGTGTCACCAGCAAAGCACCCCCACACCATCACACCTCCTCCTCCATGCTTTACGGTGGGAAATACACATGCAGAGATCATCCGTTCACCCACACCGCTTCCCACAAAGTAATGGGGGTTGGAACCAAAAATCTGAAATTTGGACTCTAGACCAAATTACAAATTTCCACCGGTCTAATGTCCATTGCTCGTGTTTCTTGGCCCAAGCAAGTCTCTTCTTCTTATTGGTGTCCTTTAGTAGTGTTTTTTTTGCAGCAATTCGACCATGAAGGCCTGATTTACACAGTCTCCTCTGAACAGTTGATGTTGAGATGTGTCTGTTACTTGAACTCTGTGAAGCATTTATTTGGGCTGCAATTTCTGAGGCTGGTAACTCAAATGAACTTATCCTCTACAGCAGAGGTAACTCTGGGTCTTCCATTCCTGTGCGGTCCTCATGAGAGCCAGTTTCATCATAGCGCTTGATGGTTTTTGCGACTACACTTGAAGAAACTTTACAAGTTCTTGAAATGTTTCGTATTGACTGACCTTCATGTCTTAAAGTAATGATGGACTGTCGTTTGTCTTTGCTTATTTGAGCTGTTCTTGCCATAATATGGACTTGGTCTGTTACCAAATAGGGCTATCTTATGTATACCCCCCCCCCCCCTACCTTGTCACAACACAACTATATAGATGAATATAGATGAAAACTCTCTTGGTAAATAGTGTGGTCTACAGCTTATCATAAGATACTCTACCTCAGGTGAGCAAAACCTCGAGACTTCCTTAGTATTTGATTTTGTAAACATCAGCTGGTGCACAAAATCAAATACTAAGGAAGTCTCTTTACCACCACAAACCAATGCTGGCATTAAGATTGCACTGAATAAGCTGTATAAGGCCATAAGTCAACAGGAAAACGCTCATCCAGAGGCAGCGCTCCTAGTGGCCGGGGACTTTAATGCAGGGAAACTTAAATCAGTTCTACCTAATTTCTACCAGCATGTTAAATGTGCAACCAGAGGAAAAAAAACTCTAGACCACCTTTACTCCACACACAGAGACGCATACAAAGCTCTCCCTCGCTCTCCATTTGGCAAATCTGACCATAACTCTATCCTCCTGATTCCTGCTTATAAGCAAAAACTAAAGCAGGAAGCACCAGTGACTCGGTTAATAAAAAAGTGGTCAGATGACGCAGATGCTAAGCTACAGGACTGTTTTGCTAGCACAGACTGGAACATGTTCCGGGATTCTTCAGATAGCATTGAGGAGTACACCACATCAGTCACTGGCTTCATCAATAAGTGCATCGATGATGTCGTCCCCACAGTGACCGTACGTACATACCCCAACCAGAAGCCATGGATTACAGGAAACATCCACACTGAGCTAAAGGGTAGAGCTGCCGCTTTCAAGGAGCGGGACTCTAACCCGGACGCTTATAAGAAATCCCGCTATGCCCTCCAACGAACCATCAAACAGGCAAAGAGTCAATACAGGACTAAGATTGAATCGTACTACACCGGCTCTGACACTCGTCGGATGTGGCAGGGCTTGAAAACTATTACAGACTACAAAGGGAAGCACAGCCGCGAGCTGCACAGTGACACTAGACTTCCAGACGAGCTAAACCACTTCTATGCTCGCTTCGAGGCAAGCAACACTGAAGCATGCATGAGAGCACCAGCTGTTCCGGATGACTATGTGATCACGCTCTCCGTAGCCGATGTGAGTAAGACTTTTAAGCAGGTCAACATTCACAAGGCCGCAGGGCCAGACGGATTACCAGGATGTGTACTCAGAGCATGTGCTGACCAACTGGCAGGTGTCTTCACTGACATTTTCAACATGTCCCTGACTGAGTCTGTAATACCAACATGTTTCAAGCAGACCACCATAGTCCCCGTGCCCAAGGACTCTAAGATAACCTGCCTAAATGACTACCGACCCGTAGCATTGACGTCTGTAGCCATGAAGTGCTTTGAAAGGCTGGTCATGGCTCACATCAACACCATTATCCCAGAAACCCTAGACCCACTCCAATTTGCATACCGCCCCAACAGATCCACAGATGATGCAATCTCTATTGCACTCCACACTGCCCTTTCCCACCTGGACAAGAGGAACACCTACGTGAGAATGCTATTCATTGACTACAGCTCATCATTCAACACCATAGTGCCCTCAAAGCTCATCACTACGCTAAGGATCCTGGGACTAAACACCTCCCTCTGCAACTGGATCCTGGACTTCCTGACGGGCCGCCCCCAGGTGGTAAGGGTAGGTTACAACACACCGGCCACACTGATCCTCAACACGGGGGGCCCTCAGGGGTGCGTGCTCAGTCCCCTCCTGTACTCCCTGTTCACCCATGACTGCATGGCCAGGCACGACTACAACACCATCATTAAGTTTGCCGACGACACAACAGTGGTAGGCCTGATCACCGACAACGATGAGACAGCCTATAGGGAGGAGGTCAGAGACCTGGCCGTGTGGTGCCAGGATAACAACCTCTCCCTCAACGTGACCAAGACAAAGGAGATGATTGTGGACTACAGGAAAAAAAGAGGACTGAGCACGCCCCCATTCTCATCGACGGGGCTGTAGTGGAACAGGTTGAGAGCTTCAAGTTCCTTGGTGTCCACATCACCAACGAACTATCATGGTCCAAACACACCAAGACAGTCGTGAAGAGGGCACGACAAAGCCTATTCCCCCTCAGGAGACTGAAAAGATTTGGCATGGGTCCTCAGATCCTCAAAAAATTCTACAGCTGCACCATCGAGAGCATTCTGACTGGTTGCATCACCGCCTGGTATGGCAACTGCTTGGCCTCCGACCGCAAGGCACTACAGAGGGTAGTGCGTATGGCCCAGTACATCACTGGGGTCAAGCTTCCTGGCATCCAGGACCTCTATACCAGGCGGTGTCAGAGGAAGGTCCTCAAAATTGTTAAAGACTCCAGCCACCCTAGTCATAGACTGTTCTCATTGCTACCGCGCGGCAAGCGGTACCGGAGTGCCAAGTCTAGGTCCAAAATACTTCTCAACAGCTTCAACCCCCAAGCCATAAGACTCCTTAACAGCTAATCATGGCTACCCGGACTATTTGCACTGCCCCCCCACCCCATCTTTTTACGGTGCTGCTACTCTGTTAATTATTTATGCATAGTCACTTTAACTCTACCCACATGTACATATTACTTCAACTACCTCAACCAGCCGGTGCCCCCGCACATTGACTCTGCACCGGTACCCCCCTGTATATATAGCCTCCCTACTGTTATTTTATTTCACTTCTGCTCTTTTTTTCTCAACTATTTTTTGTTGTTTTATTCTACTTAATATTAAAAATAAATGCACTGTTGGTTAAGGGCTGTAAGTAAGCATTTCACTGTAATGTCTTCACCTGTTGTATTCGGCGCATGTGGCCAATAACATTTTATTTTATTTTATTTGATTGTCTCAAACGCATTAAGAAGGAAATAAATTCCACAAATTAACTTTTAACAAGGCACACCTGTTAATTGAAATGCATTCCAGGTGACTACCTCATGAAGCTGGTTGAGAGAATGCCAAGAGTGTGCAAAGCTGTCATCAAGGCAAAGGATGGCTACTTTGAAGAATCTCAAATATAAAATATATTTTGATTTGTTTAACACTTTTTTGGTTACTACATGATTCCATATGTGTTATTTCATAGTTTTTATGTCTTCGCTATTATTCTACAATGTAGAAAATAGTAAAAATAAAGAAAAACCCTTAAATGAGTAGGTGTGTCCAAACCTTTGACTGGTACTGTATATTTAGGTCTACTGTGGGGACCCGTGTGCCCCACAGCCTTCAGCCATGCATGAAACACGAGCCCTCACCCCAGAACTCTCCACTGCGGTGCACACAAAGGAACAACTGCCCCCTGGTTTTTCCGTTCCCCACCCCGAAGACCATGTACCCATTAATCTTAATTATGGGTAACACTCGGGAACTTGCCACATCCTGGTTTTTCTGTTCCTGCCAAAAGAGGGAATGGCCGGCAGGGATGTAGCTCAGTTGATAGTGCATGGCGTTTGCAATGCCAGGGTTGTGGGTTCGATTCCCACGGGGGGCCAGTATAAAAAAAAAAAAAAATATGTATTCACTAACTGTAAGTCGCTCTGGATAAGAGCGTCTGCTAACTGACTAAAATGTAAATGTAAAAGACCATGCACCAAAAATTATTTAAAATGAAGCAACACTAGGGAACCACCTGTAACCAGTTTTTTCTGTTCCTCCCAAAAGACAGTGCGCCGATAAGTCTTAAAAATTAGGCAACACTCAGGAACCACCTGCAACCTGGGGAGACCTGCTACAGATACAGCCGCCTCCTCCTCAGGACTACAAACCAGTTGCCTGAACCCCAGACTATAAACCAATAGTCTGGATCTGCGATGGCCAACCGCACCTGTGGTGTACCCCACCGGTCACACTGGTGTCAATAAATGATTGAAAGTTCACTACAGATACTTTAGATTCAGAAACCTCAAAAACATGTCTAGAGGGCAATCAGAATGTGTAGATGTCCCTTATGGGGCACAGGAGGCATTGGAACAAGCTTACCTTTATTTTTTGTCCGGCCACCTACACTACAGATTCTCCGTCCAACCAAATCTGCTTTCTAGGGTGAATTCCGCCAATTATTAGACAGATAAACCTTGTGCTCTATTTCTAATGTTCCTCTTAATAGAACCTGAGACAAAACCACTCTAAGTGACTTTAAAATGTTTACTCACCAGGAGTGTCATAAGCAAATGGACAAAAATCTGAATGTTACAGAAAGCTCTATACATACTTTCCCACCCAGCACGACTCCCATTGCTGTCCAGTCCCTCTTCACACACCGCATAAAGGAGTGGTTTGCTGCTGGCTCCTTATCGCTTCGGGCACTAGAGGCCCAGCTCAAGTCCGAATTCTTCTTTCTTGTATCCACTCAAAAGTCCTTTCAATTCACATGCTTATACACATGATGTTTTCCCACTACATCTAAGTTACATTTCTAAATACTAATAAACACAGTATGATCAACTATACAAATAACACAAAATGAATACATGAATGGACACATGAATACATGAATATACTTGATTAACTGGAAAGGCTTTACAGAACTCATCGGCTTAAAAAAATATATAAAAATATTATGCGCTATTACCATCAAGTACTGTATCATCTAGTATTTTCATGGCATCACGAGTTCCCGCCCAGTGCTGGGCAATTTTATTTATTTTTTTGTGAGTGGCGAGGAAGAAACATATAAACCTTTTCAAACGTCCAAAATCAAAGTATATTTTTAGTGATCAGGCTGTTATATTAATGTGCATTGTATCCTTTCAAATGTTCAGATACGTCTAAGAGTTTTTTTTATGGTCACATATTCTCCACGGACACACTATGTAGCCCTGTCTGTCTGTCTGTCTCTCTCTCTCTCTCTCTCTCTCTCTCTCTCTCTCTCTCTCTCTCTCTCTCTCTCTCTCTCTCTCTCTCTCTCTCTCTCTCTCTCTCTCTCTCTCTCTCTCTCTCTCTCTCTCTCTCTCTCTCTCTCTCTCTCTCTCTCTCTCTCTCTCTCTCTCTCTCTCTCTCTCTCCTCTCTCTCTCTCTCTCTCTCTCTCTCTCTCTCTCTCTCTCTCTCTCTCTCTCTCTCTCTCTCTCTCTCTCTCTCTCTCTCTCTCTCTCTCTCTCTCTCTCTCTCTCTCTCTCTCTCTCTCTCTCTCTCTCTCTCTCTCTCTCTCTCTCTCTCTCTCTCTCTCTTATACCCTTTGATGGCAATGACACAGGTCAAACGTTTTCTGTAAGTCTTCACAAGGTTTTCACACACTGTTGCTGGTATTTTGGCCCATTCCTCCATGCAGATCTCCTCTAGAGCAGTGATGTTTTGACAGGCCTCTCTCATCTTTTAAGTGGGAGAACTTGCACAATTGGTGGCTGACTAAAACCTTTTTTTCCCCACTGTACCCACACAGTTGTGATGACTCCTCCCCCTCAGGAGGCTGAAAGGTTATGGGAGATGACATGGAAACCGGCCACTAGGGACAACAGTGATTACTGTTACCTTCAAGTAGGTTTCAAGTAGGTTTGGTTTCTGCTAGGGCATTGTGAAGGGGGATGGCGGCTGTGTGTAAGCATCTGCCTCTGATTCCAAAGGTTGCAAATTGAAATCCAGTGCTAGAAAGTTTTTTTTTGTTTTAAGCCTATCCCAAACCTTAACCCTTACCTTAACCATTTGGAGTTAATGCCTAATCTTAAGAACTTGTAGTTGATGCCTGAAATTAAACCTAACCTTAAAAATGTGTAGTTAATGCTTAACCTTAAACACTTACAAATTGTATGTTTGGACATTTTTTGAAATGTTACGTTTGAGAAACATGGATGAACGTCTAATTCTGACGTGAGACTGTGAGAGCTGGTGGGCTACAGAGGGTGGTGAGTACGGCCCAGTTCATCACTGGGGCCGAGCTCCCTGCCATCCTGGATCTCTATACAAAGCGGTGTCAGAGGAATGCCCAACATTCTTTTAAAGACAGCCACCCAAGCCATAGACTGTTCTCTCTGCTACCACACGACAAGCGGTAGCAGTGCACCAAGTCTTGAACTAGAAGGACTCTGAAACAGCTTCTACCCCCAAGCCATAAGACTGCTAAACAAGACTGCTAAATAACTAATCAAATGGCTACCCGAACCACCTGAATTGACCCTTTTTTGCACTAACTCTCTTGCGCTGACTCTATTCTCACACACTAGACTCTACTCACACACTCACACATACTTACACTGACACCCCAACACAAACATACACACTGCAACACACACTACATACGCCCACACACACATAACACACGCACACATGCATACTGACGCCACACACACACTCACACTTTCACACTCACCACATACGCTGCTGCTACTGTCTATTATCTATCCTGTTGCCTAGTCACTTTACCCCTACCTATATGTACATAGTGACATCAATTACCTCGTAACCCTGCACATGGACTCGGTACTGGAACTCCCTGTATATAGCCATGTTATTTTTACTTGTTAGTGTTATTCGTTATTTACTGTGTATCTATTGGTCTTGTCACTATTTCTATTATTTTATTATGTTTATCTTTAACTCTGCAATGTTGGAAAAGGACCCATAGTCTACACCTGTTGTTTACGAAGCATGTTACAAATAAAATGTAATTTGATTTCATCTCCTGTCAGACTACACTGAACAAAAATATAAACGCAACATGTAAAGTGTTGGTCCCATGTTTCATTAGCTGAAATAACAAATCCCAGAAATGTTCCATACGCACAAAAAGCTTATTTCTCTCAAAGCTTTTGCACAAATTTGTTTACATCCCTGTTAGTGAACATTTCTCCTTTGCCAAGATAATCCATCCACCTGACAGGTGTGGCATATCAAGAAGCTGATTAAACAGCATGGTCATTACACAGGTGCACCTTGTGCTGGGGACTGTAAAACACCACTTTAAAATGTGCAGTTTTGTCTCAAGTTTTTAGGGTGTGTGCAATTGGCATGCAGACTACAGGAATATCCACCAGAGCTGTTGCCAGATAATTCTATGTTAATATCTCTACAATACGCTGCCTCCAACATCATTTTAGAGAATTTGGCAGTATGTCCAACCGGCCTCACAACCGCAGACCATGTGTAACCACGGCAGCCCAGGACCTCCACATCCGGCTTCTTCATCTGCAGGATCGTCTGATGGTGGGTAGGGGGGAGTGCTGAGGAGTATTTCTGTCTCTAATAAAGCCCTTTTGTGGGGGAAAACTCATTCTGATTGGCTGGCTCCCCAGTGGGTGGGCCTGGCTGCCAAGTGAGTGGGCCTATGCCCTCCCAGGCCCACCCATAGCTGCACCCCTGCCCAGTCATGTGAAATCCATAGATTAGGGCCTAATGAATTCATTTCAATTGACTGATTTCCTTATATGAATTGCAACTCAATAAAATCTTTGAAATTGTTGCATGTTGCGTTTATATTTTTGTTCAGTATATCACACACAGCGTGGGGTGACCTCTTTTCCCCAGTGTGTTTGTGTGATTGTGTTTGTACACACACACAGTACCATACCTGCAAGCCATGTCAAGCCTGAGTCTAACCAATTTATGAAAGTTGTTATTTGATATTAAATGTACAAGACATAGTCATAAGTTTGAAGTAATACTGTATTTATTTTTCTCCACTAATTTCTTGTATCTTTAATATACTGTATATGTTAACATGGGTGAGTGATTGTGATAATATTACTGACTGTTGGATTAATGATAGGGTACACACACACACACACACACAAAGTGGCATAGGAAGGTCTGAGCGTGTGTGTGTGTGTGCATGTGATGTTAAGCGTTCAAGCTGCATGGAAATATGTGACATTGCAAAGTATAGCGAGACATTTAAAGGGATTGATTTAAACAAAAGAAAAAAGAGAAAAAACCCCAGACAAAAGCATCAAACTTTCATTTTACTCTTTAAATTCCATTACAAAGGAGAGCATACACCTTTGGCTATAAGTCCAAAAACTTCCCATCACTGTGTTTGTGTGTCTTTCTGTTTCTCTCTGGCGTTCTGCCAGACTAGTACACACACACACACACACACACACACACATACAAACACACACACACACACAGCATTAGCGATCTGCTTCCACTTAAGAATTCTGTCTGCTCTGTATGATATGAAACACACACCTAGCCATTAGTGTGTGTGTGAGTGTGTATGTGTGTGTGTGTGTGTGTGTGTGTGTGAGAGAGAGTGTGCGTGCATGTGTGTGTGTGTGTGTGTGTGTGTGGGCAACTGTACGTGTGTTTGTGTGTCATTCTCAGCAGGCCACCTGACTCTTGTTTTTTTCATGATAGAATCTGTGTATGTACACCGGCTACCTTTGCACACACACACAAACACACACACATACACACACACAAACAAACAAACACACACACACACACACACTAACTGAGCATGATGATTGACAGGTTGTCCATGAACAACATTGCTGTGAACAAGCAGCTCTCACATTGAACCAGAAGGCTAACAAGGAACCTTATTTTCATATATTGCACTGTGTGTGTGTGTGTGTGTGTGTGTGTGAAATGTGTGTGTGTGTGTGTGTGTGTGAAATGTGTGTATAATAATTGGCATTGTGTATTGTAACCAGGGCGTAAGTGTAACAGTAACAATTGATTTTTGGCATCTCTCTTTCTTTTATGAATACAATAGGGGTTGACTTGTTGGACTGCTTTATAGAAGCGTATTCAATAATTATTTTCAGTAGATTCAAGACAACAATTACAAAAACTGTCATTTAATGGAGATAAGCAAATTAATCATGGATTTTTTAAAAGCGTGACTGACTTTCTGATTTGGCCTTGTTTTAGATTTGGTTAATTAAGAAATGCTAGCGGCCATGACTGAATTCAAACGTGAGTTGGTTTCCTAGTGTAGTTTGTTGTGGGTGTCTCGTCTGTTAGCAGGTGGAAAGAGTGCGCGAGCATTGCAAAATAAATGTACACATACATGTTATTAAATTATACATGTTATTCAAAACACCGCGCACGTCAACATTGTTCTATTTGTGACGCTTGACGCACTGCAAGTCCCGCCTCTCCCATCTCCTCATTGGTTTTTAGGAGCATATATCCACGTGGGTGATTGAAAGATGAACTGAGTTCCACATTCCAGTCCAGTTGGTGGTGGTAGTGCACCTTAAAGTTGGTTGCCAACCACCATATAAAGTCCAAAGAAGAAGACGAAGCCTGAAGGAGGAGAGATTACTAGAACCAAACTCGGTTTACCCTTTTATCTGTGGATTAATTGTTGGAGTAGAGGACCTTGTGCATTTCAGGTAAAATAACAACCCAATGTTTATATCGCAGGACAAATTAGCTAGCAACCGCAAGCTAGCTAGCTAAATTGCCATAAATGTTTAATGCTTTTCGACCTGTCCCCAAATTAATATAGTTGGTTCAGAGTTCGTTTTGATATTTCAACCTGCGTGTCCTGATCGCGTCTGGTGTGGGTGGACAAAATCAACATGCGCTCGATGGCGCATGCGGACGCACGTGAGTGAGCGGTGTGGTCAGCATGTTAGCCAAATTATTTTGCCAAATAGCTACAGCAGGCTGGTGTGCGACCTTGGCAAAGTTGATTTGAGTTTAAATAGCCTTTCACTGGGGCTAGTTAGGGACTGTCAATAAATTACATAATGTAAATTACACTATATTTTCATGTTGCACACCTTTTAGTTGTCTCATTAGCTAGCTAGTCGAGGTAGTTATCAAGGTAGCTACATTGCTTAGCATTAATTCGCTATTCAGAGTCTGTCAATATGTTTACAAATCACATCTTCATAGTTCCATTTCAGTCCATGCAATGTAGCTAGCTAGCTAGTTACAGTTGAAGTCGGAAGTTTACATACACTTAGGTTGGAGTCATTAAAACTCATTTTTCAACCACTCCACACATTTCTTGTTAACAAACTATAATTTTGGCAAGTCGGTTAGGACATCTACTTTGTGCATGACACAAGTAATTTTTCCAACAATTGTTTACAGACAGATTATTTCACTTATAATTCACTATATCACAATTCCAGTGGGTCAGAAGTTTTCATATACTGAGTTGACTGTGCCTTTGAACAGATTGGAAAATTCCAGAAAAGGATGTCATGGCTTTAGAAGCTTCTGATAGGCTAATTGACATCATTTGAGTCAATTGGAGGTGTACCTGTGGATGTATTTCAAGGCCTACCTTCAAACTCAGTGCCTCTTTGCTTGACATCATGAGAAAATCAAAAGAAATCAGCCAAGACCTCAGAAAAAGAATTGTAGACCTCCACAAGTCTGGTTCATCCTTGGGAGCAATTTCCAAATGTCTGAAGGTGCCACGTTCATATGTACAAACAATAGTACGCAAGTATAAACACCATGGGACCATGCAGCCATCATATACCGCTCAGGAAGGAGACGCGTTCTGTCTCCTAGAGATGAACGTACTTTGGTGGGAAAAGTGCAAATCAATCCCAGAACAACAGCAAAGGACCTTGTGAAGATGCTGGAGGAAAGTACAAAAGTATCTATATCCACAGTAAAACGAGTCCTATATCGACATAACCTGAAAGGCCGCTCAGCAAGGAAGAAGCCACTGCTCCAAAACCGTCATAAAAAAGCCAGACTACAGTTTGCAACTGCACATGGGGACAAAGATCTTACTTTTTGGAGAAATGTCCTCTGGTCTGATGACACAAAAATAGAACTGTTTGGCCATAATGACCATCGTTATGTTTGGAGGAAAAAGGGGGTGGCTTGCAAGCTGAAGAACACCATCCCAACCGTGAAGCATGGGGGTGGCCGCATCATGCTGTGGGGGTGCTTTGCTGCAGGAGGGACTGGTGCACTTCACAAAATAGATGGCATCATGAGGAAGGAAAATTATGTGGATATATTGAAGCAACATCTCAAGACATCAGTCAGGAAGTTAAAGCTTGGTCGCAAATGGGTCTTCCAAATGGACAATGACCCCAAGCATACTTCCAAAGTTGTGGCAAAATGGCTTAAGGACAACAAAGGCAAGGTATTGGAGTGGCCATCACAAAGCCCTGACTTCAATCCTATAGAACATTTGTGGGCAGAACTGAAAAAGCGTGTGCCAGCAAGGAGGCCTACAAACCTGACTCAGTTACACCAGCTCTGTCAGGAGGAATGGGCCAAAATTCACCCAACTTATTGTGGGAAGCTTGTGGAAGGCTACCCGAAACATTTGAATAAAAACTAAACCATTGAAATGCTTATCTTCTTTATACAATGTTTTTTATGCACTACAAGCCCATATTGCTAAAGTATGACCATTTCTGGTATTAGCTTGGTTTCACATGTAATATTTATATATTTATTTATTGTTTCAAATGCAGGTTGATATTTGCGCTTTAGTTCAGCCAACATCTGGGTCGTGTCAAAATGTACTTTTTTGCCAACGACAGACAGCTGATAGAGGCATGGGACAGCCCAGGCTGCCGCAATTGAAAGTGGTTTTGACCAAAGCTAGAGACTTTCTTTGGTTTACTAGTTAATGTGCGTGAGATGTTGTCAATTTCCATGATTAAAACTAAGCATTTTCCTATGTCATGTTAGCAGTGTACTGCAGTGGATGTGAGGAGCTTTTGTTAGTGCTAATGTTTACATGACTATACAACTCCACAGCAAAAAATATTCAAGTTGATGGTAAGTGTGAACTCAGATACAGCATGTCGAGAAAAATGATACTGTAGAAATACATGGTTTTTGTCGCCGCTATCAATTCTGCTCCACTAGAGTTAAACAATTTTGCTCTGTGACCGTCAACGGTGAGTCCATGCAATTCTGAGCAGACACTCTGGCAGACAGCCCTGTCAATTTAACACGCTCGTAGAGAGAGTATGGTGCACGAGATAAAGCGCGTTCAAGTGCAGGCATGCAATTACTCTCACTGCCACCGGCATTGACATTGTAGCAAATGTCCAAGGTTACAAATTGTACCAGTCTTCCTAATCCTATCATCTGAGTGACATTTATGTTGTACAATCTGGCAGTAGCTAGTTCTCCTGTCTTTGGCATAGGTTAGGTTATTAGGCCTAGGCTTCTTCTTTGACCTTCTTTCGGACACACACACACACACACACACACACACACACAATCTTAGTGCAAGAATGTCAGTGGAAAATAAGAGTCCATTACCTATCAGGTGACTTCCAACCATCGTCTACAGCCAAGGATCATATCCTATTAATACTATAGACAACTAATTAAACAGAGAGGGGGAGGGATGGAGAGATGGGGGTGAGAGAGTGAAAGAAAAAGAGAAAGGAGATAGATTGGAGAGACAGAGGTTCTTAAAAAGTGTGACGATAGTTAGGTTTTCTAAAAAGAGAGAGAGAGAGAGAGAGAGAGAGAGAGAGAGGTATAAAGAGAGAGAGCAAAAGAGAGATGAAAAAGTCTAAATAAAGTGTGGAGACAGTTGGCTTTTGCTGACAGCTGAGAGTGAAAAACTGAGTGTGAGAAAAATAGAAATACGTGTTTGATAGAGGAAGAGTGGGAGGAAGATAATTGAAGCAGTTTTTTGCAAATACATATTTTAATGTAAACGAAAAAATGGTAATGCAGGTAATTAGTATTTTATTTAAAATCCAGCCCACATGCTGGCTTTGTCACTGAGAGAGAGAGAGAGAGAGAGAGAGAGAGAGAGAGAGAGGGAGAGAGAGAGAGAGAGAGCTCAAAGACATTGCTCCTGCATTTTTAACAAAAAATATAGATTTAGAGTTAGATAAAGTAGGATTTTTTGGCAGGGACATATACAGGATGCTACCCTCCACAACATAACCTTTATTCCAAACCAAAACTCCAAACCTACAACCTGATTTTGGACGGAATTACCTGGAAAGCTTTCTACTACCAAGGATTACTATTCTCAAACTATACAGCAAATGCTCTGGAAAACAAACAGAAACCTGAAAACACCATCCAACCTGGAACTGAGTGAGTAATGTTTAGTATGAAGCTATTTTTCACTTTCAAAAACCAAGAAGAAAAATTCATTACAATGATATATTTTATATTATAAGGACTGAATTCTAAGGCTACCAAGCTTAAGCTTGCTACAAAGAGATACAATTTCAATTAGCACTGACGTGTGAAGTGAGAGGTGTCAAAGCCCTTGAGCCCAACAATGGCAGGAGAGTCGTACAGTCTACCCCCAACTAGAGGCCTTAGAAGAGGCCTTAGAAGCACCCCCACTGTTCAGAGGTCATTAAAATACAGTACCCTCTGAATGTAAAAACGACAAGACACGAAAAGAGTACAAATTGAAACTTCTTTTGGGGAAGCACGAGACACTTTTTGCTGATTTGTATAAAAATGGGAACATAAGCAACCTTATCTTCCACACAGACCATCCCCTGGCATGGCACAGTGCTATACTAGCACACTACCCCTCTGTTAAGAGGGGGGTGTTGCGACGGGGTGGAAACTCAGGATACTGGACAACGAGGACTCTGAGTCGTCTAATATTAATCTCTATAAATCTGGAACCGTTTTGGTTCAAGGCAACACCAAACAGTTCCAGCTGGACTTTCACCTAATCAAAGAAATAGCTCAGCAGGAGAAGCTGTCCCTTGAGAAAGATACCCCTACCCCCGAGCGGGTCAGACCAGACCTCTTCATTAAATAACCCCACAGAGCAACCCCAAGCAGAAACTCAACTTCCCAGCACAGAGTACTACTCCCTCATTGAAATGAAGGATAAATTCACCCAGCTGGAGGTAAGGCAGGTGGAGCTGGAACAGCAGGTGAACACACTCCAGTCAGCACAGACCCAGACAACAGTCCAGCACAACAACACCCCCTTAACTAGACCTGGAGAGCTGCAGGTGGAGAGAGACATGTCTGCACTCTGGACTGTGGTGAGACAACATCAACAGGAGAAAGAGCAGGAGCAGGAGAAGAACAGAGCACTAGAGGAGAGGATCAGAGTGCTGGAGGAGAAGGTGAGAACGATGACGGGTGACATTGAACAACCCATTAGAGAACAGCCCACCTCAGATCCTGGCCAAAGTCTCGACACCGCAGCAGAACAGTACACCCTAGACCCTGACCATAGCCTCGACATCACACCCAGACAAACAAATGAAGAACCCCAAGCCCTGGGGACCCCAACCCCTCTGAGCAACCCCCCAGTCAGACACCCTGATAGCCCTCATGACGACCCCCCCACACCCACTGAGGACATACACAAGCCACAGATTGTACTCCTTATGGACTCAAACGGGAAATACATACAAGAAAATAAACTTTTTCCAAAACACACAGTGTCTAAACTCTGGTGTCCAAATACCCAGCGCGCCCTAGACCTTCTGTCTAAGGACCGACTAGGATCACCCAGCCACATAATAATACACACAGGCACAAACGACCTGAGAACACAGCAGGAAAGGGTGGCCACATCACTCAAGGGCGTGATAGAAAAAGCTTCTTCTACTTTCCCCAACGCACAAGTGGTTATCTCAACCCTGTTACCACGAAAAGACTTCCACCCTGCTACCATACAGCGGGTAAACGCAAGTATTTCCCGTGACTGTGCATCAAAACCAAATGTCTTCCTGGCCCACCACTCCACCCTGGACGTGAACAGCCTTTACGACCAGGTCCACCTATACAAGGCAGCAGTGCCCACCTTCGCCCGGACCCTAAAGGATATCGCCCTCAACCGCAGACCCAACACCTCACACAGGAGCAACAGATCGACACCCGCCCAGACCAGCGAGACACTCTCCCAGACCTGCGGGACCCCCCCCAGGACCTACACATAGAGGACCCCCGCAGAGAGGACCTACATCCAGACCACAGCACCATCAACCACATCTACACCCCCACCCCAACCAATTAACTCCCCCCCAAGTCAACCATGCCCACACCCCATTTAGGCCCCCTCAGATCAGACCTATGCCCCTCCTACCCACCCCAAGCCCCCACTCCCACAAAGAGGGCCTCAACATGAAAGTCACACATACGCCCAGGCCGTGAGCAGGCAAACAGGCCCAACACCCACTCTTACACTAGCCCAAGCCAATGGCATGTACCAGATGCTCAGCAGGCTCTGCTCACAATTACTGGCCTGAGGCCAAACCACACAACCAACAACATTAGACACTTTATGGAACACAAAGCCTTCACTATTTCATCCTGGAATATCCAAGGCCTGAGGTCATCTGCCTTTGGCCTAAAGAGCAGGAATCTGGACTTCACCAAAGAAATCGGAAATACAGACATTGTCATCCTACAAGAAACATGGTATAGAGGAGACGGACCCACTGGTTGCCCTCTAGGTTACAGAGAGCTGGTAGTCCCATCCACCAAACTACCAGGTGTGAAACAGGGAAGGGACTCAGGGGTATGCTAATTTGGTATAGAGCAGACCTAACTCACTCTATTAAATTAATCAAAACAGGAACATTTTACATTTGGTTAGAAATTCAAAAGGAAATTATCTCAACTGAGAAAAATGTCCTCCTGTGTGCTACCTATATCCCCCACTAGAATCCCCATACTTTAATGAAGACAGTTTCTCCATCCTGGAGGGGAAATCAATAATTTCCAGACCCAGGGACATGTACTAGTCTGTGGCGACCTAAATGCCAGAACTGGACAAGAACCTGACACCCTCAGCACACAGGGGGACAAACACCTACCTGGAGGTGACAGCATTCCCTCCCCCATATGCCCCCCTAGGCACAACTACGACAACATAACCAACAAAAATGGGTCACGACTCCTGCAGCTCTGTCGCACACTGGGTATGTACATAGTCAATGGTAGGCTTCGAGGGACTCCTATGGTAGGTACACCTATAGCTCATCTCTTGGCAGTAGTACTGTAGACTACTTTATCACTGACCTCAACCCAGAGTCTCTCAGAGCGTTCACAGTCAGCCCACTGACACCCCTATCAGACCACAGCAAAATCACAGTCTACTTGAACAGAGCAATACTCAATCATGAGGCATCAAAGCCAAAAGAACTGAATAATATTAAGAAATGCTATAGATGGAAGGAAAGTAGTGTTGAAACCTACCAAAAAACAATTAGGAAACAACAAATTCAATCCATTCTAGACAACTTCCTGGACAAAACGTTCCACTGTCATAGTGAAGGTGTAAACTTGGCAGTAGAAAACCTAAACAGTATATTTGACCTCTCAGCTTCCCTATCAAATCTAAAAATCTCTAACAGAAAACCAAAGAAAAGTAATAACAGTGATAAATGGTTTGATGAAGAATGCAAAAACCTAAGAAAGAAATTGAGAAACCTATCCAACCAAAAACATAGAGCCCCAGAAAACCTGAGCCTACGCCTTCACTATGGTGAATCACTAAAACAATACAGAAATACACTACGGAAAAAGAAGGAACAGCATGTCAGAAATCAGCTCAATGTAATTGAAGAATCCATAGACTCTAACCACTTCTGGGAAAATTGGAAAACACTAAACAAACAACAACACGAAGAGCTATCTATCCAAAACGGAGATGTATGGGTAAACCACTTCTCCAATCTTTTTGGCCCTATAACAGAGAACAAACAGCAAAAAAATATACATGATCAAATGCAAATCTTAGAATCAACTATTAAAGACTACCAGAACCCACTGGATTCTCCAATTACATTGAATGAACTACAGGATAAAATACAAACCCTCCAACCCAAAAAGTCCTGTGGTGTTGATGGTATCCTCAATGAAATGATAAAATATACAGACCACAAATTTCAATTAGCTATACTTAAACTCTTTAACATCATCCTTAGCTCTGGCATCTTCCCCAACATCTGGAACCAAGGACTGATCACCCCAATCCACAAAAGTGGAGACAAATTTGACCCCAATAACTACCGTGGGATATGCGTCAACAGCAACCTTGGGAAAATCCTCTGCATTATCATTAACAGCAGACTAGTTCATTTCCTCAGTGAAAACAATGTACTGAGCAAATGTCAAATTGGCTTTTACCAAATTACCGTACGACAGACCACGTATTCACCCTGCACACCCTAATTGACAAACAAACAAACCAAAACAAAGGCAAAGTCTTCTCATGCTTTGTTGATTTCAAAAAAGCTTTTGACTCAATTTGGCATGAGGGTCTGCTATACAAATTGATGGAAAGTGGGGTTGGGGAAAAACATACGACATTATAAAATCCATGTACACAAACAACAAGTGTGAGGTTAAAATTGGCAAAAAACACACACATTTCTTTCCACAGGGCCGTGGGGTGAGACAGGGATGCAGTTTAAGCCCCACCCTCTTCAACATATATCAACGAATTGGCGAGGGCACTAGAACAGTCTGCAGCACCCGGCCTCACCCTACTAGAATCTGAAGTCAAATGTCTTCTGTTTGCTGACGATCTGGTGCTTCTGTCACCAACCAAGGAGGGCCTACAGCAGCACCTAGATCTTCTGCACAGATTCTGTCAGACCTGGGCCCTGACAGTAAATCTCAGTAAGACAAAAATAATGGTGTTCCAAAAAGGTCCAGTTGCCAGGACCACAAATACAAATTCCATCTAGACACCGTTGCCCTAGAGCACACAAAAAACTATACATACCTCGGCCTAAACATCAGCGCCACAGGTAACTTCCACAAAGCTGTGAACGATCTGAGAGACAAGGCAAGAAGGGCCTTCTATGCCATCAAAAGGAACATAAAATTTGACATACCAATTAGGATCTGGCTAAAAATACTTGAATCAGTTATAGAACCCATTGCCCTTTATGGTTCTGAGGTCTGGGGTCCGCTCACCAACCAAGAATTCACAAAATGGGACAAACACCAAATTGAGACTCTGCATGCAGAATTCTGCAAAAACATCCTCCGTGTACAACGTAAAACACCAAATAATGCATGCAGAGCAGAATTAGGCCAATACCCGCTAATTATCAAAATCCAGAAAAGAGCCGTTAAATTATATAACCACTTAAAAGGAAGCGATTCCCAAACCTTCCATAACAAAGCCATCACCTACAGAGAGATGAACTTGGAGAAGAGTCCCCTAAGTAAGCTTGTCCTGGGGCTCTGTTCACAAACACAAACAGACCCCACACAGCCCCAGGACAACAACAACAACAACAACACATTAGACCCAACCAAATCATGAGAAAACAAAAAGAGAATTACTTGACACATTGGAAAGAACAAACAAATAAACAGAGCAAACTAGAATGCTATTTGGCCCTAAACAGAGAGTACACAGTGGCAGAATACCTGACCACTGTGACTGACCCAAACTTAAGGAAAGCTTTGACTATGTACAGACTCAGTGAGCATAGCCTTGCTATTGAGAAAGGCCGCCGTAGGCAGACCTGGCTCTCAAGAGAAGACAGGCTATGTGCACACTGCCCACAAAATGAGGTGGAAACTGAGCTGCACTTCCTAACCTCCCTGCCAAATGTATGACCATATTAGAGACACATATTTCCCTCAGATTACACAGATCCACAAAGAATTCGAAAAACAAACCCAATTTTGATAAACTCCCTTATCTACTGGGTGAAAAACCACAGTGTGCCATCACAGCTGCAAGATTTGTGACCTGTTGCCACAAGAAAAGGGCAACCAGTGAAGAACAAACACCATTGTAAATACAACCCATATTTATGTTGATTTATTTTCCCATTTGTACTTTAACTATTTGCACATTGTTACAACACTGTATATATACATAATATGACATTTGAAATGTCTTTATTCTTTTGAAACTTCTGAGTGTAATGTTTACTGTTCATATTTATTGTTTATTTCACTTTTGTTTACTATCTACTCCACTTGCTTTGGCAATGTTAACACACGTTTCCCATGCCAATAAAGCCCTTAAATTGAAATTGAATTGAATTGAATTGAGAGAGAGAGAGAGAGAGAGAGAGAGAGAGAGAGAGAGAGAGAGAGAGAGAGAGAGAGAGAGAGAGAGAGAGAGAGAGAGAGAGAGAGAGAGAGAGAGAGAGAGAGAGAGAGAGAGAGAGAGAGAGAGAGAGAGAGAGAGAGAGAGAGAGAGAGAGAGAGAGAGAGAGAGGGGGGGGGGGAGAGAGAGGGGGGGGGGGGGAGAGAAATCTTTATTCTTTTGAAACTTCTGAGTGTAATGTTTACTGTTAATATTTATTGTTTATTTCACTTTTGTTTACTATCTACTTCCCTTGCTTTGGCAATGTTAACACACGTTTCCCATGCCAATAAAGCCCTTAAATTGAAATTGAATTGAGAGAGAGAGAGAGAGAGAGAGAGAGAGAGAGAGAGAGAGAGAGAGAGAGAGAGAGAGAGAGAGAGAGAGAGAGAGAGAGAGAGAGAGAGGAGAGAGAGAGAGAGAGAAAAGAGAGAGAGAGAGAGAGAGAGAGAGAGAGAGAGAGAGAGAGAGAGAGAGAGAGAGAGATGTCTTTATTCTTTTGAAACTTCTGAGTGTAATGTTTACTGTTAATATTTATTGTTTATTTCACTTTTGTTTACTATCTACTTCCCTTGCTTTGGCAATGTTAACACACGTTTCCCATGCCAATAAAGCCCTTAAATTGAAATTGAATTGAGAGAGAGAGAGAGAAAGAGAGAGAAAGAGAGAGAAAGAAAGAAAGAAAGAGAGAGAGAGAGAGAGAGAGAGAGAGAGAGAGAGAGAGAGAGAGAGAGAGAGAGAGAGAGAGAGAGAGAGAGAGAGAGAGAGAGAGAGAGAGAGAGAGAGAGAGAGAGAGAGAGAGAGAGAGAGAGAGAGAGGAAAAGAGATAGTTGGAGCTGATATACAGTATGTACCCCTACCCCTGCACATTAATTCAGTACTGGTACCCCATGTACATAGCCAAGCTGACATTGACTCAGTACTGGTACCCCATGTATATAGCCTAGCTATCATTTCTCATTATTTATTTATTCCTCGTGTGTTTTTTCTATTATTATTATTTATTTATTTAAAAAATAATAATTGTATTTTGCATCGTTGGGAAGGGCCCTAAGTAAACATTTCATTGCTAGTCTACACCTGTTGTTCACGAAGCATTTGACAATTAGTGCTATTCTTGAAGATCAAGGGGTATTAAATTAATTTGAATGACTGGAAATCTGACTCTGTTTTTTTTATTTTTTATCTAAAGATATAACCTAATCATATTATTATCTGTAGTAGAAAGCAATGGGTTAGAAGAAGCCTACATAACCAACCCATAAAATAAAATGCAACATCCATTTATGGCCAGCTATGTAAACTCTAACATAGATTTATACTGCAATAAATGTTGTTAAATTGGTAATATTCATTTTCGTCCTCTTCTAATACCTCTTAAGCAAGTTGACGTTTATTGGGATGTCTTGTCCTTGAGGCAGAACTGAGCAATTTCCACTAGATGGGCCAGCTGCAAAGTCAAAATTGGCTATATTGTAAAAATTAATAAAAACAAAAATGTGCTTAATTTAAGGTTAGGGTTAGGCATTAGGTTTAGCAGTGTAGTTAAGGTTAGATTTTAAATCAGATTGTGTGACTTTGTGGCTGTGCCAGCTACTAACCTGCGCTTCTTAAGGGGAAAGTAATCTCAAAGTAAGTGAAAATAATCAGATTACGTTACTGAGTTTGGGTAATCCAAATTTTACATTACTGATTACAATTTTGGACAGGTAACTAGTAACTGTAATGGATTACAGTTAAAAAGTAACCTACCCAAACCTGACTATGGCGGACACTGTAAAAACTCATTTCACTTTGACAATAAAACATATTTCTTTTTTACTCAGGCCATCAGTGTGTGTGTGTGTGTGTCTGCCTGTGCGTGCCTGTAAGTGCATGCATGTGTGTGTGTGTGTGTGTGCCTGCCTGTGTGTGTGTGTCTGTGTATATATTCCCACGGGGGCCAGTATGAAAAATGTATGCACTCACTAACTGTATGTCGCTCTGGATAAGAGCGTCTGCTAAATGACTGAAATGTAAAATGTAAATGTATATAATGTCTATAAATCCAACTTAATAGAGAAGAGGCTTGAATGTAAATATTAATGTTTATTAAAAGCTTAGTGCAATCAAAATTGTGCAGTTTTTCCTGTATTTTATATCATATTTGTACAACAGCTGATTAAACTAAACTGTAAAAGTGTGAAAGATAAATGTGTTATTTCCCGATAGTTGTTGGTTAAAAATGGGTGGAGTTTTGGTATACCTGGTTACCAGGCAGTATAAGTTAATAGACCAATAAAGAGAGTTTCAAACTTCTCTGCCAATAACAGCTAGTTTTCAGGTTACATATCCCTCCCATTAGGCCCCTCCGCTCTGTTGGATTGATCCCCGCTGTGGTTAATGCACCTATTTGGTGCCTTTCCCCTCCCCATTCAGACCACTCCCAGACAGTCCTAGCTCAATTCCCTTTGATGGGCAGCTGGCTTTAGACCCCCCCCACCCCCCCACCCCCCCACCACCAGCTGGGTGAAAGAGGTTCAGATGACGTGGCGGTGGGGAGGTGGTGGGTCGATGGTGTAAACTTTTGCAAATAAGAGAGACAAGGGGTAAGCATTCTTTTAAATACATCTCAGGATTTACACCCATTGGTGAGAAATAGAGAAAGGTGATTATTGACTGCTATGCCCGTTGGTCTATTAGAAAGCATGGTGGAATTACGTTATTCTACCCTTAGAGGATAATAGGTGATTGACATTCTGTACCTCGTTAATTAATAGTAGAGGAGGAGGAGTGACATGACGTTGTACTGTTGCTAAGACCATTTGTAAACATAACAAATATAAATGTCCCGTTGTGCCCATGATAAAGGAAGTAATGTGAATTAATTTGTACTACTGAAGTTGAATGTAAGAAGTTACATTCAGACCATCCTTCCTGTTGAACTCATGTTGACTTCATTAGTACAAAGTGGGCCACCTGCAGAGCTGACAGATTAATGTGCATCTCTTTACTCAGACATTCCTTTCATTCTCCTCCTCTTTTTCCTCTGAAGACTGGATACTCACAGTCCACCTTTGATTACAGCACTGTGCAGGGTTAGGATGGGAGGATGAGGGAGAGGAAAGGAGGGAGGGAGGAGGAGAGGTGAGGGAGGGGAAAAGAAGAATAGGAGGGTAGAACAAAACTATGACAATAGTTTGGCACATGCAGATCTTATGTTCTTTCTGCGTCTTCCATCACTATGGTTACCCAGCAGGGTGTGTGTTGATTGGGTCAGCAGGACACACAGATGCACACACACACACACCCTTCAATAGTGATGGATGGAGTGAAGGGGGGAGGAGAGGATGGAGGGATGTTTAAAGAAAGAAAAGAAGGAGAGAGGACTTTGATTGAAAACCTAAAGGCTTCACTACAACCTGCTTCTCTCTCTCTCTCTCTCTCTCTCTCTCTCTCTCTCTCTCTCTCTCTCTCTCTCTCTCTCTCTCTCTCTCTCTCTCTCTCTCTCTCTCTCTCTCTCTCTCTCTCTCTCTCTCTCTCTCTCTCTCTCTCTCTCTCTCTCTCTCTCTCTCTCAGCTAGGGTTCACTGAGTTTTATTTCCGCGTCACAGTTTCTCTTGGGCTGTTGCTAGGGACATTGTTTTGTATGTTTGGTTGGTCACAATATTGGAGGCTATACTGAGTACTTAGTCTTTCAAAAAAGAAAATGGATACCAACACCCTATGTTGAATCTATTTCAGCAACACGGTAGTGGAGAGCGCCACCACTGCAGCGGGCGCGCCCAGCCCCCAACAGCCCTCATTAAGAAGAGATGCAACACATCTGTGTGGGGAGGACTGTGGGCTCCAGAAATGTTTGACAGGGTGATTGGCATTTATGATTGGATTTTGTTCCACTTCCCCTATCCCCAAAGTTTAGAATGGTAAACGAATAGGGAATAAAACCTTGATTATTTTCAACTGCAAGTACTGTTTCAAAGACTTACAGATTATACACCACAAAATTGGTGCCGAAACCCAGGAAGGAAGAATTCCTCAAAGAAAACGACAAGAAAAAGGGTTAACCAGGAAATAACCATAGTCGGCCAACTTGCACGATTGAAACGGATTCGAGGAACGACAAGGACGGCTACGACAAGGACGGCTACGACAAGGACGGCTACGACAAGGTCCTGAGGCAGCAAAGCATCCCCAAACCATCACACCACCACCACCATGCTTGACCTTTGGTATGATGTTCTTACTGTGGAATGCAGTGTTTGGTTTTCGCCAGGCATAATGGGACCCATGTCGTCCAAAAAGTTGACTCAAGTTTGCCAAAAAGCACCTGGATGATCATCAAGACTCTTGGAAGAATGTTCTATGGACAGATGATTCAAAAGTATAACTTTTTGGACGACATGGTTCCAGTAATGCCTGGCGAAAACCAAACTCAACTTCCTTCAAACTGCACTTAGACATAAAATTGGTGTCCACGAGTTCATCTGACTCTGAGGAAGTAGATAAAGTATCCCTTTAACTTCCCAGTAGCAGGACAGGAAGTGTTGAATTTGCATACGTTTGTCTCAGTTACACCCAAGAAGAAGATAGCCTGCAGAAGGGTGCATTTGAGAAATCTGAGAAATAACCAAGGGGTTGACATACCCCAACTGTGCACCTCAAATTTGAAAGTGGCAAGTGAACAGACAACAAGAAACAGGGCTGCAAGTGGCCAACATCCCAATCAGAAGTGTGGACACATTTTTACATTTTAGTCATTTAGCAGACACTCTTATCCAGAGCGACTTACAGTTAGTGAGTGCATACAATGTTTTTGGGAATCGAACCCACAACCCTGGCGTTGCAAACGCCATGCTCTACCAACTGAGCTACATCCCAACGAGTTGTCTATTCAAATAGGAGGTGTTGGGAAGAATTAAGAGACTGAACAAAGCCCTAGTGGCTCTGGAGAGCACATACGGATGGCTAGTGCAAGGCACAGAAACATCAGTGTTATCAGTCACAGCTGATCATCAAGACATCAGACTAATGCACGTGAGTGGTGGAGAAGAGCAAGCGCTTTCTGAGCAATTGCGCACGTTTTGGGAAACTGAATCTATCGGTATTCACAATGAAAAAGAACAGAGTGCAACACAGTGAAATCAAGATGCACTGCAGAAGTTTGAAGAGAATGTGAAGTACATCGACAGGAGATATGAAGTAAGGCTTCCATGAAGAGAAGAACAGGTGAATCTATCATCCAATTTTGTAATGGCAGAAAAAAGATTTCAGTCTAGTAAGTCCAATGTTACCCTGTATGACCGATACAACAACGTGATTCAAGACTATATAAGGCAAGGAATGGTAGAGCAGGTGCTTAGTGATCATTCAGATAATCCTGTATA
This sequence comes from Coregonus clupeaformis, assembly GCF_020615455.1. Taxonomy (NCBI): domain Eukaryota; kingdom Metazoa; phylum Chordata; class Actinopteri; order Salmoniformes; family Salmonidae; genus Coregonus; species Coregonus clupeaformis. The sequence goes on from NC_059192.1 coordinate 79,842,693, forward strand.
CTACTTACCTCATCACGCAGTGATCAAGGAAGAGAGGACAGCTACCAAGCTCAGAGTAGTGTTTGACGCATCCTTGCATGAGAGAGAGTAATTTGTTAAGTGACTGCTTACAAACAGGGCCAAATTATAAACCCTGACCTGTTGAGTATTCTGATTAAGTTCAGGCAGCACAGGGTAGCGCTAATGGCAGACATCACGAAAGCATTTCTGCAAATCTCACTAAATGAAATGGACAGAGACTTATTGAGATTCTTATAGAGAAGTGACATCCCAATGTCAAATGAAGAAATCAAGATGTATACTCTGAGAATGACGAGAGATGCCCGGATGTAATACTCATTTCGGCTTTGACAAAAGCTGATCAGTTATACTGAACAGAAATATAAACGCAACATGTAAAGTGTTGGTCCCATGTTTCATGAGCTGAAATAAAAGATCCCAGAAATGTACCATACGCACAAAAAGCTAATTTCTCTCAAATGTTGTGCACAAATTTGTTTACATCACTGTTAGTGAGCATTTCTCATTTGCCAAGTTAATCCATCCACCTGACAGGTGTGGCATATCAAGAAGCTGATTAAAGCATGATCATTACACAGGTGCACCTTGTGCTGGGGACAATAAAAGGCCACTCTAAAATGTGCAGTTTTGTCACACCGCACAATGCCACAGATGTCTCAAGTTTTGAGGGAGCATGCAATTGGCATGCAGACTGCAGGAATGTCCACCAGAGCTGTTGCCAGATAATTTAATGTTAATTTCTCTACCATCGTTTTAGAGAATTTGGCAGTACGTCCCACTGGCCTCACAAACCCAGACCATGTGTAATCACACCAGCCCAGGTCCTCCACATCTGTCTTCTTCACCCGCGGGATCATCTGGGACCAGCCAGCCGGACAGCTGATGAAACTGTGGGTTTGCACAACCGAAGAATTCCTGCCAAAACTTTCAGAAACCGTCTCAGGGAAGCTCATCTGCGTGCTCATTGTCCTCACCAGGGTCTTGACCTGACTGCAGTTCGGCGTCGTAACCGACTTCAATGGGCAAATGCTCACCTTCGATGGACACTGGCACGCTGGAGAACACAGCAATACCGTGACAAGATCATGAAGCCCATTGCCGTGCCATTCATCCGCCTCCATCACCTCATGTTTCAGCATGATAATGCACGGCCCCATGTCGCAAGGATCTGTACACAATTCCTGGAAGCTGAAAATGTCCCAGTTCTTCCATGGCTTGCATACTCACCAGACATGTCACCCATTGAGCATTTTTGGAATGCTCTTGATCGATGTATACGACAGCGTGTTCCAGTTTCCGCCAATATCCAGCAACTTCGCAAAGCCATTGAAGAGGAGTGGGACAACATTCTACAGGCCACAATCAACAGCCTGATCAACTCTATGCGAAGGAGATGTGAAATGGTGGTCACACCAGATATTGACTCGTTTTCTGATCCACTCCCCTACTTTTTTTTAAAGGTATCTGTCACCAACAGATCCATATCTGTATTCCCAGTCATGTGAAATCCATAGATTAGTGCCTAATGAATTTATTTAAATTTAGTGATTTCCTAATATGAACTGTAACTCGGTAACATTTTTGAAATTGTTGCATGTTGCGTTTATATTTTTGTTCAGTGTAGATATGGGAATGCGCTACCGAAATCAACGAATAGCGGTAAGTAACGCAATCATGCTTGATGCATTCTCAGTATGTGAATTTTCGAAGATCGAGTATGCTTTAAATGCCAGGATGTTATACTTATTTTGGTTTTTCACAGCCACAATGCATTGTAAGAGGGGGGCTGCGAGTTCTGATAGTTAGATCTCGTCCAGTAAACAACCAAAACAACTTGGAAGATGGCGAATAGCGAAGTTTCTGTGGTAGTGTTCAGAGGTAAGTTGTTTTTGTTCTCCTTAAAATGATCGCGAAAGTTTCATCGTAACGATACATCGTTGAAAACAGATATGCAACCTGCTGCCAACCGTGCCTTTAGCGAGCTAGCTACAGTACGTGCTGTAGTAGAATTAGAAGTTATAACTGTATGAATAGTAACGTTAGCTAGAGGGTTACTTGCTTACTGTTGATTGACAACTTCATATTTAACATTAGCCTAGTTAGCTACCTAGCTAGCTGCTTGTTGTAAATACCAGAGCTGGTGTTCAAACTGTTGCAGAGTCTGATGACACTACCAGGCATTTAATTCAGTGGCGAACACGGCAGGAGAAATGAAGCAAAAAAGCTTTTGTGTAAGTCATGTGGCCATGGCACTCCAATGTGGCACTCTACAGAGTTCACACCACTCTACTTTGCTCATGTTTTGGTTAATGTTGTACTTCATCTTATGTCTATTCAGGATCTATGCGAAGGAGTGTGAACTGGAGGGGCAGCTGTCACCTGCATGGGTGAACAAGAAGTGGGAGAACCATAAGCAAAAATACACATTAAGCTACTTTATGTTATCTTGACATTTATTGCTATGCAGTACTTGGCTAATAAAGTTCCCCTTTTCTCTGAGAGCAAGAACACTTTCCCATCTATTTCCTATGCGTCACTGGCATAGTGTGAAGATATACATGTTATTAAGGTGCAAGTATTACATATTTTTTATGAGTTGAAAGCTCCCCCCACCAGAGTCAACACAGGGTGAGGCCACAGACGCATCCTGGAAGGGGTATGCGGTGATGGATGAGGCGCTGGGCGGCTCCCACTCCATCACCCCACCTGTCATCATCTCCTAATCCTCCCTAGGTGCAGCTGTGGGCTCCTCTCCCTTTCAGAAGGTTCCAGATGTGGACGCTAGAGAAGGAGCGGGAGAAGGCGGTGACTGCCAGGGAGGCACGCCTTATGGCCATTTTAGAGGTCATGAGAAGTAGTTTTATGTATTTTGTATGTACTTGATTTATAACTATTATTTATTAATTTTGTACTGATTTTAGTGAAGTTCTTTTTTTAAACCCAAAGTGGATTTCTGTCCTCAGTGAAAAGTGTTTCTTGATTGTGATAAAAAAAACTAATTGATATCGGTACATCGACTGTTGGTGTGTTTTACTTTCAACGTTTCAACATTAATAAATACACTCACACATCTGAGCTATCTTGTTGCAGGTGCTCCGGTAACAATTAGATAAGTTGAAAGAAAAAAAAAAACCTGCACACTGCTCTTGCTAGTATCACTTTTTTATTGAAGTGTACGTGTCGGCCTCTAGGCCTTTGTCAGATCTTTTTTACTAAACAAAATAAACTATCTTTGGTATAATAATTGATTTGATTTCTATAGCTCTTTTCATAACAATCTCAAAGCGTATCAAAAGCAAAAAAAACAAGCAATACAGAATCATGATTTGCCTAGCTATATTTGGCTAGGTCAACCAATAGAGGCCAAGTCTTTCAGTGCATGCATCCTCCAAAGATGGAGAGGGGACAGTTCATAGCTTGATCAGAGGAAGGTGGTCAGGGAGATGGTTGATGAAGATGGAGTCTGGTGACGATCTTATGTATTTTGTATGTACTTGATTTATAACTATTATTTATTAATTTATCTACTTATCTAGCTAGCTACTTATCTAGCTAACGTTAGCCCGAAACAACAACACTCCGGCGCTCCGCTGTAGTGAAAAGTCACTGGGTGGGGCTATATATGATCCTTTTCGTTTCATTTGCTAAGCGTTAAAAACATCAGGGAACTCAGAAAAAAACGTGCTCCGACTGTGAAAAAAACACTTTAAACGCGCAGAAATACTGGCCTAATATGTATACATTTGTTGAATCTATTTCAGCACCCGGTAGTGGAGAGCGCCGCCACTGCAGTGGGTGCAACCAGCCCCCAACAGCCCTCATTAAGAGGAGATGCGACACCTGTATGGAGAGGACTGTGGGCTACAGAAATGTTTGGCAGGGTGAATGGCATTTATGATTGGATTTTGTTCCACTCCCCCTTTCCCCAAAGTTTAGAATTGTGGACCAATAGGGAATAGAACCCAGATTGTACAGATTGGGCCCCGTGTAGCTCAGTTGGTAGAGCATGGCGCTTGCAATGCCAGGGTTGTGGGTTCAATTCCCAAGGGGGGCCAGTATGAAAAAAAAAAAAACTGTAAGTCGCTCTGGATAAGAGCGTCTGCTAAATGACTAAAATTTAAACATGTACTGTTTCAAAGACCTCTTGATTTTACACCACATCCTAGGGCAGGGTTTCTCAGTCTTGGGTCTCCCCCTGGGTACATGTTTTGGTTTTTGCCCTAGCACTACACAGCTGATTCAAATAATCAAAGCTTGATGATGAGTTGGTTATTTGAATCAGCTGTGTAGTACTAGGGCAAAAACCAACACGTGCACCCGGAGGGGGGGTTGTTGTATGGGGAGGGCCCAGGACTGAGTTTGGGAAACCCTGCCCTAGAGATGAGCATCTCTCCTTTCAAGTACGATTCAATACGCATCTAGATAAATGGGCTCCGATACAATACAGGAACGATGCTTATAGTTTAAAATGATTCAGTGCGATACGGTTTGATTAGTGCAACAAATCAATTTGGGTTCGATGCGATACGATTCGATGCACTAACATTTGTTGCATTAACACATTCATTTTTCATTATACATTTAAATCTGATACTGATGGAGCTCAGGAACTGGGCCTCTTGCTGGATTTGTCTGAGCTGACTTCTCTGAGCTGAGTGGCTGTGTGTGTGAATGATGTATATGGTGGGTGTAGGCAGCCACCTGAGCCATAGGGCAGACTGAGCATCTACAACTATTAGATTATGGTGGGCAATATGCTCCTCTCCCCCCACACACACTTTTAATCAGAAATCCCCATCACAAACTGATTAACTTGTCATTTTAGCAGATCATTGTTATTTTTCTAGCTAGTAATACAGTGAAGGAAAAAAGTATTTGATCCCCTGCTGATTTTGTACGTTTGCCCACTGACAAAGAAATTATCAGTCTATAATTTTAATGGTAGGTTTATTTGAAGAGTGAGAGACAGAACAACAACAAAAAAGTCCAGAAAGACGCATGTCAAAAAGTTATAAATTGATTTGCATTTTAATGAGGGAAATAAGTATTTGACCCCCTCTCAATCAGAAATATTTCTGGTTTCCCTGGTGTCTTTTATACAGGTAATGAGCTAAGATTAGGAGCACACTTAGGAGTGCTCCGAATATCAGCTTGTTACCTGTATAAAAGACACCTGTCCACAGAAGCAATCAATCAATCAGATTCCAAACTCTCCACCATGGCCAAGACCAAAGAGCTCTCCAAGGATGTCAGGGACAAGATTGTAGACCTACACAAGGCTGGAATGGGCTACAAGACCATCGCCAAGCAGCTTGGTGAGAAGGTGACAACGATTATTCGCAAATGGAAGAAACACAAAATAACTGTCAATCTCCCTCGGCCTGGGGCTCCATGCAAGATCTCACCTCGTGGAGTTGCAATGAATCAGCCCAGAACTACACGGGAGGATCTTGTCAATGATCTCAAGGCAGCTGGGACCATAGTCACCAAGAAAACAATTGGTAACACACTACACCGTGAAGGACTGAAATCCTGCAGCGTCCGCAAGGTCCCCCTGCTCAAGAAAGCACATATACATGCCCGTCTGAAGTTTGCCAATGAACATCTGAATGATTCAGAGGAGAACTGGGTGAAAGTGTTGTGGTCAGATGAGACCACAGTGGAGCTCTTTGGCATCAACTCAACTCGCCGTGTTTGGAGGAGGAGGAATGCTGCCTATGACCCCAAGAACACCATCCCCACTGTCAAACATGGAGGTGGAAACATTATGCTTTTTCTGCTAAGGGGACAGGACAACTTCACCGCATCAAAGGGACGATGGACGGGGCCATGTGCCGTCAAATCTTGGGTGAGAACCTCCTTCCCTCAGCCAGGGCATTGAAAATGGGTCATGGATGGATATTCCAGCATGACAATGACCCAAAACACACGGCCAAGGCAACAAAGGAGTGGCTCAAGAAGAAGCACATTAAGGTCCTGGAGTGGCCTAGCCAGTCTCCAGACCTTAATCCCATAGAAACCTTAATGCCTTGGAGAAGATCTGCAAAGAGGAGTGGGACAATATCCCTCCTGAGATGTGTGCAAACCTGGTGGCCAACTACAAGAAACGTCTGACCTCTGTGTTTTCCAACAAGGGTTTTGCCACCAAGTACTAAGTCATGTTTTGCAGAGGGGTCTAATACTTATTTATCTCATTAAAATGCAAATCAATTTGTGCAATCAGCAAGATGTGAGTTGTGTCCACTCAGGTTGCCTTCACAACTCTGCAGGTAAAACAGCATTTTCTACAGCGCATTTGGTAACAATGACCCAGCAAATTACATTGGTTGTCACCCAACTAATAAAGCCTATAATTTGACATTGCCAGAGCCATTTTACAAGCTTTTGAATGCTGAAGGTGCCGCGCAGATACAGTTGAAGTCGGAAGTTTACATACACCTTAGCCAAATACATTTAAACTCAGTTTTTCACAATTCCTGACATTTAAACCTAGTAAAAATTCCCTGTATAGGTCAGTTAGGATCACCACTTTATTTTAAGAATGTGAAATGTCAGAATAATAGTAGCGAGAATGATTTATTTCAGCTTTTATTTATTTAATCACATTCCCAGTGGGTCAGAAGTTTACATACACTCAAATAGTATTTGGTAGCATTGCCTTTAAATTGTTTAACTTGGGTCAAACCTTTCGGGCAGCCCTCCAAAAGCTTCCCACAATAAGTTGGGTGAATTTTGGCCCATTCCTCCTGACAGAGCTGGTGTAACTGAGTCAGGTTGGTAGGCCTCCTTGCTTACACACGCTTTTTCAGTTCTGCCCACACATTTTCTATAGGATTGAGGTCAGGGCTTTGTGATGGCCACTCCAATACCTTGACTTTGTTGTCCTTAAGCCATTTTGCCACAACTTTGGAAGTATGCTTGGGGTCATTGTCCATTTGGGAGACCAATTTGCGACCAAGCTTTAACTTCCTGACTGATGTCTTGAGATGTTGCTTCAATATATCCACATAATTTTCCTTCCTCATGATGCCATCTATTTTGTGAAGTGCACCAGTCCCTCCTGCAGCAAAGCACCCCCACAGCATGATGCTGCGACCCCGGTGCTTCACGGTTGGGATGGTGTTCTTTGGCTTGCAAGCAGCCCCCTTTTTCCTCCAAACATAACAATGGTCATTATGGCCAAACAGTTCTATTTTTGTTTCATCAGACCAGAGGACATTTCTCCAAAAGGTACGATCTTTGTTCCCATGTGCAGTTGCAAACCGTAGTCTGGCTTTTTTATGGTGGTTTTGGAGCAGTGGCTTCTTCCTTGCTGAGCGGCCTTTCAGGTTATGTCGATATAGGACTCGTTTTACTGTGGATATAGATACTTTTGTACCTGTTTCCTCCAGCATTTTCACAGGGTCCTTTTCTGGGGTTGATTTGCACTTTTCGCACCAAAGTACGTTAATCTCTAGGAGACAGAACGCGTCTCCGTTCTGAGCGGTATGACTGCTGCGTGGTCCCATGGTGTTTATACTTGCATACTATTGTTTGTACAGATGAACGTGGTACCTTCAGGCTGATTTCTTTTGATTTTCCCATGATTTCAAGGAAGCCTATCAGAAGCTTCTAAAGCCATGACATCATTTTCTGGAATTTTCCAAGCTCTTTAAAGGCACAGTCAACTTAGTGTATGTAAACTTCTGACCCACTGGAATTGTGATACAGTGAATTATAAGTGAAATAATCTGTCTGTAAACAATTGTTGGAAAAATTACTTGTGTCATGCACAAAGTAGATGTCTTGCCAAAACTATAGTTTGTTAACAAGACATTTGTGGAGTGGTTGAAAAACAACCTTCCGTCTTAATAATAAATAATAATATGCCATTTAGCAGACGCTTTTATCCAAAGCGACTTACAGTCATGCGTGCATACATTTTTTTTTGTGTATGGGTGGTCCCGGGGATCGAACCCACTACCTTGGCGTTACAAGCGCCGTGCTCTACCAGCTGAGCTACAGAGAACCACCTACAGTCTTCAACTGTAGGTATACATACGTATGTTAGATCAGGGATAGGCTCTCGTTGGCGCGAGTAACTGCGTTCTGTTCGCACATATTACCTGAATCTGACTGTCATACGTATTTACATGCTTAGTTCGATAGGCTACTGACGGAGAGGACGCATCAATTCAGTCACAAAAGATCAACGTTAGTGAACCGGCGGTTCGTAACATTTTAATCGATTTTCAGATCGATTCATGCTACATTTGGATCGGTATGGGCTCCTGCGGACTGAATCATTCATATCTTAAACATCTGAATGGGGGACCGATGTGTATCGGTGAATCGGTACATCTCTACAACACCCACAAATATGTGTGCAATGCTTTTTCAACAAAATCCTTTTGTGGTGTCGGCAAACTTGTATTTTCAATGGGTCACAAAGTGAAGAAGTTTGGGAACCACTGTTTGCAATGATATGGCCAGTAATTGTTTTGTACTACAGTACAGATACTGAGTGTGAACCTCCCCAGTGAATAAAGCAGTGTATCTCCACTCTCTAAAGAAACACTGGGTAGCCAGTCACTGTTATTAATATGAAATATTTAATATCTATGAATATTTCAACATGTTGGAAAATACACCTACATTTGTACCATTTATCAGACAGAACAAAAGCGGCACCGGTTTAATGCAAGGTGAAAAGTCTGGTGTGTGCGTTCGTACGTGTGTGTGTGCCTGCCTTTGCATGCCCGGATGTGTGTGCGTGTGTGCAAGTGTGTGAGGGTTCAGTCAGGAGTTAATCTCTTGATGTGGTCTTGAAACAGAATCCTATTATAGTTAATTCAGTCTGTTTTTAGTTGTTATTTATCCAATTAAAGAGTATTATTTGCTGGTGTGCGACAATTAGCATGTATTTAGGCATTAGCCCGTTTTTGTTGTTTAAATTATTGAAATCATTTGTGATTGTTCTTTTCGATGGTTTGGCATACATCTGACCATCCTGTTAGACTTTTCTTGGAGTAGCTCCATCGTCTCTGGTTAGAAAATCAGAATTCAAGGGGAACAGTTCTATTTCTCTTTCATTGCTTTCGGAAAGTAACCACATTTTGTTACGTTACAGTCTTATTCTAAAATTGATTAAATACATGTTTTAACTCATCAATCTACACACAATACCTCATAATGACAAATCAAAAACAGGTTTGTAGAAAACTTGTGCACATTTATTAAAAATTAAAAACAGAAATAACTTATTTACATACACTACAGGTCAAATGTTTTCGAACACCTACTCATTCAAAAGTTTTTCTTTATTTTACTATTTTCTACATTGTAGAATGACAGTGAAGACATCAAAACTATGAAATAACACATATGGAATCATGTAGTAACCAAAAAAGTGTTAAACGAATCAAAATATATTTAAAATAGCCACCCTTTGCCTTGATGACAGCTTTGCACACTCTTGGCATTCTCTCAACCAGCTTCACCTGGAAAGCTTTTCCAACAGTCTTGAAGGAGTTCCCACATATGCTGAGCACTTGTTGGCTGCTTTTCCTTCACTCTGCAGTCCGACTCATCCCAAACCATCTCAATTTGGTGGTTGAGATCGGGGGATTGTGGAGGCCAGGTCATCTGATACAGCACTCCATCACTCTCCTTCTTGGTAAAATAGCCCTTACACAGCCTGGAGGTGTGTTGGGTCATTGTCCTGATAGTCCCACTAAGCCCAAAGCAGATGGGATGGCGTATTGCTGCAGAATGCTGTGGTAGCCATGCTGGTTAAGTGTGCCTTGAATTCTAAATAAATCACAGACAGTGTCACCAGCAAAGCACCCCCACACCATAACACCCCCTCCTCCATGCTTTACGGTGGGAAATACACATGCGGAGATCATCCGTTCACCCACACCGCGTCTCACAAAACTAAAAATCTCCAATTTGGACTCCGGACCAAAGGATACATTTCTACCGGTCTAATTTCCATTGTTCGTGTTGCTTGGCCCAAGCAAGTCTCTTCTTATTGGTGTCCTTTAGTAGTGGTTTCTTTGCAGCAATTCGACCATGAAGGCCTGATTCACACAGTGTCCTCTGACCAGTTGATGTTGAGATGTGTCTGTTACTTGAACTCTGTGACATTTATTTGGGCTGTAATTTCTGAGGCTGGTAACTCTAATGAACTTATCCTCTGCAGCAGAGGTAACTCTGGGTCTTCCATTCCTGTGGCGGTCCTCATGAGAGCCAGTTTCATCATAGCGCTTGATGGTTTTTTGCGACTACACCTGAAAACACTTTTCAAAGTTCTTGACTGACCTTTATGTCTTGAAGTAATGATGGACTGTCGTTTGTCTTTGCTTATTTGAGCTGTTCTTGCCATAATATGGACTTGGTCTTTTACCAAATAGGGCTATCTTCTGTATACCACCCCTACCTTGTCACAACACAACTGATTGGCTCAAACACATTAAGAAGGAAAGGAATTCCACAAATTAACTTTTAAGAAGGCACACCTGTTAATTGAAATGCATTCCAGGTGACTACCTCGTGAAGCTGGTTGAGAGAATGCCAAGGGTGTGCAAAGCTGTCATCAAGGCAAAGGGTGGCTATTTAAAGAATCTCAAATATAAAATATATTTAGATTGTTTAACACCTTTTTGGTTACTACATGATTCCATATGTGTTACAGTGGGGGGAAAAAGTATTTAGTCAGCCACCAATTGTGCAAGTTCTCCCACTTAAAAAGATGAGAGAGGCCTGTAATTTTCATCATAGGTACACGTCAACTATGACAGACAAAATGAGGAAAAGAAATCGAGAAAATCACATTGTAGGATTTTTTATGAATTTATTTGCAAATTATGGTGGAAAATAAGTATTTGGTCAATAACAAAAGTTTCTCAATACTTTGTTATATACCCTTTGTTGGCAATGACACAGGTTTTCACACACTGTTGCTGGTATTTTGGCCCATTCCTCCATGCAGATCTCCTCTAGAGCAGTGATGTTTTGGGGCTGTCGCTGGGCAACACGGACTTAAAACTCCCTCCAAAGATTTTCTATGGGGTTGAGATCTGGAGACTGGCTAGGCCACTCCAGGACCTTGCAATGCTTCTTACAAAGCCACTCCTTCGTTGCCCGGGCGGTGAGTTTGGGATCATTGTCATGCTGAAAGACCCAGCCACGTTTCATCTTCAATGCCCTTGCTGATGGAAGGAGGTTTTCACTCAAAATCTCACGATACATGGCCCCATTCATTCTTTCCTTTACACGGATCAGTCGTCCTGGTCCCTTTGCAGAAAAACAGTCCCAAAGCATGATATTTCCACCCCCATGCTTCACAGTAGGTATGGTGTTCTTTGGATGCAACTCAGCATTCTTTGTCCTCCAAACACGACGAGTTGAGTTTTTACTAAAAAGTTCTATTTTGGTTTCATCTGACCATATGACATTCTCCAAATCCTCTTCTGGATCATCCAAATGCACTCTAGCAAACTTCAGACGGGCCTGGACATGTACTGGCTTAAGCAGGGGGACACATCTGGCACTGCAGGATTTGAGTCCCTGGCGACGTAGTGTGTTACTGATGGTAGGTTTTGTTACTTTGGTCCCAGCTCTCTGCAGGTCATTCACTAGGTCCCCCCGTGTGGTTCTGGGATTTTTGCTCACCGTTCTTGTGATAATTTTGACCCCACGGGGTGAGATCTTGCGTGGAGCCCCAGATCGAGGGAGATTATCAGTGGTCTTGTATGTCTTCCATTTCCTAATAATTGCTCCCACAGTTGATTTCTTCAAACCAAGCTGCTTACCTATTGCAGATTCAGTCTTCCCAGCCTGGTGCAGGTCTACAATTTTGTTTCTGGTGTCCTTTGACAGCTCTTTGGTCTTGGCCATAGTGGAGTTTGGAGTGTGACTGTTTGAGGTTGTGGACAGGTGTCTTTTATGCTGATAACAAGTTCAAACAGGTGCCATTAATACAGGTAACGAGTGGAGGACAGAGGAGCTTCTTAAAGAAGAAGTTACAGGTCTGTGAGAGCCAGAAATCTTGCTTGTTTGTAGGTGACCAAATACTTATTTTCCACCATAATTTGCAAATAAATTCATAAAAAATATTGTCTGTCATAGTTGATGTGTACCTATGATGAAAATTACAGGCCTCTCTCATCTTTTTAAGTGGGAGAACATGCACAATTGGTGGCTGACTAAATACTTTTTTTCCCCACTGTATTTCATAGTTTTGATGTCTTCACTATTATTCTACAATGTAGAAAATAGTTAAAAAAAAAAGAAAAACCCTTGAATTAGTAGGTGTTCTAAAACTTTTGACCGGTAGTGTAAGTATTCAGACCCTTTGCTATGTGACTTGAAATTGAGCTCAGGTGCATCCTGTTTCCATTGATCATCCCTGAGATGTTTCTACAACTTGATTGGAGTCCACCTGTGGTAAATTCAATTGATTAGACACGATTTGGAAAGGCACACACCTGTCTCCACAGTTGACAGTGCAAGTCAAAGCAAAAACCAGAAAATGAGGTAGATGGAGTTGTCCGTAGAGCTCCGAGACAGGATTGTGTTGAGGTACAGATCCGGGGAAGGGTACCAAAACATGTCTGCAGCATTGAAGGTCCCCAAGAACACAGTGGCCTTCATCATTCTTAAATGGAAGAAGTTTGGAACCACCAAGATTCTTCTTAAAGCTGGCCGCCCAGCCAAACTGAGCAATCAGGGGAGAAGGGCCTTGGTCAGGGAGGTGACCAAGAAACCGATGGTCACTCTGACAGAGCTCCAGAGTTCCTCTGTGTAGATGGGAGAACCTTCCAGAAGGACAACCATCTCTGCAGCACTCCACCAATCAGGCCTTTATGGTAAAGTGGCCAGACGGAAGCCACTCCTCAGTAAAAGGCACATGACAGCTCGGTTGGAGTTTGCCAAAAGGCACCTAAAGGACTCTCAGACCAAGAGAAACAAGATTCTCTGGTCTGATGAAACCAAGATTGAACTCTTTGACCTGAATGCCAAGCATCACGTCTGGAGGAAACAACGCTCCCCATCCAACCTGACAGTGCTTGAGAGGATATGCAGAGAAGAATAGGAGAAACTGCCTAAATACAGGTGTGTCAAGCTTGTAGCGTCATACCCAAGAAGACTTGAGGCTGTAATCGCTGCCAAAGGTGCTTCAACAAAGTACTGAGTAAAGGGTCTGAATACTTATGTAAACGTGATATTTCACTATGGGTAAATGTCATTATGGGTAATTGTGTGTAGATTGATGATGAGGGGGGAAACAATTTTACCAATTTTAGAATAAAGCTGTAATGTAACAAAATGTGAAAAAAGTCAATGGGTCTGAATACTTTCTGAATGCACTGTGTCTGTTCTTTCTTTGAATGTGTTTTTCACTGTCTATTCTCTCTCCTCTGCAACAGCTTGAATCTCAATCCCCCTTCTCTCCTCTCTCTCCTCTCTCTCCTCTCTCTGTCTCTGTCTCTCTCTCTCTCTCTGTTTCTCTATATACATATCCTTCTCTCGCTCACTCTCTGGCTCTATTCCTCTCTCACTTTCCCTCAGTTTCTCTGTCTTTTTCATCTCCTCTCCGCTCTCTCTCCCTCTCCCCCTCTCTCTCCCTCTCTCTCTTTCTCTCCTCCCTCTCTCTCTCTCCCTCCCTCTCTTTCTCCCCCCTCTCGCTCTCTCCATCGTTCTCTGTTTTCCCCCTATCCCTATCTCTCTCTCTCTCTCTCTCACTTTCTCTGTCATTCCCCTTCTGTCTCCCTCAACTCCCCCGGTCTCTCTCTTTCTCTCCCCCCTCTTTTTTTCTCTCTCTCTCTCTCTCTCTCTCTCTCTCTCTCTCTCTCTCTCTCTCTCTCTCTCTCTCTCTCTCTCTGTCTCAGATAAGCTGTATTAGCATGAATGACAAAGCCACTGTTGCTAAAGCGAAGTGAGATAAATATGGTAATGATCTCTTTCTATCCCTCTCTCCCTCTCTCTCTCTCCATCTCACCCCTCTCCTGCCCCCCCCTCTCTCTTTGTTTCTCTCTGTCTCTCCCCCCTCTCTCTCCTACTATCATTTAATTAATCTCATCACCGATTGCCCTCAGTCTACTCAGACAGACCTCCATGTAACATGTTATACCCACAGGGGGAGTTGAGATATTTCGGCAGATTATTATGTTCTATCAGTCGTGATGTCTTCTTAATTAATGTGGAGATTAATTGACCATGTTTATTTTGCAGGTTGGTTGGATCTAGCCTGTCAATCAAGTTATTTAACTACAGAATATGAGAGATGCTTTGATTGGCATATATTCCCTCAGGAGTTCAATGATGCTTGTCATTGTTTTCAACTTTACCCTACTTACCTCTCTCATAAGTGTGTTTCTATCACTACGTACTGTACCTTGTCAATGGCGCAAACAATTATCGTTTTAATAAATTAGATGCTGACTTAGGTAACTTGACCTCTGTCACTTTCTGGTGGAAGCAATGTTCAGAACAGATATGTGTACGGGATTTGTTTTAGAGTATTCAGATTTGGTGTGTATCCTGACAAGATGATACATTGGTTTAAGTGTGCGTGTTTATTCTGTGTGTGCATGTCTTCAGATGAAGTCTGCTGGGGTGGTGGAAGGAGGACTGTTCACAGAGAGTTACTGTAACATCTGTAATGCCCAGCTCATTTCCGAGTCGCAACGCACAGCACACTACGAGGTGAGTCTACATCACACACTCACACTCATACACACACTCATACATATGCAAGCACCACCAAACGGAAAGAGAAAGAGAGGAAGAGGCCTGAGAGAGAGGAGGAGGACAGAGGGTGTGGGGTTATCAAGAGGGGAGGCCGTGGTGCAGGGAGTTACCATGAGAGGGAGAGAGATAGGCCGTGTCCAAATACCCGTACTTGCGTTCTAATAAGTAGGCATAGAAAGTTTTATTGTGTTTACAGACAGATTATTTCACTTATAATTCACTGTATCACAATTCCAGTTGGTCAGAAGTTTACATACACTAAATTGACTGTGCCTTTAAACAGCTTGGAAAATTCCAGAAAATGATGTCATGGCTTTAGAAGCTTCTGATAGGCTAATTGACATCATTTGAGTCAATTGGAGGTATACCTGTGGATGTATTTCAAGGCCTAATTGTTGAAGGCGGTCTTCCATTCATCCCCCTCTCTGATGCGCACTAGGTTGTAGGCACTGCGTGAATCCAATTTGGTAAAGTACTTTGCACCGTGCATCTGTTCGATCACAGGGAGTATGTGAGGCAGGGGATAACTGAATTTAACCGTAGCCTTATTCAGTGTCCAGTAATCGATACGGGTGTAGACCTCCGTCCTTCTTCACGTAAAAGCAGCTGGAAGAGGCCGTAGAGGTGGACGGACGGAGGAATCCTTGGGCCAGCGTCTCCTGGATGTAGACATCCATGGCTTCGGCCTCTGTATGCGAAAGGGTAGATGTGCCCACGTGGGAGGGTAGAACCAGGCTGTAGGTCGATAGTGCAGTCCCATGGGCGATGAGGGGGCAGGCATGTGGCACGAGTCATTGAAAAAGCAACCTGTCGGTATTCCTCCGGGATAGGGACTCGGGTGGCCTGGTCCGGACTTTCCACGGAGGTGGCACAGATAGACACCGAGAGACACCTCCCCTGACACTCCTGCGACCAACCCAACAACGTCCTCTCTGTCCACGATATACTGGGGTTATGCAACTGTAACCAGGGGAGACCTAAAACTACGGGGTGTGCAGGAGAGTCTAAGATGAGGAACGTGATGCGTTCATGGTGGTTGTGATCAACTGTGAGGGAAATGGGAATCGTGGTCTGGCGCACCAGTCCTGTTCCTAGGGGACGGTTGTCTAGGGCATCGACTGGGATAGGGGGTTGTAAAGGGACTAGAGGAATGCATAATGATAAGGCCACTGACCGGTGTAGGAAATTGCCTGCAGCACCTGAGTCCACTAGGGCAGGACTCAGTGGGGGACCAGGATAGTCTGGGAAGGTGACAGTACGGGCTGGGTGGACAGAGAGGAGCAAGGCACATCCACGCCTACCTGGGAAGGTGCAGGAGCCCTCCTCGGGTCTGTTGCTTCCTTGCCTGGTTCTTCTTCTGGGACAGGTGTTCCAGGGGTGGTCCGACTCCCCGCAGTAGGAGCAGAGACCCTGTTGACGGCGCCGTTGATGTTCCTCTGGGGGAAGGTTTGTCATGCCCACCTCCATGGGCTCAGTCTCGCTGGAGGTTCCTGGGAGAGACCCGAACCCCTGGGATGGGCGACGACAGGCACACAGGAGATTATCCAGGCAGATGGCCATGGCGATGAGCTGGTCCAGCGTGAGGTCCTCATCGCGACAGGCCAGCTCAGTCTGGACGTCCGCCTGTAGCCCGCTGTGGAAAACTGTCAACAGGGCCTGGTCGTTCCAGCCAGTGAACGTAGCCACCGTCCGGAAATCCAGAGCGTACTCAGACGCTGTCCTGGACCCCTGGTGCAGACGGAGGAGACGCTCACCTCCCTTTCGGCCATCAGTTGGATTGTCTAAAATGGCACGGAAGAGTTTGGTGAAGCGCTCATAGGACTGTACTTCTGGACCGTCCCTCTCCCAGACAGCGTGCGCACACTCCAGAGCCCGGCCTGTCAGCACTGAAATCCCCAAGGCCACCTTGTCCCTCTCGGAGGCCGTCCCGGCAAGGTGGAGATCACACTGCAGGAGAAACCCCCTACAGTGAGCTGGGGTGCCGTCTAACCGCTCCGGGAGGGGCAGGTGGACGTTGCTGATCGGACCGGATGATGTAGATGGTGGTGGGGTGGCTGGAACGACCGTGAGGAGCTGGGAAGGTGGAGATGTAGCCTGCAGTTGGTGTACGGTCCGGATCACCTCGTCCATGGCAGTCCCGAGGTGCTCCAGGCACGAGTCGTGCTGTAGGAGCTTTGCTCCAACAGCGGAGAGGTCGGGATGTCCTGCTGCCTCCTGGTTTCTTGGGTCTGTCATTATGTCACAAGTGTAGAGAGGAGTAGGCAGGAGGCAATCACAGGTTTAGAACTACTGAATTTATTAAAGCACCATAGCTTGATGCGGAACGAAACCCACAGTGCAAAATATAAAGTACTCAGAAAAACAAGCAACATATACAATGACCGACAAAGACAAATGACAGAGGGAGTATATACAGTGAGGGAAGAAAGTATTTGATCCCCTGCTGATTTTGTACGTTTGCCCACTGACAAAGAAATGATCAGTCTATAATTTTAATGGTAGGTTTATTTCAACAGTGAGAGACAGAATAACAACAAAAAAATCCAGAAAAACGCATGTCAAAAATGTTATAAATTGATTTGCATTTTAATGAGGGAAATAAGTATTTGACCCCCTCTCAATCAGAAAGATTTCTGGCTCCCAGGTGTCTTTTATACAGGTAACGAGCTGAGATTAGGAGCACACTCTTAAAGGGAGTGCTCCTAATCTCAGTTTGTTACCTGTATAAAAGACACCTGTCCACAGAAGCAATCAATCAATCAGATTCCAAACTCTCCACCATGGCCAAGACCAAAGAGCTCTCCAAGGATGTCAGGGACAAGATTGTAGACCTACGCAAGGCTGGAATGGGCTACAAGACCATCGCCAAGCAGCTTGGTGAGAAGGTGACAACAGTTGGTGCGATTACTCGCAAATGGAAGAAACACAAAATAACTGTCAATCTCCCTCGGCCTGGGGCTCCATGCAAGATCTCACCTCATGGAGTTGCAATGATCATGAGAACGGTGAGGAATCAGCCCAGAACTACACGGGAGGATCTTGTCAATTATCTCAAGGCAGCTGGGACCATAGTCACCAAGAAAACAATTGGTAACACACTACGCCGTGAAGGACTGAAATCCTGCAGCGCCCGCAAGGTCCCCCTGCTCAAGAAAGCACATATACATGCCCGTCTGAAGTTTGCCAATGAACATCTGAAAGATTCAGAGGAGAACTGGGTGAAAGTATTGTGGTCAGATGAGACCAAAATGAAGCTCTTTGGCATCAACTCAACTCACCGAGTTTGGAGGAGGAGGAATGCTGCCTATGACCCCAAGAACACCATCCCCACCGTCAAACATGGAGGTGGAAACATTATGCTTTGGGGGTGTTTTTCTGCTAAGGCCTGCTAAGGCCTAGCCAGTCTCCAGACCTTAATCCCATAGAAAATCTGTGGAGGGAGCTGAAGGTTCGAGTTGACAATGTAGTATGATACAGTGCATTCGGAAATGATTCAGACCCCTTGACTTTTTCCACATTTTGTTACGTTATAGCCTCATTCTAAAATTGATTAAATTGTTTCTTCCCCTCATTGATCTACACACAATACCCCATAATGATATTTTTTTGCAAATGTATACAAAAATAAAAAAGGTAAATATGACATTTACGTAAGTATTCAAATACAATAAAATCAAATGTTATTAATCACATGCGCCGAATACAACAGGTGTAGACCTTACAGTGAAATGCTTACTTACAAGCCCTTAACCAACAATGCAGGTTTAAGAAAGACTACCAAAAAATATATAAAATAATACAAAATTAAAGTAACAAATAATTAAAGAGCAGCAGTAAAAAGAACAATAGCGAGGCTATATACAGGGTGTACCGGTACCGAGTCAATGTGCGGGGGCACCGGTTAGTCAACCCTTTACTCAGCACTTTGTTGAATCACCTTTGGCAGCGATTACAGCCTCAAGTCTTCTTTGGTATGAAGTTACAAGCTTGGCACACCTGTATTTTGGGAGTTTCTCCCATTATTCTCTGCAGATCCTCTCAAGCTCTGTCAGGTTGGATGGGGAGCATCGCTGCACAGCTATTTTCAGGTCTCTCCAGAGATGTTCGATCGGGTTCAAATCCGGGCTCTGGCTGTGCCACTCAAGGACATTCAGAGACTTGTCCCGAATCCACTCCTGCGTTGTCTTGGCTGTGTGCTTAGGGTTGTTTTCCTGTTGGAAGGTGAACCTTCGCCACAGTCTGAGGTCCTGAGCACTCTGGAGCAGGTTTTCATCAAGGATCTCTTTGTACTTTGCTCCATTCATCGTTTCCTCGATCCTGACTTTTCTCCCATTCCCTGCCACTGAAAAACATCCCTTGCTTCAACGTGGGATGGTGCCAGGTTTCCTCCAGACGTGACGTTTGGCATTCAGGCCAAATAGATCGATCTTGGTTTCATCAGACCAGATAATTCTCATGGTCTGAAAGTCCTTTAGGTGCCTTTTGGCAAACTCCAAGCGGGCTGTCATGTGCCTTTTACTGAGGAGTGGCTTCCGTCTGGCCACTCTACCATAAAGGCCTGATTGGTGGAGTGCTGCAGAGATGGTTGTCTGGAAGGTTCTCCCATCTACACAGAGGAACTCTGGAGCTCTGTCAGAGTGACCATCGGTTTCTTGGTCACCTCCTTGACCAAGGCCCTTCTCCCCCGATTGCTCAGTATTGGCCGGGCGGCCAGCTCTAGGAAGAGTCTTGGTGGTTCCAAACTTCTTCCATTTAAGAATGATGGAGGCCACTGTGTTCTTGGGGACCTTCAATGCTGCGGAAATGTTTTGCTACCCTTCCCAAGATCTGTGTCTCGACACAATCCTGTCTCGGAGCTCTACAGACAATTCCTTCGACCTCATGGCTTTGTTTTCGCTCTGACATGCACTGTCATCTGTGGGACCTTATATAGACAGGTGTGTGCCTTTCCAAATCATGTCCAATCAATTGAATTTACCACAGGTGGACTCCAATCAAGTTGTAGAATGATGAAGAAAGGAAACAGGATGTACCTGAGCTCAATTTCGAGTCTCATAGCAAAGGGTCTGAATACTTACAGTTGAAGTCGGAAATGTACATACACTAAGGTTGGAGTCATTAAAACTTGTTTTTCAACCACTCCACAAATTTCTTGTTAACAAACTATATTTTTGGCAGGTCGGTTAGGACATCTACTTTGTGCATGACACAAGTCATTTTTCCAACAATTGTTTACAGACAGATTATTTCACTTATAATTCACTGTATCACAATTCCAGAGGGTCAGAAGTTTACATAAACTAAGTTGACTGTGCCTTTAAACAGCTTGGAAAATTCCAGAAAATGATGTCAAGCTTCTGATAGGCTAATTGACATCATTTGAGTCTATTGGAGGTGTACCTGTGGATGTATTTCAAGGCCTAAACTCAGTGCCTCTTTGCTTGACATCATGGGAAAATCAAAAGAAATCAGCCAAGACCTCAGAAAAACAATTGTAGACCTCCACAAGTCTGGTTCATCCTTGGGAGCAATTTCCAAACACCTGAAGGTACCACGTTCATCTGTACAAACAATAGTACGCAAGTATAAACACCATGGGACCATGCAGCCATCATATACCGCTCAGGAAGGAGACGCGTTCTGTCTCCTAGAGATGAACGTACTTTGGTGTGAAACGTGCAAATCAATCCTAGAACAACAGCAAAGGACCTTGTGAAGATGCTGGAGGAAACAGGTACAAAAGCATCTATATCCACAGTAAAACGAGTCCTATATCGACATAACCTGAAAGGCCGCTCAGCAAGGAAGAAGCAACTGCTCCAAAACCGCCATAAAAAAGCCAGACTACGATTTGCAACTATGGGGACAAAGATCGTACTTTTTGGAGAAATGTCCTCTGGTCTGATGAATCAAAAATAGAACTGTTTGGCCATAATGACCATTGTTATGTTTGGAGGAAAAAGGGGGCTGCTTGCAAGCCAAAGAACACCATCCTAACCGTGAAGCACCGGGGTGGCAGCACCATGCTGTGGGGGTGCTTTGCTGCAGGAGGGACTGGTGCACTTCACAAAATAGATTAATTTTAAAGCTTGGTCGCAAATGGGTCTTCCAAATGGACAATGACCCCAAGCATACTTCCAAAGTTGTGGTAAAATGGCTTAAGGACAACAAAGTCAAGGTATTGGAGTGGCCATCATAAAGCCCTGACCTCAATCCTATAGAGCATTTGTGGGCAGAACTGAAAATGCGTGTGCAAGCAAGGAGGCCTACAAACCTGACTTAGTTACCACAGCTCTGACAGGAGGAATGGGCCAAAATTCACCAAATTTATTGTGGGAATCTTGTGGAAGTCTACCCGAAATGTTTGACCCAAGTTAAACAATTTAAAGGCAATGCTACCAAATACTAATTGAGTGTATGTAAACTTCTGACCCACTGGGAATGTGATTAAATTAATAAAAGCTGAAATAAATCATTCTCTCTTCTATTATTCTGACATTTCACATTCTTAAAGTATTGATCCTAACTGACCTAAGACAGGGAATATTTATTAGGATTCAATGTCAGGAATTGTGAAAAACTGAGTTTAAAAGTATTTGGCTAAGGTGTATGTAAACTTCCGATTTCAACTGTATGTAAATATAGTATTTATGTTATTTATTTGCAAAATATTCTAAAAACCTGTTTTCACTTTGTAATTTTTGGGTATTCTGTGTAGATTGCTGAGGAAAAAAATATTTAATCCATTTTAGAATAAGGCTGTAACATGACAAAATGTGGAGAAAGTCAAGGTGTCTGAATACCTTCCGAATGCGCTGTAAGTACACAGTATGAAGTTTTAGTCATTAGTAGACAAGACAGATTTCGACACGGCCATAATGCCAGATGGATGGATGCATGGATGGATGGATAGATGAATAACGGAGTGCTGGCAGTGGGTGATAACATGCCTGTGTCCAGTCCAGTCTTGCTGCTCCACTGCCCTCATTAGATCTTTCCCCTGGGAGTCAAATACCATCTTCTCCCTGCCTGTCTGTCTGTCTGCCTGCCTGCCTAACCTGCCTCCCTCCCGGCTCCTCTTTCCGTCACATCACTTTAGTGCACTTTCAGATCGCCAGGAGTGAGTGTGTGTGTGTGTCCCTAGTACCTCTTAGACTCAGCCCCAGCATTACCTCTCTCTTTGCCGCTCTTCTCTTTCTCCCTCCACCTCTCTTCTCGTTCTCCCTCCCTCTCTTCTTTCTCCCTCCATCTCTCTTCTCTTTCTCCCTCCATCTCTCTTCTCTTTCTCCCTCCATCTCTCTTCTCTTTCTCCCTCCATCTCTCTTCTCTTTCTCCCTCCATCTCTCTTCTCTTTCTCCCTCCACCTCTCTTCTCTTTCTCCCTCCACCTCTCTTCTCTTTCTCTTTCTCCCTCCCCCTCTCTTCTGTTTCTCCCTCCACCTCTCTTCTCTTTCAACCTCCCCCTCTCTTCTCTTTCTCCCTCCCCCTCTCTTCTCTTTCTCCCTCCACCTCTCTTCTCTTTCTCCCTCCACCTCTCTTCTCTTTCTCCCTCCACCTCTCTTCTCTTTCTCCCTCCAACTCTCTTCTCTTTCTCCCTCCAACTCTCTTCTCTTTCTCCCTCCCCCTCTCTTTTCTTTCTCCCTCCACCTCTCTTCTCTTTCTCCCTCCACCACTCTTCTCTTTCTCCCTCCCCCTCTCTTCTCTTTCTCCCTCCACCTCTCTTCTCTCCCTCTTTTTCTTCTCCATGATCACTGTATACACACTCACTGTACACACACTCACTGTACACACGCACTGTACATACACTCACTGTACACACACTCACTGTACACACACTCACTGTACACACACTCACTGCACACACACTCACTGTACACACACTCACTGTTCACACTCACTGTACACACACTCACTGTACACACACTCACTGTACACACACTCACTGTACACACACTCACTGCACACACACTCACTGTACACACACTCACTGTACACACACTCATTGTACACACACTCATACTATCTTGCTCCTCTCACCATCTCTCCTCTACCACTCTCCTGCTCTATCAGTCTATCCCTCTCTCATTCACTATATTCCTCCCTATATTCAATCTCACTCAACCTACCTTTGTCTTTCTCTTCTTCTCTTCCATGCCTCCTTAGGAATAGTCACACAAATGATATAATAGGGTATTAGTGGGGACTGAATGTGACTGCTTGGCAATGTAAGGAGATATCAGTATAGGGTTATGGACAGCTATGACACACACACACACACACACACACACACACACACACAGGCATGGACATACACACATGAAGGCAGGCAGGCACGCACGCACGCACACACACACACACACACACCAGGAATCTATTTCGAAGCATGTACCTAGTGCGTACCCAGTAATTTTCACTGCTCTGTATTAAAGTGAAGGTTATCAGCGTCAAGGACATTCCACTGTCATTTCACATAAAGTTATACTGATGGTATAAAAGAGTAATAGCACACACACACACACACACACACCAAAAAACAATGTTTGTGGATTCTGATGTAAGCCCGGGGATCCAGTCAGCTTATGACAGGGTCATACAGTGTTTTTGATTGTCCACTGTGAGGTAAGCCAATGTGTTTCATTGGCCCGCTGTGAGGCAACAATCTTTCTGATTGGTTAGCCCTAAAGTCAAACCAGTATTTATAATTGGTTGCTGTAAGCAGTGAGGTAAACCATAGTGTTTATCAACTGTGCAGTTGAGAAGAGATGGAATATATGTTGAAGCACTGATTACTGTAGTGAATGAAAATAAACTTGCCAATAAAACCTCTCTCTCTCTCTCTCTCTCTCTCTCTCTCTCTCTCTCTCTCTCTCTCTCTCTCTCTCTCTCTCTCTCTCTCTCTCTCGCTCTCAGAGTAAGAAACATGCCAACAAGGTCCGTCTCTTTTACATGTTACATCCAGAAGACGGAGGCCCACCGTCCAAGAGACTGAGACCAGACAACCCGGTATGTAGACACACGCATATACACACATACGCACACACACACCGAAATCACGCACACACTCATACACTCACAGTGTTGTTGCCCTCACTCTGTGGTTTCCTAATCTCTCCCAAGAACAATCTTTAACAAAACCATTAAATGATGAATCGACTTAATTTAGCAAGTTATGAGATCTCACAGTTCAGTAGTACTGTATAACAGTCTCCTGAGCATGGATTTAAAATGGATTTTACTAGAACATTTCTTTCTGTCTTTTCCTCAGGAGGTAGTGACTTTGGCATAATTTAGTCCACAGTGCAGGTAAGAGTTTTCTCTTTTAGAGGCCAGGAGTAGACTAGGAGTTGAAGTCGAAGTAGATAGGGTGTCTGTGTAAAGCTATAAGCTCTCCATTCATACTGGCTCCAGAGAGAGTTACAGGAAGCCAGAGAGCCCTGAGGGTCTGTGAGAGTGTGTGTGTGTGTGTGTGTGTGTGTGTGTGTGTGTGTGTGTGTGTGTGTGTGTGTGTGTGTGTGTGTGTGTGTGTGTGTGTGTGTGTGTGTGTGTGTGTGTGTGCATGTGCGTGATTGTGTGCTTGCGTGTATTTTGGACTCCTCTCACACACACATGCACGCAAGCACACACACACACTCACACACACACAC
Source organism: Coregonus clupeaformis (assembly GCF_020615455.1). Classification (NCBI taxonomy): domain Eukaryota; kingdom Metazoa; phylum Chordata; class Actinopteri; order Salmoniformes; family Salmonidae; genus Coregonus; species Coregonus clupeaformis. The sequence continues at coordinate 79,867,093 of NC_059192.1, forward strand.
ACAGAGGTTGTGCAGTGACCTACCCTGCCATGGCCTCCAGTAGACAGATAGAGAGTTTGGCAGCTGTGCTCTAGTCCGGAGGCACTGGGCAACACAAACACACACACACAGCTACAGACTATCCCCAGGTGGGATGGGATTACACATCCGCACATGCACTCACTTTTATATTTTTCATTTCACCTTTATTCATACAAATTATTTTTTACAATGACGACCTGTCAGACAGCGAGTGCAGCACGTATAACACACAATAGGTTTAACAACAGGATACAAACAACAGTCAAATATACACATCATGCACGGTCAGTAATATGCAGCATTTAAGAGGTAGGGGGGAAACGCATGTAGTTATCAGTTAAACTCTTTATTTATTTAACCAGGTAAGCCAGTTGAGAACAAGTTCTCATTTACAACTGCGACCTGGCCAAGATAAAGCAAAGCAGTGCAATAAAATCAACAACACAGAGTTACATATGGGGAATACAAAACATAAAGTCAAAAATACAAACAGAAAATATATATACAGTGTGTGTGAATGTAGTAAGTTATGGAGGTAAGGCAATAAATAGGCCATAGTGCAAAAGAGTTACAATTTCGTATTAACACTGGAATGATAGATGTGCAAAATATGATGTGCAAATAGAGATACTGGGGTGCAAATTAGCAAAATAAATAACAATATGGGGATGAGGTAGTTGGGTGGGCTAATTTCAGAATGGCTGTGTACAGGTGCAGTGATCGGTAAGCTGCTCTGACAACTGACGCTTAAATTTTGTGAGGGAGATAAGAGTCTCCAGCTTCAGAGTTTTTTGCAGTTCGTTCCAGTCATTGGCAGCAAAAAACTGAAAGGAATGGCGGCCAAAGGAGGTGTTGGCTTTGGGGATGACCAGTGAGATATACCTGCTGGAGCGCAGACTACGGGTGGGTGTTGCTATGGTGACCAGTGAGCTAAGATAAGACAGGGATTTGCCTAGCAGTGATTTATAGATGACCTGGAGCCAGTGGGTTTGGCGACGAATATGTAGTGAGGGCCAGCCAACAAGAGCGTACAGGTCACAATGGTGGGTAGTATATGGGGCTTTGGTGACAAAACGGATGGCACTGTGATAGACTACATCCAATTTGCTTAGTAGAGTGTTGGAGGCTATTTTGTAAATGACATCGCCGAACTCAAGGATCGGTAGGATAGTCAGTTTTACGAGGGCATGTTTGGCAGCATGAGTGAAGGAGGCTTTGTTGTGAAATAGGAAGCCGATTCTAGATCTAACTTTTGATTGGAGATGCTTAATGTGAGTCTGGAAGGAGAGTTTACAGTCTAACCAGACACCTAGGTATTTGTAGTTGTCCACATACTCTAGGTCAGACCCGCCGATAGTAGTGATTCTAGTCGGGTGGGCGGGTGCAAGCAGCGTTCGGTTGAAGAGCATGCATTTAGTTTTACTAGTGTTTAAGAGCAGTTGGAGGCTACGGAAGGAGTGTTGTATGGCGTTGAAGCTCGTTTGGAGGTTTGTTAACACAGTGTCCAATGAAGGGCCAGATGTATACAAAATGCTGTCGTCCGCATAGAGGTGGATCCGAGCTTCACGAGCAGCAAGAGCAACATCATTGATATACACAGAGAATAGAGTCGGCCCGAGAATTGAACCCTGTGGCACCCCCATAGAGACTGCCAGAGATCCAGACAACAGGCCCTCCGATTTGACACATTGAACTCTATCTGAGAAGTAGTTGGTGAACCAGGCGAGGCAGTCATTAGAGAAACCAAGGCTATTTAGTCTGCCAATAAGAATGCAGTGGTTGACAGAGTCGACCACTGCATGGGCATGTTGCAGCGGAGGGTGCAGAGCTGGTTGCCGGGGTAGTGGTAGCCATGTGGAAAGCATGGCCAGCCGTAGTAAAATGCTTGTTGAAATTCTCGATTATTGTAGAGCTCGGGGCTGAGGGGGGTCTGTAGCAAGCGGCAACAGTGAGAGACTTATTTCTGGAAAGGTGGATTTTTAGAAGTAGAAGCTCAAACGGTTTGGGCACAGACCTGGATAGTACGATAGAGCTCTGCAGGCTCTCTACAGTAGATTGCAACCCCACCCCCTTTGGCAGTTCTATCTAGACGGAAAATGTTGTAGTTGGGGATGGACATTTCTGAATTTTTGGTGGCCTTCCTAAGCCAGGATTCAGACACTGCTAGGACATCAGGGTTGGCGGAGTGTGCTAACGCAGTGAATAACTGAAACTTAGGGAGGAGGATTCGGATGTTAACGTGCAAGAAACCAATGCTTTTACGGTTACAGAAGTCAACAAATGATAACGCCTGGGGAGTAGGAGTGATACTGGGGGCTACAGGGCCTGGGTTAACCTCTACATCACCAGAGGAACAGAGGAGGAGTAGAATAAGGATACGGCTAAAGGCTTTAAGTACTGGTCTTCTAGTGTGTTGGGTATAGAGAAAAAAACGGGCAGGTTTCCGGGCGTTGTAGAATAGATTCAGGGCATTATGTACAGAAAAGGATATGGAAGGATATAAGTACAGTGGAGGTAAACCTAAGCTTTGGGTAACGATGAAAGAGATAGCATCACTGGAGGCACCAATTGAGTCGGTCTCCGCGTGTATGGGGGGGTGGGACAAAGGAGCTATCTATGGCAGGTTGAGCTGGGCTGGGGGATCTACAGTGAAATAGTACAATAAGAAATAACCAAAACAGCAATAAGCAAGGCATATTGACATGGGAGAGAGGCATAAAGCAATCACAGGTGTTATTCAAGAGAGCTAAGACAACAGCTGGTAATGGCGACAAAGTTTGGGCTGAGGCTAAACATAAACAGGATGCGGTACCGTATAAAGGCATCAGCTGTATAGCTGAGTTATCATAAGGTCCGGTGAACAGCAATAGGAGAGTTCAGAGGTAGTTCGGGGGCTGCTATAGCACTGGCGAGCAAGAGGCCACGGCTAGCTTGTGCTAGCGGGCCGGGGATAACAGATGGATCTTCGTGGTTGACGTCGTAACTGGAAACCTGTTGTTATCGCATCAGACGATTTCGTCGGCAGACCAGTCGTGTTCGATCGGCGGGGCTCCGTGTCAACACTTGGAGGTCCCGTCCGGTTGACAGAGAGGTAGATAGCCGGGAGAAGGGCCTGGCTCGCGGCTAGCTCGAGGCTGATTAGCCAACAACAACGTCCATTTGATTGCAGCTATCTAGCTATGATGATCCGGTGTTAAAGGTCCAGTGAATCAGTGATTCCGGCAGAAAAACCGATATGTTCTGGGTCGATAACGCGCTGTGCAGACAGTGCAGACTGGCCGATAGTAGTCCAGGCTAGAGCTGGCTGGTAGGTAGTTCAGGCCATGGACAATGGTGAGAAACCGCTAGCGGTGGCTAATGGCAAGTAACTAGTTAGCTGGCTACTCCCGTCCGGTAGGCAGAGAGGTAGATAGCCGGGATATGGGCCTGGCTCAAGGCTAACTGGTGCTTGCTTCAGGGGCAGTGGTGATTAGCCAAACAGCAACATCCAATTCGGTTGCGGCTAGCTAGTTGCGATCCGGTGTTAATGTCCAGTGATTCAGTTATTCCGGCAAAATCCGATGTTCTGGGTGAAAATCGCTAACGGTGGCTAATAGCAAGTAGCTAGTTAGCTGGCTAGCTGGTATCAACTGGAGATTCTAGATAAAAGGTAAGTCAATAATAGAATCCGTTCCACATTGAGTGAGGCGGGTTGCAGGAAAGTATATTTTGTACAAGGATGAAAAGTGTGATAGGGAAATATGTACGAAAAATACAAAAAAATACAATAAATACAAAAAACAGGCTATTTACACAGACACACAACAAAGAACACGACCGCACTGCTATGCCATCTTGGATCATCCCTGAAAGGTTTGTTTTGAAAAGTACCAATGGATACAAAAGAGCTTAGTTTCAGTGTATTTTTTAAGGATGGTCCAGTCTCTAGCAGTGGAGAATTTAAAAGCATTTTCACCAAAGATACTGTGTATCTTGGGGATGGCTAGGTTTATGTAATTGCTGGATCTCTCTCACACACACACACACACGAGTGGTGTCACACACACACAGCAGTTGGTGAGTGTGTGTGCGTGTGCGTTTGTCTCTCTCTTTGTGTGAGTGTGAGTGTGTGTGTGTGTGTGTGTGTGTGTGTGTGTGTGTGTGTGTGTGTGTGTACGTGTGTGTACGTGTGTGTGTGTGTGTGTGTCAAACATAGAAAGTAGGTCGGAAAGGTGCTCTCAGATGAAAGAGAAGAGTTAATCAGTTTTCCTCCAGATGTCTTTCACACCTCCTTTCGCTATCTCCCTCTCTCGGTCTCCAGTTGTATATTCCTTGAGTTAGTGAGTGACTGAGTGAGTGAGTGAGTCAAAGGGAAAGGAGGAGAACCCTGCATTGTTTTTGCCACTCATCTTTTTCTTCCATAACTATACTGAACAAAAATATAAACGCAACAATTTCAAAGATTTTACTGAGTTACAGTTCATATAAGGAAATCAGTCAATTGAAATACATTCATTAGGGCCTCATCTATGGATTTCACATGACTGGGAATCTGGCGATTTTAGCATGTACAGTACCAGTCAAAAGTTTGGACACACCTACTCATTCCAGGGTTTTTCTTCATTTTTACTATTTTCTACATTGTAGAATAATAGTGAAGACATCACAACTATGAAATAACACATATGGAATCATGTAGTAACCAAAAAATGTTTGTCACGATCGTTTATGAACGAGAAGGACCAAGGCGCAGCGTGATAAGCATACATGTTTATTTAAACGAATAAACACACGACAAAACAACAAAACGTCCAAGGTAGCATACAAAACATACCTCACACGGAACAAGATCCCACAACCCACTAGTGCCAACAGGCTACCTAAGTATGGTCCCCAATCAGAGACAACGAGCTACAGCTGCCTCTGATTGGGAACCACCCTGGCCAACATAGATCTAAACATTCTAGATCTCAACATAGACAATCAACATAACACAACACGACACAGAAAATACACACCCTGACTCAACAAATGAGAGTCCTCAGAGTCAGGGCGTGACAGTACCCCCCCCCCCCCAAAGGTGCGGACTCCGACCGCGCCACATAAACATAACAGGGTAGGGGCCGGGTGGGCATTCCGCCTTGGAGGCGGATCCGGCTCCGGGCGTGACCACCACTTACTCTCCACCTCCCTGTTGCGCCCCTGGTCTGGTCTGGACCTCGGCGCGCTGCTTCCCCTCTCCTTCCTCCCACGACGTACCAAGCCCTGTCTGGACCCTGGTGTGGGAGACACCGAACCTGGAGAGGGGCTGACGTCTGGGTCTGGACTGGAACCGCTGACTGGAGCTGGACCCGACGACGGTGGATCGAACTGCTCTGGCTCCGGATTGGAGCCGCTGACCGGAGCTGGATCAGGCACCGGTGGAGCGGATTGCTCTGGCTCTGGAGTGTAGCCGCTGACCGGAGCTGGACTGGATCCCGGTGGAGTGGATTGCTCTGGCTCCGGAGTGGATCCGCTGACCGGAGTTGGACCGGACCCCGGTGGAGCGGATTGCTCTGACTCCGGAGTGGAGCCGCTGACCGGAGCTGGACTTGACCCCGGTGGAGTGGATTGCTCTGGCTCCGGAGTGGAGCAGCTGACCGGTGCCGGACCAGGCACCGGTGGAGCAGACACGGGCCGTGCCGGACTGGACACACGCACCACTGGCTTGGTGCGGGGAGCAGGAACGGGCCGGACCGGGCTGATGACGCGCACCACTGGCTTGGTGCGGGGAGCAGGAACGGGCCGTACCGGACTGGCGACGCGCACCACTGGCCTGGTGCGGGGAGCAGGAACAAGGCCGGGCCAGGCTGGCGACGCGCACCACTGGCTTGGTGCGAGGGGCAGGAACAGGCCGGGCCGGGCTGGCGACGCGCACCACTGGTTTGGTGCGAGGGGCAGGAACAGGCCGGGCCGGGCTGACGACGCGCACCACTGAATTGGTGCGAGGAGCAGGAACAGGCCGGGCCGGGCTGGCGACGCGCACCACTGGTTTGGTGCAAGGGGCAGGAACAGGCCGGGCCGGGCTGGCGACGCGCACCACTGGTTTGGTGCGAGGAGCAGGAACAGGGCGGGCCGGGCTGGCGACGCGCACCACTGGTTTGGTGCAAGGGGCAGGAACAGGCCGGGCCGGGCTGGCGACGCGCACCACTGGCTTGATGCGAGGAGCAGGAACGGGCCGGACCGTACTGGGAACACACACCACTGGCTTTGTGCGGGGAGCAGGAATGGGTCGGGCTGTACTGGGAACACGCACCACTGGCTTAGTGCAGGGATCAGGAACGGGCCGGACCGGACTGGCGACACGCACCACTTGCTTGGTGCCTAACCAGCTCCTTCTGCTGCCTAACCAGCTCCTCTCGCCGTGCCTCTACACTCTCCTTCTCCCTTATAGCCTCCTGTAGCTCCTCCCTCTGACCAAATAACTCCTGCTCCCTCTGAACCAATAGCCCCCTTAACCTGGTGGCCTCCTCTCCTAACATGCAGATCCGCCCTGTCGCTGCCTCCTGCTGCCTCGTCGTCCACACCGTGTGCCCCCCCCCCAAATGTTTTATTGGGGTTGCCTCTCGGGTCTCCGTCGTCGGCACTGTTGGCGCCGTTTCTCCTCTCCTACCTGGGCATCCTCATTCATCGCCCTCCGGTAACGGACGGCCTCTTCCTCCGTAATTCTCCCCCAACCGAGGAGGACATCAACTAATGTAACCTCCCGTTGAATTCCTGGCGTTTGCTCCTGAACACGCTGCATGGTCCTATTGTGGTGGGATCTTCTGTCACGATCGTTTATGAACGAGAAGGACCAAGGCGCAGCGTGATAAGCATACATGTTTATTTAAACGAATAAACACACGACAAAACAACAAACGAAACGTGAAGTCCAAGGTAGCATACAAAACATACCTCACACGGAACAAGATCCCACAACCCACTAGTGCCAACAGGCTACCTAAGTATGGTCCCCAATCAGAGACAACGAGCTACAGCTGCCTCTGATTGGGAACCACCCTGGCCAACATAGATCTAAACATTCTAGATCTCAACATAGACAATCAACATAACACAACACGACACAGAAAATACACACCCTGACTCAACAAATGAGAGTCCTCAGAGTCAGGGCGTGACAATGTTAAACAAATCAAAATATATTTTAGTTTTGAGATTCTTCAAATAGCCAACCTTTGCCTTGATGACAGCTTTGCACACTCTTGGCATTCTCTCAACCAGCTTCATGAGGTAGTCACCTGGAATGCATTTCAATTAACAGGCATGCCTTCTTAAAAGTTAATTTGTGGAATTTCTTTCCTTCTAAATGTGCTTGAGCCAATCAGTTGTGTTGTAACTAGGTAGGGGTGGTATATAGAAGATAGCCCTATTTGGTAAAAGACCAAGTCCATATTATGGCAAGAACAGCTCAAACAAGCAAAAGAAATGACAGTCCATCATGGAATCAAAAGGATAAACATTCACATGCAACGCCTTGGGCCAGAAGTTACGATCTTGTCTCATCGCTGCAACTCCCCTAAGGACTCGGTGAAGGTCGTGCTTCTTGACACACTGCTCGCTTAACCCGGAAGCAAGCCGCACCAATGTGTCGGAGGAAACACCTTGGAACTGACGACCGAAGTCAGCTTGCAGGAGCCCGGCCCGCCACAAGGAGTCGCTGGAGCACGATGAGACAAGGAATTCCCGGCCGGCCAAACCCTCCCCTAACCCGGACGATGCTGGGTGAATTGTGCGCCGTCCCATGGGTCACCCTGTCACGGCCGGCTGTGACACAGCATGGGATTGAACCCGAGGCTGCAGTCACGCCTCAGCACTCATTGCTGAATTTGTGTAATGTTTATTTCCAATGACCGATGAGCACTGATACATTTTATCTATAATTTCTCTGCAAATCCAGGTCTGTGCCCAAACAGTTTGAGCTTCTACTGCTAAAAATCCACCTTTCCAGAAATAAGTCTCTCACTGTTGCCGCTTGCTACAGACCCCCCTCAGCCCCGAGCTGTGCCCTGGACACCATATGTGAACTGATTGCCCCCCATCTATCCTCAGAGTTCGTACTGCTTGGTGACCTAAACTGGGATATGTTTAACACACCGGCCAACCTTCAATCTAAACTAGATGCCCTCAATCTCACACAAATTATCAACGAACCTACCAGGTACAACCCTAAATCTGTAAACATTGGCACCCTCATAGATATCATCCTGACAAATGTACCCTCTAAATACACCTCCGCTGTCTTCAACCAGGACCTCAGCGATCACTGCCTTATTGCCTGCGTCCTTAATGGGTCCGCGATCAAACGACCACACCTCATCACTGTCAAACGCTCCCTAAAACACTTTAGCGAGCAGGCCTTTCTAATTGACCTGGCCCGGGTATCCTGGATGGATAATAACCTCATTCCGTCAGTAGAGGATGCCTGGTTGTTCTTTAAAAGTGCTTTCCTCTCAATCTTAAATAAGCATGCCCCATTCAAAAAATGTAGAACTAAGAACAGATATAGCCCCTGGTTCTCCTCAGACTTGACTGCCCTTGACCAGCACAAAAACATCCTGTGGCGTACTGCATTAGCATCGAACAGCCCCCGCGATATGCAACTTTTTAGGGAAGTCAGGAACCAATATACACAATCAGTTAGGAAAGCAAAGGCTATCTTTTTCAAACAGAAATTTGCATCCTGTAGCACTAACTCCAAAAAGTTTTGGGACACTGTAAAGTCCATGGAAAATAAGAGCACCTCCTCCCAACTGCCCACTGCACTGAGGCTAGGAAACACTGTCACCACCGATAAATCTACAATAATCGAGAATTTCAACAAGCATTTTGCTACGGCTGGCCATGCTTTCCACCTGTCTACCACTACCCCGGCCACCAGCTCTGCACCCTCCACTGCAACTTGCCCATGCCCCCCCGCTTCTCCTTCACACAAATTCAGACAGCTGATGTTCTGAAAGAGTAAAAAAATCTGGACCCCTACAAATCAGCTGGGCTAGACAATCAGGACCCTTTCTTTCTAAAATTAGCCGCCGAAATTGTCGCAACCCCTATTACTAGCCTGTTCAACCTCTCTTTCGTAACGTCTGAGATCCCCAGAGATTGGAAAGCTACCGCGGTCATCCCCCTCTTCAAAGGGGGTGACACTCTAGATCCTAACTGTTATAGACCTATATCCATCCTGCTCTGCCTTTCGAAAGTATTTGAAAGCCAAGTTAACAAACAGATCACCGACCATTTCGAATCCCACCGTACCTTCTCCGCTATGCAATCCGGTTTCCGAGCTTGTCATGGGTGCACCTCAGCCACGCTCAAAGTCCTAAACAATATTATAAACGCGATCGATAAAAGACAGTACTGCGCAGCCGTATTCATCGACCTGGCCAAGGCTTTCGACTCTGTCAACCTCCGCATTCTTATTGGCAGACTAAATAGCCTTGGTTTCTCTAATGACTGCCTCGTCTGGTTCACCAACTACTTCTCAGATAGAGTTCAATGTGTCAAATCGGAGGGCCTGTTGTCTGGACCTCTGGCCGTCTCTATGGGCGTGCCACAGGGTTCAATTCTCGGGCCGACTCTATTCTCTGTGTATATCAATGATGTCGCTCTTGCTGCTGGTGACGCTCAGATCCACCTCTATGCTGACGACACCATTTTGTATACATCTGGCCCTTCATTGGACACTGTGTTAACAAACCTCCAAACAAGCTTCAATGCCATACAACACTCCTTCCGTAGCCTCCAACTGCTCTTAAACACTAGTAAAACTAAATGCATGCTCTTCAACCGAACACTGCTTGCACCCGCCCACCCGACTAGAATCACTACTCTCGGCGGGTCTGACCTAGAGTATGTGGACAACTACAAATACCTAGGTGTCTGGTTAGACTGTAAACTCTCCTTCCAGACTCACATTAAGCATCTCCAATCAAAAGTTAGATCTAGAATCGGCTTCCTATTTCACAACAAAGCCTCCTTCACTCATGCTGCCAAACATGCCCACGTAAAACTGACTATCCTACCGATCCTTGACATCGGCGATGTCATTTACAAAATAGCCTCCAACACCCTACTCAGCAAATTGGATGTAGTCTATCACAGTGCCATCCGTTTTGTCACCAAAGCCCCATATACTACCCACCATTGTGACCTGTACGCTCTTGTTGGCTGGCCCTCACTACATATTCGTCGCCAAACCCACTGGCTCCAGGTCATCTATAAATCACTGCTAGGCAAATCCCCGTCTTATCTTAGCTCACTGGTCACCATAGCAACACCCACCCGTAGTCTGCGCTCCAGCAGGTATATCTCACTGGTCATCCCCAAAGCGAACACCTCCTTTGGCCGCCATTCCTTCCAGTTCTCTGCTGCCAATGACTGGAACGAACTGCAAAAATCTCTGAAACTGGAGACTCTTATCTCCCTCACTAACTTTAAGCGTCAGTTGTCAGAGCAGTTTACCGATCACTGCACCTGTACACAGCCTGTCTGAAATTAGCCCACCCAACTACCTCATCCCCATATTGTTATTTATTTTGCTAATTTGCACCCCAGTATCTCTATTTGCACATCATCTTTTGCACATCTATCATTCCAGTATTATACGAAATTGTAACTATTTTGCACTATGGCCTATATATTACCTTACCTCCATAACTTACTACATTCGCACACACTGTATATATATTTTCTGTTGTATTTTTGACTTTATGTTTTGTTTACCCCATATGTAACTCTGTGTTGTTGTTTTTATCGCACTGCTTTGCTTTATCTTGGCCAGGATTGAAAAGGATTTGCAAGTAGATTGTTGACTTGATTCATGATGATGACTGCTTGTCTAGCTTGCTAGCAAAGATTTTGAAAGTATGATGTTGACATGATCAGTCCAATCAAAGCTACGGTAGATATAACGTAATTTGACGTAATTTTATTTGTGGCCAATGACCTTGAGCCTTCTTGGATGGTCACTTCTAATGTAAGTCTATGGCAGCACCCAAGGGGATTGAATTTTCGAGCTCTAGATTTTGCGGTGACATAGTGTCCCCATGAGTGACAGAACACTTGCCAATCACGGCGCAAATAGAGAACATTACCAACCCCTACGTTTGTTTTTTCCGCTGGATGCCCCACCACCACAGAAAGCACTGAGCTAGGCTGAAACACCTGCATTTTGGAGCTGACTAAATCAAGAAAGCAGAAAAGAGATCTTTGTATGCAACTTTATTAACTCAATTATATATATATTTTTACATTGTTTACAAACTGATATGTGACACGTATTAATGCCAAAATAACATGCCCCACCTGCCCTGAATGACGCATTGCCACTGCTGGGAATACAGATATGCATCTGTTGGTCACAGATACCTTCTTTTTTTTAAGTAGGGGCATGGTTCAGAAAACCAGGTGCGACCATAATTTTCCTCATGCAGCATAACACATCTCCTTTGCATAGAGTTGATCAGGCTGTTGATTGTGGCCTGTGGAATATTGTCCCACTCCTCTTCAATGGCTGTGCGAAGTTGCTGGATATTGGCGGGAACTGTCGCACACGTCGATCCAGGGCATCCCAAACATGCTTAATGGGTGACATGTTTGGTGATTATGCAGGTCATGGAAGAACTGGGACATTTTCAGCTTCCAGGAATTGTGTACAGATCCTTGCGACATCGGGCTGTGCATAATCATGCTGAAACATGGGGCGATGGCGGCGGATGAATGGCATGACAATGGGCCTCAGGATTTCGTCACGGTATCTCTGTGCACTCAAATGAGCTTCCCTGAGACGGTTTCTGACAGTTTGTGCCAAAATTCTTCGGTTGTGCAAATCTATAGTTTGATCAGCTGTCCAGGTGGCTGGTCTCAGACATTCCTTCAGGTGAAGAAGCTGGATGTGGAGGTCCTGGGCTGGCATGGTTACACATGGTCTGCGGTTGTGAGGCCAGTTGGATGTACTGTCAAATTCTCTAAAACAATGTTGGAGGTGGCTTATGGTAGAGAAATTAGCATTACATTTTCTGGCAACAGCTCTGGTGGACATTCCTGCAGTCAGCATGCCAATTGCACACTCCCTCAAAACTTGAGACATCTGTGGCATTGCTGTGTGACAAAACTGCGCATTTTAGAGTAGTCTTTTATTGTCCCCAGCACAAGGTGCACCTGTGTAATGATCATGCTGTTTAATCAGCTTCTTGATATGCCACACCTGTCAGGTGGATGGATTATCTTGGCAAAGGAGAAATGTTCACTAACAGGGATGTAAACCATTTGTGCACAACATTTGAGAGAAATAAGCTTTTTGTGCGTATGGAAAATTTCTGGGATCTTTGATTTCAGCTCATGAAACATGGGACCAACACTTTATATTTTTGTTCAGTATATATTTGTTATTTCTCTTTTTTCTACACTTCTACAAGTGTATATTAGTTTGTTTCCTTCTGCTTCTCTGTGTGTATAATTAGAGGCGTTTTCACACTCATCTGAACAAAGTAGAGGAGAAACAATAGGAGAGAGGGAGATGAGAGAAATAAACATGCTTTTAATTAGAAGTCTATTGTTGGGGGTAAGGTGTGGCTACACACACACACATACACATACAGACACAGACATCACACTGTTTGTCTGTGCACAGATACAAATAGGTCACATGTAAATGAGTCTCACCAGATGAGCGAGAGAGATTTGAGTAAAACCAGTCCTAGTGTCAGTCACAGTGGCGGCCCATCCATTAGGGCGTTAGCCATATCTCAGACTGCCCATCTTAATCTTTTATTTTTATTGGCCAGTCTGAGATATGGCTTTTTCTTTGCAACTCTGCCTAGATGGTCAGCATCCCGGAGTCGCCTCCTCACAGTTTTTTTTTATTTTTATTTTTTTTGGGGGGTAGATCAGCTCTATATAATAATATAATAATAATAATATGCCATTTAGCAGACGCTTTTATCCAAAGCGACTTACAGTCATGTGTGCATACATTTTTACATATGGGTGGTCCCGGGGATTGAACCCACTACCCTGGCGTAGATAGATTGTAACTTCCATCAATGTAATTGTCTGCATCACTTCCAATTGTCTGCAATTGTCTGCAATTGTCTGTATCACTTCCAATCCCCCATGTTTTATATATACAGTGGGGAGAACAAGTATTTGATACACTGCCGATTTTGCAGGTTTTCCTACTTACAAAGCATGTAGAGGTCTGTAATTTTCTATCATAGGTAAACTTTAACTGTGAAAGACGGAATCTAAAACAAAAATCCAGAAAATCACATTGTATGATTTTTAAGTAATTAATTTGCATTTTATTGCATGACATAAGTATTTGATACATCAGAAAAGCAGAACTTAATATTTGGTACAGAAACCTTTGTTTGCAATTACCGAGATCATACATTTCCTGTAGGTCTTGACCAAGTTTGCACACACGGCAGCAGGGATTTTGGCCCACTCCTCAATACAGACCTTCTCCAGATCCTTCAGGTTTCGGGGCTGTTGCTGGGCAATACGGACTTTCAGCTCCCTCCAAAGATTTTCTATTGGGTTCAGGTCTGGAGACTGGCTAGGCCACTGCAGGAACTTGAGATGCTTCTTACGGAGCCACTCCTTAGTTGCCCTGGCTGTGTGTTTCGGGTCGTTGTCATGCTGGAAGACCCAGCCACGACCCATCTTCAAATACTCTTACTGAGGGAAGGAGGTTGTTGGCCAAGATCTTGCGATACATGGTCCCATCCATCCTCCCCTCAATACGGTGCAGTCGTCCTGTCCCCTTTGCAGAAAAGCATCCCCAAAGAATGATGTTTCCAACTCCATGCTTCACGGATGGGATGGTGTTCTTGGGGTTGTACTCATCCTTCTTCTTCCTCCAAACACGGCGAGTGGAGTTTAGACCAAAAAGCTCTATTTTTGTCTCATCAGACCACATGACCTTCTCCCATTCCTCCTCTGGATCATCCAGATGGTCATTGGCAAACTTTAGATGGGCCTGGACATGCGCTGGCTTGAGCAGGGGGATCTTGCATGCGCTGCAGGATTTTAATCCATGACGGTGTAGTGTGTTACTAATGGTTTTCTTTGAGACTGTGGTCCCAGCTCTCTTCAGGTCATTGACCAGGTCCTGACGTGTAGTTCTGGGCTGATCCCTCACCTTCCTCATGATCATTGATGCCCCACGAGGTGAGATCTTACATGGAGCCCCAGACCGAGGGTGATTGACCGTCATCTTGAACTTCTTCCATTTTCTAATAATTGCGCCAACAGTTGTTGCCTTCTCGTCCTGTAGCCCATCCCAGCCTTGTGCAGGTCTACAATTGTATCCCTGATGTCCTTACACAGCTCTCTGGTCTTGGCCATTGTGGAGAGGTTGGAGTCTGTTTGATTGAGTGTGTGGACAGGTGTCTTTTATACAGGTAATGAGTTCAAACAGGTGCAGTTAATACAGGTAATGAGTGGAGAACACGAGGGCCTCTTAAAGAAAAACTAACAGGTCTGTGAAAGCCGGAATTCTTAATGGTTGGTAGGTGATCAAATACTTACAGTGGGGAAAAAAAGTATTTAGTCAGCCACTATTTGTGCAAGTTCTCCCACTTAAAAAGATGAGAGAGGCCTGTAATTTTCATCATAGGTACACGTCAACTATGAAAGACAAATTGAGAAAAAAAAATCCAGAAAATCACATTGTAGGATTTTTTATGAATTTATTAGCAAATTATGGTGGAAAATAAGTATTTGGTCACCTACAAACAAGCAAGATTTCTGGCTCTCACAGACCTGTAACTTCTTCTTTAAGAGGCTCCTCTGTCCTCCACTCGTTACCTGTATTAATGGCATCTGTTTGAACTTGTTATCAGTATAAAAGACACCTGTCCACAACCTCAAACAGTCACACTCCAAACTCCACTATGGCCAAGACCAAAGAGCTGACAAAGGACACCAGAAACAAAATTGTAGACCTGCACCAGGCTGGGAAGACTGAATCTGCAATAGGTAAGCAGCTTGGTTTGAAGAAATCAACTGTGGGAGCAATTATTAGGAAATGGAAGACATACAAGACCACTGATAATCTCCCTCGATCTGGGGCTCCACGCAAGATCTCACCCCGTAGGGTCAAAATGATCACAAGAACGGTGAGCAAAAATCCCAGAACCACACGGGGGGACCTAGTGAATGACCTGCAGAGTGCTGGGACCAAAGTAACAAAGCCTACCATCAGTAACACACTACGCCGCCAGGGACTCAAATCCTGCAGTGCAAGACGTGTCCGCCTGCTTAAGCCAGTACATGTCCAGGCCTGTCTGAAGTTTGCTAGAGTGCATTTGGATGATCCAGAAGAGGATTGGGAGAATGTCATATGGTCAGATGAAACCAAAATAGAACTTTTTGGTAAAAACTCAACTCGTCGTGTTTGGAGGACAAAGAATGCTGAGTTGCATCCAAAGAACACCATACCTACTGTGAAGTATGGGGGTGGAAACATCATGCTTTGGGGCTGTTTTTCTGCAAAGGGACCAGGACGACTGATCCGTGTAAAGGAACGAATGAATGGGGCCATGTATCGTGAGATTTTGAGTGAAAACCTCCTTCCATCAGCAAGGGCATTGAAGATGAAACGTGGCTGGGTCTTTCAGCATGACAATGATCCCAAACACACCGCCCGGGCAATGAAGGAGTGGCTTCGTAAGAAGCATTTCAAGGTCCTGGAGTGGCCTAGCCAGTCTCCTGATCTCAACCCCATAGAAAATCTTTGGAGGGAGTTGAAAGTCTGTGTTGCTCAGCGACAGCCCCAAAACCTCACTGCTCTAGAGGAGATCTGCATGGAGGAATGGGCCAAAATACCAGCAACAGTGTGTGAAAACCTTGTGAAGACTTACAGAAAACGTTTGACCTGTGTCATTGCCAACAAAGGGTATATAACAAAGTATTGAGAAACTTTTGTTATTGACCAAATACTTATTTTCCACCATAATTTGCAAATAAATTCATAAAAAATACTACAATGTGATTTTCTGGATTTTTTTTTCTCATTTTGTCTGTCATAGTTGACGTGTACCTATGATGAAAATTACAGGCCTCTCTCATCTTTTTAAGTGGGAGAACTTGCACAATTGGTGGCTGACTAAATACTTTTTTTCCCCACTGTATGTCATGCAATAAAATGCAAATTAATTACTTAAAAATCATACAATGTGATTTTCTGGATTTTTGTTTTAGATTCCGTCTCTCACAGTTGAGGTGTACCTTTGATAAAAATTACAGACCTCTACATGCTTTGTAAGTAGGAAAACCTGCAAAATCGGCAGTGTATCAAATACTTGTTCTCCCCACTGTATATATATATATATATATATATATACAGTGGCGGCTCCTGAAAAAATTCTCAGGAGGGGCAATTTTTCTGATGATTTAGGTGACCTACACACATTTAAAAAAAGATATGTCCAGCAACAACATGAAGACAGGGGCAGCATATAAGTCAATACCAGAAGCATTTATTGACTGATCTCAAAAGTGTTGGCTTACCAGGGTTGGTGGAGCCCTCAGTTTCATCTTTGCCTCGCAAAGCTAACTCAAACACTCCGCAAAACTTCACACACTGGATTAGCCGGCTGAGGATGTGGCGGTTCTTGCTAATGTCGTAGTAAATATATTTGTTATAGTGAATATGGAATATGATATGTTGAGTAAAATGTTGTGCTAAGATCTATTTAGGTCAGAGCTGGTTATAAGTTCTGTTCCTATCCAATAACAATGGACAAAAGGGTCCTATCTTGTCAGCCTTGTCAGCAGGTGGCCAAGGACAACACCCACGCCATAGGCCTCTCAGTTCTTCCAACTCACGAGTTCTTGCTCTGAGGACACACACACACACAAACACACACACACACACACATCATCACTGTTAAACACACACACACACACACACATCATCACTGTTAAACACACACACACACACACACACACACAAAAATCCCCTCTCTTAGGCTGAACATTTGAAGACAGAGAACCCGACTCAGAGCCAATGCAACAGTGACAGTAGCCTGCAGGGGACCTCGCCCAACTCATCAGGACCAATCAGAAGATCAGAACTACTAGATTGAACCTACTTCATTTATTGCATAAAATGTCTGCACACAATGTTTCGGGGCTCTCTTCAGATAATAATAATAATAATAATAATAATAATAATAATAATATATGCCATTTAGCAGACGCTTTATCCAAAGCGACTTACAGTCATGCGTGCATACATTTTTGTGTATGGGTGGTCCCGGGATCGAACCCACTACCTTGGCGTTACAAGCACCATGCTCTACCAGCTGAGCTACAGAAAGTGGATACTCATGGATGCGCATTGCAATTGTAAAATGTCAACACAATTGGAGACACCACGTCATTTTTGGAGACATGTTATTGACAGTAAACTATTGTAGATGCGACTGCTAACTAACTAAAACATTTTAGCTGGCTAGCTAATCATCTTAGCTAAATGTGGGGCAAACAATTCAGTTATTTACCGTTAATTTGAGGGATTGGGGTGAAAGAAATCGAGTTACATAGTGATACTTTACGATATACTGTATTGACAATATCGCAATATTTTAGCGCTAGTTGGCTGTACCTGCACCAAAACACCATTATTGTTCCTTCATAGCTTGTTCTCAATCTTTTCACATTGGGAGCCAATTTGTTTTCAGCACTTTTATTTCCATGACTGATCAAAACTCGTTCTCATGGCTTTCTGATCCCTCTGCAACAGACATATGGTGCGCAATAAAATCACAGTATCGAATCGCAATACGTATAGAATCATGAGACTCGCAATGCTGATGCATATATCTTATCGTGAGGTTCCTGGCAATTCCCAGCCCAAGTTCATTTGCCACAACAAATCTCTTCGCTAGCAAACGCGATGTCTTCTCCAAAACGGCAATGTGTCTCCAGCAATGTTTACTTTTTTGACGTTCTATGGCATCTCCACTTTCCAAGCATATATGACCACATGTAATATTTTGGTAAGTGATGCAAATAGTGAACTATGTAGGGCCAGGATGTAAAATATATGTAGCTGCAGCAATTTCTCTTATCTGATATGGTAAGTAATGGGGCTTAATTTATAGCTCCCTAAGAGTTTGACGAACGGGTCCGTGAACGCGATTCCAGATATATTTACCTCTGAATAAACTGCCTTTATTACACCATATCCACATCCAGTAAACTTGTGATTATCAACACTAACCTCATCGTTGTGGCGGCGGACAGCTAGCCTGTATCCCTCGTCATCCAGTTGAGTGAGTGGCAATGTCTTTTTTCGTTCGTACCAATTTTTGGAAAATCCTCGGGTGTAGGACTTTCCGCTTTAGTAGAAACCTGTTGAATTATTACATTTGGTCTGGGAGGTCCTAATTGTTTCGTTGCCAATTTATCTTCATTTGTTCGCCGACAAAAAGGAACTTCTTTCAAACAATCCACTCTTTTCTCAGTTACGTTCATGGTTACGTAACGTATGACGAAAGCGCGTAAGTGCAAGCCCACAGACACCCATTGAGATTGTATTGAAGGCTCTGAAATTTGAAAAAAATAGATTTTACATGGGGAGTCTATGACAGAAGTTCTGGGCGATTTTCAATCTGACTGAAATCGCCCCAAAAGGGGGTGGAGCCATTTGAAGCACGACTTTAGCCTGATTCGACATTTAGTGGCAGTGTGGCACTGTGGCAGATCAGACGTATAGATTACAACACTGATAACTACTGTTGCCGTGATATAAAAAAAAAAAAAAAAAATCCCTTCCTTTTCCCGTTTGGCAGTGCGTCGCCCATATCGCCCTATTGAACAGGCCGTCCCCTGTATATATATATATATATATATAATACACATACACATACACATACATATACATATATATATATATATATATATATATACATATATATATATATATATATATATATATATATATATATATATATATATATATATATATATATATATATATATATATATACACTGCTCAAAAAATAAAGGGAACACTTAAACAGCACAATGTAACTCCAAGTCAATCACACTTCTGTGAAATCAAACTGTCCACTTAGGAAGCAACACTGATTGACAATAAATGTCACATGCTGTTGTGCAAATGGAATAGACAACAGGTGGAAATTATAGGCAATTAGCAAGACACCCCCAATAAAGGACTGGTTTTGCAGGTGGTGACCACAGACCACTTCTCAGTTCCTATGCTTCCTGGCTGATGTTTTGGTCACTTTTGAATGCTGGCGGTGCTTTCACTCTAGTGGTAGCATGAGACGGAGTCTACAACCCACACAAGTGGCTCAGGTAGTGCAGCTCATCCAGGATGGCACATCAATGCGAGCTGTGGCAAGAAGGTTTGCTGTGTCTGTCAGCGTAGTGTCCAGAGCATGGAGGCGCTACCAGGAGACAGGCCAGTACATCAGGAGACGTGGAGGAGGCCGTAGGAGGGCAACAACCCAGCAGCAGGACTGCTACCTCCGCCTTTGTGCAAGGAGGAGCAGGAGGAGCACTGCCAGAGCCCTGCAAAATGACCTCCAGCAGGCCACAAATGTGCATGTGTCTGCTCAAACGGTCAGAAACAGACTCCATGAGGGTGGTATGAGGGCCCGACATCCACAGGTGGGGGTTGTGCTTACAGCACAACACCATGCAGGACGTTTGGCATTTGCCAGAGAACACCAAGATTGGCAAGTTCGCCACTGGCGCCCTGTGCTCTTCACAGATGAAAGCAGGTTCACACTGAGCACGTGACAGACGTGACAGAGTCTGGTGACGCCGTGGAAAACGTTCTGCTGCCTGCAACATCCTCCAATATGACCGGTTTGGCGGTGGGTCAGTCATGGTGTGGGGTGTCATTTCTTTGGGGGGCCGCACAGACCTCCATGTGCTCGCCAGAGGTAGCCTGACTGCCATTAGGTACCGAGATGAGATCCTCAGACCCCTTGTGAGACCATATGCTGGTGCGGTTGGCCCTGGGTTCCTCCTAATGCAAGACAATGCTAGACCTCATGTGGCTGGAGTGTGTCAGCAGTTCCTGCAAGAGGAAGGCATTGATGCTATGGACTGGCCCGCCCATCCCCAGACCTGAATCCAATTGAGCACATTTGGGACATCATGTCTCGCTCCCTCCACCAACGCCACGTTGCACCACAGACTGTCCAGGAGTTGGCGGATGCTTTAGTCCAGGTCTGGGAGGAGATCCCTCAGGAGACCATCCGCCACCTCATCAGGAGTATGCCCAGGCGTTGTAAGGAGGTCATACAGGCACGTGGAGGCCACACACACTACTGAGCCTCATTTTGACTTGTTTTAAGGACATTACATCAAAGTTGGATCAGCCTGTAGTGTGGTTTTCCACTTTAATTTTGAGGGTGACTCCAAATCCAGACCTCCATGGGTTGATACATTTGATTTCCATTGATAATGTTTGTGTGATTTTGTTGTCAGCACATTCAACTATGTAAAGGAAAAAGTATTTAGTAAGATTATTTCATTCATTCAGATCTAGGATGTGTTATTTTAGTGTTCCCTTTATTTTTTTGAGCAGTATATATATATATATATATATATATATATATATATACAGTGGGGAAAAAAAGTATTTAGTCAGCCACCAATTGTGCAAGTTCTCCCACTTAAAAATATGAGAGAGGCCTGTAATTTTCATCATAGGTACACGTCAACTATGACAGACAAAATGAGAAAAAATATCCAGAAAATCACATTGTAGGATTTTTAATGAATTTATTTGCAAATTATGGTGGAAAATAAGTATTTGGTCAATAACAAAAGTTTCTCAATACTTTTTTATATACCCTTTGTTGGCAATGGCACAGGTCAAACGTTTTCTGTAAGTCTTCACAAGGTTTTCACATACTGTTGCTGGTATTTTGGCCCATTCCTCCATGCAGATCTCCTCTAGGGCAGTGATGTTTTAGGGCTGTCGCTGGGCAACACGGACTTTCAACTCCCTCCAAAGATTTTCTATGGGGTTGAGATCTGGAGACTGGCTAGGCCACTCCAGGACCTTGAAATGCTTCTTACGAAGCCACTCCTTCGTTGCCCGGGCGGTGTGTTTGGGATCAATGTCATGCTGAAAGACCCAGCCACGTTTCATCTTCAATGCCCTTGCTGATGGAAGGAGGTTTTCACTCAAAATCTCACGATACATGGCCCCATTCATTCTTTCCTTTACACGGATCAGTCGTCCTGGTCCCTTTGCAGAAAAAACAGCCCCAAAGCATGATGTTTCCACCCCCATGCTTCACAGTAGGTATGGTGTTCTTTGGATGCAACTCAGCATTCTTTGTCCTCCAAACACGACGAGTTGAGTTTTTACCAAAAAGTTATATTTTGGTTTCATCTGACCATATGACATTCTCCCAATCCTCTTCTGGATCATCCAAATGCACTCTAGTAAACTTCAGACGGGCCTGGACATGTACTGGCTTAAGCAGGGGGACACGTCTGGCACTGCAGGATTTGAGTCCCTGGCGACTTTGTGTGTTACTGATGGTAGGCTTTGTTACTTTGGTCCCAGCTCTCTGCAGGTCATTCACTAGGTCCCCCCGTGTGGTTCTGGGATTTTTGCTCACCGTTGTTGTGATCATTTTGACCCCACGGGGTGAGATCTTGCGTGGAGCCCCAGATCGAGGGAGATTGTCAGTGGTCTTGTATGTCTTCCATTTCCTAATAATTGCTCCCACAGTTGATTTCTTCAAACCAAGCTGCTTACCTATTGCAGATTCAGTCTTCCCAGCCTGGTGCAGGTCTACAATTTTGTTTCTGGTGTCCTTTGACAGCTCTTTGGTCTTGGCCATAGTGGAGTTTGGAGTGTGACTGTTTGAGGTTGTGGACAGGTGTCTTTTATACTGATAACAAGTTCAAACATGGTGCCATTAATACAGGTAACGAGTGGAGGACAGAGGAGCCTCTTAAAGAAGAAGTTACAGGTCTGTGAGAGCCAGAAATCTTGCTTGTTTTTAGGTGACCAAATACTTATTTTCCACCATAATTTGCAAATAAATTCATTAAAAATCCTACAATGTGATTTTCTGGATTTTTTTTCTCAATTTGTCTGTCATAGCTGATGTGTACCTATGATGAAAATTACAGGCCTCTCTCATCTTTTTAAGTGGGAGAACTTGCACAATTGGTGGCTGACTAAATACTTTTTTTCCCCACTGTAGGTCGAATATGATAGTCTGCCTATAACCAGCCTGAGTAAGGCTATATCTCCAGTTTAGAGAAATTAATGTAATTGGAAATGAGCTATTATCAGTCTGGTTAATGGGATGCATGTCTGTTGAATTTGAATTTACTCAGCCAGTTAGGAGCCGTTGCGGCCGTGGCATACTACATGCTTACTAAACGGTACGTGCTAAATAGTATGCGACGATGAGTATATAGTATGCAGTTTAAGTATGTAGTACACTAGTATGGGTATCCAGACACAGCCACAGTCTGTTTTGTTTTGACACTATTCATGGAGGATTTGAAGGAGACGTACACATGCACATACAAATAATTATGTACATATTAATACTCGTAGGAGTTATCACTCTGTAGGACACTCTGTAGGACACATACAGGGAAGAGAGACATGAATGGAGAAATGCTAAGACAGGTAAAGATACAGAGAGATAGAAGAATCAGAGAGAAGGGGACAGAGATAGAGTAATGAGAGAAAAGGGAACAGAGATAGAGGAATGAGAGAGAAGGGTTCAGAGAAAGAGAAATGAGAGAGAAGGGGACAGAGATAGAGAAATGAGAGAGAAGGGGACAGAGATAATAGAATGAGAGAGAAGGGGACAGAGATATAGGAATGAGAGAGAATGGGACAGAGATAGAGGAATGAGAGAGAAGGGGACAGAGATAGAGGAATGAGAGAGAAGGGGACAGAGATAGAGGAATGAGAGAGAAGGGGACAGAGATAGAGTAATGAGAGAGAAGGGGACAGAGGTAATGGAATGAGAGAGAAGGGGACAGAGATAGAGAAGGGGACAGATATAGAGAAATGAGAGAGAAGGGGACAGAGATAGAGAAATGAGAGAGAAGGGGACAGAGATAATGGAATGAGAGAGAAGGGGACAGAGATAGAGAAATGAGAGAGAAGGGGACAGAGATAATGGAATGAGAGAGAAGGGGACAGAGATAGAGAAATGAGAGAGAAGGAGACAGAGATAATGGAATGAGAGAGAAGGGGACAGAGATAGAGAATTGAGAGAGAAGGAGACAGAGATAGAGAAATGAGAGAGAAAGAGACAGAGATAATGGAATGAGAGAGAAGGGGACAGAGATAGAGAAATTAGAGAGAAGGGGACAGAGATAATGGAATGAGAGAGAAGGGGACAGAGATAATAGAATGAGAGAGAAGGGGACAGAGATAGAGAAATGAGAGAGAATGGGACAGGGATAATGGAATGAGAGAGAAGGGGACAGAGATAGAGAAATGAGAGAGAAGGGGACAGAGATAATGGAATGAGAGAGAAGGGGACAGAGATAATGGAATGAGAGAGAAGGGGACAGAGATAGAGAAATGAGAGAGAAGGGGACAGAGATAATGGAATGAGAGAGCAGGGGACAGAGATAGAGAAATGAGAGAGAAGGAGACATAGATAGAGAAATGAGAGAGAAGGGGACAGAGATAGAGAAATGAGAGAGAAGGGGACAGAGATAGAGGGAATGAGAGAGAAGGGGACAGAGATAATGGAATGAGAGAGAAGGGGACAGAGATAGAGAAATGAGAGAGAAGGGGACAGAGATAATGGAATGAGAGAGAAGGGGACAGAGATAGAGAAATGAGAGAGAATGAGACAGAGATAGAGAAATGAGAGAGAAGGGGACAGAGATAGAGGAATGAGAGAGAAGGGAACAGAGATAGAGGAATGAGAGTGAAGGAGACAGAGATAGAGAAATGAGAGAGAAGGGGACAGAGATAGAGAAATGAGAGAGAAGGAGACAGAGATAGTGAAATGAGAGAGAAGGGGACAGAGATAGAGAAATGAGAGAGAAGGGGACAGAGATAGAGAAATGAGAGAGAAGGGGACAGAGATAGAGAAATGAGAGAGAAGGGGACAGAGATAATGGAATGAGAGAGAAGGGGACAGAGATAGAGAAATTAGAGAGAAGGGGACAGAGATAATGGAATGAGAGAGAAGGGGACAGAGATAGAGAAATGAGAGAGAAGGAGACAGAGATAGAGAAATGAGAGAGAAGGGGACAGAGATAGAGAAATGAGAGAGAAGGGGACAGAGATAGAGGAATGAGAGAGAAGGGGACAGAGATAGAGGAATGAGAGAGAAGGGAACAGAGATAGAGGAATGAGAGTGAAGGAGACAGAGATAGAGAAATGAGAGAGAAGGGGACAGAGATAGAGAAATGAGAGAGAATGAGACAGAGATAGAGAAATGAGAGATAAGGGGACAGAGATAATGGAATGAGAGAGAAGGGGACAGAGATAGAGAAATGAGAGAGAAGGGGACAGAGATAGAGAAATGAGAGAGAAGGGGACAGAGATAGAGGGAATGAGAGAGAAGGGGACAGAGATAGAAAAATTAGAGAGAAGGGAACAGAGATAGAGAAATGAGAGAGAAGGGGACAGAGATAGAGAAATGAGAGAGAAGGGGACAGAGATAGAGAAATGAGAGAGAAGGGGACAGAGATAGAGAAGGGGACAGATATAGAGAAATGAGAGAGAAGGGGACAGAGATAGAGAAATGAGAGAGAAGGGGACAGAGATAATGGAATGAGAGAGAAGGGGACAGAGATAGAGAAATGAGAGAGAAGGGGACAGAGATAATGGAATGAGAGAGAAGGGGACAGAGATAGAGAAATGAGAGAGAAGGGGACAGAGATAGAGAAATGAGAGAGAAGGAGACAGAGAAAGAGAAATGAGAGAGAAGGGGACAGAGATAGAGAAGGGGACAGATATAGAGAAATGAGAGAGAGGGGGACAGAGATAGAGGGAATGAGAGAGAATGGGACAGAGATACTGGAATGAGAGAGAAGGGGACAGAGATAGAGAAATGAGAGAGAAGGGGACAGAGATAATAGAATGAGAGAGAAGGGGACAGAGATAATGGAATGAGAGAGAAGGGGACATAGATAGCGAAATGCGAGAGAAGGGGACAGAGATGATGGAATGAGAGAGAAGGGGACAGAGATAGAGGGAATGAGAGAGAAGGGGACATAGATAATGGAATGAGAGAGAAGGGGACAGAGATAGAGAAATGAGAGAGAAGGGGACAGAGATAATGGAATGAGAGAGAAGGGGACAGAGATAGAGAAATGAGAGAGAATGAGACAGAGATAATGGAATGAGAGAGAAGGGGACAGAGATAATGGAATGAGAGAGAAGGGGACAGAGATAGAGAAATGAGAGAGAAGGGGACAGAGATAATGGAATGAGAGAGCAGGGGACAGAGATAGAGAAATGAGAGAGAAGGAGACATAGATAGAGAAATGAGAGAGAAGGGGACAGAGATAGAGAAATGAGAGAGAAGGGGACAGAGATAGAGGGAATGAGAGAGAAGGGGACAGAGATAATGGAATGAGAGAGAAGGGGACAGAGATAGAGAAATGAGAGAGAAGGGGACAGAGATAATGGAATGAGAGAGAAGGGGACAGAGATAGAGAAATGAGAGAGAAGGAGACAGAGATAGAGAAATGAGAGAGAAGGGGACAGAGATAGAGGAATGAGAGAGAAGGGAACAGAGATAGAGGAATGAGAGTGAAGGAGACAGAGATAGAGAAATGAGAGAGAAGGGGACAGAGATAGAGAAATGAGAGAGAAGGAGACAGAGATAGAGAAATGAGAGAGAAGGGCAGAGATAGAAGAAATGAGAGAGAAGGGGACAGAGATAGAGAAATGAGAGAGAAGGGGACAGAGATAGAGAAATGAGAGAGAAGGGGACAGAGATAGAGGGAATGAGAGAGAAGGGGACAGAGATAGAGAAATGAGAGAGAAGGAGACAGAGATAGAAAAATTAGAGAGAAGGGAACAGAGATAGAGAAATGAGAGAGAAGGGGACAGAGATAGAGAAATGAGAGAGAAGGAGACAGAGATATAGGGAAATGAGAGAGAAGGGGACAGAGATAGAGAAGGGGACAGATATAGAGAAATGAGAGAGAAGGGGACAGAGATAGAGAAATGAGAGAGAAGGGGACAGAGATAATGGAATGAGAGAGAAGGGGACAGAGATAGAGAAATGAGAGAGAAGGGGACAGAGATAATGGAATGAGAGAGAAGGGGACAGAGATAGAGAAATGAGAGAGAAGGGGACAGAGATAGAGAAATGAGAGAGAAGGGGACAGAGATAGAGAAATGAGAGAGAAGGAGACAGAGAAAGAGAAATGAGAGAGAAGGGGACAGAGATAGAGTAGGGGACAGATATAGAGAAATGAGAGAGAGGGGGACAGAGATAGAGGGAATGAGAGAGAATGGGACAGAGATAATGGAATGAGAGAGAAGGGGACAGAGATAGAGAAATGAGAGAGAAGGGGACAGAGATAATAGAATGAGAGAGAAGGGGACAGAGATAATGGAATGAGAGAGAAGGGGACATAGATAGCGAAATGCGAGAGAAGGGGACAGAGATAATGGAATGAGAGAGAAGGGGACAGAGATAGAGGGAATGAGAGAGAAGGGGACAGAGATAATGGAATGAGAGAGAAGGGGACAGAGATAGAGAAATGAGAGAGAAGGGGACAGAGATAATGGAATGAGAGAGAAGGGGACAGAGATAGAGAAATGAGAGAGAATGAGACAGAGATAAGGAATGAGAGAGAAGGGACAGAGATAATGGAATGAGAGAGAAGGGGACAGAGATAGAGAAATGAGAGAGAAGGGGACAGAGATAATGGAATGAGAGAGCAGGGGGACAGAGATAGAGAAATGAGAGAGAAGGAGACATAGATAGAGAAATGAGAGAGAAGGGGACAGAGATAGAGAAATGAGAGAGAAGGGGACAGAGATAGAGGGAATGAGAGAGAAGGGGACAGAGATAATGGAATGAGAGAGAAGGGGACAGAGATAGAGAAATGAGAGAGAAGGGGACAGAGATAATGGAATGAGAGAGAAGGGGACAGAGATAGAGAAATGAGAGAGAATGAGACAGAGATAGAGAAATGAGAGAGAAGGGGACAGAGATAGAGGAATGAGAGAGAAGGAACAGAGATAGAGGAATGAGAGTGAAGGAGACAGAGATAGAGAAATGAGAGAGAAGGGGACAGAGATAGAGAAATGAGAGAGAAGGAGACAGAGATAGAGAAATGAGAGAGAAGGGGACAGAGATAGAGAAATGAGAGAGAAGGGGACAGAGATAGAGAAATGAGAGAGAAGGGGACAGAGATAGAGAAATGAGAGAGAAGGGGACAGGGATAATGGAATGAGAGAGAAGGGGACAGAGATAGAGAAATGAGAGATAAGGGGACAGAGATAATGGAATGAGAGAGAAGGGGACAGAGATAGAGAAATGAGAGAGAAGGGGACAGAGATAGAGAAATGAGAGAGAAGGGGACAGAGATAGAGGGAATGAGAGAGAAGGGGACAGAGATAGAGAAATGAGAGAGAAGGAGACAGAGATAGAAAAATTAGAGAGAAGGGAACAGAGATAGAGAAATGAGAGAGAAGGGGACAGAGATAGAGAAATGAGAGAGAAGGAGACAGAGATATAGGGAATGAGAGAGAAGGGGACAGAGATAGAGAAGGGGACAGATATAGAGAAATGAGAGAGAAGGGGACAGAGATAGAGAAATGAGAGAGAAGGGGACAGAGATAATGGAATGAGAGAGAAGGGGACAGAGATAGAGAAATGAGAGAGAAGGGGACAGAGATAATGGAATGAGAGAGAAGGGGACAGAGATAGAGAAATGAGAGAGAAGGGGACAGAGATAGAGAAATGAGAGAGAAGGAGACAGAGAAAGAGAAATGAGAGAGAAGGGGACAGAGATAGAGAAGGGGACAGATATAGAGAAATGAGAGAGAGGGGACAGAGATAGAGGGAAATGAGAGAGAAAGGGACAGAGATAATGGAATGAGAGAGAAGGGGACAGAGATAGAGAAATGAGAGAGAAGGGGACAGAGATAATAGAATGAGAGAGAAGGGGACAGAGATAATGGAATGAGAGAGAAGGGGACAGAGATAGCGAAATGCGAGAGAAGGGGACAGAGATGATGGAATGAGAGAGAAGGGGACAGAGATAGAGGGAATGAGAGAGAAGGGGACAGAGATAATGGAATGAGAGAGAAGGGGACAGAGATAGAGAAATGAGAGAGAAGGGGACAGAGATAATGGAATGAGAGAGAAGGGGACAGAGATAGAGAAATGAGAGAGAATGAGACAGAGATAGAGAAATGAGAGAGAAGGGGACAGAGATAGAGGAATGAGAGAGAAGGGAACAGAGATAGAGGAATGAGAGAGAAGGAGACAGAGATAGAGAAATGAGAGAGAAGGGGACAGAGATAGAGAAATGAGAGAGAAGGAGACAGAGATAGAGAAATGAGAGAGAAGGGGACAGAGATAGAGAAATGAGAGAGAAGGGACAGAGATAGAGAAATGAGAGAGAAGGGGACAGAGATAGAGAAATGAGAGAGAAGGGGACAGAGATAATGGAATGAGAGAGAAGGGGACAGAGATAGAGAAATGAGAGAGAAGGGGACAGAGATAATGGAATGAGAGAGAAGGGGACAGAGATAGAGAAATGAGAGAGAAGGAGACAGAGATAGAGAAATGAGAGAGAAGGGGACAGAGATAGAGAAATGAGAGAGAAGGGGACAGAGATAGAGGAATGAGAGAGAAGGGGACAGAGATAGAGGAATGAGAGAGAAGGGAACAGAGATAGAGGAATGAGAGAGAAGGAGACAGAGATAGAGAAATGAGAGAGAAGGGGACAGAGATAGAGAAATGAGAGAGAAGGAGACAGAGATAGATAAATGAGAGATAAAGGGACAGAGATAATGGAATGAGAGAGAAGGGGACAGAGATAGAGAAATGAGAGAGAAGGGGACAGAGATAGAGAAATGAGAGAGAAGGGGACAGAGATAGAGGGAATGAGAGAGAAGGAGACAGAGATAGAGAAATGAGAGAGAAGGGGACAGAGATAGAAAAATTAGAGAGAAGGGAACAGAGATAGAGAAATGAGAGAGAAGGGGACAGAGATAGAGAAATGAGAGAGAAGGAGACAGAGATATAGGGAATGAGAGAGAAGGGGACATAGATAGAGAAGGGGACAGATATAGAGAAATGAGAGAGAAGGGGACAGAGATAGAGAAATGAGAGAGAAGGGGACAGAGATAATGGAATGAGAGAGAAGGGGACAGAGATAGAGAAATGAGAGTGAAGGGGACAGAGATAATGGAATGAGAGAGAAGGGGACAGAGATAATGGAATGAGAGAGAAGGGGACAGAGATAGAGAAATGAGAGAGAAGGGGACAGAGATAATGGAATGAGAGAGAAGGGGACAGAGATAGAGAAATGAGAGAGAAGGGGACAGAGATAGAGAAATGAGAGAGAAGGGGACAGAGATAGAGAAATGAGAGAGAAGGGGACAGAGATAGAGAAATGAGAGAGAAGGGGACAGAGATAATGGAATGAGAGAGAAGGGGACAGAGATAATGGAATGAGAGAGAAGGGGACAGAGATAGATAAATGAGAGAGAAGGGGACCGAGATAATGGAATGAGAGAGAAGGGGACAGAGATAGAGAAATGAGAGAGAAGGGGACAGAGATAGAGAAATGAGAGAGAAGGGGACAGAGATAGAGAAATGAGAGAGAAGGGGCCAGAGATAGAGTGAATGAGAGAGAAGGGGACAGAGATAGAGAAATGAGAGAGAAGGGGACAGAGATAATGGAATGAGAGAGAAGGGGACAGAGATCGAGAAATGAGAGTGAAGGAGACAGAGATAGAGAAATGAGAGAGAAGGGGACAGAGATAGAGAAATGAGAGAGAAGGAGACAGAGATAGAGAAATGAGAGAGAAGGGGACAGAGATAGAGAAAAGAGAGAGAAGGGGACAGAGATAGAGAAATGAGAGAGAAGGGGACAGAGATAGAGAAATGAGAGAGAAGGAGACAGAGATAGAAAAATGTGAGAGAAGGGGACAGAGATAGAGAAATGAGAGAGAAGGGTACAGAGATAGAGAAATGAGAGAGAATGAGACAGAGATAGAGGGAAAGAGAGAGAAGGGGATAGAGATTGAGAAGGGGACAGATATAGAGAAATGAGAGAGAAGGGGACAGAGATAGAGAAATGAGAGAGAAGGGGACAGAGATAATGGAATGAGAGAGAAGGGGACAGAGATAATGGAATGAGAGAGAAGGAGACAGAGAAAGAGAAATGAGAGAGAAGGGGACAGAGATAGAGAAGGGGACAGATATAGAGAAATCAGAGATAAGGGGACAGAGATAGAGGGAATGAGAGAGAAGTGGACAGAGATAGAGAAGGGGACAGATATAGAGTAATGAGAGAGAAAGGGACAGAGATAGAGAAATCAGAGAGAAGGAGACATAGATAGAGGGAATGAGAGAGAAGGGGACAGAGATAGAGAAGGGGACAGATATAGAGAAATGAGAGAGACGGGGACAGAGATAGAGAAATGAGAGAGAAGGAGACAGAGATAAGGGAATGAGAGAGAAGGGACAGAGATAGAGAAGGGACAGATATAGAGAAATGAGAGAGAAGGGGACAGAGATAGAGAAATGAGAGAGAAGGGGACAGAGATAATGGAATGAGAGAGAAGGGGACAGAGATAGAGAAATGAGAGAGAAGGGGACAGAGATAGAGGGAATGAGAGAGAAGGGGACAGAGATAAAGAAATGAGAGAGAAGGGACAGAGATAGAGAAATGAGAGAGAGAAGGGGACAGAGATAGAGAAATGAGAGAGAAGGGGACAGAGATAGAGAAAGAGAGAGAAGGAAAGATAGAGAAATCGAGAGAGAAGGGGACAGAGATAGAGAAATGAGAGAGAAGGGGACAGAGATAGAGAAATGAGAGAGAATGGGACAGAGATAGAGAAATGAGAGAGAAGGGGACAGAGATAGAGAAATGAGAGAGAAGGGACAGAGATAGAGAAATGAGAGAGAAGGGACAGAGATAGAGAAATGAGAGAGAAGGGGACAGAGATAGAGAAATGAGAGAGAAGGGACAGAGATAAAGAAATGAGAGAGAAGGGACAGAGATAGAGAAATGAGAGAGAGAGGGGACAGAGATAGAGAAATGAGAGAGAAGGGGACAGAGATAGAGAAATGAGAGAGAAGGACAGAGATAGAGGAATGAGAGAGAAGGGGACAGAGATAGAGAAATGAGAGAGGAGGGACAGAGATAGAGAAATGAGAGAGAAGGGGACAGAGATAGAGAAATGAGAGAGAAGGAGACAGAGATAGAGGAAATGAGAGAGAAGGGGACAGAGATAAGAGAGAAGGGACAGATATAGAGAAATGAGAGAGAAGGGACAGAGATAGAGAAATGAGAGAGAAGGGACAGAGATAAGGAATGAGAGAGAAGGGACAGAGATAGAGAAATGAGAGAGAAGGGGACAGAGATAAGGAAATGAGAGAGAAGGGGACAGAGATAGGAATGAGAGAGAAGGGGACAGAGATAGAGAAAGAGAGAGAAGGGGACAGAGATAGTGGAATGAGAGAGAAGGGGACAGAGATAGAGAAATGAGAGAGAAGGGGACAGAGATAGAGAAATGAGAGAGAAGGGGACAGAAATAATGGAATGAGAGAGAAGGGGACAGAGATAGAGAAATGAGAGAGAATGGGACAGAGATAGAGAAATGAGAGAGAAGGGGACAGAGATAATGGAATGAGAGAGAAGGGGACAGAGATAGAGAAATGAGAGAGAAGGGGACAGAGATAAGAAATGAGAGAAAGGACAGAGATAGAGAAATGAGAGAGAAGGGACAGAGATAGAGAAATGAGAGAGAAGGGGACAGAGATAGAGAAATGAGAGAGAAGGGGACAGAGATAATAAATGAGAGAGAAGGGGACAGAGATAGAGAAATGAGAGAGAAGGGGACAGAGATAATGGAATGAGAGAGAAGGGGACAGAGATAGAGAAATGAGAGAGAAGGGGACAGAGATAGAGAAATGAGAGAGAAGGGGACAGAGATAGAGAAATGAGAGAGAAGGGGACAGAGATAGAGAAATGAGAGAGAAGGGACAGAATAGAGAAAAGAGAGAGAAGGGGACAGAGATAGAGAAATGAGAGAGAAGGGGACAGAGATAGAGAAACGAGAGAGAAGGGAGACAGAGATAGAGAAATGAGAGAGAAGGGGACAGAGATAGAGGAATGAGAGAGAAGGGAGACAGAGATAGAGAAATGAGAGAGAAGGGAGACAGAGATAAGAAAGGAGAGAAGGGACAGAGATAGAGAAATGAGAGAGAAGGGGACAGAGATAGAGAAATGAGAGAGAAGGGGACAGAGATAATGGAATGAGAGAGAAGGGGACAGAGATAATGGAATGAGAGAGAAGGAGACAGAGAAAGAGAAATGAGAGAGAAGGGGACAGAGATAGAGAAGGGGACAGATATAGAGAAATGAGAGATAAGGGGACAGAGATAGATAAATGAGAGAGAAGTGGACAGAGATAGAGAAGGGGACAGATATAGAGAAATGAGAGAGAAAGGGGACAGAGATAGAGAAATCAGAGAGAAGGAGACATAGATAGAGGGAATGAGAGAGAAGGGGACAGAGATAGAAGGGACAGATCTAGAAAATGAGAGAGACGGGGACAGAGATAGAGAAATGAGAGAGAAGGAGACAGAGATAGAGAATGAGAGAGAAGGGGACAGAGATAGAGAAGGGGACAGATATAGAGAAATGAGAGAGAAGGGGACAGAGATAGAGAAATGAGAGAGAAGGGACAAGAGATAATGGAATGAGAGAGAAGGGGACAGAGATAGTGAAATGAGAGAGAAGGGGACAGAGATAATGGAATGATAGAGAAGGGACAGAAATAGAGAAATGAGAGAGAAGGGGACAGAGATAAAGAAATGAGAGAGAAGGGGACAGAGATAGAGAAATGAGAGAGAAGGAGACAGAGATAGAGGAAAGAGAGAGAAGGGACAGAGATAGAGAAGGGACAGATATAGAGAAATGAGAGAGAAGGGGACAGAGATAGAGAAATGAGAGAGAAGGGGACAGAGATAATGGAATGAGAGAGAATGGGACAGAGATAGTGAAATGAGAGAGAAGGAGACAGAGATAGAGAAATGAGAGAGAAGGGACAGAGATAGAGAAGGGACAGATATAGAGAAATGAGAGAGAAGGGGACAGAGATAGAGAAATGAGAGAGAAGGGGACAGAGATAGAGAGTAGAGAAATGAGAGAGAAGGACAGAGATAGAGAAATGAGAGAGAATGGACAGAGATAGAGAAATGAGAGAGAAGGGGACAGAGATAGAGAAATGAGAGAGAGGGGACAGAGATAGAGAAATGAGAGAGAAGGGGACAGAGATAGAGAAATGAGAGAGAAGGGGACAGAGATAATGAAATGAGAGAAGGGGACAGAGATAGAGAAATGAGAGAGAAGGGGACAGAGATAGAGAAATGAGACAGATAAGAGATAAGAGAGAAGGGACAGAGATAGAGAAATGAGAGAGAAGGACAGAAGAGAAGGGACAGAGATAATGGAATGAGAGAGAAGGGGACAGAGATAGAGAAATGAGAGAGAAGGGGACAGAGATAATGGAATGAGAGAGAAGGGGACAGAGATAGAGAAATGAGAGAGAAGGGGACAGATATAGATAAATGAGAGAGAAGGAGACAGAGAAAGAGAAATGAGAGAGAAGGGGACAGAGATAGAGAAGGGGACAGATATAGAGAAATGAGAGAGAGTGGGACAGAGATAGAGGGAATG
The DNA here is from genome assembly GCF_020615455.1 of Coregonus clupeaformis. NCBI lineage: Eukaryota > Metazoa > Chordata > Actinopteri > Salmoniformes > Salmonidae > Coregonus > Coregonus clupeaformis. The sequence goes on from NC_059192.1 coordinate 79,901,023, forward strand.
AGAGAGAATGGGACAGAGATAATGGAATGAGAGAGAAGGGGACAGAGATAGAGAAATGAGAGAGAAGGGGACAGAGATAATGGAATGAGAGAGAAGGGGACAGAGATAATGGAATGAGAGAGAAGGGGACATAGATAGCGAAATGTGAGAGAAGGGGACAGAGATAATGGAATGAGAGAGAATGGGACAGAGATAGAGAAATGAGAGTGAAGGGGACAGCGATAATGGAATGAGAGAGAAGGGGACAGAGATAATGGAATGAGAGAGAAGGGGACAGAGATAGATAAATGAGAGAGAAGGGGACCGAGATAATGGAATGAGAGAGAAGGGGACAGAGATAGAGAAATGAGAGAGAAGGGGACAGAGATAGAGAAATGAGAGAGAAGGGGACAGAGATAATGGAATGAGAGAGAAGGGGACAGAGATAGAGAAATGAGAGAGAAGGGGACAGAGATAATGGAATGAGAGAGAAGGGGACAGAGATAGAGAAATGAGAGAGAAGGAGACAGAGATAGAGAAATGAGAGAGAAGGGGACAGAGATAGAGAAATGAGAGAGAAGGGGACAGAGATAGAGAAATGAGAGAGAAGGGGACAGAGATAGATGGAATGAGAGAGAAGGGGACAGAGATAGAGAAATGAGAGAGAAGGAGACAGAGATAGAGAAATGAGAGAGAAGGGGACAGAGATAGAGAAATGAGAGAGAAGGAGACAGAGATAGAGAAATGAGAGAGAAGGGGACAGAGATAGAGAAATGAGAGAGAAGGGGACAGAGATAGAGAAATGAGAGAGAAGGAGACAGAGATAGAGGAAGAGAAAGAAGGGGACAGAGATTGAAAAATGAGAGAGAAGGGAACAGAGATAGAGAAATGAGAGAGAAGGGGACAGAGATAGAGAAACGAGAGAGAAGGGGACAGAGATAGAGAAATGAGAGAGAAGGACAGAGATAGAGAAATGAGAGAGAAGGGACAGAGATAGAGAAATGAGAGAGAAGGAGACAGAGATAGAGAGAATGAGAGAGAAGGGGACAGAGATATGAGAGAAGGGGACAGAGATAGAGAAATGAGAGAGAAGGGGACAGAGATAGAGAAATGAGAGAGAAGGGACAGAGATAATGGAATGAGAGAGAAGGGGACAGAGATAATGGAATGAGAGAGAAGGAGACAGAGATAGAGAAATGAGAGAGAAGGGGACAGAGATAGAGAAGAAGGACAGATATAGAGAAATGAGAGAAGGGACAGAGATAGAGGAAATGAGAGAGAAGTGGACAGAGATAGAGAAGGGGACAGAGATAGAGTAATGAGAGAGAAAGGGACAGAGATAGAGAAACCAGAGAGAAGGAGACAGAGATAGAGGGAATGAGAGAGAAGGGGACAGAGATAGAGAAGGGGACAGATATAGAGAAATGAGAGAGACGGGGACAGACATAGAGAAATGAGCGAGAAGGAGACAGAGATAGAGGGAATGAGAGAGAAGGGGACAGAGATAGAGAAGGACAGATATAGAGAAATGAGAGAGAAGGGATAGAGATAGAGAAATGAGAGAGAAGGGACAGAGATAATGGAATGAGAGAGAAGGGGACAGAGATAGTGAAATGAGAGAGAAGGGACAGAGATAATGGAATGATAGAGAAGGGACAGAAATAGAGAAATGGGTGAGAAGGGACAGAGATAGAGAAATGAGAGAGAAGGGGACAGAGATAGAGAAATGAGAGAGAAGGAGACAGAGATAGATGAAAAGAGATAGAAGGGGACAGAGATAGAGAAGGGACAGATATAGAGAAATGAGAGAGAAGGGGACAGAGATAGAAAATGAGAGAGAAGGGGACAGAGATAGAGAAGGGGACAGATATAGAGAAATGAGAGAGAAGGGGGCAGAGATAGAGGAATGAGAGAGAAGGGACAGAGATAGAGAAGAAAGAGGGGACAGATATAGAGAAATGAGAGAGAAGGGACAGAGATAGAGAAATGAGAGAGAAGGGGACAGAGATAGAGAAATGAGAGAGAAGGGGACAGAGATAGAGAAATGAGAGAGAAGGGGACAGAGATAGAGAAATGAGAGAGAAGGGGACAGAGATAGAGAAATGAGAGAGAAGGGGACAGAGATAGAGAAATGAGAGAGAAGGAGACAGAGATAGAGAAATGAGAGAGAAGGGGACAGAGATAGAGAAGGGGACAGATATAGAGAAATGAGAGAGAAGGGGACAGAGATAGAGAAATGAGAGAGAAGGGGACAGAGATAATGGAATGAGAGAGAAGGGGACAGAGATAGAGAAATGAGAGAGAAGGGGACAGAGATAATGGAATGAGAGAGAAGGGGACAGAGATAGAGAAATGAGAGAGAAGGGGACAGATATAGATAAATGAGAGAGAAGGAGACAGAGAAAGAGAAATGAGAGAGAAGGGGACAGAGATAGAGAAGGGGACAGATATAGAGAAATGAGAGAGAGGGGGACAGAGATAGAGGGAATGAGAGAGAATGGGACAGAGATAATGGAATGAGAGAGAAGGGGACAGAGATAGAGAAATGAGAGAGAAGGGGACAGAGATAATAGAATGAGAGAGAAGGGGACAGAGATAATGGAATGAGAGAGAAGGGGACAGAGATAGAGAAATGAGAGAGAAGGGGACAGAGATAATGGAATGAGAGAGAAGGGGACAGAGATAGATAAATGAGAGAGAAGGGGACCGAGATAATGGAATGAGAGAGAAGGGAACAGATATAGAGAAATGAGAGAGAAGGGGACAGAGATAGAGAAATGAGAGAGAAGGGGACAGAGATAGAGAATTGAGAGAGAATGGGCCAGAGATAGAGTGAATGAGAGAGAAGGGGACAGAGATAATGGAATGAGAGAGAAGGGGACAGAGATAGAGAAATGAGAGAGAAGGAGACAGAGAAAGAGAAATGAGAGAGAAGGGGACAGAGATAATGGAATGAGAGAGAAGGGGACAGAGATAGAGAAATGAGAGAGAAGGGGACAGAGATAATGGAATGAGAGAGAAGGGGACAGAGATCGAGAAATGAGAGTGAAGGAGACAGAGATAGAGAAATGAGAGAGAAGGGGACAGAGATAGAGAAATGAGAGAGAAGGAGACGGAGATAGAGAAATTAGAGGGAAGGGGACAGAGATAGAGAAATGAGAGAGAAGGGGACAGAGATAGAGGGAATGAGAGAGAAGGGGACAGAGATAGAGAAATGAGAGAGAAGGAGACAGAGATAGAAAAATGTGAGAGAAGGGGACAGAGATAGAGAAATGAGAGAGAAGGGTACAGAGATAGAGAAATGAGAGAGAAGGAGACAGAGATAGAGGGAAAGAGAAAGAAGGGGACAGAGATTGAGAAGGGGACAGATATAGAGAAATGAGAGAGAAGGGGACAGAGATAGATAAATGAGAGAGAAGGGGACAGAGATAATGGAATGAGAGAGAAGGGGACAGAGATAATGGAATGAGAGAGAAGGAGACAGAGAAAGAGAAATGAGAGAGAAGGGGACAGAGATAGAGAAGGGGACAGATATAGAGAAATGAGAGATAAGGGGACAGAGATAGAGGGAATGAGAGAGAAGTGGACAGAGATAGAGAAGGGGACAGATATAGAGTAATGAGAGAGAAAGGGACAGAGATAGAGAAATCAGAGAGAAGGAGACATAGATAGAGGGAATGAGAGAGAAGGGGACAGAGATAGAGAAGGGGACAGATATAGAGAAATGAGAGAGACGGGGACAGACATAGAGAAATGAGCGAGAAGGAGACAGAGATAGAGGGAATGAGAGAGAAGGGGACAGAGATAGAGAAGGGGACAGATATAGAGAAATGAGAGAGAAGGGGACAGAGATAAAGAAATGAGAGAGAAGGGGACAGAGATAATGGAATGAGAGAGAAGGGGACAGAGATAGAGAAATGAGAGAGAAGGGGACAGAGATAATGGAATGATAGAGAAGGGGACAGAAATAGAGAAATGGGTGAGAAGGGGACAGAGATAAAGAAATGAGAGAGAAGGGGACAGAGATAGAGAAATGAGAGAGAAGGAGACAGAGATAGAGGGAAAGAGAGAGAAGGGGACAGAGATAGAGAAGGGGACAGATATAGAGAAATGAGAGAGAAGGGGACAGAGATAGAAAAATGAGAGAGAAGGGGACAGAGATAGAGAAGGGGACAGATATAGAGAAATGAGAGAGAAGGGGACAGAGATAGAGGGAATGAGAGAGAAGGGGACAGAGATAGAGAAGGGGACAGATATAGAGAAATGAGAGAGAAGGGGACAGAGATAGAGAAATGAGAGAGAAGGGGAAAGAGATAGAGAAATGAGAGAGAAGGAGACAGAGATAGAGAAATGAGAGAGAAGGGGACATAGATAGAGAAATGAGAGAGAAGGGGACAGAGATAGAGAAATGAGAGAGAAGGGGACAGAGATAGAGAAATGAGAGAGAAGGAGACAGAGATATAGGGAATGAGAGAGAAGGGGACAGAGATAGAGAAGGGGGCAGATATAGAGAAATGAGAGAGAAGGGGACAGAGATAGAGAAATGAGAGAGAAGGGGACAGAGATAATGGAATGAGAGAGAAGGGGACAGAGATAGAGAAATGAGAGAGAAGGGGACAGAGATAATGGAATGAGAGAGAAGGGGACAGAGATAGAGAAATGAGAGAGAAGGGGACAGATATAGATAAATGAGAGAGAAGGAGACAGAGAAAGAGAAATGAGAGAGAAGGGGACAGAGATAGAGAATGGGACAGATATAGAGAAGTGAGAGAGAGGGGGACAGAGATAGAGGGAATGAGAGAGAATGGGACAGAGATAATGCATTGAGAGAGAAGGGGACAGAGATAGAGAAGTGAGAGAGAAGGGGACAGAGATAATAGAATGAGAGAGAAGGGGACAGAGATAATGGAATGAGAGAGAAGGGGACAGAGATAGAGAAATGAGAGTGAAGGGGACAGAGATAATGGAATGAGAGAGAAGGGGACAGAGATAATGGAATGAGAGAGAAGGGGACAGAGATAGATAAATGAGAGAGAAGGGGACCGAGATAATGGAATGAGAGAGAAGGGAACAGATATAGAGAAATGAGAGAGAAGGGGACAGAGATAGAGAAATGAGAGAGAAGGGGACAGAGATAGAGAAATGAGAGAGATTGGGCCAGAGATAGAGTGAATGAGAGAGAAGGGGACAGAGATAATGGAATGAGAGAGAAGGGGACAGAGATACAGAAATGAGAGAGAAGGAGACAGAGAAAGAGAAATGAGAGAGAGGGGGACAGAGATAATGGAATGAGAGAGAAGGGGACAGAGATAGAGAAATGAGAGAGAAGGGGACAGAGATAATGGAATGAGAGAGAAGGGGACAGAGATCGAGAAATGAGAGTGAAGGAGACAGAGATAGAGAAATGAGAGAGAAGGGGACAGAGATAGAGAAATGAGAGAGAAGGAGACAGAGATAGAGAAATTAGAGAGAAGGGGACAGAGATAGAGAAATGAGAGAGAAGGGGACAGAGATAGAGGGAATGAGAGAGAAGGGGACAGAGATAGAAAAATGTGAGAGAAGGGGACAGAGATAGAGAAATGAGAGAGAAGGGTACAGAGATAGAGAAATGAGAGAGAAGGAGACAGAGATAGAGGGAAAGAGAAAGAAGGGGACAGAGATTGAGAAGGGGACAGATATAGAGAAATGAGAGAGAAGGGGACAGAGATAGAGAAATGAGAGAGAAGGGGACAGAGATAATGGAATGAGAGAGAAGGGGACAGAGATAATGGAATGAGAGAGAAGGAGACAGAGAAAGAGAAATGAGAGAGAAGGGGACAGAGATAGAGAAGGGGACAGATATAGAGAAATGAGAGATAAGGGGACAGCGATAGAGGGAATGAGAGAGAAGTGGACAGAGATAGAGAAGGGGACAGATATAGAGTAATGAGAGAGAAAGGGACAGAGATAAAGAAATCAGAGAGAAGGAGACATAGATAGAGGGAATGAGAGAGAAGGGGACAGAGATAGAGAAGGGGACAGATATAGAGAAATGAGAGAGACGGGGACAGACATAGAGAAATGAGAGAGAAGGAGACAGAGATAGAGGGAATGAGAGAGAAGGGGACAGAGATAGAGAAGGGGACAGATATAGAGAAATGAGAGAGAAGGGGACAGAGATAGAGAAATGAGAGAGAAGGGGACAGAGATAATGGAATGATAGAGAAGGGGACAGAAATAGAGAAATGGGTGAGAAGGGGACAGAGATAAAGAAATGAGAGAGAAGGGGACAGAGATAGAGAAATGAGAGAGAAGGAGACAGAGATAGAGGGAAAGAGAGAGAAGGGGACAGAGATAGAGAAGGGGACAGATATAGAGAAATGAGAGAGAAGGGGACAGAGATTAAAAAATGAGAGAGAAGGAGACAGAGATAGAGGGAAAGAGAAAGAAGGGGACAGAGATTGAGAAGGGGACAGATATAGAAAATGAGAGAGAAGGGGACAGAGATAGAGAAATGAGAGAGAAGGGGACAGAGATAATGGAATGAGAGAGAAGGGGACAGAGATAATGGAATGAGAGAGAAGGAGACAGAGAAAGAGAAATGAGAGAGAAGGGGACAGAGATAGAGAAGGGGACAGATATAGAGAAATGAGAGATAAGGGGACAGAGATAGAGGGAATGAGAGAGAAGTGGACAGAGATAGAGAAGGGGACAGATATAGAGTAATGAGAGAGAAAGGGACAGAGATAGAGAAATCAGAGAGAAGGAGACATAGATAGAGGGAATGAGAGAGAAGGGGACAGAGATAGATAAGGGGACGGATATAGCGAAATGAGAGAGAAGGGGACAGAGATAGAGAAATGAGTGAGAAGGGGACAGTGATAATGGAATGAGAGAGAAGGGGACAGAGATAGTGAAATGAGAGAGAAGGGGACAGAGATAATGGAATGATAGAGAAGGCGACAGAAATAGAGAAATGGGTGAGAAGGGGACAGAGATAAAGAAATGAGAGAGAAGGGGACAGAGATAGAGAAATGAGAGAGAAGGAGACAGAGATAGAGTGAAAGAGAGAGAAGGGGACAGAGATAGAGAAGGGGACAGATATAGAGAAATGAGAGAGAAGGGGACAGAGATAGAGAAATGAGAGAGAAGGGGACAGAGATAATGGAATGAGAGAGAATGGGACAGAGATAATGGAATGAGAGAGAAGGAGACAGAGAAAGAGAAATGAGTGAGAAGGGGACGGAGATAGAGAAGGGGACAGATATAGAGAAATGAGAGAGAAGGGGACAGAGATAGAGGAAATGAGAGAGAAGGGGACAGAGATAGAGAAGGGGACAGATATAGAGAAATGAGAGAGAAGGGGACAGAGATAGAGAAATGAGAGAGAATGGGACAGAGATAGAGAAATGAGAGAGAAGGAGACAGAGATAGAGAAATGAGAGAGAAGGGGACATAGATAGAGAAATGAGAGAGAAGGGGACAGAGATAGAGAAATGAGAGAGAAGGGGACAGAGATAATGGAATGAGAGAGAAGGGGACAGAGATAGAGAGGGACAGATATAGAGAAATGAGAGAGAAGGGGACAGAGATAGAGAAATGAGAGAGAAGGGGACAGAAATAATGGAATGAGAGAGAAGGGACAGATATAGAGAAATGAGAGAGAAGGGGACAGAGATAGAGAAATGAGAGAGAAGGAGACAGAGATAGAGAAATGAGAGAAAGGGGACAGAGATAGAGAAATGAGAGAGAAGGGGACAGAGATAATGGAATGAGAGAGAAGGGACAGAGATAGAGAAGGGACATATATAGAGAAATGAGAGAGAATGGGACAGAGATAGAGAAATGAGAGAGAAGGGGACAGAAATAATGGAATGAGAGAGAAGGGGACAGAGATAGAGAAGGGGACATATATAGAGAAATGAGAGAGAATGGGACAGAGATAGAGAAATGAGAGAGAAGGGGACAGAAATAATGGAATGAGAGAGAAGGGGACAGAGATAGAGAAGGGGACATATATAGAGAAATGAGAGAGAATGGGACAGAGATAGAGAAATGAGAGAGAAGGGGACAGAGAAAGAGAAATGAGAGAGAAGGGGACAGAGATAGAGAAGGGGACAGATATAGAGAAATGAGAGATAAGGGGACAGAGATAGAGGGAATGAGAGAGAAGTGGACAGAGATAGAGAAGGGGACAGATATAGAGTAATGAGAGAGAAAGGGACAGAGATAGAGAAATCAGAGAGAAGGAGACATAGATAGAGGGAATGAGAGAGAAGGGGACAGAGATAGATAAGGGGACGGATATAGCGAAATGAGAGAGAAGGGGACAGAGATAGAGAAATGAGTGAGAAGGGGACAGTGATAATGGAATGAGAGAGAAGGGGACAGCGATAGTGAAATGAGAGAGAAGGGGACAGAGATAATGGAATGATAGAGAAGGCGACAGAAATAGAGAAATGGGTGAGAAGGGGACAGAGATAAAGAAATGAGAGAGAAGGGGACAGAGATAGAGAAATGAGAGAGAAGGAGACAGAGATAGATTGAAAGAGAGAGAAGGGGACAGAGATAGAGAAGGGGACAGATATAGAGAAATGAGAGAGAAGGGGACAGAGATAGAAAAATGAGAGAGAAGGGGACAGAGATAATGGAATGAGAGAGAATGGGACAGAGATAATGGAATGAGAGAGAAGGAGACAGAGAAAGAGAAATGAGTGAGAAGGGGACAGAGATAGAGAAGGGGACAGATATAGAGAAATGAGAGAGAAGGGGACAGAGATAGAGGGAATGAGAGAGAAGGGGACAGAGATAGAGAAGGGGACAGATATAGAGAAATGAGAGAGAAGGGGACAGAGATAGAGAAATGAGAGAGAATGGGACAGAGATAGAGAAATGAGAGAGAAGGGGACAGAGATAGAGAAATGAGAGAGAATGGGACAGAGATAGAGAAATGAGAGAGAAGGGGACAGAGATAGAGAAATGAGAGAGAAGGGGACAGAGATAATGGAATGAGAGAGAAGGGGACAGAGATAGAGAAGGGGACAGATATAGAGAAATGAGAGAGAAGGGGACAGAGATAGAGAAATGAGAGAGAAGGGGACAGAAATAATGGAATGAGAGAGAAGGGGACAGATATAGAGAAATGAGAGAGAAGGGGACAGAGATAGAGAAATGAGAGAGAAGGAGACAGAGATAGAGAAATGAGAGAGAAGGGGACAGAGATAGAGAAATGAGAGAGAAGGGGACAGAGATAATGGAATGAGAGAGAAGGGGACAGAGATAGAGAAGGGGACATATATAGATAAATGAGAGAGAATGGGACAGAGATAGAGAAATGAGAGAGAAGGGGACAGAAATAATGGAATGAGAGAGAAGGGGACAGAGATAGAGAAGGGGACATATATAGAGAAATGAGAGAGAATGGGACAGAGATAGAGAAATGAGAGAGAAGGGGACAGAAATAATGGAATGAGAGAGAAGGGGACAGAGATAGAGAAATGAGAGAGAAGGGGACAGAGATAGAGAAATGAGAGAGAATGAGACAGAGATAGAGAAATGAGAGAGAAGGGGACAGAGATAGAGAAATGAGAGAGAAGGGGACAGAGATAGAGGGAATGCGAGAGAAGGGGACAGAGATAGAGAAGGGGACAGATATAGAAAAATGATTGAGAAGGGGACAGAGATAATGGAATGAGAGAGAAGGGGACAGAGATCGAGAAATGAGGTGAAGGAGACAGAGATAGAGAAATGAGAGAGAAGGGGACAGAGATAGAGAAATGAGAGAGAAGGAGACAGAGATAGAGAAATTAGAGAGAAGGGGACAGAGATAGAGAAATGAGAGAGAAGGGGACAGAGATAGAGGGAATGAGAGAGAAGGGGACAGAGATAGAGAAATGAGAGAGAAGGAGACAGAGATAGAAAAATGTGAGAGAAGGGGACAGAGATAGAGAAATGAGAGAGAAGGGTACAGAGATAGAGGGAAAGAGAAAGAAGGGGACAGAGATTGAGAAGGGGACAGATATAGAGAAATGAGAGAGAAGGGGACAGAGATAGAGAAATGAGACAGAAGGGGACAGAGATAATGGAATGAGAGAGAAGGGGACATAGATAATGGAATGAGAGAGAAGGAGACAGAGAAAGAGAAATGAGAGAGAAGGGGACAGAGATAGAGAAGGGGACAGATATAGATAAATGAGAGAGAAAGGGACAGAGATAGAGAAATCAGAGAGAAGGAGACATAGATAGAGGGAATGAGAGAGAAGGGGACAGAGATAGAGAAGGGGACAGATATAGAGAAATGAGAGAGACGGGGACAGAGATAGAGAAATGAGAGAGAAGGAGACAGAGATAGAGGGAATGAGAGAGAAGGGGACAGAGATAGAGAAGGGGACAGATATAGAGAAATGAGAGAGAAGGGGACAGAGATAGAGAAATGAGAGAGAAGGGGACAGAGATAATGGAATGAGAGAGAAGGGGACAGAGATAGTGAAATGAGAGAGAAGGGGACAGAGATAATGGAATGATAGAGAAGGGGACAGAAATAGAGAAATGGGTGAGAAGGGGACAGAGATAAAGAAATGAGAGTGAAGGGGACAGAGATAGAGAAATGAGAGAGAAGGAGACAGAGATAGTGGGAAAGAGAGAGAAGGGGACAGAGATAGAGAAGGGGACAGATATAGAGAAATGAGAGAGAAGGGGACAGAGATAGAGGGAATGAGAGAGAAGGGGACAGAGATAGAGAAATGAGAGAGAAGGAGACAGAGATAGAGGGAAAGAGAGAGAAGGGGACAGAGATAGAGAAGGGGACAGATATAGAGAAATGAGAGAAAAGGGGACAGAGATAGAGAAATGAGAGAGAAGGGGACAGAAATAATGGAATGAGAGAGAAGGGGACAGAGATAGAGAAATGAGAGAGAAGGGGACAGAGATAGAGAAATGAGAGAGAAGGAGACAGAGATAGAGAAATGAGAGAGAAGGGGACAGAGATAGAGAAATGAGAGAGAAGGGGACAGAGATAATGGAATGAGAGAGAAGGGAACAGAGATAGAGAAGGGGACAGATATAGAGAAATGAGACAGAAGGGGACAGAGATAGAGAAATGAGAGAGAAGGGGACAGAAATAATGGAATGAGAGAGAAGGGGACAGAGATAAAGAAATGAGAGAGAAGGGGACAGAGATAGAGAAATGAGAGAGAATGAGACAGAGATAGAGAAATGAGAGAGAAGGGGACAGAGATAGAGAAATGAGAGAGAAGGGGACAGAGATAGAGGGAATGCGAGAGAAGGGGACAGAGAGAGAGAAGGGGACAGATATAGAGAAATGATTGAGAAGGGGACAGAGATAATGGAATGAGAGAGAAGGGGACAGAGATAGAGAAAGGAGAGAGAAGGGGACAGAGATAATGGAATGAGAGAGAAGGGGACAGAGATAGAGAAATGAGAGAGAAGGGGACAGATAGAGGAATGAGAGAGAGAAGGGGACAGAGATAGAGGAATGAGAGAGACGGGGACAGAGATAATGAAATGAGAGAGAAGGGGACAGAGATAGAGAAATGAGAGAGAAGGGGACAGAGATAATAGAATGAGAGAGAAGGGGACAGAGATAGAGGAATGAGAGAGAATGGGACAGAGATAGAGGAATGATAGAGAAGGGGACAGAGATAGAGGAATGAGAGAGAAGGGGACAGAGATAGAGGAATGAGAGAGAATGGGACAGAGATAGAGGAATGAGAGAGAAGGGGACAGAGATAGAGGAATGAGAGAGAATGGGACAGAGATAGAGGAATGAGAGAGAAGGGGACAGAGATAGAGGAATGAGAGAGAAGGGGACAGAGATAGAGGAATGAGAGAGAAGGGGACAGAGATAGAGGGATGAGAGAGGGGACAGAGAGGGGCTAACTCTAACACGATCGCAGCAGGAGACACCACAGGGGAGGATGAGAAGAGGGATGGAGTTTGTGTGTGAGAGTGAGATGGATTGAGAGAACCCATTTCACCTCCTTGAAAGTAGAGAGAGAAATATTGGGAAAACCCTCTTTACCTTGTAGACAAAAGATATGAAGATAAAAAAAACAGAGAGAAACAGTGACATGGACAGAGATGGAGAGAGTGCCCATTATTTACCCACTAGACGTGTCCATAGACCGGTTGGTTGTTTAGCAACAAAACTGGCAAGTGCGCAACTATTGAGAAAAACAGACGGGTTTGGCTTAGATTGATGACAACATAAAAATGATATTTCGTCTCCAATGTTTATTGTCTCTCAAATACATCGTTGCAATTGCTGGTTAGCTAGCTGACAAATTTTTTCCATATAGCATTGACCTGAAATCAGTCAAAACACTTCAAGACAAGGGCCTCCCGAGTGGCGCAGTGGTCTAAGGCACTGCATTGCAGTGTTGTGGCGTCACTACAGCTTGGGGTTCGATCCCAGGCTCTGTCACAACCGACCTTGACCGGGATTCCCATAGGGCGGCGCACAATTGGCCCAGGGTCGTCCGGGATAGGGGAGGGTATGGCCAGGGGGCTTTTCTTGGCTTATCACACTCTAGCGACTCCTTGTGGCAAGCTGGGCGCCTGCAGGCTATCGTCAGTTGAACGGTGTTTCCTCCTACACATTGGTGCAGATGGCTTCAGTGTTAAGCCAGCGGGTGTTAAGAAGCGCGGTTTAGCGGGTCATGTTTTGGAGGACGCATGACTCGACCTTCACCTCTCCCGAGTCTGTCCGGGAATTGCAGCGATGAGACAAGATCGCAATTGGATATCACGACATTGGGGACAAAAAAGGGGGTAAAATTACAATAATAATAAAAAAAATCCTCTAAAAAAGACATGGTATCAAGAACAAGATGAAACTAGCTTAAACGAGTAATTTACGCTTTTCCACGTGGCAGTTTATTGTCATTGTCGCTAGCTATCTGGCCATCCAGAATCACAACAACTCACAGACTTCTGCCATATTGAAGCGTGCACATTGTTTTCATGACGTTGTTAGCTAACCCATCTATAGAGAGGAAACACAGACAAACAGAGACAGAAAAAGAGAGAGAGAGAGAAAATAAAAAGAGAAGCGCAAAGAGAGAAATGAAGAGAAAGGAGAGAGAGAAAAGAGCGCTGGAAGGTAGAGGTGTACCAAACTCTCAGTTCCTTTATGTGATGTTAACACACACAGACACATGCACATACACAGACACACAGACACACAAACACACAAACAACACGAAAGACACATTTCTATCATTGCACTTTATTGTTCATCTCCTCTGCCTCAATTTGACACCTGGGCGAAAAAGAAGGAGTGGTGTGAAAAGAAAGAGTGAGAGAGAAATAGAGAAAGGGAGAGAGAGGGAGGAGGAGAACTGTGCCAACAGATCCTCACCATCCCTCTCCTCATCCTGTCCTCTCTCTACTCCACTCCACTCCATTCCTCTCCATTCCTCTCCTCTCCATAGACAGTTCAGCAAAGAGGTGCACAGGAATATGTGCTATGCTTATTGTAACATGTTATCTCTCTCTCTCTCTCTCTCTCTCCCTCCCTCCCTTCGCCTCCTCATCTCCTCCACTTCTATGTCAAAGATAATAAAACAGAACCACTATAGTAAATACTACAGTAATGTCTGCAAAAGCACTACATTAAATACTATAGTATACTATAGTAATATCTGCAAAAACACTATAGTAAATACTACAGTATACTACAGTCCGCAAAAACACTACAGTGAATACTATAGTATACTACAGTCCGCAAAAACACGACAGTTTTTTAACTATAGTGATACTACAGTATTTATACTAAAGTAAACTGAAGTATTTTTTATGTGGGTCCTCTCATCTCATTAGGACAGAGGTGAACAGCAGTAAGTGCTATACTTTGTATGACATGTTTTTTCTCTCTTTCTTCTCCTCCCCTCCATTCTTCTCTCCTCTCCTCCCTTCAGGACAGTGCAGAGACAGAGGTGGACAGGAATAAGTGCTGTACTTTGTGTAATATGTTCTTCACGTCGGCCATCGTGGCCCAGTCTCACTACCAGGGCAAGACACACGCCAAGAGAGTACGACTGGTACTGGGAGAAACACCCAGCTTACCTACTGCTACCAACAGCCCTACCACCACAGGTAACACAGACAGACATATACGTTTGCACGCACGCACGCTCACACACACACACACACACACACACACAATCTTCCACGTGCGCCTACACACACACACACACAAGCTTGCACACACACAAGCTTGCATGCATGTACACACACCAGACACACTCACTCACACATGCGTGCACCCCACACCACCCCCCTCCCCCAAACACATACACGCACACAGACTGATTGAACTGTCTATCTGTTTACATATGTGTGTGGATTTATCTCACACCTTTTAGTGAGCTCTTCCCTGGAACACACACACATTCACCTAGTTTAAAAAAAGAATAATGTGGTAAAAGAACAACTCTCATATATCCCTGAACGAAGTGTGCGTGTGTGTGTGTGTGTGCACGTTTGTGTGTGTTTATGTGTGCATTTGTATGCGTATGAAACACAATCCATTCCATTTAACACACATCAGACCAAGGTCATAATCGACGCAGCCAACAGCTTTCATAGAACTGACCCATTTGTCTACCTACCAGAACAACAGAGTGCCTTAGGGTACAATGTGCTATTGTACACTGTTCTCTGGATGCTTTAGGTTTGTCCTTGCCATTCACATATGCCTGCAAGATTGCAACAACATCCAGATTATTGCATGCCATACCTACAAACTCTCACAGTCTCACGTCAGAATTAGACGTTCATCCATGTTTCTCAAACGTCAAATTTCGAAGTTGTTCCAAACATCACATTTCTAAGTGTTTAAGGTTAAGGTTAGGCATTAACTCAGAATTTTTAAGGATAGGTATTAACTCCGAATGGTTAAGGTTAGGTATTAACTGCAAATGGTTAAGATTAGGGTTAAGGTTTGGGAGAGGCTTAAAGCGAAAATATCAAAAACAACTTTCTATTGCTGGATTCAAACATGCAACCTTGGGACTCAGAGGCAGATGCTTACGCCCATCCACCATGCCCTAATAAAACCGAAATGTACTTGAAGGTAGCAGTGCTCACTGTTGCCCCTAGTGGCCAGTTTAAACATAATCTCCCGACGTCCTCAGACATGGATGGACGTCGAATACTGACTTGCATCACGGGTGACCTGCCTGGCCATACAGTGTATCGGCTAAATATTGTGTGTGTATGTGATGACGATAGCATGACATATGGTGTATTGGCTGAGGAAAGCTTTAATCCTTAATACCCATTGGGAAACAGCCGTGTCCACTCTCAGTGCCCAATAGCTTGGGCAGCCTTTCAACTATAACTCTCTCTCCTTCACCTTTGCTCTCTTTCGCTTGTGCTTTCTCACTTGCTTTCTCTCTCTCTCTTTCGCTCTCTTGCTTTCCCCCCCCCCCCCAACCCACACACACACACACATACAAACAGACCCATATTGTGAATTAATTCTAATGTTAAGGGAAGAATTTGAATAGAGAAAGCTGTACCGAGCGCAGTGCTGCCTTCCTTTAGGTCCTTTCAGAATGGACACATGATCCAACGGCGCACTTAGCGGACGATGTCTCTACGTGGTGTTTTGAAACACGTTACATCTTCGGCTGTTATAGGAACGATGGTTGAGATAATGCCAGGAGTGTGCAAAGCTGTCATCAAGGCAAAGGGTGGCTATTTGAAGAATCTCAAATATAAAATATATTTAGATTTGCTTAACACTTTTTTGGTTACTACATGATTCCATATGTGTTATTTCATAGTTTTGATGTCTTCACTATTATTCTACAATGTAGAAAATAGTAAAAATAAAGAAAAACCCTTGAATGAGTAGGTGTGTCCAAACTTTTGACCGGCAGTGTATTTACATTACATATTTATATTTCAGTCATTCAACAGACACTCTTATCCAGAGTGTCTTACAATCATACAGCTGAGGAAGGTGAAACGATGTAGCACGAGCATTGGAAGTAAAACCTGTTCAATCATTTCAAAAAAATAAAGATTGAAAAATACCAAATGTGTGTATGCTTCATCTACTAACTGATTCAACATAGACCTTGATTGATAATAGGTTTGCCTTCACATTATTCTCTACTAGAGTAAGGCTCAGGGTTCAAAATCACTATCAGACAGCTTTGCTAGACAGTGTGTGTGTGTGTGTGTGTGTGTGTGTGTGTGTGTTCAGTTCATTTGTCCTGTCCACACCCCCTATTGGAAACCAGCCCTCAACCCCGAACTGATCAATACTTCTATTGGATTCCACTTTACACCGAACACGCCAACATAATCCCTCATTCACTCATTCACTCATACAGACACACACACACACACACACACACACAGACACGCACACATACAGACACACACACACAGAGAGAGAGAGAGAGAGAGAGAGAGAGAGATAGAAGCGCACAGCCAGACGCAAACCAGTGTCTAGGGAGTGGCATATGTTTACAATAGAAAAAAAACTATCTAGTAAAGGAAGTGATCACTGCAGATAGTATTGGATTTAAATGGAAGTTTGGGTTAACTTTGAAAAAAAGGCTTACATTTCTAGCTCCAACAGTGCAGTAAAATATCTCGCAAATACAATACAAATTCACAAATAATCCAAAAATCTAAACAAGAAATCAAGAAATGACAGAACGGGTCCAATTAACAATTCTACTTCTTGAATGTCAGTTCGATTAGCTCACACACACACACACACAAACACACACACACACAACGTGTCAGTTTGGTGAAGGTGCTTTCAGGGAAGTTGCCAAGGTTTAGTGACAGACAGACATGGGAGGAAGGAAAGAATGGGAGAGAGAGAAGAAAAAAGGAAGATACGTGGAGGAGGATGGATCAGGAGAGATTAGAATCACAAGTAACCTTCAGCGCGCGCACACACACACACACACACACACACACACACACACACACACACACACACACACACACACACACACACACACCCTTTCATCATCACTCAGGGAGGAGAGCTTTTCCCTCGGTCCCCTCAGACAAGGTGATAGCTGCAATAAGATCTAATAGTTTCCCTTCCAAATTCGACGTGTTATGGATGAACGTCTATTTGACGCATTCATTCTGCGTGGTAACTCAAAGAGCTAAGTTTTGGTATTACAGTTTTTTTTGATTGCTTAAGCACGATTTTCAAAACAGGGCCCGTGTTTTCAAAACACTACACACAATTAGCACAACCACACACCCAATTAGCAAAACACTACAGATCCTTTGCAAAATTAAACACTCTTGTAAAAACTATACACTTCTTTTTAAAAACCACACTTTGTTACCATATGAAACACACCACGTTTCACATTACTATACTCTGTTTGCCTGAGTTACACTCTGCTGTGATAAACCTAAAACACTTTTAGCACTTCTACTTCCCTATGATTAGAGTAGGCTACTCTCAACAAAGTACAAATATAATGTAAATTCACCAAACACTACACAAGACCAATGTTGCAGACTGAAGAAACTCATTTATTTCTCAACACGCCCAAAATGTTGACATGGAGATTCATAATACTGTAACCAATGTCACTTACGTATTGTAAGTTCAAAAAAATAAAAATAAATAACTAGACATTGTCTCTTCGCCTAGCTGGATCTGGCCAGAGAATTTCATCAACATCGCAGGCAATGTCTGTCATTAGCAAGACACCTTGGAAAGAAACGTCTTGAATGACGAATCCATCCTTGCATTGCTGCTACCTCCATCTGGTCACAGGCCTCCCATGGCTTGGATGAGGGGTACCTCAGCCTGGAGACGGAGATCATATACCTTCCACCGCCATGCCGAGAAAAACTCTTCTATAGGGTTGAGGAATGGAGAGTATGGTGGAAGATATAGGACGGTGAAATGTGGATGTTGCTGAAACCAGTTCTGAACCAGAGCAGAGCGGTGGAAAGACACATTGTCCCAGACAACAATGTATTGCATATGATCGATTTGATTTGCTGCTGTTATGTTGTGCAATTGGTCCAAGAATGTAAGTATGAGTGCTGTGTTGTAAGGGCCCATATGGGCATGGCGGTGGAGGACCCCATTCTGTGTAATGGCTGCACAGAGTGTTATATTACCCCCACGTTGCCCTGGGACATTGACTATAGCCCTGTGGCCAATGATGTTTCTTCCCCTCCCTTCGTGTTCTCGTCAGGTTGAACCCAGCCTCATCTACGTAAATGAACTCATGCTGGATCTCCTCTCCATCCATTCGTAAAACTCTCTGAAAAACAGTGTCAGGCAAAATTGTGTAGTTCAGTGTAGATCTAGTATACATATTACAGTACAGTAAAAGATTATGAGACAGTATGCAAGATCACACTGCTAAAGTGAATACATACCTCTGCATAATCATGCCGCAGTCGTTTCACCCTTTCGGAATTGCGCTCGAAAGGCACTCCGATAAATTTGCTTCATTTGAATATGTTTTTTTTTTAGATGCGTGCCAGTGTTGATGTTGAGACCTGATGGATATCGTTGAAAATGGCGTGGTTATTGACAATGTTAGCTTGGAGCTGCTTGAGTGTTATAGCATTGTTGGCCAAAACCATGTTTACTATCTCCCTCTCTTGCTGTTCTGTGAACATAGGAGGCCTTCCCCCTTGTCGTCCCTGACCCTCAATCCTATGTAGAAAAAAAAAACAGTATACAATAGTACAGTAATTTCACAGGAAAAGGTAACAGAAGTGCTGATAGTGCATAGAATATAGTACTGTAAGCAGTTACTGAAACCGTGCAGATGTTTTTGATATGCTGATATTTTTACAATACCTATTTTCCAGTCGAAATGTTCTCATCACACTTGCCACTGTATATCGGCTTAGATTTGGCTGTACTCGCAGTCCAGCCTCCCTCAGCTGTCAGGCCGTGGTTGACAATGTGGTCAACCAGTGTTGCGCTGGATCTCATTTATCAGATCCGGTCCTCTTTTTGAGCACCTTCTTGTCTTCCTCTTCCTCTTCCTCTTCCTCTTCCTCCTCTTCCTCCCCTTCCTCCTCCTCCTCCTCCCTCCTCGTTCTCCTCCTCGTCCTCCTCGTTCTCCTCGCTCGTCGTCCTCCTCCTCCTCCTCCTCCTCGTCTTACTCTTTCTCTGACTCTTTCCATTGTGCTTGAAGACCGATGAACTCACCTGCTGCTTTTTTATAGTGCTTATACACCTGATTGGTGTGTCTACAATTAAGCAAACGAGTGTTTGCACACCTGATGACTGTGTTGAACCAATTGGTTGGACGGTGTGGTAATTTGACAGTCAGTGCTTTGGTATTGCAAGGACGTGACTTCATGATAGATTTTTGTGTGTAATGTATGTTAAGTGTGTTTAGTGTTTTGCAAATCACTGTGTGTAGAGTTTTGCAACAAGTGTAAGGTTGACAATGTGCTTATAGTTGTGCAAATATGGGCTGATGTTTTGCTTCTTGAGTGTAAGGTTTTGCTAATAGTGTACTACTTTTAATTTTAGTGTGTAAGCAATCCAAAAAAACTGTAATTCCGAGTGGTTAGGGTTAGGGCTAAGATTGGGGAAGGCTTAAAACAAAATAATGAAAAGCAATGCACAAAGCACTGTCATCAAGTATTCTCACAGCTTGCTAGAGCATTGTGAACTGTGCACTCCAGCTCCGAGCATCACGAATGCTGGGCAATCGTTTTTCATTTTTTTGTGAGAGCCGAGGAAGGCATATATTGACGTTCACATTACATTTTCATACATCCAAAATCAATTTCTAGTGATCAGGCTGGACAGCTATCTAAACACACACACAGCCAGAGTGACAGCTAGGGCAGTGTGTGGTGGATACACTTGAGAAGTAAAGAGAGGTAGAGAGTGGAGGATGAAACGATGGAATGGGAAAAAGGCCATAAAGTACCTGTGCCTCCTATCCCTTCAATTGCCCATCCGCA
The DNA here is from genome assembly GCF_020615455.1 of Coregonus clupeaformis. Lineage (NCBI taxonomy): Eukaryota > Metazoa > Chordata > Actinopteri > Salmoniformes > Salmonidae > Coregonus > Coregonus clupeaformis. The sequence continues at coordinate 79,920,946 of NC_059192.1, forward strand.
TCCCTATAACCACTCTCTGCTCGGTCAGTAGGCGCAGTCCTCCTCCTCTTCCTTCTCCTCCTCCTCCTCCTCCTCCTCCTTGCTCTCTCTCTCTCTCTCTCAATTCAGTTCATAGATGCTTTATTGGCATGGGAAACATATGTTTACATTACCAAAGCAATCTTTGTCTCTCTCTGTCTCTCTCTGTCTCTCTCTCTCTCTCTCTCTCTCTCTCTCTCTCTCTCTCTCTCTCTCTCTCTGTCTCTCTCTGTCTCTCTCTGTCTCTCTCTCTCTCTCTCTCTCCTCCCTCCCTCCCATTGTCATTATCATACACTCCAGTCCCTCTGTAAAAAGCACTTCCTTCTGCCTCACTGTGCACAGAGCACACAGAGAGAGTGAAAAAGCGAGTGATAGAAAAAAGGAGGGTGGAGAACAACAAGGTCTCTCTCCCTGTTGCTGCTCAGCATGCGTTGTTCCTTTGAACTGTCAGCACATCAAACCCCACTGTTGCCCTCACAGCCAAAATCACAAGCACACATACACACTCTATATATATTATGTAGTTCTCTATGTAGTTATTTTCTCCTCTCTGGAGGACAGGAATTAATAATTCTCTCTATCTATCTTGTGTGTGTGTGTGTGTGTGTGTGTGTGTGTGTGTGTGTGTGTGTGTGTGTGTGTGTGTGTGTGTGTGTGCGTGTGTATACGTGTGTGTGGGTTTGCATGTGTGTGGGTTTGCATGTGTGTGTGCATATGTGTAGAGTGGGAGTTGGTGAGAGATACAGAGAGACAGCCCTAGATACTGTAACTATGTGAACAAGGACCCATTTAGCCAAAGTATTTCTAACTAACGAGCTCACAGCATTACCAACACATGCACACACTCCCCTCTCTCTGTGTTCAAAAACACACACCTAAGACATGGACAAGGCAATAATATATCCTAATAACCTACAGAGCCATCAGATATATTATACAGGTATACCTTGAGCATACAAAACATTAAGAACACCTGCTCTTTCCATGACATAGACTGACTAGGTGAATCCAGGTGAAAACTATGATCCCTTATTGATGTCACTTGTTAAATCCACTTCAATCAGTGGGAGAGGAAACAGATTAACGTGCAACTCAATATTAGGAAGTTGTTCCTAATGTTTGGTATACTCTGTGTACAACTGACAATGTCAAATATGTGATGAAGATATGAAGTGGAAAATGAAATGGTGTTTTCTGAGTAGTGCTCTAGAGATGCTAACACAGTGTAGATGGTAGAAGTAGACAGTTGGACAAGCCATCTTGCATCATAGCTTTTATCACACTACAGTATTTGGCTATGGACCTAACAAACCCCTCTCTCTGCTCTCACCAAGCACATGTTCAACACTGACCCACAAGAATTACATTTACATTTACGTCATTTAGCAGACGCTCTTCTCCAGAGCGACTTACAAATTGGTGCATTCACCTTATAGTCAGTGGGATAACCACTTTACAAAAAAAAAAAATGGGGTGGGGGGTGTGTGGGGGGATTAAGGGGGGGTAGAAGGATTACTTTATCCTATCCCAGGTATTGCTTAAAGAGGTGGGGTTTCAAGTGTTTCCGGAAGGTGGTGAGTGACTCCGCTGTCCTGGCGTCGTGAGGGAGCTTGTTCCACCATTGGGGTGCCAGAGCAGCGAACAGTTTTGACTGTGCTGAGCGGGAACTGTGCTTCCGCAGAGGGTAGGGGGCCAGCAGGCCAGAGGTGGATGAACGCAATGCCCTCATTTGGGTATAGGGACTGATCAGAGCCTGAAGGTACGGAGGTGCCGTTCCCCTCACAGCTCCGTAGGCAAGCACCATGGTCTTGTAGCAGATGCGCAGCTTCAACTGGGAAGCCAGTGGAGTGTGCGGAGGGAGCGGGGTGACATGAGAGAACTTGGGAAGGTTGAACACCAGACGGACTGCGGCATTCTGGATGAGTTGTAGGGGTTTAATGGCACAGGCAGGGAGCCCAGCCAACAGTGAGTTGCAGTAATCCAGACGGGAGATGACAAGTGCCTGGATTAGGACCTGTGCCGCTTCCTGTGTAAGGCAGGGTCGTACTCTCCGAATGACGTAGAGCATGAACCTACAGGATCGGCTCACCGCCTTGATGTTAGCGGAGAACGACAGGGTGTTGTCCAGGGTCACGCCAAGGCTCTTCGCACTCTGGGAGGAGGACACAACGGAGTTGTCAACCGTGATGGCGAGATCATGGAACGGGCAGTCCTTCCCCGGGAGGAAGGGCAGCTCCGTCTTGCCAAGGTTCAGCTTGAGGTGGTGATCCGTCATCCACACTGATATGTCTGCCAGACATGCAGAGATGTGATTCACCACCTGGTTATCAGAAGGGGGAAAGGAGAAGATTAGTTGTGTGTCGTCTGCGTAGCAATGATAGGAGAGGCCATGTGAGGATATGACAGAGCCAAGTGACTTCGTGTATAGCGAGAATAGGAGAGGGCCTAGAACTGAGCCCTGGGGGACACCAGTGGTGAGAGCACGTGGTGCGGAGACAGCTTCTCGCCACGCCACCTGGTAGGAGCGACTTACTGGTCTGTAGTTGTTGACATCCGAGGGTTTTTTGAGAAGGGGTGCAACTCTCGTTCTCTTGAAGACGGAAGGGACATAGCCAGCGGTCAAGGATGAATTGATGAGCGAGGTGAGGTAAGGGAGAAGGTCACCGGAGATGGTCTGGAGAAGAGAGGAGAGAATAGGGTCAAGCGGGCAGGTTGTTGGGCGGCCGGCCGTCACAAGTCGCAAGATTTTATCTGGAGAGAGAGGGGAGAAAGAAGTCAAAGCATAGGGTAGGGCAGTGTGAGCAGGACCAGCAGTGTCATTTGACTTAACAAACGAGGATCGGATGTCGTCAACCTTCTTTTCAAAATGGTTGACGAAGTCATCCACAGAGAGGGAGGAGGGGGGAGGGGGAGGAGGATTCAGCAGGGAGGAGAGGGTGGCTGTCAAGAGTGCTGATGTGGAAGCGGTGGTGAAGTCAAGCGCAGGACACAGAGGATAAGTCAAGACGACTTTACTAATAAACTCTATAGGTACACAAAATAAACGGCCTCAAAACACTAGAGGCGAACAAATACGCGGAGTGCGTAAAACAACACGAATAGCCAAGGTACCGAACCTATACATTCAAGACAAGAGGACAATAACACACAAATGCAAACATAAAACAGGGGAACTTATAGGTGACATAATCAATACAGAATACGAAACAGGTGCACCAACTAGACATGACAAAACAAACATCGAAAACATCAAGCGGTAGTAGCTAGTACTCCGGGGACGACGAACGCCGAAGCCTGCCCGAGCAAGGAGGAGGAGCAGCCTCAGCGGCATCCGTGAGAGTACCCCCCCCCCTTGACGCGCGGCCCCAGCCGTGCGCCGACCCCGGCCTCGGGGACGGCCAGGAGGACACGGAGCAGGGCGCGTGGGATGACTCCGGTGGAACTCCGTCAGGAGGGAGGGATCTAAAATGTCCCTCCAGGCACCCAGCACCGTTCCTCCGGACCGCACTCCTCCCACTCCACGAGATACTGCAGACCCCATCCGACGTCTCGAATCCACGATGGACCGGACAGAGTCGCCGGAGCCCCCTCGATGTCCAGTGGGGCGGAGGAGTCTCCCGTATCTCACTGTCCTGGAGTGGACCAGCTACCACCGGCCTGAGGAGAGACACATGGAACGAGGGGTTAATGTGATAATCATTAGGCAGTTGTAACCTGTAACATACCTCGTTCAATCTCCTCAGGACTTTAAATGGCCCCCACAAACCGCCGATCCAGCTTCCGGCAGGGCAGGCGAAGGGGCAGGTTTCGAGTCGAGAGCCAGACTCGATCTCCAGGTGCGTACACTGGACCCTCACTGCGGTGGAGATCGGCGCTCGCCTTCTGCCTACGGATAGCCCGCTGCAGATGTACATGCGCAGCGTTCCATGTCTCCTCCGAGCGCCGAAACCACTCATCCACCGCAAGAGCCTCGATCTGGCTCTGATGCCATGGTGCCAGAACCGGCTGATACCCCAACACACACTGGAAAGGGGTCAGATTAGTAGAGGAATGGCGAAGAGAGTTCTGGGCAATCTCCGCCCAGGGGATATACCCGACCACTCCTCCTGCCGGTCCTGGCAATATGATCTCAGAAACCTACCCACATCCTGGTTCACTCTCTCCACCTGCCCATTACTCTCAGGGTGGAAACCTGAGGTAAGGCTAACCAAGACCCCCAAGCGTTCCATGAACGCCCTCCAGACTCTAGAGGTGAATTGGGGACCCCGATCAGACACTATATCCTCGGGTACCCCGTAGTGCCGGAAGACGTGGGTAAACAAAGCCTCAGCAGTCTGTAGGGTAGTAGGGAGACCCGGCATTGGGATGAGACGACAGGCTTTAGAGAACCGATCCACAACGACCAGAATGGTGGTATTCCCCTGGGAGGGGGGAAGGTCCGTGACAAAATCTACCGAGAGGTGAGACCACGGCCGTTGTGGAACGGGTAGGGGTTGTAACTTCCCCCTGGGCAGGTGTCTAGGTGCCTTACACTGAGCGCACACCGAGCAGGAGGAGACATAAACCCTCACGTCCTTAGCCAAGGTTGGCCACCAGTACTTTTCGCTAAGGCAGTGCACTGTCCGGCCAATACCAGGGTGTCCAGAGGAGGGTGACGTATGAGCCCAATATATGAGACGATCACGAATCTCGAGCGGAACGTACGTCCGCCCCACTGGACACTCCGGAGGAGTAGGGTCGGTGCGTAACGCACGCTCGATTTCCGCATCGACCTCCCACACCACCGGTGCCACCAGACAAGACTCCGGCAGTATGGGAGTGGGCTCAATGGACCTCTCCTCTGTGTCATATCGCCGGGACAGGGCGTCTGCCTTACCGTTCTGGGACCCTGGGATGTAAGTGAGCTTAAACACAAACCGGGCCAGAAACATGGTCCACCTAGCCTGATGAGGGTTCAGTCTCCTAGCTGCCCGGATGGACTCCAGGTTACGATGTCAGTCAGAATGAGAAAAGGGTGTTGAGCCCCCTCAAGCCAATGCCTCCACACCTTTAGGGCTTGAACCACGGCTAGCAGCTCCCTGTCCCCCACGTCATAATTACGTTACGCCGGGCTGAGCTTCTTAGAGTAAAAAGCGCAGGGCCGTAGTTTAGGGGGCGTGCCTGAGCGTTGAGACAGTACAGCCCCAATACCGGCCTCTGACACGTACACCTCCACCTGGAACGCTAAAGCGGGATCCGGATGCGCCAACACCGGAGCAGAGGTGAACAGGTCCTTCAGTTTACCAAACGCCCTGTCCGCCTCAGCTGGCCCCCCTTCAGCAGGGAGGTGATGGGAACTGCTACCTGTCCAAAACCCCGGATAAACCTCCGGTAGTAATTGGCAAAACCCAAAAACTGCTGCACCTCCTTAACCGTGGTTGGAGTCTGCCAATTACGCACGGCTGAAATGCGGTCAATCTCCATCTCCACCCCTGACGCGGACAATCGATGGCCCAGGAAGGAGATGGACTCCTGGAAAAACAGACATTTCTCTGCCTTGACATACAAGTCATGCTCCAACAGCCTACCCAACACTCGACGCACCAGGGCTACATGCTCGGCTCGTGTAGAAGAGTACACTAGTATGTCGTCAATATACACTACTACACCCTGCCCATGCAAATCCCGGAAGATCTCGGCCACAAAGGATTGGAAGACTGAAGGAGCATTCATTAACCCGTATGGCATGACGAGATACTCATAGTGACCCGAGGTGGTACTAAATGCTGTCTTCCATTCATCTCCCTCCCTAATGCGCACCAAGTTGTAGGCGCTCCTGAGATCCAGTTTTGTGAAGAAACGCGCTCCGTGTATTGATTCCGTCATACTCGCAATCAGAGGGAGTGGATAACTGTATTTCACAGTGATCTGATTGAGAGTACGGTAATCAATACACGGGCACAACCCTCCATCCTTCTTCTTCACAAAAAAGAAACTCGAGGACGCAGGGGAAGTGGAGGGCCGTATGCATCCCTGTCTCAGAGACTCGGCTATGTATGACTCGGCTACCTTCTCCTCTTGAGACAGAGGATACACATGACTACGTGGAAGTGCAGCACCTGCCTGGAGGTCTATCGCACAATCCCCCTGTCTATGAGGTGGAAATCGCGTCGCCCTAGTCTTGCTGAACACGAGTGCCAAATCATCATACTCAGGAGGAATGTGCAGTGCGGGCAATTGGTTCGGACTTTCCACCGTGGTCGCCCCTACGGAAACACCTAGACATCGCCCAACACACTGGTCAGACCACTCCTTGAGAGCCCTCTGTTGCCACGAAATGGTGGGGTCATGGGCGATTAACCAAGGAAGCCCCAGTACCACGGGATACGCAGGAGAGTCGATCAGATATAACTGAATGATCTCCTCATGACCCCCCTGCGCCTTCATCTTTAGTGGCGCTGTGACCTCCCTAATCAACCCAGATCCCAACGGATGGCTATCTAGGGCATGAATAGGGAAAGGCACATCTACTGGTAGGCGGGGAATCCCTAACTTAACAAAAAAATTACGATCAATAAAATTCCCAGCTGCGCCTGAATCGACTAGCGCCTTATACTGGGAATGAGATGCAACCTGGGGAAATATTACTGGTATACACAGGTGAACAACAGAGAGCTCTGGGTGAGTTGGGTGCCTACTCACCTGGAATGACTCCCCAGTGCGTGACCTGTTACCTCGATCCCCTGGAGGCCCTCCCCAGCACCGTACCGCAGTGTGTCCTCTACGGCCACAGTTGGTGCAGGGGACGGCCTCCCTCCGGATCTCTCTCCGAGCTCCATAGGGCTCGGCTTGGAGGTGCTGGGGGATGGAATGGACGGCCCCAACTCCGGACGTCCGCGGGTAGCCAGCAGGGTATCCAGACGGATTGACATGTCCACCATCTGGTCGAAGGTTAGATTGGTGTCCCTGCAGGCCAACTCTCGTCGAACGTCCTCTCGCAGGCTGCACCGATAGTGGTCGATGAGGGCCCTCTCATTCCACCCCGCATCCGCCGCTAGAGTCCGGAAGTCCAGGGCGAACTCCTGTGCGCTCCTCTTCCCCTGTCGGAGGTGGAACAGACGCTCCCCCGTCGCTTTACCCTCTGGGGGATGATCGAAAACAGCCCTGAAGCGGCGGGAGAACTCCGCGTAGCTGATGGTGGCGGCGTCTATTCCCCTCCATTCGGCATTGGCCCACTCCAACGCCTTGCCGGAGAGACAGGAGATGAGGGCGGAAACGCTCGTATCCCGAGGGCGCCGGGTGTATGGTTGCCAGGTAGAGTTCCACCTGAAGGAGGAACCCCTGACACCCGGCTGCGGTGCCATCATATGCCCTCGGGAGCGAGAGCCGAATCCCACTGGACTCTGGAGCTGGTATGATGGGGCTGGCCGATGGTGGTGGTAAGGTAGGAGGAGGTGTGGGCAAGCCTCCTCTTTCCCATCGGCGCAGGGTGTCCATGACGTCTTGCATGGCGGAGCCGAGTCGCTGGATCATGGCGTCCTGGCTGCTGACCCGATCCTCCAGTGACTCGGTCACCGCCGCTGCTCCTGCTGACTCCATAGGTGGTGTGTTATTCTGTCAAGAGTGCTGATGTGGATGCGGTGGTGAAGTCAAGCGCAGGACACAGAGGATAAGTCAAGACGACTTTACTAATAAACTCTATAGGTACACAAAATAAACGGCCTCAAAACACTAGAGGCGAACAAATACTCGGAGTGCGTAAAACAACACGAATAGCCAAGGTACCGAACCTATACATTCAAGACAAGAGGACAATAACACACAAATGCAAACATAACACAGGGGAACTTATAGGTGACATAATCAATACAGAATACGAAACAGGTGCACCAACTAGACATGACAAAACAAACATCGAAAACATCAAGCGGTAGTAGCTAGTACTCCGGGGACGACGAACGCCGAAGCCTGCCTGAGCAAGGAGGAGGAGCAGCCTCGGTGGCATCCGTGACAGTGGCAAAGAGCTTCCTAGGGTTAGAGGCAGATGCTTGGAATTTAGAGTGGTAGAAAGTGGCTTTAGCAGCAGAAACAGATGAAGAAAATGTAGAGAGGATGGAGTGAAAAGATGCCAGGTCCGAAAGGGAGTCTAGTTTTCCTCCATTTCCGCAATGAGTCATCAAGCCACGGAGCTGGAGGGGAGGACCGAGCCGGCCGGGAGGATAGGGGACATAGAGAGTCAAAGGATGCAGAAAGGGAGGAGAGGAGGGTTGAGGAGGCAGAATCAGGAGATAGGAGGGAGAAGGATTGAGCAGAGGGAAGAGATGATAGGATGGAAGAGGAGAGAGTAGCGGGAGAGAGAGAGCGAAGGTTGCGACGGCGCATTACCATCTGAGTAGGGGCAGAGTGAGCAGTGTTGGAGGAGAGCGAGAGAGAAAAGGATACAAAGTAGTGGTCGGAGACATGGAGGGGAGTTGCAGTGAGATTAGTAGAAGAACAGCATCTAGTAAAGATGAGGTCAAGCGTATTGCCTGCCTTGTGAGAAGGGGGGGACGGTGAGAGGGTGAGGTCAAAAGAGGAGAGGAGTGGAAAGAAGGAGGCAGAGAGAAATGAGTCAAAGGTAGACGTAGGGAGGTTGAAGTCCCCCAGAACTGTGAGGGGTGAGCCATCCTCAGGAAAGGAACTTATCAAGGCGTCAAGCTCATTGATGAACTCTCCAAGGGAACCTGGAGGGCGATAAATGACAAGGATATTAAGCTTAAATGGGCTAGTGACTGTGACAGCATGGAATTCAAATGAGGAGATAGACAGATGGGTCAGGGGAAAAATAGAGAATGTCCACTTGGGAGAGATGAGGATTCCTGTGCCACCACCCCGCTGACTAGATGCTCTCGGGGTATGCGAGAACACATGGTCAGACGAGGAGAGAGCAGTAGGAGTAGCAGTGTTTTCAGTGGTAATCCATGTTTCCGTCAGTGCCAAGAAGTCGAGGGACTGGAGGGTAGCATAGGCTGAGATGAACTCTGCCTTGTTGGCAGCAGAACGGCAGTTCCAGAGGCTGCCTGAGACCTGGAACTCCACGTGGGTGGTGCGTGCGACCACCAGGTTAGAGAGGCAGCAGCCACGCGGTGTGAGGCGTTGGTATAGCCTGTGCGGAGAGGAGAGAACAGGGATAGACAGAGGCATAGTTGACAGGCTACAGAAAATGGCTACAATAATGCAAAGGAGATCGGAATGAAATGAACTAAACATCTGGGAAAGGAGAGAGCGGGGCCTCCCTCACCACAACACCCAAATATAACTCTCCCAACTTCCACCTCAGAAACTATAATTGTTGTAAACTACAGCGGTTCAATGTTTTCTAGGAATAGACTAACTTAGTTTATCCAGCTAGCTATGCAATGCATACTCAGATGCACAAACATACACATACAGTCCACACATTTGGATGCACTCCCACTCACACACACACCTTTACATGCATACACGCACACACACCCTCACGCAAACATACACAGCTCACACTTTCAAATGCATGCTCTAACACGTCATACCCTAATGCAGTCATCCTCACACAAAAACACTCACACACACTCCCCTGTGTGTCTGGCGTCTGTGAGTCATGAGTGACCTGTTGTATCGCTCCATGCCACACGCACACACAGACACACACAGACACACACACACACACACATACACACACACACACAGAGACAAACATGCACACACACAACACACTCACAACACACACACACCACAGTCTGTGACCCCGGATCACATCCTGTCGGCACCAGGGCTATTAATGGACTGTCTCCATGGTAACCAGGCTGCCATTTTAAAACAGGGTCACCTGGAAGACATCCACTTCTCTTTTTTATCTTTACAGAAGATGTGGGGGAAGAGAGGACTGTCTGATGAATGGACACACACACTCACACTACATGACCAAAAGTATGTGGACACCTGCTTGACGAACATCTCATTCCAAAATCATGGGCATTAATATGGAGTTGGTCCCCCCTTTACTGCTATAACAGCATCCACTCTTCTGTCATGCTGAAACAGGAAAGGCCTTCCCTAAACTGTTACCACAAAGTTGGAAGCACAGAATTGTCTAGAATGTCATTGTATGCTGTAGCGTTAAGATTTCCCTTCACTGGAACTAAGACGCCTAGCCCGAACCAAGAAAAACAGCCCCAGACCATTATTCCTCCTCCACCGAAATTTACAGTTGACACTATGCATTGGGGCAGGTAGTGTTCTCCTGGCATCCACCAAACCCAGATTCGTCTGTCAGACTGCCAGATGGTGAAGCGTGATTCATCACTCCAGAGAACGCGTTTCCACTGCTCCAAAGTCCAATGGCGGCGAGCTTTACAACACTTCAGCTGACGCTTGGCATTGCGCATGGTGATCTTAGGGTTGTGTGCAGCAGCTCGGCCATGGAAACCCATTTCATGAAGTTTCCAACAAACAGTTAATGTGCTGATGTTGCTTCCAGAGGCAGTTTGGAACTTGGTAGTGAGTGTTGCAACCGAGGAAAGACGATTTTTACGCGCTACACGCTTCAGCACTCGCCGGTCCCGTTCTGTGAGCTTTTGTGGCCTACCACTTCGAGCCTGCGCTGTTGTTGCTCCTAGATGTTTCCACTTCACAATAACAGCACTTACAGTTGACCGGGGCAGCACTAGCAGGGCAGAAATTTGACACACTGACTTGTTGGAAAGGTGGCATCCTATGACAGTGCCACTTTGAAAGTCATTGATCTCTTCAGTAAGGCCATTCTGCTGCTAATGTTTGTCTATGGAGATTGCATGGCTGTGTGCTCGATTTTATTCACCTGTCAGCAACGGGTGTGGCTGAAATAGCCTAATCCACTGATTTGAAGGGGTGTCCACATATGTTTGTTTATAGTGTATTAGCAACCAAACAAACGACCCACATACACAAAACATATAACACACACACAAAACACACTGACAAGCACACATGTGATTTACACATATACACACACACACACACACACACACACACATTACCTCCACAGTCTGAGAGTAAGATGGCTGTTGGCCTTTCTCTGACCCTCATCTGGCCTTCATAGATCAGGCCGGGAGCAATCTATCGCTCTGTGCTCGCAGCAGTCCCCTGTGAGGTGGTCTGGCCAGGTACCTTATTGGCTGTGTGTGTGTGCGTGTGTGCGCGTTAGTGTGACTCTCGACACCACGCTAATGTTTTAATGTAGATGTAATTTCCAATGGACTCATTGCAACAATTGGAATTGATTAATGTTTGTAGTCTTATTTATTTGAGATGATTTTAATGTGCTCTTCTCCCTTTTTTCTCCTCCCTCCTCCTTTTCCTCCCTCCCTTCTGTTTATATTGTTGTCTCTTCTCTTCTCCTTCCTGCCCTCCTCTCTCCCCCTCCCTTAATTTTCCTATCACCCTCCCTCTCCCTTTCTTCCCGCCCCCTTCTGTCTCCTCTCCCTTTTCCCTCACTCCCCCAGACTCATCCCCCTCCACCCCCCAGCCCAGTGACCCCACCCCTCCCCATCATCCTCCTGCCCTACCATGGCCCTCCTCTCTACCACACCCGGTGGCGGTGGTGGGTAGTGGTGGTGGGAGTGGTGAGACAGGGAAGTACTGCTGTCTGTGTGGAGCCTGGTTCAACAATCCTCTGATGGCCCAGCAACACTATGAGGGGAAAAAACATCGCAGGAACGCAGCCAGAGTGCGACTACTGGAGCAGCTAGCTGGCAGTCTGGACGCTACTGAAACTACAGGTGAGGAGACAAAGGTTAGAGGTCAGGCATTAAGGGTTAAAGTTAGGCTTAGCAGCACTGCGAGGGAAAGAAACACTACAGGAACATAGCATGGTATAACTGGAGCAACTGGCAAGACATTTGGACAGTGGTGGTAGGATCCATATGTATAATTTTGGATTATAATACTTTATAAGAAGTGTTTTTAAATGTTGCACTTGTTTTTTAAAAGCTTTATAAAGAATTCATAGAGATTGGACTTTTGCATCACACTCAATTGAACTAAAGTCATAAAATAGCAGATCAATAGATACATTAATCACAGAGCAAACAAGTGCTGTTCATTCTGCATTTTATATGACACACACACATTACATAACTTGACATTTATTCTGTTGGCAGGCTGGCCTGTTATAAGCTGTTTCCATAGTAAACTGCTTGTGTTATTTTCCTATCACACACACGTGCACTCACACACACACACACACACACACACACACACACACACACACATACATACATACACACACACACAGACACACAAAGGCACACACACACAGATGGTGAGTGAGTGGGAAAGCTGTCCCGGTTAAGTACCCTGTGTGCACCTGATGCCACTCAATCAAGACTAATATAATAATAATCAACAGATATGAGTGAGTGGGTGCAACAATATGGCCCAGTTTACAGTCTAACGCACTGTATTATATCATAGTGATGTAGCGATTGAGGCAGGATCAGCAAGAGTGGGACTTGAACCAGAGACCCTCTAGTTAACGGAACAATAAGGGCCTGAACAAGACTGTGCTAGCGTGCTGAGCTAAGACCTATAGGAATTAACTATGGGGAGTAGGACATGTTGAACATTTGAAATAGAGAGAAGACCGATAAGCACAGAGGAATACAGTGAGATAGTCACTTTAACTCTACCCATATGTACATATTAACTCAATTACCTCGACTAACCTGTGCCCCCGCACATTGACTCTGTACCGGTACCTCCTGTATATATCCTCCCTACTGTTATTTTATTTTAGTGCTGCTCTTTAATTATTTGTGTTTTTATTTTTTACTTTTATTTCTTACTTCACTTATTTTTCTTAAAACTGCATTGTTGGTTAAGGCTTGTAAGTAAGCATTTCACTGTAAGGTCTACAACTGTTGTATTCGGCGCATGTGGCAAATAACATTTGATTTGATTTGAGAGGGAATTTAGGCCCTTGTAAGGGTTGGTGTGAGGTGTAACCCAGGTGCGATGCAGGATAGACAGTATGGACAGATGGTGAAACAAGGATCTTTACTGGTGGTCCCAAAACCAGGATACAAAATAACGGACTTAAATAAAGGAGGAGCAAATTGGTCTCCAAAAACAGGCTGACAGCAAACATACGAAACACTAACTACGACTGAAAACAACAATGAAACAGGGAGAACACTTCTCAAGTACCTGTACATACGTCTCGCGATCAGACACTGATTAGTACTGTTTGGCATCGAGAAACTAGAGCAAGGGAACACAGGGAAGTGAGGGCATAAATACACAGGTGACACTAATAGGATCATGATTAGTCCAGACTGTGAGTGAGGAGGTGCTTAAGGTTGTCGGAGGATGACACCTAGTGGGTCGCTCCAGAACTGCAACCCCCTCCTGTAACAGGCCCTATTGCTATTAATCATCTATATTATTATTATATTAACCTTTATTTAACTAGGCAAGTCAGTTAAGAACAAATTCTTATTTACAATGACGGCCTACTCTGGCCGAACCCAGAGCCAATTGTGCGCCGCCCTATGGGACTCCCAATCACGGCCAGGTTGTGATACAGCCTGAAATCGAACCAGGGTCTGTAGTGACCCCAATTGCACTGAGATGCAGTGCCTTAGACCGCTGCGCCACTCGGGTGTGAATTTTCTTCTTTTTCCATTCCCTTTCCTCAACTTCTATCCCGTTCTCAGTCCCCCTCTTCTTGTTTTTGAATCATATTCTTTGCTGTACATCCCTCCCAGTCTTTCACTGTTCTGTGTGCATGTGTATGCGTGTGAGTGTGTGTGTGTGTGGGTGTGTGTGTGTGGGTTCATGTATCCCTAAGGACTACTAGCGGGGTACTAATCATGTCATTCATCATCCTCAATAGCTTCCCATGCATTGCAGCTGACACACACACACACACACACACACACACACACACACACACACACTGTGATCTGATTTGATCGCTCCACCTACACACTGTACAATATGACTCTAAGTGATCTATTACACTAGTGTAGGTGGGAGTGAAACAGCATGTTTCTTTTAATCACTACATAAATGATTCTATATATTTTATATTATATAAAATTACAAGTGACTCAGTGCCCTGTGCAGACAAGTCAAACCACCGAAAAAGGAAACACACCTACAGTGCCTTCAGAAAGTATTCACACCCCTTGACCTTTTCCACATTTTGTTGTGTTACAACCTGAATTTAAAAAGGATTAAATAGAGTTTTCTTTTTTGTCACTGGCCCACACACAATACCCCATAATGTCAAAGTGGAATTATGTTTTTCGAAATTTTAACTAAGTAATAAAAAATGAAAAGCTGAAATGTCAATAAGTATTCAACCCCTTTGTTATGGAAAGCCTAAATAAGTTCAGGAGTAAACATTTGCTTATAGACCCCCTAAAGTCTAATGACACACCGGTGCTTCAATCTAAGTAACATAATAAAAAAATCCCCATCAAAATCTGTCCGTTTTAGCTAGAGATATATTTTTTTGTTGCATGGGCTGCGTCTCAATCCACCACTTCTGCCCATGGCCCCATCCTGCATCGGCAGTGGAAAGTGGCAGAGCTACAGCGCTGTTTGTCAGACTAGGAGACATCCCAAAAATCGGTTTTCTAATGGAAACACTTTAGCATCTGAATGGTTTGTAGACTCCCACGAACACGACGGTGTTCTCTGTTTTGCTCTACGACCCCCACAACTGTCATGGGTCTCGTCTGAAGTCGGCAATGCTGATGTGCCAACTTTTGTCTGTAGCGTCTGTCACGATCGTTTACGGACGAGAAGGACCAAGGCGCAGCGTGATACGCATTCATATTACTTGACGACTAAACACACGACAAAACAACAAACGAAACGTGAAGTCCAAGGTAACACACAAACAGACCTTACACGGAACAAGATCCCACACCCCACTAGTGCCAACAGGCTACCTAAGTATGGTCCCCAATCAGAGACAACGAGCTACAGCTGCCTCTGATTGGGAACCACCCTGGCCAACATAGATCTAAACGATCTAGAAACTAACATAGACAAACCCAACACAGAAAATACACACCCTGACTCAAAAAATACAAGTCCCTTGAGTAAGGGCGTGACAGCGTCCAAACTGTTACTAACTGTTTTGCTCTACGACCCCCACAAGTGTCACGGGACTCGTCTAAAGGTAACCCATAAAAATGAATGGAAGAATGGAGGTAGTTTTGTGCCAACAAAAATAAGGGATGAAATGTGTCCAAAAATATATATATATTTCCTGACCTTTCTTATATCTCCTAGATATAGGACAGACACTTCAAAACCTTATTCCTTTTTATGTCTTTTTTGACTGTCTTTTTTTTGCCATTTATGAATGTGTTATTCAATGCAATCTATGGGCTATAGTAGTAAAGGTCAAATTCAATTAACTAAAAAAATTTTTATACCTAAAGGGGTCCTAAAAATCCAAATCAAATAGCTAAATTATGCATGGTATGACCTTCTTAAAACAATTCCATATGTCAGCTTAGACATTGTGTGTAGATGGGTGAGAAAACAAAACAAAATGTGGAATTAGTCAAGGGGTTTGAATACTTTCTGACGGCACTTTGTTATTCAACATAACTATATTATTTCAAAATGGCTTTATGCTCCATGCAACAGTATACATTTTTTAATTCAGCTTTTCTATTGTTTTGTAATGCATTCCATTTTATACTGGCATTCTCACCTGGTGTAACTCTCAGTCAGTGAATAGTATATACAGTGGGGAAAAAAAGTATTTAGTCAGCCACCAATTGTGCAAGTTCTCCCACTTAAAAAGATGAGAGAGGCCTGTAATTTTCATCATAGGTACACGTCAACTATGACAGACAAAATGAGAAAAACAATTCCAGAAAATCACATTGTAGGATTTTTCATGAATTTATTTCCAAATTATGGTGGAAAATAAGTATTTGGTCAATAACAAAAGTTTCTCAATACTTTGTTATATACCCTTCGTTGGCAATGACACAGGTCAAATGTTTTCTGTAAGTCTTCACAAGGTTTTCACACACTGTTGCTGGTATTTTGGCCCATTCCTCCATGCAGATCTCCTCTAGAGCAGTGATGTTTTGGGGCTGTCGCTGGGCAACACGGACATTCAACTCCCCTCCAAAGATTTTCTATGGGGTTGAGATCTGGAGACTGGCTAGGCCACTCCAGGACCTTGAAATGCTTCTTACGAATCCACTCCTTCGTTGCCCGGGCGGTGTGTTTGGGATCATTGTCATGCTGAAAGACCCAGTCACGTTTCATCGTCAATGCCCTTGCTGATGGAAGGAGGTTTTCACTCAAAATCTCACGATACATGGCCCCATTCATTCTTTCCTTTACACGGATCAGTCGTCCTGGTCCCTTTGCAGAAAACAGCCCCAAAGCATGATGTTTCCACCCCCATGCTTCACAGTAGGTATGGTGTTCTTTGGATGCAACTCAGCATTCTTTGTCCTCCAAACACGACGAGTTGAGTTTTTACCAAAAAGTTATATTTTGGTTTCATCTGACCATATAACATTCTCCCAATCCTCTTCTGGATCATCCAAATGCACTCTAGCAAACTTCAGACGGGCCTGGACATGTACTGGCTTAAGCAGGGGGACACGTCTGGCACTGCAGGATTTCAGTCCCTGGCGGTGTAGTGTGATACTGATGGTAGGCTTTGTTACTTTGGTCCCAGTTCTCTGCAGGTCATTCACTAGGTCCCCCTGTGTGGTTCTGGGATTTTTGCTCACCGTTCTTGTGATCATTTTGACCCCACGGGGTGAGATCTTGCGTGGAGCCCCACATCGAGGGAGATTATCAGTGGTCTTGTATGTCTTCCATTTCCTAATAATTGCTCCCACAGTTGTTTTCTTCAAACCAAGCTGCTTACCTATTGCAGATTCAGTCTTCCCAGCCTGGTGCAGGTCTACAATTTTGTTTCTGGTGTCCTTTGACAGCTCTTTGGTCTTGGCCATAGTGGAGTTTGGAGTGTGACTGTTTGAGGTTGTGGACAGGTGTCTTTTATACTGATAACAAGTTCAAACAGGTGCCATTAATACAGGTAACGAGTGGAGGACAGAGGAGCCTCTTAAAGAAGAAGTTACAGGTCTGTGAGAGCCAGAAATCTTGCTTGTTTGTAGGTGACCAAATACTTATTTTCCACCATAATTTGCAAATAAATTCATAAAAAATCCTACAATGTGATTTTCTGGAATTTCTTTTCTCAATTTGTCTGTCATAGTTGACGTGTACCTATGATGAAAATTACAGGCCTCTCTCATCTTTTTAAGTGGGAGAACTTGCACAATTGGTGGCTGACTAAATACTTTTTTTCCCCACTGTATATTCATGGGCCAGATAAATGCAGTATGGGTTATATAATTATATATTATTCTATTACTCTCTCACGCACATGCGCACACACACACACACACTCACCCTTACACGCACACACACACACACACATCCACAAACACACCCATACTGTATGCTCATAAAAGCTCTACAGTCTCACTGCAGAATTAGACGTTTATTTAAGTTTCTCCAAACGTCAAATTTAGAAGATTAAGGGTTAATGTTTTGGAAAAGGTTAAAACATTACGTTTAGGCAATCATTCCGAATGTTTAAAGTAAGGGTTAAGGTTTAGGATAGGGTAAAAAAACAACAACAACAACAAAAAACAGGTGGTTACCACTGGGATCGAACACACAACCTTCTGATCCAGAGTCATACATCCGCCACCCTCGTCCACAACACCCTAGCAAAACCCAAGCCTACTTGATGTTAATAGCGCTTACTGTTGCCCTTAGTGGCCGGTTTTGAAGGCATTTACCTACGTCCTCAGGAATTTCGAAGTCACTCTTGAGTGATGTGCCTGAAAACCAAGCATGCATGCATACATACACGATCTCATACATCTACATGTACACATTGCTCTATCCTGAGTGATGCATCTGCAGATTCACCACTCCTGGGTTTAATTAGGTTAAATTATAACACAACCAGCACACACACTCACACAAACATTCTCTGTGTGTAATTAGCATGGATTAGAACACGCTGTGGCCTCCCGCCGTATTGCATTATTAACTACGCACCATGTGGGGACACAGTGTGTGTGTGTGTGTGTGTGTGTACGTGTCTGTGTACGTGTCTGTGTGTGTGTGTGTTAGCATTCGGTCAGCTCGGGCCCGTCGTGTCGGAAACAATAATCAAAAAATGGCTTATCAATGGAAACAAGCACGCAGCATTGACATCACTCACACACGGTGACACACACATATATCTATACAGTGGGGAAAAAAAGTATTTAGTCAGCCACCAATTGTGCAAGTTCTCCCACTTAAAAAGATGAGAGAGGCCTGTAATTTTCATCATAGGTACACGTCAACTATGACAGACAAATTGAGGAAAAAAAATCCAGAAAATCATATTGTAGGATTTTTAATGAATTTATTTGCAAATTATGGTGGAAAATAAGTATTTGGTCACCTACAAACAAGCAAGATTTCTGGCTCTCACAGACCTGTAACTTCTTCTTTAAGAGGCTCCTCTGTCCCTCCACTCGTTACCTGTATTAATGGCACCTGTTTGAACTTGTTATCAGTATAAAAGACACCTGTCCACAACCTCAAACAGTCACACTCCAAACTCCACTATGGCCAAGACCAAAGAGCTGTCAAAGGACACCAGAAACAAAATTGTAGACCTGCACCAGGCTGGGAAGACTGAATCTGCAATAGGTAAGCAGCTTGGTTTAAAGAAATCATCTGTGGGAGCAATTATTAGGAAATGGAAGACATACAAGACCACTGATAATCTCCCTCGATCTGGGGCTCCACGCAAGATCTCACCCCGTGGGGTCAAAATGATCACAAGAACGGTGTTGCATCCAAAGAACACCATACCTACTGTGAAGCATGGGGGTGGAAACATCATGCTTTGGGGCTGTTTTCTGCAAAGGGACCAGGACGACTGATCCGTGTAAAGGAATGAATGAATGGGGCCATGTATTGTGAGATTTTGAGTGAAAACCTCCTTCCATCAGCAAGGGCATTGAAGATGAAACGTGGCTGGGTCTTTCAGCATGACAATGATCCCAAACACACCGCCCGGGCAACGAAGCAGTGGCTTCGTAAGAATCATTTCAAGGTCCTGGAGTGGCCTAGCCAATCTCCAGATCTCAACCCCATAGAACATCTTTGGAGGGAGTTGAAAGTCCGTGTTGCCCAGCGACAGCCCCAAAACATCACTGCTCTAGAGATCTGCATGGAGGAATGGGCCAAAATACCAGCTACAGTGTGTGAAAACCTTGTGAAGACGTTTGACCTGTGTCATTGCCAACAAAGGGTATATAACAAAGTATTGAGAAACTTTTGTTATTGACCAAATACTTATTTTCCACCATAATTTGCAAATAAATTAATTAAAAATACTACAATGTGATTTTCTGGATTTTTTTTTCTCTTTTTGTCTGTCATAGTTAATGTGTACCTATGATGAAAATTACAGGCCTCTTTCATCTTTTTAAGTGGGAGAACTTGCACAATTGGTGGCTGACTAAATACTTTTTTCCCCCACTGTATACAAACACATACACTATAAATACAAGAGCATCTGCCATTCGGCTATTTCAGTCACACCCATTGCTGACAGCTGTATAAAATCGAGCACACAGCCATGCAATCTCCATAGACAAACATTGGCAGTAGAATGGCCTTACTGAAGAGCTCAGTGACTTTCAACGTGGCACCGTCATAGGATGCCACCTTTCCAACAAGTCAGTTCGTCAAATTTCTGCCCTACTAGAGCTGCCTCGGTCAACTGTAAGTGCTGTTATTGTGAAGTGGAACCGTCTAGGAGCAATAACGGTGCAGCCACGATGTGGTAGGCCACACAAGCTCACAGAACGCGACCGCCGAGTGCTGAAGCGTGTGGCGTGTAAAAATTGTCTGTCCTAGGTTGCAACACTCACTACCAAGTTCCAAACTGCCTCTGGAAGAAACGTCAGCCCAATTACTGTTCGTCGGAATGAATGCATAGTACCAACTGTAAAGTTTGGTTGAGGATGAATAATGGTATGTGGCTGTTTTTCATTGATCGGGCTAGGCCCCTTAGTTCCAGTGAAGGGAAATCTTAGCGCTGCAGCATAAAATGACATTCTAGACAATTCTGTGCTTCCAACTTTGTGGCAACAGATTGGGAAGGCTCTTTCCTGTATCAGCATGACAATGCACTCGTGCACAAAGCGAGGTCCATACAGAAATGGTTTGTCGAGATCGGTGTGGAAGAACTTGACTGGCCTGCACAGAGCCCTGACCTCAACCCCATCTAACACCTTTGGGATGAATTGGAACACAGACTGTGAGCCAGGCCTAATCGCCCAACATCAGTGCCCGACCTCACTAATGCCCTTGTGGATGAATGGAAGCAGGTCTCCGCAGCAATGTTCCAACATCTAGTGGAAAGCCTTCCCAGAAGAGTGGAGGCTGTTATAGCAGCAAAGGTGGCACCAACTCTATATTAATGTCCATGATTTTGGAATGAGATATTCGACGAGCAGGTGCCCACATACTTTTGGTCATGTATTGTATATGTACACACATTTCCCCTCTAAAAAAAATGACAAAACAATTATAAGCTGAGGAAGAAAAAAGGAGGATGACGTCAATCATCTCTGTCACCACACACACACATACACATACACATACACGCACACACATACACACACACATACACACACACACCATCAACCCTTAAGCCCATACGTTAGTTTCTCGCCAGTCTTAGTTTTGTTATGCTTTCTTAATGACAACATGTCTTTGATAGCTTCAGAAAGGGAAATGAAGTGTGTGTGTGCATGCGTGTGTGTGAGTGCTTGCATGTGTGTCAGTGTGTGTGTCGGTGTGTGTGTGTGTATATAACAAGCTTCGGTTCGTGTAAGGAGCTTTGTGGAGGAGATGAGGGTTCGGCTGACAGTGGCTGAGGATTATCTGAAAGAAACAGCCTTAAAGAGTGTGTGTGTCCTCAACAGGGACCATCAAAGTTCTTAGCTTTCATCTTTAATTATTTGAGAAAAGTGACTCCCAAAACACACAGCCCTGTCGAGAACAGTCATATTATAACAAAAAAAATGTATTGTCAGATACAGATGTATTGTCTGACTCACTGATGATGCATAATAAATATTAAAGCTAGAATTCATAGTTTCTGCATCCATTTTTGCACTAATACATTTATGATATACAGTATACCCATTGATTCTTGAAGAATGCAAGTTATAAATGCGTCATGAGCTTAGTTCAACTGTCGTACCCCATCAGAACCCAAAATATAAGTTTGTTTTACTCCAATGTTTGTAAACAATGTAGATGCAAACAAACCCTGTGTAGCCTCAAAACATGGTTAAAACTATAATGTTGATATCATGGATGGCCTGTCCTTTCTTCCATACACTGTAAAAATATATATATATATTTGGATCAACCTAAAGACACTACTTCAGCTGGTTACAGGTAAATGAGTTAGGTTTTCTTAACTGAAAAATACTACATTTGTTGAAACCAAATATATGATTCAATGCCAACTGTTTTATTTGATTATTATCAAACCTATATTTCAGGTTGCAACCTATTTCTTTAAACATTCAACATACTTTCCCCCTTTGGTTAAACCCAATAAATAGCAAAAACAAACTATTATTTCATGTAAATTCAACTAATTTTTTCATCTTGTTCCAAGTTCATTTTTTTATTAGGAATTACCTATCACATTTCTTCAATTGGGTTACAAGCAATTACATAAATTCCCTGTAAATCAAAAAATTAAGTTGGTTCAGTAACTTGAAATAATGTTTCCAAACATATTCTTTTCACAAGACTTTCACATTTAGTAGCCACAAAATCATAATCAAGCATTTGCTACCTTAACATAAAAACCTTATCTTACATTACAGATGCTGGCAGTGTACACATTTTTGTTTGAATAACGAATACAATAGACCACATTAACTGGAATGACATTCACTCTCACAGGTGGGCAACAATAACAAACTGAAAGTCTTGCACGCAATAAGCCACACCTCCAACTCTTCTACATTGCCCACCCGTAGCTTCAGAAAGGGAAATTAAGTGTGTGTTTGTGTGTGTGTTTGTGACCTGAGGGCTGTGATATACTACATTATACAGTCCTGGCCTCATCCCAGCAGTGACCTGTCTCTCCTCTGGAGTATATTAGCTAGTACTTCATCTTCCAACATGCTTTGCCAATTACTGCCTCAAAAGGTCAAAGGATCATGGAGCACATCACCAACTCATAAATCTCACAGACAGTAATGAAAGTAGAGGAATGAGCATACTGGCACACACACACACACACACACACACACACACACACACACACACACACAAACAACCACAATGACTGCAGGGACAGTAAAAGACCTCCAACCAATAATTTTCTGAATATGTGAATGTGCAGGACACTGTGTTATCACATAGAATATTTTTGTTCTCTGGGTGACATATCCTGTCTAGTTATACCCTCTCAGTGTGGAAGTCCATAAATATTTTAAATACACAGGGGTCAATTTATTCAAAATATACATTATGCGCTTACATGTTTTCTTTCAAATGACATAAATGAGAGTTGTACCAACTGGGGTAATTTTGACCCTAGAGTCATATTTTTGATCATAGCCCAAAAGTGGTTAATTAAATTCTTCCAAATGTTCATGACTTTGTCAATCAACTCGTTCTTAATAAATCTAAATAATTGTTTAGTGATTTTGTATCAATCTGGACTTTTAAAAATGCAAGTGCGTTGGGGTCATTTTGACCCCAGCCAAAAAAAACGAATTCTTCCGATATTCATTTGAGAGATAGGAACTTTTTTTGAATATAGGTTTCTTTGGGGACATAACTACAAGTTACCCATACCACCAGAGGGAGCTACCTTCTGAATGTCTGAGTGCTGTATTGGTGTGTATCTTCCGAAAAATATTCTACTGAAATGTTTATATAAATACCAGAATTCCTAAAATACCCTAAAATATTCTGTATGTGCAACTTGTTATGGTATTTTGGTTGCTATAACATTTGTTTTGAAATGACTTTGATGCCTAAATAAAATGGCATCCTGCCGTAGGCTCTACTACTCCCATTGTTTCACTAGCAGCAATGCTAATGCTGGCTGAAGGGGTAAGTAAATAAAGAAAACTAAGCCATATTTTACCCCGAGTGGCGCAGCGGTCTAAGGCACTGCATCTCAGTGCTTGAGGCTTCACTACAGACCCCCTGGTTCGATTCCAGGCTGTATCACAACCGGCCGTGATTGGGAGTCCCATAGGGCGGCACACAATTGGCCCAGCGTCGTCCGGGTTTGGCCGGTGTAGGCCGTCATTGTAAATAAGAATGTGTTCTTAACTGACTTGCCTAGTTAAATAAAGGTAAATTAAAAAAATATATATATATATATACAGTGCCCTCCACTATTATTGGCACCCCTGTTTAAGATGTGGTCGAGGACTTCCAAAAATTCTCCTTTTTTTTTAAACAACATAGAACCCAAATGCAAAAAAAGAGAAAAATCCAACCTTTTATTTAAGTACATTACTTTGGTGGTAAAAAAAAAAATCACACATTTAGAAAAAAAAAAACTTGAAATCATGTGTCCCACAATTATTGGCACCCCTGATGTTAATACTTTGTACAACCCCCTTTTGCCAACAAGACAGCACTTAATCTCCTCCTATAACATTTCACAAGATTGGAGAACACAGAGAGAGGGATCTTTGACCATTCTTCTTTGCACAATCTTTCTAGATCATCCAGTGTCCTGGGTCCTCTCTTATGCACTCTCCTCTTTAGCTCGCCCCACAGGTTTTCGATTGGGTTGAGGTCTGGGGACTGAGATGGCCATGGGAGGACCTTGAGTTTGTGACTGCTGAACCATTTTTGTGTAGATTTTGCCACATGTTTTGGATCATTATCCTGCTGAAAGACCCAATGACGACCCATCTTCAGCTTTCTGGCAGAGGCCATCAGGTTTTTATTTAAAATGTCCTGGTAGTTCAAAGCGTTCATAATGCCATGCACCCTAACAAGGTTCCCAGGGCCTTTGGAAGAGAAACAGGCCCACAGCATCACACATCCTCCACCATACTTCACGGTGGGCATGAGGTGCTTTTCGGCATACTCATCTTTTGTTTTACGCCAGACCCACTTAGAGTGTTTGTTGCCAAAAGCTCAATCTTAGTCTCATCTGACCAAAGCACACAATCCCAGTTGAAGTCCCAGTGCCGCTTAGCAAACTCCAGACGTTTACGTTTGTGAGTGTTAGTGAGAAAAGGCTTTTTCCTTGCATGCCTCCCAAACAGCTTGTTGGCATGTAGAGAGCGTCTGATGGTTGTTTTGGAGACTTTGTGACCCCAAGATGCCACTCTTTGATGCAATTCTGTGACAGTGAGCTTAGGACTTTTTTTTACTTCTCTTACCATCCTCCTCACTGTGCGTTGTGGCAAGATAAACTTGGGACCTCTTCCAGCCTTGTTTGTCACTGTTCCAGTTGTTTTAAACTTCTTAATGATTCCTCTGACTGTAGATACGGGCAAGTTAAGGCGAGTGGCTATTTTCTTGTAGCCATTGCCTGACTTATGAAGGTCGACACAAATCTGCCTTACTTGAATGGTGTGTTCTCTTGTCTTTGCCATGTTGACAAATGGGTAAGAGAATTAGGCCTCTTTTTCACGTCATATTTATACCCCAGGGAAACAGGAAGTCATGAATTACTAATTAAAGTTCCTAGATACCCTGACCAACTTTAGCAACTACAGAAAAATATATTTTTTAAAAAATCAATTAAAATTTTCAGCGGAATTGTTAGGGGTGCCAATAATTGTGGGACACATGATTTCAAGTTTTTTTTTTCTAAATGTGTGATTTTTTTTTTTACCACCAAAGTAATGTACTTAAATAAAAGGTTGGATTTTTCTCTTTTTTTGCATTTGGGTTCTATGTTGTTTAAAAAAAAAAGGAGAATTTTTGGAAGTCCTCGACCACATCTTAAACAGGGGTGCCAATAATAGTGGAGGGCACTGTATATATTTGGTCATTGTCTCTCAGGATCAATGGAATATCATTGTTTGTCAATACAATTAAGAATATTTCAACTCAGATTTTACTGAGTTACAGTTCATATAAAATTAATTAGTCCCTAATCTATGGATTTCACATGGCTGGGAATACAGATATGCATCTGTTGGTCACAGATATCAATAAAAAAAAAGTAGGGGTGTGGATCAGAAAACCAGTCAGGATCTGGTGTGACCACCATTTGCCTCATGCTGCACGACACATCTCTTTCACATAGAGTTGATCAGTCTGTTGATTGTGGCCTGTGGAATGTTGTGCCACTCCTCTTCAATGGCTGTGCAAAGTTGCTTGATATTGGCAGGAACTGGAACACGCTGTCATACACGTCGATCCAGAGTATCCCAAACATGCTCAATGGGTGACATGTCTGGTGAGTATGCAGGGTACTGGGACATTTTCAGCTTCAAGGGAATTGTGTACAGATCCTTGCGACATGGGGCCGTGCATTATCATGCTGAAACATGAGGCGATGGCGGCGGATGAATGGCACGACAATGGGCCTCAGGATCTCGTCACAGTATCTCTGTGCATTCAAATTGCCATCGATAAAATGCAATTGTGTTCGTTTGTATGTAGCTTATGCCTGCCCATACCATAACCCCCACCGCCACCATGGGGCACTCTGCTCACAACATTGACATCAGCAAATCACTCAACCACATGATGCCATACACACTGTCTGCCATCTGCCCGGTACAGTTTAAACTGGGATTCATCTGTGAAGAGCACACTTCTCCAGTGTGCCAGTGGCCATCGAAGCTGAGCATTTGCCCACCGAAGTCGGTTACGATGCCGAACTGCAGTCAGGTCAAGACCCTGGTGAGGACGACGAGCATGCAGATGAGCTACCCTGAAACAGTTTCTAACAGTTTGTGCAGAAATTCTTCGGTTGTGCAAAACCACAGTTTCATCAGCTGTCCGGCTGGCTGGTCTCAGATGATCCCGCTGGTGAAGATGCCAGATGTGGAGGTCCTGGGCTGGGGTGGTTACACATGGTCTGCGGTTGTGAGGCCGGTTGGATGTACTGCCAAATTCTCTAAAACGACATTGTAGGCGGCTTATGGTAGAGAAATTAACATTAAATTCTCTGGCAACATTTCTGGTGGACATTCCTGCAGTCAGCATGCTAATTGCACACACCCTCAAAACTTGAGACATCTGTGGCTTTGTGTTTTGTGACAAAACTGCACATTTTAGAGTGGCCTTTTATTGTCCCCAGCACAAGGTGCACCTGTATAATGATCATGCTGTTTAATCAGCTTCTTGATATGCCACAGCTGTCAGGTGGATAGATTATCTTGGCAAAGGAGAAATGCTCACTAACAGGGATGTAAACAAATTTGTTCACTAAATTTGAGAGAAATAAGCTTTTTGTAGATATGGAAAAGTTCTGTGATCTTTTATTTCAGCTCATGAAACATGAGACCAACACTTTACATGTTGCGTTTATATTTTTGTTCAGTATAATTCTATGTACACTCAATTTACAATGTTACCATGGGTTGAAGAACTGAATGTGGCAATTTTCAGAATGAATCAAGCCACCGTTTTCTTTCCTTTGTGCGTAAAGGCTCTCCAAACCTGTTTTTTATGATTCATAAATACTTTCCTAAACCTAAATAATCTACAAGATCAGATCATTTTTAAATCTACCAATTGGTGGTAAAATGGAGACGAATATGCATATACAGTGCCTTCAGAAAGTATTCATATCCCTTGACTTATTCCACATTTTGTTGTTACAGCCTGAATTCAAAATTGATTAAATGTATTTGTTTTCTCACCCATCTGCACACAATAACCCATAATGACAAAATGAAAACATGTTTTTAGAAATCTTTGCAAATTTATTGAAAATGAAATACAGAAATATGTAATTTACATAAGTATTCACACCCCTGAGTAGAAGCACCTTTGGCAGATATTACAGCTGGGAGTCTTTCTGGGTAGGTCTCTAAGAGATTTCAACACCTGGATTGTGCAACATATGCCCATTATTCTTTAAAGAATTCTCCAATCTCTGTCAAATTGGTTGTTGATCATTGCTAGACAACCATTTTCAGGTTTTGTCATAGATTTTCAAGATTTAAGTCAAAACTGTAACTCGGCCACTCAGGAGCATTCACTGTCTTCTTGATAAGCAACTCCAGTGTAGATTTGGCCTTGTGTTTTAGGTTATTGTCCTGCTGAAAGGGGAATTAATCTCCCAGTGTCTGGTGGAAAGCAGACTGAACCAGGTTTTCCTCTAGGACTTTGCATGTGCTTTGCCCCAAAACTCCCCAGTCCTTAACGATTACAAGCAAACCCATAGCATGATGCAGCCGCCACTATGCTTGAAAATATGTGGTATTTTCAAAACGTCCTGTTTGCAACAAGGCACTAAAGTAATACTGCAAAACGTGGCAAAGCAATGTATTGTATTGTATTTGCCCCAAAGATAACACTTTGTATTCAGGACAAAAAGTGAATTGCTTTGCCACGTTTTGCAGTATTACTTTAGTGCCTTGTTGCAAACAGGACGTTTTTGAAAATAAAATATTCTGTACGTATTTAAAGGGATGGCTTAAGATAAATGTGCTGAAAACCCTTTTTAATTAAAACTCCACAAGAAAATATGTTGGCCAGCAAGTAGGAGGGTTTTCATTTACATTTACATCATTTAGCAGATGCTCTTATCCAGAGCGACTTACAAATTGGTGCATTCAACTTATGATAGCCAGTGGGACAACCACTATTTTTATTTTATTTTATTTTTTATGGGGGGGTGGGTGAGGGAGGGGTAGAAGGATTACTTTTATACTATTCCAGGTATTCCTTAAAGAGGTAGGGTTTCAAGTGTCTCCGGAAGGTGGTCAGTGACTCCGCTGTCCTGGCATCGTGGGGGAGCTTGTTCCACCATTGGGGTGCCAGAGCAGAGAATAGCTTTGACTGGGCTGAGCGGGAACTGTGCTTCCGTAGAGGTAGGGGGGCTAGCAGGCCAGAGGTGGATGAACGTAGTGCCCTCGTTTGGGTGTAGGGTCTGATCAGAGCCTGAAGGTAAGGAGGTGCCGTTCCCCTCACAGCTCCGTAGGCAAGCACCATGGTCTTGTAGTAGATGCGAGCCTCAACTGGAAGCCAGTGGAGTGTGCGGAGGAGCGGGGTGACATGAGAGAAGTAGTAGTTGAATGAAATGTATTCAAAGTGTGCAAGGTAGCCACACCTGATTAAGGTAAGTCTGAATACCAAATACTGAGAAGTGCGTAGGAAAGGCGTACATTTCCTAAGTCTGAATCGGGTCCCATGAGCTCTCTCAACATGAGACTAGCCTACTCTATTAACCCCTCTCTCTCTTTCTCTTTCCCTCTCTCCTTTTTCTGAAGTCACTGCCTTTTATTTTCCTCTCCCTCTCTCCCCTGTCCCTCTCTATCTCACTCTCTCTGCCCCCCCCCCCCTCTCTTTTTCTTTCTTTTTTTCTCTCTCTCCATCTCTTCTTCCTCTGTCTATTTTTGGTCCTTAATTCTCGACCACCTGCAAACCGTCTAATTAGCTCACATCTGTTACTGCGCTGTTCATCTCATCTCATCACACACTCTCACACTCTCTCACACACACTCTCTCACACACTCTCTCACACACACACACACACACACACACACAAACACACCCATCTCAGCAGCGCTGCACACGGCTGGCTCCCCTCCATTCTTCCATCCTTCCATCCCACTGAAATCGCATAAATATATCTGCATTGCTTAGAAGTACACACATTCACACATACACACACACACACACACTGCACACACACACACACACACACACACACACACACACACACACTAAGACACACACACGCTCTGGCATACACATAGGAAGAAAGCAGAAAGCAGCAATCTTGATCTAAAAATACCTCTCGCTCTCTGTTAATGACTAGTATAGTATCATCAAGTCATACTGCAAACACTACAGCAATTACACCACAGTAATTTTCTCAAGTAAAATTACTCTGCATTGGAGTCAGCTGTAATTCATTGGAAATACATTTCCTAAGCATACAGTAGGCTTGTCTTTGTACATTAGATATGCTTTACAATGATGATGATAGTGATGGTGGTGGTGGTGGTGATTAAGATGATCATGATGACGATGATGATGATGATGATGATGATGACAATTCCGATGATAATTACAATGGCAATGACAATGATAATGATGATGTCTGTGTTTGTCTCTCGTCAGGTCTCCGCAGCAGTTACTCCTGCAGTGTATGTAGTGTGGTGTTGAACTCCATTGAACAGTACCATGCTCACCTCCAGGGCTCCAAGCACCAGAACAAGTAAGTTGATAACACTAACTATGGCGCACGGAAGAGAGAGGGAGAGAGAGAGGGGGGGGAGAGAGCATGACAGAGAGACAGAGAGTTACCAGGTCTAACAGAGGTTCAACACTGGGATTACGCGTGTGCAAACCGTGAACAGGACGTCAGCGCAGTCATTTCCAGAAACGGAATCAGTTGCACTCGGTCTCTTCTGCAAGGAATCTATTGACTTTGGTTCCAATATGGGTAGCCTATATGACAACAACCATATTTCTCATTACATCAAAAATAAAGTTGAGTAAAAATTCTACAACCATCTGCAGTCAATTAATTAACCTTGTTCATGAATCAACAAATGAACCATAGCTGGCTAGCTGGCTGTACTTTGCAGAACAAATGCACATCAATTCATTTTGTTGACAAAACCAGAGAGGAAGAGGCAAAGTGAGAGGGTCGACTCATGGAATGCAGCGATAAGCAGACTGATCAGCAGGCCGATAAGCAGACCACCTGCCTTCCCGCCTTTGGGACAACGACTCCCATTGTTAGGGCGGAGACAAGATAATCTGGTTATTATATACAGTATCTCTGACAAAACATATCTGGTTCACCGAGGACAGATGCTACAGCATTCTATGCTTTTTCTTTGGACAAAGTGTTCTTGTATTGGGAATTACTGGGGTCATACAGCAAAGCGTGCTTCTCAACTTTGATGAATGTGTGTCATCCATTTTGCCAACTTTGACCTGTCCTGTCAAATCGGAATATCTTCCAAGGAGGGTTGGGGGAGGGGTCTACTCAACAGCATTCTGTTCATCAGCTGGTTTGAATGTTTTCTAAAAAGCATTGGTACTATAGATACAGTATAACAACCTATCTCCAATTATGAACTACAGTTGCGTTTATATATTTGTTTTACAAACAGGTAGGCCCACTGCTATTGTGTGGACATAGCCTACTACTATTATTAATGTTTCTATTACATTTTCATACAATGAAGCTGAGAAGTAAGTGTAAAAAAATTATTTGTACCAATTATTTCAGGCACTTTGTATGGTGTTTAGGTGCATGGATCCGAGAAATATAGACTCCAAACATAATTTGACATTACTGCTACACCAGCCGCACAACGTCTACGCTTTACGCACACGCCGATGTAGCAGGTAACATTGACTATAGCAGGCCTATCAACTCTGTATCACGCAAGTCTCACAGACGTGGATTTGACCCGTGTGGTGTAGCTGGGCCGTAAGAGGGTCTAGTTGTTGTGGCATAAGTGCTCAGAGAATAGTAATAATCTACATTATAATGTTATGATCACGTGAAGCTAATCAATAACGTGTTGGTGTAAAATGTGTGATTTTATACAAATCTCTCCCTCTCTAAATAAGAAACAAGCACGTATACAGGCAAACACACACAAACACGGTTCTGCTCTATGCATCCTCCCACTCAATGAGTCCCAGCAACATGTTGTCTGTCAAGGTAGAATCCATCAGAGTGTGTGTGTTTGTGTGTGTGTGTGTGTGTTTGTGTGTGTGTGTGTGTGTGTGCCTGCTACGTGTGTACGTTCACATGCACAAGTGTGTGTGTGTGTGTGTGTGTGTGTGTGTGTGTGTGTGTGTGTGTGCGTGTGTGTGTGTGTGTGCAATTGTTTTCCTACATTATCAGGATCCCAATGTCCTAACATTTCACCTTAATCTACCTGTGTACGTTCACATGTAAAAGTGTGTGTCTGTGTCTGTGTGTGTGTTTTTACGTGCACATGGGCGTGTGCATATTTGCACGAGTGTTTGGTTTGAGGCAATATTCCTAATGATGTATAAAGTTATAGGAATGAAGTGCATAATAAAGACAGATCCGTGTAAAACAAAACTTATAAGACAGCAGCTCCTTTTTTACCCCAATTTCGTGATATCCAATTGGTAGCTACAGTCTTGTTCCATCGCTGCAACTCCCATACGGACTCGGGAGAGGCCAAGGTCGAGAGCCATGTGTCCTCCGAAACAAGACCCTGCCAAGCCGCACTGCTCGCTTAACCCGGAAGCCAGCCGCACCGGAGGAGGAAACACTGTACTGCTGGCTACCGAGGTCAGCTTGCAGGCACCCAGCCCACCACAAGGAGTCGCTAGAGGATGATTGTTTCTTTGTGAGAGTAGTGTAGCTCGGTGGAGCTACTCGTACCTTGTTATTGCCGGGGTAGATATTTCCCCTGTGCCTGTTATTGTTGGAGCTATCGTTACCTTGTATTGCCAGGGTAGATTTTCCCCTGTGCCTGTTTGTTTGTCGCTATCCAGCACTATGTGTGTACAACGGAATAGGCTCTGCATTCGGTGATTACCCTCCTGCGCCTGACTCCTTCTATCACACTCATCACAAGTATATACATACGAAGTGGGTAAAACATTATGTAAACATTATTAAAGTGATCAGTGTTCAATGACTGTATACATAGGCCAGCAGTCTCTAAGAGTACAGGGTGGGAGCTGGCTAGTAACAGTGACTAAAGTCCAGGACAGGGTACTGGGCAGAATTAGATGTTCATCCATGTTTCTCAAAGTTGTACCAAAAGTCAAATTTCAAAGTGTTAAAGGTTAAATTTAGGCATTAACTCCAAATGTTTAAGGTTAGGGTTAAGTTTAGACATTAACTTCAAATTGTTAAGGTTAGGGTTAAGTTTAGGCATTAACTCCACATTTTTAAGGTTAGGGTTAAGTTTAGGCATTAACTCAGAATTCTTAAGGTTAAGCATTAACTCCAAATGGTTAAGGTAAGGGTTAAGGTTTGGGATAGGCTTAAAACGAAAATACAAAAAAACAACTTTATCGCTGGACGTGCAATCTTTGGAAGCAGAGGCAGATGCTTACGCCCATCCACCATCCCTGTCCACAACGCCAAACCAAAGTCTACTTGAATGTAACATCGCTCACTGTTTCCACGTCATCTACCGACGTCCTCAGACATGGATTGACGTCGAATACTGACTTGTATCACGGGTGACCTGCCTGGGAGGCCGGCTAGTGGTGACTTTAACAATCTGATGGCCTGGAGATAGAAGCTGTTTTCCAGTCTCTCGGTCCCACCTTTGATTCACCTGTAATGTCTCCGCCTTCTAGATGGTAACGGGGTAAACAGGCTGTGGCTCAGGTGGCTGAGGTCCTTGATGATCCTCTTGGCCATCCTGTGACCCCAGGTGCTGGAGATGTCCTGGAGGGCAGGCAGTGTGCCCCCAGTGATGCGTTGGGCTGACCGCACCACCATCTGGAGAGCCCTTCGGTTGCGGGCACTGCAGTTGTATACCAGGCGGTGATATAGCCGACAGGATGCTCTCAATGGTGCATCTGTAGAAGTTCATGAGGGTCCACATTTTTCTTCAGCTTCCTGAGGTTGAAGAGGCGCTATTGTGCCTTCTTTACCACACTGTCTTTGTCGATGGAACATTTCAGGTTGTCAGTGATATGCATGCCAAGGAACTTGAAGCTTTGTGTGAATATGACAGGACTTCAGTACACAAACACACAAACACACCGGACACTATCTGTAACAGAGGGTTTATAGGTCACTATAAGAGGAGATGACAGGGGTGGCAGCACTTTCACCTATACTCTGTCTGTCTGCTAATCACCACTCAGTACAGCTGATTTACACTGTCGAGAGAGTGAGAGAGAGAGAGAGAGAGAGAGAGAGAGAGAGAGAGAGAGAGAGAGAAGATGTAAGCAAGAGAGAGAGCGAGAGAGAGAAAGAGATGGGAAGTAAAGAGAGAGAGAGAGAGAGAGAGAGGGAGAGAGAGAGAGAGAGAGAGAGAGAGAGAGAGAGAGAGAGAGATTGCAAGATAGAGGTAGACAGAGAGTTAGGGCTGGCACGATAATTGTATAACCATGTAGCCAACGATTATGGATGAAGATTGTGAATAAAACAAAATAACCCTCATAACCGTTCTAATACCTTCATTTTATTGTATTGTTATGTAAATATATCCAATATACCCAATAGCAGTAGTGTAAAGATGCAAAAATGATTATACCATCTCTGCTGAAATTAACATTTAGTGTGGACATTTATAAGTGAATGTGAATCCGAGACAAGGTTATGAAAACCGAAAGTGAAATCCATGCTAGGCTAGCAAACATAATATATACAGTGGGGGAAAAAAGTATTTAGTCAGCCACCAGTTGTGCAAGTTCTCCCACTTAAAAAGATGAGAGAGGCCTGTAATTTTCATCATAGGTACACGTCAACTATGACAGACAAATTGAGAAAAAAAATCCAGAAAATCACATTGTAGGATTTTTTATGAATTTATTTGCAAATTATGGTGGAAAATAAGTATTTGGTCAATAACAAAAGTTTCTCAATACTTTGTTATATACCCTTTGTTGGCAATGACACAGGTCAAACGTTTTCTGTAAGTCTTCACAAGTTTTTCACACACTGTTGCTGGTATTTTGGCCCATTCCTCCATGCAGATCTCCTCTAGAGCAGTGATGTTTTGGGGCTGTCGCTGGGCAACATGGACTTTCAACTCCCTCCAAAGATTTTCTATGGGGTTGAGATCTGGAGACTGGCTAGGCCACTCCAGGACCTTGAAATGCTTCTTACGAAGCCACTCCTTCGTTGCCCGGGCGGTGTGTTTGGGATCATTGTCATGCTGAAAGACCCAGCCACGTTTCATCTTCAATTTCCTTGCTGATGGAAGGAGGTTTTCACTCAAAATCTCACGATACATGGCCCCATTCATTCTTTCCTATACACGGATCAGTCGTCCTAGTCCCTTTGCAGAAAAACAGCCCCAAAGCATGATGTTTCGACCCCCATGCTTCACAGTAGGTATGGTGTTCTTTGGATGCAACTCAGCATTCTTTGTCCTCCAAACACGACGAGTTGAGTTTTTACCAAAAAGTTATATTTTGGTTTCATCTGACCATATGACATTCTCCCAATCCTCTTCTGGATCATCCAAATGCACTCTAGCAAACTTCAGACGGGCCTGGACATGTACTGGCTTAAGCAGGGGGACACGTCTGGCACTGCAGGATTTGAGTCCCTGGCGGCGTAGTGTGTTACTGATGGTAGGCTTTGTTACTTTGGTCCCAGCTCTCTGCAGGTCATTCACTAGGTCCCCCCGTGTGGTTCTGGGATTTTTGCTCTCCGTTCTTGTGATCATTTTGACCCCACGGGGTGAGATCTTGCGTGGAGCCCAGATCGAGGGAGATTATCAGTGGTCTTGTATGTCTTCCATTTCCTAATAATTGCTCCCACAGTTGATTTCTTCAAACCAAGCTGCTTACCTATTGCAGATTCAGTCTTCCCAGCCTGGTGCAGGTCTACAATTTTGTTTCTGGTGTCCTTTGACAGCTCTTTGGTCTTGGCCATAGTGGAGTTTGGAGTGTGACTGTTTGAGGTTGTGGACAGGTGTCTTTTATACTGATAACAAGTTCAAACAGGTGCCATTAATACAGGTAACGAGTGGAGGACAGAGGAGCCTCTTAAAGAAGAAGTTACAGGTCTGTGAGAGCCAGAAATCTTGCTTGTTTGTAGGTGACCAAATACTTATTTTCCACCATAATTTGCAAATAAATTCATTAAAAATCCTACAATGTGATTTTCTGGAAAAAAAATCTCAATTTGTCTGTCATAGTTGACGTGTACCTATGATGAAAATTACAGGCCACTCTCATCTTTTTAAGTGGGAGAACTTGCACAATTGGTGGCTGACTAAATACTTTTTTTCCCCACTGTATGTGTGCAAAAGCTGCACACTGCAACTGCATGACCACTGCGTGATATACTTGTTTACTGCAGTTTCTAGGCAACAAAAAGCTACGCGCTGAGAGGAGATGAGAGGGGTAAATAACATGCCTTAATTTAGCAATTTTTTCGGTTATACAAATAACCATAACCCTAAATTCCAGGACCATCACAGCCCTACAGAGAGTCAGACAGAAAGCTTAGTGGGTAAGAGCGTTGTGCCAGTAACCGAAAGGTCGCTGGT
The DNA here is from genome assembly GCF_020615455.1 of Coregonus clupeaformis. Taxonomy (NCBI): domain Eukaryota; kingdom Metazoa; phylum Chordata; class Actinopteri; order Salmoniformes; family Salmonidae; genus Coregonus; species Coregonus clupeaformis. The sequence goes on from NC_059192.1 coordinate 79,956,408, forward strand.
TCTAATCCCCGAGCCGACTAGGTGAAAAATCTGTCGATGTGCCCTTAAGCAAGGCACTTAACCCTAATTGCTCCTGTAAGTCGCTCTGGATAAGAGCGTCTGCTAAATGACTAAAATGTAATGTAAATGTAAAGAGAGAGAGGGAGGAAGAGAGGGAGGATAGAAGTGCATGCAGATAGGAAGGAGATTTAAAGTGGACAGAGAGCTAAGCACCACATTGCTGACTGATGTAAGGTTTCAGTGCTTCAAAGGTGGTAAGGGTGAATAAAAGAGAAGATAGAGGGATAAAGGAGGATGGAGGGATAGAGGGGGCAGGGGGAAGAGGGATAAAGAATGGAGTGAGAGAGAGAACCGAGGGTTAGCTGTGAGGCCACTGAATCAGCTAGACTCAGTGTCAGCGCAAAGTAGAGTTGGACTTATGTGGAGTTGAATGTGCAAGACTAAGTCCCTTTGAGAGGGAGCGAGAGAGATGGAAAAAGATTGATGGAGCAGGACAGGGAGATTGAGGAAAAAGGGAGAGAGATGGGAGGGTGTGAAACAAAGTGATGGAGAGGGGTAGAGAGACGAGAGAGAGAGTTGTATGAAGCAGACTGTGTTTTAAGGGTGTGTGTATTGATGAGGTGTCAGAAGAGTAATCTCCAGTCACTGTAAAGGTGTTTATCTGTGTGCGCACCTGTATCGAGGTTCCAACTCACTAGCCACATATTGGCCCATCTCTTCCCAAACAACTGAGTAACCGCTGAGTCTGTGTGTGTGTGCGTGTGTGTGTGTGTACGTGTGAGTGTGTGTGCGTGCGTGTGTGTACGTGTGAGTGTGTGTGTGTACGTGTGAGTGTGTGTGCGTGCGTGTGTGTATGTGTGAGTGTGTGTGCATGCGTGCGTGTGTGTACGTGTGAGTGTGTGTGCGTGCGTGCGTGTGTGTTGTCCTGCATCACAGCACATCAGCGCGCATCTCTTCTATTAGACTATAGTCAGGGGGCAGAGAATTATGTGATTGCAAATAATGCCCCTGTCACAACCTATTGTGCTGTATAGTTTGTGAGCTGTCACATAACACACACACACACACACACAGAGAGAGAGAGAGAGAGACACAAAGCAGAGGTTTATCACTGAAGCAATTTTAGACTTGCCTAAATAAATAAAGGTTAAATAAAATAAAATAAAATAAAATAAAAATTCACTAAAGTACAACTTTGTTCCATGGGGAAGGCTTCTCATTTAAGCAGGGAAAGAATGCTGAGAGAGTTTGTGTGTACGTGCGGACGTGTGTTTGTGTGAGTGTGTCAGATGGATGGGCTTCCAGAGTTTTAGGCAGGACATTTTAAGCGAGTGTTCCTCTCCCTCAGGAGTAAGCTATCTAATATAGTACACAGAGTGTTTGGCTACTGAGAGAGAGAATGTGTGCGTATGGTGTTTGTGTGTGTGAGCGTGTGCGTGTGGTGTTTGTGTGTGTGTGTGTGTGTGTGTGTGTGACAAGCTTCGGTTCGTGTAAGGAGCTTTGTGGAGGAAATGAGAGTTCAGCTGACAGTGGCTGAGGATTATCTGAAAGCATAAAAACAGCCTTAAGGAGTGTGTGTCTGTGTTTGTGTGTTTGTGTGTGTGTGTGTGTGTGTGTGTGTGTGTGTGTGTGTGTGTGTGTGTGTGTGTGTGTGTGTGTGTGTGTGTGTGTGTGTGTGTGTGTGTGTGTGTGTGTGTGTGTGTGTGTGTGTGTGTGTGTGTGTGTGTGTGTGTGTGTGTGTAAATTGTAAAGAGCCATTTCCCTCTCACTTCCCTCAACAGGGACCATCAAATGTATTTTATCTTTAATTATTTGAGAAAAGTGACTCCCAAAACACACTCAACCCTGTCGAGAACGTTCATATTATGTATTTTCAGATACAGATGTATGGTCTGCCTCACTGATGTTGCATAATAAATATTAAAGCTAGAATCCTTAGTTTCTACATCCATTTTTGCCCGAATAAATGTATGATATACAGCGCATTCAGAAAATATTCAGACCCCTTCACTTTTTCAAAAGTTTGTTACGTTACAGCCTTATTCTAAAATTGATTAAATAAATAAAAAATCCTCATCAATCTACCCACAATATCCCATAATGACAAAGCGAAAACAGGTTTTTAGAAATGTTTGCAAATTTATTAAAAATAAAAAACAGAAATACCTTATTTACATAAGTATTCAGACCATTTGTTATGAGAAATTGAACTCAGGTGCATCCTGTTTCCATTGATCATCCTTGAGATGTTTCTACAACTTGATTGGAGTCCACCTGTGGTCAATTCAATTGATTGGACATGATTTGGAAAGGCACACACCTGTCTATATACGGTCCCTCAGTTGACAGTGCATGTCGGAGCAAAAACCAAGCCATGAGGTCAAAGTAATTGTCTGTAGAGCTCCGAGACAGGATTGTGTCGAGGCACAGAAAATGGCCTTTAAATGGAAGAAGTTTGGAAGACTCTTCCTAGAGCTGGCCAAACTCAGCAATCGGGGGAGAAGGGCCTTGGTCAGGGAGGTGACCAAGAACCTGATATGTCACTCTGACAGAGCTCCAAAGTTCCTCTATGTAGTTGGGAGAACCTTCCAGAAGGACAACCGTTTCTGCAGCACTCCACCAATCAGGCCTTTATGGTACAGTGGCCAGACAGAAGCTACTCCTCAGTAAAAGGCACATGATAGCCCACTTGCAGTTCGCCACGACTGGGGTGAATTTTGGGGCAAAGGTTCACCTTCCAACAGGACAACGACCCTAAGCACACAGCCAAGACAATGCAGGAGTGGCTTCGGGACAAGTCTCTGAATATACTTGAGTGGCCCAGCCAGAGCCCAGACTTGAACCCGATCGGACATCTCTGGAGAGACCTAAAAATAGCTGTGCAGCAAAGCTCTCCATCCATCCTGACAGAGCTTGAGAGGATCTGCAGCGAAGAAATTAGAAACTCCCCAAATACAGGTGTGCCAAGCTTGTAGCGTCATACCCAAGAAGACTCGAGGCTATAATCGCTGCCAAAGGTGCTTTAACAAAGTACTGAGTAAAGGGTCTGAATACTTATGTAATTGTGACCGACCGGCTCGATTCGGTCTTATGTAGCAAAATTAGAAATGTAGAGCTAGAAAATGGTATATCATACACTACAGTTGAGGAACAATGGGAAAGTAATTCTGCTTTGAAAGTTGATAAACTTGCAACCTCACTTTTGAGAAAATGGCCCTTGAATGTTTTGGTACCTACTGGAGAGCTCTTCTTTGTCTACACCCATTCAGCATTGTTCACACCCTCTTAAGCTTTAGCCCCGCCCATCTCTTTAAAGATTCACATGTGAGGCTATGTACTAAACAACCAAAGATTTCAAGACTAAAGGCTGTTTTATACTATGGGTGTGTTCAAAAATGTAATCTGGAGTGCCAGAGTGTGCTCTGGGCGTTCGTAAACTCAGAGCGTTGTCAGATTGTCCGTTCGTAAATTCAGAGCGTTTAGATCTCGGAGCGTTCAGAGCGCACACTGGATGCTCTGGCCGAGGAGTAGGGTTGATCCGAGCATTCTGACCTAACAACAGCAGTCAAGCACCCAAGCTAACTGGCTAACGTTGGCTAGCTTGCTAGCTACTTCCATACACAAATGAGAGAACAGCTCACTCTGACCATTTTACTTGTCCTAGCAGAGCTGGTTAGGCTGTTTTTATGTTATCCAGAGCGTTGATGACTGCAACTGTGCTGCTGGCAACCATTTAATTATGCTTTTTTGCCAACGTTTACTGACACCAGCCATATTCAACAGTTATTCTGCACTCTGGCACACTCAGACGAGAGTGCTCTGAATTCGGAGTAGATAGCCAGAGCGAATTTACCAGCTACGTCTATCGACAGTTGTCGCAGTGACATCATAAACATTCTATTGAAATAGTTACTTACATAGTGGAGTCTTTTGTTTAGACATGTAGCTAGCTAGGTAAACAATGAACCATAATCCCAACTCATAACGTTACTACCCTGCATGAATCTGCAAGTAGCTAACCAACCTGGTTCAATGTTATCTAGCTAACATTAGGCTATAACTAGCAATGCAAATGGTTCTGAGATACGAATAATATTACTACACAGATCATACACGTAACGTTAGCTATCTAGCCAGCCAGCTAACATTAGCTAGCTAGCTAACAGTACACTTTAACTTGAAATTAAAACGACTTTCTGACTATATTTGAAACGTGTAATATCTGAAAATGTAGCTAGCTAGACTCTCTTACCCATATACGTGGATGGACGCTTCTCCCTCTCTGTCACGGATGCCATGGTTGCCCTTACTTTGAAGATGTAATCCGGAGACAGATGTTTTACAACAGCCTTCTGTGTATTCTCTTTTCGACACCGTCTGCATATTTTCTCCATCTCCTTAGCTATCATACTCTAATTCCACTGATTTCAAAACTCGGTCCTCCAGAAAGTGGAGAGCAACACTATGTGATATCTTTTTTTTAAAAGCCGCGTTAGAACAGATTACCTACACATACTGACCAGCTCATATTATAGACAGAAGCGGGCTACATGGCAGACCAATCCGAACTCATCTCTCGGTATGTCCAGCCCACTCATTATCTCAGCCAATCATGGCTTGCCGGAAGTTTGCTGTCTTTTTCCATAGCTAAACCAAATAGGCTTGTAATTTAACAATTTTATTAGTACTTACAGATGGCATACAAGTTTGTTATTAAGGCACATGAAAGTTCACTTGTTCCAGAAGGCATTTCTGCCCAAAAAACGCATTTTGCAAAAAAAAAAAAAAAAAAAAGAGTTACGTTCAAATGGCACTCCTGTGAAGTAGTGAGGCGTGACATTCTTTTGCTTTGTTATCATCGGTTATTGTGTGTAGATTGATGATAAAAACAATTTTGGGGGGAATAAGGCTGTAACGTAACAAATTGTGGGTAAAGTGAAGGGGTCTGAATACTTTCTGAATGCACTGTTTACCCATTGATTCTTGAAGAATAGAACTTGCCTCATGAGCTTAGTTGAACTGCCGTACCCCATCAGAACCAAAAATATACGTTTGTTTTACTTCAATGTTTGTAAACAATGTAGATGTAAACAAACCCCGTATAGCCTCAAAACATGGTTAAAACTATAATGTTGAAATCATGTATGGCCATGGATCAACCTGAAAACATTACTTCAACTGGTTACAGGTAAATGAGTTAGGTTTTCTCATTTGAAAAATACTATATTTGTTGAAACCAAATATATGATTCAATGCCAACTGTTTTATTTGATTATTAACAAACCTATATTTCAATTTACAACCTATTTCTTTAAACATTCAACTTACTTTTCTCCTTTGGTTAAACCCAATAAACAGCAAATACGAACTCATATTTCATGTAAATACAACCCATTTTTTCATCTTGTTCCAAATGCATTTTTTTATTTGGAATTACCCATCCACATTTCTTCAATTGGGTTACAAGCAATTACATAAATTCCCTGTAAATCATTAAATTAAGTTCGTTCAATAACTTGAAAAAATAACAAACTGAAAGCCTCACCCCCAATAAACCACACCTCCAACTCTTCTGCATTGCCCCCACCGCTATTGAATGCGCATGAGGTGTTCAAAGCAATTTAGAAGCTTTCATTCCATAAAGAAAAATCACATTGATCTGTCGAATTTATTTGATTTCAGACAAATTGAATAGAATAGGTTGAAAGAACCAAAGCACTTCATATGAACAACAGCGTCGTCCCACTTTTTACATTGTAGCTCTATCTATGAATTTGAGAGTGGTAACATCTATCCATGCCCATCCCTCAGCTTTTTAACAGAGGCGGGCTGACAGCTTTGTTATTGTTTCAATTAAGGATTCTAGCTTTAAAGCCCCGTCTAGAAACAGCCTTATAAAAAAGGATAAAGCTTAGAAAACTGGGACTAAGGGAAAGGGGATAGGGTTGAAGACAGATAAGCTATAGAGAAAGTTCTCCTCTCTGTAGAATACTGATACCTGGGCCTCCCGAGTGGCGCAGCGTCGTCCGGGTGTAGGGGAGGGTTTGGCTGGCTAGGATGTCCTTGTCCCATTAAGCTCTAGCGACTCCTGTGGCGGGCCGGGCAAATGCACGCTGACACGGTCGCCAGTTGTAAGGTGTTTCCTCCGACACATTGGTGCGGCTGAATTCCGGGTTAAGCGAGCAGTGTGTCAAGAAGCAGTGCGGCTTGGCAGGGTCGTGTTTCAAAGGACGCATGGCTCTCGACCTTCGCCTCTCCCGAGTACCTACGGGAGTTGCAGCGATGGGACAAGACTGTAACTACCAATTGGATATCATGAAAAAGGGGTAAAAAATTAAAAAGAATACTGATGCCTACACCAAGCTAAATACACAGTACAGTGGCCCTCTTATAACTGAAAACTCAACTTTGAAGTGCAGTACATTTCCCAGTGTCCCAATTCAAGTAAATTACTTCTAAATGCTCCTAATAATACTCTGGTGCAAACTAGGGCTGGGCAATATATCAAATTAATTTGATTAATTTGAATGTACACTACCAGTCAAAAGTTTGGACACACCTACTCATTCAAGGGTTTTTCTTTATTTTTACTATTATTTACATTGTAGAATAATAGTGAAGACATCAGAACTATGAAATAACACATATGGAATCATGTAGTAACCAAACAATTTTTAAACAAATCAAAATATACACTGCTCAAAAAAATAAAGGAAACACTAAAATAACACATCCTAGATCTGAATGAATTAAATAATCTTATTAAATACTTTTTTCTTTACATAATTGAATGTGCTGACAACAAAATCACACAAAAATTATCAATGGAAATCAAATGTATCAATCCATGGAGGTCTGGATTTGGAGTCACACTCAAAATTTAAGTGGAAAACCACACTACAAGCTGATCCAACTATGATGTAATGTCCTTAAAACAAGTCAAAATGAGGCTCAGTAGTATGTGTGGCCTCCACGTGCCTGTATGACCTCCCGACAACGCCTGGGCATGCTCCTGATGAGGTGGCGGATGGTCTCCTGAGGGATCTCCTCCCAGACCTGGACTAAAGCATCCGCCAACTCCTGGACAGTCTGTGGTGCAACGTGGCGTTGGTGGATGGAGCGAGACATGATGTCCCAGATGTGCTCAATTGGATTCAGGTCTGGGGAACGGGCGGTCCATAGCATCAATGCCTTCCTCTTGCAGGAACTGCTGACACACTCCAGCCACATGAGGTCTAGCATTGTCTTGCATTAGGAGGAACCCAGGGCCAACCGCACCAGCATATGGTCTCACAAGGGGTCTGAGGATCTCATCTCGGTACCTAATGGCAGTCAGGCTACCTCTGTCGAGCACATGGAGGCCACCCCACACCATGACTGACCCACCGCCAAACCGGTCATGCTGGAGGATGTTACAGGCAGCAGAACGTTCTCCACGGCGTCTCCAGACTCTGTCACGTCTGTCACATGTGCTCAGTGTGAACCTGCTTTCATCTGTGAAGAGCACAGGGCGCCAGTGGCGAATTTGCCAATCTTGGTGTTCTCTGGCAAATGCCAAATGTCCTGCACGGTGTTGGGCTGTAAGCACAACCTCCACCTGTGGACGTCGGGCCCTCATACCACTCTCATGGAGTCTGTTTCTGACTGTTTGAGCAGACACATGCACATTTCTGGCCTGCTGGAGGTCATTTTGCAGGGCTCTGGCAGTGCTCCTCCTGCTCCTCCATGCACAAAGGCGGAGGTAGCGGTCCTGCTGCTGGGTTGTTGCCCTCCTACAGCCTCCTCCACATCTCCTGATGTACTGGCCTGTCTCCTGGTAGCGCCTCCATGCTCTGGACACTACGCTGACAGACACAGCAAACCTTCTTGCCACAGCTCGCATTGATGTGCCATCCTGGATGAGCTGCACTACCTGAGCCACTTGTGTGGGTTGTAGACTCCGTCTCATGCTAACACTAGAGTGAAAGCACCGCCAGCATTCAAAAGTGACCAAAACATCAGCCAGGAAGCATAGGAACTGAGAAGTGGTCTGTGGTCACCTCCTGCAGAACCACTCCTTTATTGGGGGTGTTTTGCTAATTGCCTATAATTTCCACCCGTTGTCTATTCCATTTTCACAACAGCATGTGAAATGTATTGTCAATCAGTGTTGCTTCCTAAGTGGACAGTTTGATTTCACAGAAGTGTGAATGACTTAGAGTTACATTGTGTTGTTTAAGTGTTCCCTTTATTTTTTTGAGCAGTGTATTTTATAATTGAGATTCTTCAAATAGCCAACCTGTCACGCCCTGGCTCTGGGGACTCTTATATGTTGAGCCAGGGTGTGGATTTTCTATGTGTGATTTTCTATGTTGTGTTCTAGTTCGTGTTTTCTATGTTGGCCAGGGTGGTTCCCAATCAGAGGCAGCTGATTCTCGTTGTCTCTGATTGGGAACCATACTTAGGCAGCCTGTTGGCACTAGTTATTTGTGGGATCTTGTTCTGTATAGGTTTGTGTTGGTGAACCTGTAGACTTCACGTATCGTTTTGTTCGTGTGTTAAGTACGTTAAACTTAATAAAAGATGTACGCCTATCACGCTGCGCCTTGGTCTGACTCTTACAACGATCGTGACAGAAGATCCCACCAATATAGGACCAAGCAGCGTGTGCAGGAGCAAACGCTGGGTATGGAACAGGAGGTTACTCTGGTAGATGTCCTCCTCGGTTGGGGGAGAATCACAGAGGAGGAGGCCGTCCGCTACCGGAGGGCGATGAGGGAGGATGCCCAGGCAGGAGAGGAGAAGCGGCGCCAACCGGGTCGTCGTCGGACAGGCGAGAGGCAACCCCAAGAAATGTTTTGGGGGGAGCACACGGCATGGACGACGGGGATGCTGGAGGCAGCTACAGGACGTATCGGCGGATTAGGAGAGGAGGCCACCAGGTTTGGGGGGCTGGAAGGGAGGTTGGCGGAGCCTAGAGGTAGAGCAGAGCCAACTCCCCGTACTCAGGCTAGGCAGCGTGAGACTGGGCAGGTTCCGAGTTATGCGGAGCTGCGTACTGTGCCGCGAGTGGTCCGGCACAGTCCTGTACGTCCTGTGCTAGCACCACGCACGTGTCGTGCTAAGGTGGGCATACAGCTAGGACGGAGTGTGCCGGCTCAACGCTCGTGGCCTCCAGTACCCCTCCTCGGTCCCGGATATCCTGCGCCAGTGCCACGTGCTGTAGTGCCAGTGTGTTAAATGTGCAATGAGCATAAAAAGACTCATTTATATCAAGAATTGTCTAAATAAGCATTTTCTTAACCAGGTAGGTCACTTGATTTCAATATCTTAACAAAGTGAACAGGCTATGTTGTTCAAACAGTTGGAGTTGGACAGGAGGGTATATTCATAACAGTTGAACTGTTCTACCTTGTTAGCAAGCAAATACTTCCTAGTTGGCTAGATTTTAAATAGAAAGATGAGCTATCTACTCACTAGCATATGGGCTTGTGCTTGAGAGATTGTTTATGAGACCTGTGTTAATTTTCTATAATGTCTGCTACAATAAGTTGCTCATTATAGTGGGTGTGCATTGTGCATGGTTATGGTTGAATTTGGAACAAAAATTGCATTTTCATAGACATACTTAAAAGCCAAAACAGTGATTATTGCAAAAAAGCAGGTTAAACTATTTTGATAAAATAATACAATTATTAGTGTGTCTTATGGTTGTGGAAGGAGGATTTAGCCTAGGTATAATTTCACATGCAGTGTATTGACTTTTAATTTTACAGCAAAGCTTATGTAGTGAAACTGTAAAGAACTGTTTTATATATATCGTGAATCACCTGAAAAGCTGACATTCTTTTCGGGGGGAATGGATCAGCTTAATATTGCAGATAGATTGTATCTTCTATCAATGTAATTGTCTGCATCACTTCCAATCCCCCATGTTATTTTTTATTTTTTATATATATATTCCCCTTTATTACTTTTCAACCCCACCATCCTTTCCCTACTTGGAGTAAATTAGTGAACAACAACGCCCAGGCCTCTACTTCCGGTCTATACTTACTATCTACACCTTATGGACAGAGTTAATTTTACAATAATTATATATATATATATATATATATATTTATTTTTTTTGCTCCTGAACTTCTTCTACTCTCAACCTCTCCGATCATTTTCATGATGTCCATCCGGTTTGCTTCTAAATGCCATATCTTTCTAACTGTGCTCTTTCCCAAAAGCTCCCAACATACAACCTATATACTTATTATGGACACAGTATGCTTACATTATTAGCTATCTTTGTTATTATTTGTTGTTATTTGTTATTAGTCCCATCCTTCAACTCTATTCAATACCTCCCATCTATCTCTTAACACCATCCATATATGATTTCTATTTGCCATATATATTTCAACCGTACTGTGATGTTTTACAAAAGTTCTGAACCTTTCTATTCTCATTGCTTCTACAGATTGTGAATTAAAAATAAACATTTTTGCTAAAAGTATTATTATATTATTGATTGATTGACTATGACTTTTCAGATCACCCAGTAATGCTATCTGCAAGGTTAGTTCCAGGTAAATATTGCAATCCTTTAGCCATTCCTGGACCTGTGTCCAAAAACAAGCTACAAATGGACAGAACCAAAGCTGACATTTGTTGGTTATATCACCCAGCCCTGGTGCAAACTGTCACAAGTCACAATTTTTTCCATTTATCGAGAGTTGACTGTAGCAGACACACACACACACACACAGTCAACTCTATAGCAACAGACCTATCTCTGTATTGTCATTATGTACAATGCTAATACATGTACATATTTGCGATGATTATGATAACTCGTACTGTTACTGACCTCTTGTCCAGGGCTAAAGGGTATGTGTGTGCATGTGCGTGTGTGTGTGTGTGTGTGTGTGTGTGTGTGTGTGTGTGTGTGTGTGTGCGTGTGCGTGCGTGCGTGCGTGTGTGTGCGTGCGTGTGTGTGTGTGTAACCTCTCAGTTGTAATGTTAGTGTCTGTCCTAAGGGTACATGGTTGTGAGACTGCAGACAAGCCATTCAACCTTTTAGCCCTGGACACACACTCAGTCACACACTGGACACACACACACATAGACACACGCATACCCACAGCATATGCAAGTGGGTATAAAAGCAGTCCATCTCACGTGGACTAATAAAGTACATCTTCTCTCTCTCTCTCTCTCTCTCGCTCTCTCTCTCTCTCGCTCTCGCTCTCTCTCTCTCCTGTCAGCCCCTGGCGAGGTCTCTCTCTCTCCTGTCAGCCCCTGGCGAGGTCTCTCTCTCTCCTGTCAGCCCCTGGTGAGGTCTCTCTCTCTCCTGTCAGCCCCTGGCGGGGTGTAAGGTTAATTCAGGACTACCGCTTGCTCACACCCATTCCACACGCCCCCACTCCCTCCATCCAGCCCTCTCTCTAAAACAAAAGATCGGTCTTACTCCCTAACGTCTGACAAGTGAGGATTTAAAATATGCCCTCAGCCAGCAGGCCAAAAATAAACAAAAACAACAACACACACACTATATGCGTGAACAAAACACCCACTCACGCACACTTTCACAACCACACACACACACTATCACATTATCCTGTATGTACTTTGAGCTCTTAGCAAAGTAGTGGAAGGTCCATTACTCGTAGGCAGAAGAGAAGAGTAATGTAAAAACACACACACAGTGTATGCATGTACACACACACGTTGGTTTTACTATCCAAGTGGGGACCCAGAAATGTATTCCCACACTGTAAATGGAAATAAAAGTGTGAGGAGGAGAAGAGGTCACTGGCCTCTATTGAGCTCTCTCTCTATACTACTCTAATAACATTGACATTGCTGTCAGTTTGATAGAGGGTTGAGAGCTGTGCTCACTTCATATCGACTCAACACAGGCAGGTGTGCGTGTCCCACACCTCGAGGGACAGATTATTGCAGGTGCATTGCTTCTTTAATGTCAGAGTGCCATATCGAGGCCAATGCTTTCAATGAGGAGGAGAGGTGGAAAAGGAGAGGAGAAGAGGAGATGAGGTGGAGTAGAGTAAAAAGAAGAATGAGGATAAATAAAGAGAAGAGTTGTCTTTGGGCACCTGCACACACACACCTGCTATTTCTCTCACTCGTTTTCTCTGTCTCTCTCTCCGCTCTCTCTTCTCTCTCTACACACACACACCTTAAAACAAACACACCTGATATAACTCTTGATTCCTCTAAGGAGTTTCGATTGGAGGTGTTTGAATGTTTATTTCCCGTGATATAAATGTTAAAATGAGTCAGAATAGTAAGTAAACAACATTAAACTATATCATCACCTCAGGCTTGAATAGGTAGATCTACAGTGTTACAGAATATAGTGTAACTTTAAAAGCCTCATGCTGGAAGAAATGCCATAAAAGAGTAGTGTGTAGTGCTGAGTGATTAACCAAAATGTTTTGGGGTGTTATTAAACAACTAATTGACCAACGTCGGTTCAATTACTTGAATTCCATTTAGTTTGGGTTTTTTGTGAACCCAACATTTCTCTAGAGAGAAATCAAATAATTCACGACAGATATCAAGTCAAGAACACTGTAGGACGCTAGGCTAAAGGGAGTTGTAGTTTTCATTAAGCAAATATTCAACCTAGTTCAGTGCAGAAACATGGTAATTAACTACAATGACCATAATCCATTGCACCATTTTTTTCAGGCTCAGACAGATCAGAGTGGGTTTCACTCTCGCCAAAATCTGTCCAAAATAAGCCCTATGCGTTTCTATGGGCTTATTTTGGACCTAAGCTTGTTGCATGCCTTCCCGCCTTTGGGACAACAACTCCCATTGTTAGAGCAGAGACATGAGTATCTCGTCATTATATATATATATCTCTGGACGGATAAACTTTTATGCCTGAGACGTTAGGTTAGATGCACACAGACCGCATGAGAGAGGAATGTACACAACACAACAACGAGAGGGACAGAGATAGTTCGTGAAAGTATGCCTTATCTTATCTTATCAGCTCTGCAGCATACTTAGGCACCAGTGGTGGCTGGTGGGAGGAGCTATAGGAGGATGGGCTCATTGTATTGGCTGAAATGGAACGGTATCAAACATATCAAACATCTGGAAACCACATGTTTGACTCCGTTCCATTAATTCCATTCCAGACATTACAATGAGCCCGTCCTCCTATAGCTCCTCCCACCAGCCTACACTATTAGGCAGGCTAGCTAAATAGTATGACTAAAGACAGTACAGTATGGGGACTCGGGGAGAACATAATGTTAGATGACCTGGCTGGCTGACTGCTACTGCCTGAACAGAGATGAGATGATTAGTTTAAGGAATTAACCTCTCACTCGACATCAACAAAACAAAGGAGATGATCGTGGACTTCAGGAAACAGCAGAGGGTGCACACCCCTATCCACATTGACGGGACCGCAGTGGAGAAGGTGGAAAGCTTCAAGTTCCTTGGCAAACTGAAAAGGTCCACACACGCAGACAGTGTGGTGAACAAGGCGCAACAGAGCCTCTTCAACCTCAGGAGGCTGAAGAAATTTGGCTTGTCACCTAAAACCCTCACAAACGTTTACAGATGCACAATTGAGAGCATCCTGTCAGGCTGTATCACCGCCTGGTACGGCAACTGCACCGCCCGCAACAGCAGGGCTCTCCAGAGGGTGGTGCGGTCTGCCGAACGCATTACCGGGGGCAAACTACCCGCCCTCCAAGACACCTACAGCACCCGATGTCACAGGAAGGCCAAAACGATCATCAAGGACATCAACCACCCGAGCCACTGCCTGTTCACCCCGCTATCATCCAGAAGGAGAGGTCAGTACAGGTGCAAGAGAGCTGGGACCGAGAGAATGAAAAACAGCTTCTATCTCAAGGCCATCAGACTGTTAAATAGCCATCACTAGCACATTAGAGGCTGCTGCTGCCTATTGAAATCACTGGCCACTTTAAGAAATGGAACACTAGTCACTTTAATAATGTTTACATATCTTGCACTACTCATCTCATATGTATATACTCAAATCAAATCAAATTTTATTGGCCACATGCGCCGAATACAACAGGTGTACACATTACAGTGAAATGCTTACTTACAGCCCTTAACCAACAATGCATATATTTTTTATAAAAAAAGTAAAATAACACAACAACAAATAAGTGTTGACAAGAAAAGAGCAGAAGTAAAATAAAATAACAGTAGGGAGGCTATATATACAGGGGGGTAACGGTGCAGAGTCAATGTGCAGGGGCACCGGCTAGTTGAGGTAGTTGAGGTAATATGTACATGTGGGTAGAGTTAAAGTGACTATGCATAAATAATTAACAGAGTAGCAGCAGCGTAAAAAGATGGGGTGGGGGTGGGGGGGCAGTACAAATAGTTTGGGTAGCCATGATTAACTGCTCAGGAGTCTAATGGCTTGGGGGTAGAAGCTGTTGAGAAGTCTTTTGGACCTAGACTTGGCACTCCGGTACCGCTTGCCATGCGGTAGCAGAGAGAACAGTCTATGACTTGGGTGGCTAGAGTCTTTGACAATGTTGAGGGCCTTCCTCTGACACCGCCTGGTATAGAGGTCCTGGATGGCAGGAAGCTTGGCCCCAGTGAGGTACTGGGCCGTACACACTACCCTCTATAGTGCCTTGCGGTCGGAGGCCGAGCAGTTGCCATACCAGGCGGTGATGCAACCAGTCAGGATGCTCTCGATGGTGCAGCTGTAGAATTATTTGAGGATCTGAGGGGGAATAGGCTTTGTCGTGCCCTCTTCACGACTGTCTTGGTGTGTTTGGACCATGATAGTTCGTTGGTGATGTGGACACAAAGGAACTTGAAGCTCTCAACCTGTTCCACTACAGCCCTGTCGATGAGAATGGGGGCGTGCTCAGTCCTCTTTTTTTTCCTGTAGTCCACAATCATCTCCTTTGTCTTGGTCACGTTGAGGGAGAGATTGTTATCCTGGCACCACACGGCCAGGTCTCTGACCTCCTCCCTATAGGCTGTCTCATCGTTCTCGGTGATCAGGCCTACCACTGTTGTGTCGTCGGCAAACTTAATGATGGTGTTGGAATCGTGCCTGGCCATGCAGTCATGGGTGAATAGGGAGTAGAGGAGGGGACTGAGCATGCACCCCTGAGGGGCCCCCGTGTTGAGGATCAGTGTGGCAGATGTGTTGTTACCTACCCTTACCACCTGGGGACTGCCCGTCAGGAAGTCCAGGATCCAGTTGCAGAGGGAGGTGTTTAGTCCCAAGATTCTTAGCTTAGTGATGAGCTTTGAGGGCACTATGGTGTTGAATGCTGAGCTGTAGTCAATGAATAGCATTCTCACGTAGGTGTTCCTCTTGTCCAGGTGGGAAAGGGCAGTGTGGAGTGCAATAGAGATTGCATCATCTGTGGATCTGTTGGGGCGGTATGTAAATTGGAGTGGGTCTAGGGTTTCTGGGATAATGGTGTTGATGTGAGCCATGACCAGCCTTTCAAAGCACTTCATGGCTACAGACGTCAGTGCTACGGGTCGGTAGTCATTTAGGCAGGTTATCTTAGTGTCCTTGGGCACGGGGACTATGGTGGTCTGCTTGAAACATGTTGGTATTACAGACTCAGTCAGGGACAAGTTGAATATGTCAGTGAAGACCCTTGCCAGTTGGTCAGCACATGCTCGGAGTACATGTCCTGGTAATCCGTCTGGCCCTGCGGCCTTGTGAATGTTGACCTGCTTAAAAGTCTTACTCACATTGGCTACGGAGAGCGTGATCACATAGTCTTCCGGAACAGCTGGTGCTCTCATGCATGCTTCAGTGTTGCTTGCCTCGAAGCGAGCATAGAAGTGGTTTAGCTCGTCTGGAAGTCTTGTGTCACTGGGCAGCTCGCAGCTTTGCTTCCCTTTGTAGTTTCAAGCCCTGCCACATCCGACGAGCATCAGAGCCGGTGTAGTACGATTCAATCTTAGTCCTGTACTGACTCTTTGCCTGTTTGATGGTTCGTCGGAGGGCATAGCGGGATTTCTTATAAACGTCCGGGTTAGAGTCCCGCTCCTTGAAAGCGGCAGCTCTACCCTTTAGCTCAGTGCGGATGTTGCCTGTAATCCATGGCTTCTGGTTGGGGTATGTACGTACGGTCACTGTGTGGACGACGTCATCAATGCACTTATTGATGAAGCCAGTGACTGATTTGGTGTACTCCTCAATGCTATCTGAAGAATCCCGGAACATGTTCCAGTCTGTGCTAGCAAAACAGTCCTGCATCTGCGTCATCTGACCACTTTTTATTAACCAAGTCACTGGTGCTTCCTGCTTTAGTTTTTGCTTAGAAGCAGGAATCAGGAGGATAGAGTTATGGTCAGATTTGCCAAATGGAGGGCGAGGGAGAGCTTTGTATGCGTCTCTGTGTGTGGAGTAAAGGTGGTCTAGAGTTTTTTTCCCTCTGGTTGCACATTTAACATGCTGGTAGAAGGTAGAACTGATTTAAGTTTCCCTGCATTAAAGTCCCCGGCCACTAGGAGTGCTGCCTCTGGATGAGCATTTTCCTGTTCACTTATGGCCTTATACAGCTCATTCAGTGCAATCTTAATGCCAGCATTGGTTTGTGGTGGTAAATAGACAGCTATGAAAAATATAGATGAAAACTCTCTTGGTAAATAGTGTGGTCTACAGCTTATCATAAGATACTCTACCTCAGGCGAGCAAAACCTCGAGACCTCCTTAGTATTTGATTTTGTGCACCAGCTGTTGTTTACAAATATACACAGACCGCCACCCCTTGTCTTACCGGAGTCAGCCGTTCTATCCTGCCGATGTAGCGAATAGCCCGCTAGCTGTATGTTGTCCATGTCGTCGTTCAGCCACGACTCGGTGAAACATAATATATTACAGTTTTTAATGTCCCGTCTAATTTATTTTCAAATGATTGAACATTGGCTAATAGGATTGATGGAAGAGGCAGTTTACTCGCTCGCCGTCGGATCCTTACAAGGCACCCCGACCTACGTCCACGATATCTCCGTCTCTTTATCTTGCGAATGACGGGGATTTGGGCCTTGTCGGGTGTCTGTAGGATATCCTTCGCGTCTGACTTGTTGAAGAAAAAATCTTTGTCCAATACGAGGTGAGTAATCGCTGTCCTGATATCCAGAAGCTCTTTTTGGTTATAAGAGACGATGGCAGAAACATTATGTACAGAATAAATTACAAAACATGTGGAAAAACACACATAATAGTACAATTGGTTAGAGGGCTGTAAAACGGCAGCCATCTTCTCCGGCGCCATTCAAGTGCTGAATTCTATTCTATAATATTCTACTGTATCTTATTCCATGCCACTCTGTCATTGCTTGTCCATATATATATATATATATATATATATATATATATATATATATATATACAGTGAGGGAAAAAAGTATTTGATCCCCTGCTGATTTTGTATGTTTGCCCACTGACAAAGAAATTATCAGTCTATAATTTTAATAGTAGGTTTATTTGAACAGTGAGAGACAGAATAACAAACAAAAAAATCCAGAAAAACGCATGTCAAAATGTTTATACATTGATTTGCATTTTAATGAGGGAAATAAGTATTTGACCCCCTCTCAATCAGAAAGATTTCTGGCTCCCAGGTGTCTTTTATACAGGTAACGAGCTGAGATTAGGAGCACACTCTTAAAGGGAGTGCTCCTAAGCTCAGTTTGTTACCTGTAAAAAGACACCTGTCCACAGAAGCAATCAATCAATCAGATTCCAAACTCTCCACCATGGCCAAGGCCAAAGAGCTCTCCAAGGATGTCAGGGACAAGATTGTAGACCTACACAAGGCTGGAATGGGCTACAAGACCATCGCCAAGCAGCTTGGTGAGAAGGTGACAACAGTTGGTGCGATTATTCGCAAATGGAAGAAACACAAAATAACTGTCAATCTCCCTCGGCCTGGGGCTCCATGCAAGATCTCACCTCGTGGAGTTGCAATGATCATGAGAACGGTGAGGAATCAGCCCAGAACTACACGGGAGGATCTTGTCAATGATCTCAAGGCAGCTGGGACCATAGTCACCAAGAAAACAATTGGTAATACACTACGCCATGAAGGACTGAAATCCTGCAGCGCCCGCAAGGTCCCCCTGCTCAAGAAAGCACATATACAGGCCCGTCTGAAGTTTGCCAATGAACATCTGAATGATTCAGAGGAGAACTGGGTGAAAGTGTTGTGGTCAGATGAGACCAAAATGGAGCTCTTTGGGATCAACTCAACTCGCCGTGTTTGGAGGAGGAGGAATGCTACCTATGACCCCAAGAACACCATCCCCACCGTCAAACATGGAGGTGGAAACATTGTGCTTTGGGGGTGTTTTTCTGCTAAGGGGACAGGACAACTTCACCGCATCAAAGGGACGATGGACGGGGCCATGTACTGTCAAATCTTGGGTGAGAACCTCCTTGCCTCAGCCAGGGCATTGAAAATGGGTCGTGGATGGGTGTTCCAGCATGACAATGACCCAAAACACACGGCCAAGGCAACAAAGGGGTGGCTCAAGAAGAAGCACATTAAGGTCCTGGAGTGGCCTAGCCAGTCTCCAGACCTTAATCCCATAGAACATCTGTGGAGGGAGCTGAATGTTCGAGTTGCCAAACGTCAGCCTCGAAACCTTAATGACTTGGAGAAGATCTGCAAAGAGGAGTCGGACAAAATCCCTCCTGAGATGTGTGCAAACCTGGTGGCCAACTACAAGAAACGTCTGACCTCTGTGATTGCCAACAAGGGTTTTGCCACCAAGTACTAAGTCATGTTTTGCAGAGGGGTCAAATACTTATTTCCCTCATTAAAATGCAAATCAATTTATAACATTTTTGACATGCGTTTTTCTGGATTTTTTTGTTGTTATTCTGTCTCTCACTGTTCAAATAAACCTACCATTAAAATTATAGACTGATCATGTCTGTCAGTGGGCAAACGTACAAAATCAGCAGGGGATCAAAAACTTTTTTCCCTCACTGTATATATATATATATATATATATATATATATATATATATATATATATATATATATATATATATATATATATATTTCTTAAATGCCATTCCTTACTAGATTTGTGTGTATTGGGTATATGTTGTGAAATTGTTAGATATTACTTGTTAGAAATTACTGCACTGTCGGAGCTAGAAGCACAAGCATTTCGCTACACCCGCAATAACATCTGCTAAACACGTGTATGTGACAAATAAAATTTGATTTGATTTGAAATTATAACTAGGTAATATCCACAACTGAAATATTGTATTATTTCATAGTAATTTCCTATTTGTCTATTGATGTCTACCCAATGTGGACATGATCAGAGACAATGGAATATTTTCCAAGTTTTGGCAATTGAATGTTCACTGTTTCTGGCTTTGGAATTTCTATTAAATAGCTCTAATGTCATTGTAACGTCATTATTTCATAATGCATTTAATGTTTAAAAAACATAATCGAAACCGAAATCAAAAACCTTGATTTAGCTTTTTTTTATCGATCCGAAACCGAACCGACCTCAAAAAGCACTAATCTCTCAGCACTAGTAGTGTTCCATAACAAAAATATAACCAATCCAGCAAATGCATTACGTGATGTTGTGGCTTGAAACCAGTTTAGGATTTTCACTGAAAAAATTTGAAGTTTGAGTTCAAATGCTGTTTTGTCCATTTTTCCTGCTCTCCCCTCTTCTCACCCTGCCCCTAGCACTAAACCTAAACCTCAGCCCTGTCTCCTCGTATCCAAACAGGTTTTAACCTAGTCTATATTGACAGTGCTAGGGCGTACGCACACATACGCACGCACGCACACACACACACATTCTCTCTCTTTCGCTCTCTCTCTTAAACACACTCTCTATGACACACACGCACACAAACGCACGCACGCTACTGTAAAAAAAAACATTAGTAAGGAATCTCAGTGGCAAAGCCCATTTAGGAATCAGACTTTCTTTCACATGTCTTTAGACACATGGTCCTCTAGAGACGTATGTGGGGAGAGGTAGTGAGGGGAGAGCGGAGGGGATGTTAGAGGTGGGGTGATATTGAGGTGAGGGTGAAAAGGGGTGAGGTGAGGGGAGATGAGATGAGGCAAGAATGGAGTGAGGTGAGGGGAGGCTTGGGTAAGGATGGGTGAGGTGAGGGGAGATGAGGCAAGAATGGGGTGAGTTGAGGTAAGGCTGGGGTAACGATGGGTGATGATAGAGGACATTTCAGGTTGGATTCCTTTTTCAGGATTCATATCAGGAGAAACACCTAGACTATGGACATTGAATGTTATATGCATGTAGAAATCTTACAGATTGCACCTTTAAGTGCAAAACAGTGCAGTTTTATTTTACTTTCACTGAACCATGACTAGTAGAGTGCAAAAGCCTGTCGTAATATAGCCTGAAAACACACATGCACGCACCAGTGGAGGCTCCTCAGATGAGGAAGTGGAGGACCATCTTACTCAGTGAATTTCAGAAATATAAAAATAGTGAAACATTAAAAAAGTTATCCTTTTTAGATAAAACTATACTAAATATATTCACTTCACCAAATAACTGATTAAACACACTATTTTGCAATGAAGGTCTACAGTAGCCTCAACAGCACCCTCTAGGGTAGCACCATGGTGTAACCGGAGGACAGCTACTGTATTTTCCGTCCTCCTCTGGATACCAGAATTTTGACTTCGATACCGATACCAGGTTTAGTATCAAGATACTCGATACCATCACGATACTCGATACCAAAACGATACCACAACAACTACAAAAAGAAGGCATATTAGCCAAACTCACAGTATGGCACTTGATCCAGACATAAACTCAGCTACTGCTTCGTTCAATCGTTGGGTATCTTTTGAGTTCAATATCATTACATTTGAACATTTTCATGTAAATGTTTTAGAGACAGCCATGTATGCATTAATGAATCAATTATACAATCAACCAATCACTTTGACTTTGTTTTTACCAATCTAGCTACAAAACAACATCATGGTAATCATTTATTTGAAAGGTAAATCTTTATTGATGAACTGGGTAAAACAGGATTTGCGTAGGTCTATTCACAATACAGGTGAATGCATATTATTCAATAGGAGTGTGTGCATGCATTGAGTTATTGAGCTTGTTTTAGCTGTTATCATTGGGCAACAGATGACAAACAGTCCCTTCCATTTAGGACTTGTTTTATTGGCAACTGCTAGGATACATTTTTTATTGTACTGATCAACAACATTTGCATAGAAGAAGCAATCTATTATTTTATAAAAGTGTGCGCTGTCTCTTTAAGAAAGTAATTATGTAATTTGCCAGGCAGAGTGGCTGTGGAATCTGACTTTGTGCCTATGGAATCCAGTGAAAACCAGATGGGAGGCGAGGGAGACGAGGAAGGAACTAGTTTTTGGTGGCGAGGTAGACAAAGTTAATTGATAAAGTTTTTGGTGATGATCAGCTTTGAATCAGCATATTTAGCATTATGGTTATCACTAACAAAGTACTAGGGTAGTGCATTCAGCTGTAAACTAGAAAGGGAAGTTAGCCTAACAAAGCAGCCTAGACAGCTCTAGCAATGAATGAGTAAGTAGAGCAGGGACTTTGCTCTTTGTGCTATGAAGGGGCTGCGCTGATACAGACTTGATCCGCTCAATCACATGAGACACATTTGACAGAAGTACCGAACGCAACAAGAATTCTAGTACCGAAACGGTTTGTTTTTTTAGCGAAAAAGTACGTTTTGTTATACCCAAGGCTGTAATTGCTGACAAAGGTGCTTCAACAAAGTACTGAGTAAAGGGTCTGAATACTTATGTAAATGTACTATTTCTAAAAACCTGTTTTTGCTTTGCCATAATGGGGTATTGTGTGTAGATTGATGAGGGACAAAAACAATTTAATCAATTTTAGAATTAGGCTGTAACGTAACAGAATGTGTAAAAGGTCGAGGGGTCTGAATACTTTCCGATGGCACTGTATATCTTGATTACATAAGTATTCAACCCCCTGAGTCAAAACATGTTAGAATCACCTTTGGCAGTGATTACAGCTGTGAATCTTTCTGGGTAAGTCTCTAAGAGCTTTGCACACATGGATTGTACAATATTTGCACATTATTCTTTTTCAAATTCTTCAAGCTCTGTCAACTTGGTTATTGATCATTGCTAGACAGCCATTTTCAGGTCTTGCCATAGATTTTCAAGACAATTTATATAAAAACTGTAACTAGGCCACATAGGAACATTCAATGTCTCTTGGTAAGCAACTCCAATGTATATTTGGCCTTGTGTTTCAGGTTATTGTCCTGCTGAAAGGTGAATTTGTCTTCCTTTGTCTGTTGGAAAGCAGACTGAACCAGGTTTTCCTCTAGGATTCCGTTTATTTTTAACCCCCCAAAAAACTCCATAGTCCTTGCCGATGACAAGCATACCCATAACATAATGCAGCCACCACCATGCTTGAAAATATGAAAAGTGGTACTCAGTGTTGTGTTGTGTTGGATTTGCCCCAAACACAACTTTGTACTCAGGACAAAAGTTTTTTTGCAGTATTACTTTAGTGCCTTGTTGCAAACAGGATGCATGTTTTGGAATATTCTTATTCTGTAGTCTTCCTTATTTTCACTCTGTCAATTAGGTTAGTATTGTGGAGTAACTACAATGTTGTTTTCTCCTATCACAGTCATTAAAACTCTGTAACTGTTTTAAAGTCACCAAATCCCTGAGCGGTTTCCTTCCTCTCCGGCAACTGAGTTAGGAAGGACGCCTGTATCTTTGTAGTGACTGGGTGTATTGATGCACCATCCAAAGTGCAGTTAATAACTTCACCACGCACAAAGGGATATTCAATATCTGCTTTTTTACCCATCTACCAATAAGTGCCCTTCTTTGCGAGGCATTGGAAAACCTACCTGGTCTTTGTGGTTGAATCTGTGTTTGGAATTCACTACTCGACTGAGGGACCTTTCAATTATCTGTATGTGTGGGGTACAAAGATGAGGTAGTCATTCACAAATCATGTTAAACACTATTATTGCACACAGAGTGAGTCCATGCAACTTATTATGTGACTTGTTAACTTATTTAGGCTTGCCATGACAAAGGGGCTGAATACTTATTGACTCAAGACATTTCAGCTTTACATTTTTTATTAATTTGTAAACGTCTTTCTAAAAACATAATTCCACTTTGACATTATGGGGTATTGTGTGTAGGCCAGTGACACAAAATCTAAATGTAATCAATTTTTTAAATCAGGCTTTAACACAACAAAATATTGAAAAATCAAGGGGTGTGAATACTTTCTGAAGGCACTGTAGGCTGTGTAGCAGTGGTTAGCGGTTATGGTATGAATGTTTGGCTTGAAGAGATTTTTATGCCTGGTCTCAGACAGCTGTTGTGTTGTACACTGAAGTACACAAGCCAAGGGAAAAGGTGACAGGAGGAAAACGCGTAGATGCGAGAAGGAATTATACAATGAGCAAAGTGATGATGCTGTATGTGGCTGCTATGAAAGTGAACTGTGTGTGCGGATGACAGGAGTGTATTCACTCCGCCAATTCTGTTGTATACCATTTCTTAACACTAGAACTGCTGGGTCTCGAGGGACCCACTTTAAAGCTAACGAGCAATCATTCGGTCTGCAACATTCTAACAGTGTAATGAATACATTTCATATACAGTGGGGGAAAAAAGTATTTAGTCATCCACCAATTGTGCAAGTTCTCCCACTTAAAAAGATGAGAGAGGCCTGTAATTTTCATCTTTTTCATTTTCATTTTTTTGGTGGCTGACTAAATACTTTTTTCCCCACTGTATGGTATTGCTAAAATAATCATTTGGTTGTGTTTAGGGCTGTGGCGGTCACAAAATTTCGTCAGCTGGTGATTGTCAAGCAAATAACTATCGGTCTCACGGTAATTGACCATTAATTAACAAAAACACATTTAGCATCTTCTGGCTTCCACACATAGCCTACAAGTCACTGATACCAGTCACTGCATTTTAAAAAGTAGAATAAATCCATGTCATATAGCCTACACCTTCACAATTAATCCATTATTTATTTTAGACAGGTCTAAAGAAGCATGATATTAAGAAAATAATAGCATACTCCGAGTTGGCTATGCCAAATGGCTGTGGGCTACACTAGTTCATTTAGCAGACAAGATTTACTTAGAATTCCGTGGCATTATTTTATTTTATTTTATAGTATGAAGAATACAATACAAGTTCAACAAATGTTGGACTATATGTTTTTATTTTTAATACATTGTAAGGATGCATGACTCTAATCATGATTTGAAAAAAGTCACTTGAAAGGCATGAGCTCTGCTTTGTTTTTTGCGCAGGCTATACACACTTCATTAGTCTCTCATTCACAATTTGACAAGCACTTGATAATTCCTCGAATTTCACGGCGGCATCTTCTTTGTGGCCGTAATGCACCCTAAAAAAATCCAGGCCTTTTGCGGCCAGTGGCCGTTGTGCCCTTGGCCCGGAGTGCTGCGTGCCCTTCTCCCTGAGTGCTGTGTGCTCCTAAGCACCTCTCACTCACATGGCTCTCCATCAGGTGATCGGGTCTTTCTCACAGGCTACAAGTGAAGACAGACACATCGGGGACGCAACTGCGCACGTCCTTATCCAATTCCGAGGTGCATATTGAAGATATTGGAAGAACTGTCCACATTTACTTTTCGTCAGGCAATAAGATGAGTAGGCCTAACGAATAGCAAAAGCACTAGCCTATGTCAATCTACTATCCCCCATAGTACAAAAGTCAACCTTTTCTATTCTGTGTGAGAAATAAATATTCCAAACATAGTCTGGGACAGTTGTGGGATGCAATAGATCCCGAATTAATACAATCACTAGCATCCAAAAACATTTTTTACGAAATGTGGCTGACGCAACAGATCAGAACATTTAGCTTAAAATGTTGATAAACTATTAGGCTATTTCTTCACATTATGAACTCAGCAATTAGCACATGGTAGGAGGCTATAAGCGCGAATGTTCCATTAGTGGAAAACACCATTATCAAAGTGACCGCAAATGCAATTATGCATGTAACGCGGACAAATTCAAAGACGAAGAGTTGGAAGAGGAGGAGTAGGAGGAAGAGGAAGTGGAAGAGGAAGAAGAGGATGAGGGCAAAGAAGAGAAGGAAGGAGAGCCATCTCTGATGAGATTAGGGCAACACTTGTTGATCATGTGGTCCTCTGTATCTCAGCTGGTAGAGCACGGCGCTTGTAACGCCAAGGTAGTGGGTTCGATCCCCAGGACCACCCATACACAAAAAAATATGTATGCACGCATGACTGTAAGTTGCTTTGGATAAAAGTGTCTGCTAAATGGCATATATTATAAAAGTGCATTTTTATGGTGAAAATGATCTTCCCCAAACTTGAAACTCATCGCTGCTTATATATGCCAGTTAGGCTCTACACTCCTTGTAAAGCGGATGAATGTACTTAATTTTAAGAAGTTATTTGTCCATTTTAGTTGTGATACAAACCTTATCAAAACATATAGGCCTATGGGCTAGGCTACATGAGGTGTGCGACTATGATTAGAAATGTTTTTTTTTTTATGCTAGGCATCATTCACAAGTGATAATATATCATTAATAAGTGATAGGCTAATATTGTCACCCATCAGACTATTCTTGATTTAATCTTTACATATACTAAATAATATATGTGTGAAATTTGTTTTGATTTACAATGGACCATTATCATGCACCTTTCTCGAAACAGGGGCAGTGGGAAAAAACACGTCATCTTTGCACTTAAAGAGCGAATGGAGGACACTTTTCTGGTGGTTCATTTTCATGCCAGCCAGGTAGGCTATACTCCTGATGTAAAGATAAACAATGTGCTTAATATTAGGAAAGTTGAGAAATAAATATAATAAAATAATAATAATAATTTACCATTTAGCAGACGCTTTTATCCAAAGCGACTTACAGTCATGTGTGCATACATTTTTACGTATGGGTGGTCCCGGGGATCGAACCCACTACCTTGGCGTTACAAGCGCCATGCTCTACCAATTGAGCTACAGAGGACCTACATACCTATATAGTAGGCCTAGCCTGTAGAAAGCTGATGGGATCATCCTCTTTTTAGTAGAGGCCATCACTCTGTTTTCTCGCGCAATTGCATAGCCTAAAGAAATGTTGCGCAACATGAGCTCATGGGCTCTCATGAAGTGTTTGATTAGATTTTCGAACACATTTGCATTGATGTCAGAGTGATTAGAGGGACAATAGAGTGCTAAGTACCAGGCAAGTTTGGTAGGCTACTAATGACCATCAGCAGCATCAGAGCTTGGAGAAGCGTAATTACCGTGACTAAGCGGTCACGTGGAATTTGACTGCCTTCATGACTCGTGACCACCGGTGTGGCGGTAATACGGTCACAGCAACAGCCCTAGTTGTGTTCATGAAGGTGTTAGGTAACATTAGAATACAAATAACAAAATAGCATTTTCATTAGTTTATGTTAATGTAGGCTATATCTAAAATAAAAAAACACCAAAATTCAAGTGTTCAATACATTTTATTAGTGGAGTGCCTTTGTTGCAACTATAAAATAGAAAGCATATGTGTTGGAACACGGTAACAGCTTCTTTTTATACATTTATACATATACAAAACATGCAGTCAAATTTTTTAAACAGTAGCCTAAACATCATTATAAGCGCCAAGTGTGCTTGATATACAGTGAAAATCTGCACAAAAACAGTAATGGCATTATAATGAATATAAGTGTCGATATGACAGCAGCCAAAAATAGTCAATAATTGTCAGCTCGTGCTTACATGGTGTGCATTTTCACGCAGTGGCATCAGTTGGATTTCATTTAGCGGTTATCCCTTGTCCTAACAGTCGACACAAATCTTTGCCACTTTCACTTGCTCCCACAAACACCTCACTTGCAGGTGACACAAGTGTCTTGGGTTCTGTTCTTTGTGCATCTGGCAACCTGGCACTGTCTCCTCCCTGGGAGCTGTGCACAACTTGGCTTGCGCAAAGGCTTGCGTGGAATCTTTGCTGCTGCCTTGGCCCTCATATGTCTCTCACGTAGTCCGTATGCCAGAGTCATGATGAAGTCTCTCCTGGGCATGGTGTTGTTCATGCACTGCTTGAACAACACGTGTGGGTTGATAGCAGCCAAGTCAAACATGTTGTAGAACACAGCAACAGGCCAGTGGCGAGTGCCTCCTTTCACAGAATACAGCCATGCCATCTGATCCAAAACATCAACCTATGGAACAGAATAGAGTAGAAAACATTAGTATTATTTTCCAATGTGAAAAACAACACGTTTGATACAGAAGAGCATAATGCATTGCAAGTTTATATGACAATGCTTATTATGTAATATTGGTTGTAGTGCATTATAGTATCCGCTTTTCTCCTTATTGTGTCCCCGTTGATGGCAACTGTCGGATGCATGGTGCTCATGACAGAAACGTTCTTTCTTAGCTTGCATTGGTATAGTGTGAGTGTTGTCTTGTCATTCTTCAGCACCATTGTGGAATACAACGACTGTGCAGGTGCCTTATTTTGCGTAGAGGGAGCTCCTTTCTCGCTTTGTTCATGGTGCCGACTAGGCTTGTTTTATTTGCAAGCAACTTGTTCGCCAATGACAGTGAAGTGAAGAAATTGTCCATGGTGTCATTTCTCCCTTTGCCAACGGAAGGTTCCACAAGCCTCATCACCACATTCTCGACACTCGCTCACCTGCTGCCCGATGTGGATCTTTTCCCAGATATGGAAAGCCGTTCAACATGTACTTGGTGTCGACGTCAGCGGCTAACCAAAACTTAATTCCAAACTTGCCGGGATTAGTCGCAATGTATTGCGTAAAGCCGCAACAAGATTTTGTTGGGAACAATTATTCATCAACAGTGATGTTCTCTCCTGGTTTGTAACATGCAATGCTGTTCTGTACAAACTTGTTCCAAACGTCGGATACCATGGCAAAGGTCTCTGTTTCCATTCATCTTGTTTCTTTGTCATCAAAATGGAGGTAACGCATGATCTCTCTGAAGCGATCCCGTGACATGCTTTCTCCAAAGAAAGGTCTCCCATACATGTCTGACCAGAAGCTCTCCATATACACGCTCTTTCCACAGAATGCTCCACAGACATAGAGGATTGAAATGAACACTTCCAGCTCATCAACATACAGATCCCAGGCAGTGTCTCCTTGCTCTCTGTGCGCCTCAGCCACAGTACAGTCCCTGATGTGCTATAGCATGTCCATGTCACATAAACAACGAAAGCTGGTGAGTGCGTTGCTGATGTTGTTTTTTGCTTGAGATGTTTGGCCTGCTCTCTCAGTGATTACATTTTGTGCTGATAATCAGCCCGTAGCATTGTCACCAGCTTCTATCCAAACGGTGCCACCCCTTCCTCTTTCCTGTCTCACTGTTTCAATTGGTGGTGGTGCGGACACCTGCTCAGTGGGCACCGTTTGGGCCTTTTTGCGCTTAGGCCTCAGAGGTGTAGGTTCAGGCTGAGGCTCAGAATCAGAAGAATAATCATCAGGGATGTCATGATTCATTTCTTCCCCACCATCTGAGTCGTTTTTATTCAGATCTTAGTAGCTGTAACGCATCATGTGCGTCCATTCCTCTTGGTCTTCTTGACATTGAAAATTACGCACACTCTCACTGTGTACTCCAAATAGGCCAGAGTAGACTGATAAGACTGCTTGGATTTGGTGGACTGATATAGGGTACATACCATTTTGAGATTATAATTAGAATAGATCAATACACTAGAATGGCCTGCCCTATTCTTCATTCACAATTGGTGATTACATAATTATGCATCGTTCGCTTCCTCTTGCTCATCAACTCACCCATTCTCCCCCTTTCTCCCCCATCATTGTTATATGAGTGAAAATAGTTTTGGTATATTTTAGGTTCAGTTTCGAGGCAATTATCCGAGTGATTATCAACTGGGCACTGCACCTTCCAATGAGCGGAGCAGGCTGTCGGGGAAACAAACAATCAAATAATGACATGCCCTCCTAACACTGGTTATAACTCCAATTCTGTTTGTGATATTACGATTCTAACAACGGCAGTGTGTTCAATAGACTTATTTAGGAAAAGTCAAGGACGGAGGGGGGCATAATTAATGAGCAGTCAAAATGACTGCTTTAGTGGTTCAAGCGTTAAACGGAAGCAAACAGAACGAAACAGGGAGGGACATACCTGAAGTTTTTCAATAGAAACTCCAGTTTTAGTTGCAAAACGACTGTTGGACTAATGATTACACCCAAGATCAGCTAGATGCAGGCAAGAGTGTGCAAGGCGGTATTGAATGTGTCACTGTCTGTCACCAATTTGTCTCTCGACCGGTGCACCTACGTTATAAACTTTCATTTGTAAACTAGGTTGTAGCAACCTCATGATGGGTATAGGGCAAATTCGAGTATCATGTAGTAGCCTAAACCTTTCGATGTTACATTGATCTGGGTGAATGGAATATGAATGACAGTCATCCAATATGCTGTAATAGAAATAAGACCATGCTCATAAAAAAAATTGTCCTCCCTAATCTTGAACGACATCAACCGCCAGTGGCATTCACGCACATGTGCACACATGACTGCACACACACGCACACACACACACACACACACACACACACACACACACACACACACACACACACACACACACACACACACACACTGAACTGTGAATGTTAGAGTACAAAGGTTGTCTCTTATAGGCTGAAACACATTTGTCTGAAGCCAAACCAGTATATGTTTCCTGTCAGTGGTGTGTGTGTGTGTTGTGTGTGAGGTGAAATGGGGCAGAGACAACTATAGCTACCCTGGGGTGAGATGGGGAGAGAGATGAGACAGCTGAACTTATCTTGGGTAGAGAAAAAAAAGAGAGCACTGTCTGTGAATAAAGTGCAGAAAAATGTAACTCAGTGCATAGTGTTAATATGCTGTTTGGATCCCAGACACAATACCAGAAATGGAAAACTAAAGTGTAGAGGAGGCTGCTCTTGCCTATATGTTTATTTTTCTCCCGATTTTTCTATAATTTGCTGAAAATCAAATGTCTTGTTAAATGTATTCACTCCACTATGCCCTCATTAAGCAATAACAGTCCTCAATCAAACAAATCTCATTGTTTTAATAGATTTTTTCAAAATGGCCGCCTGCGGCGTCTCTTTGTCTCTGTGTAATAATGCGGCTAGCGTAGGAAACGTTTAAACATAATCACTAGGAACATGATAAACCCAGAATCCCTTGGTAATTACTTATATTAAAAACCAGAGCGATTTATTTACTCTCTATCTCCATCCATTTGTACGTTTGAGAACAGTTGGAATGGGAAGCGTTTTGGAACAAGTGCCAAAGTGAGGAGATTGTAAAATTGGATTATTGGATAACAGCTTACATTGATGCTTGTGTACTCTCTGTATGCTTCTCTCTGTATGTTTCTCTCTGTATGTTTCTCTCTGTATGTTTCTCTCTGTATGTTTCTCTCTGTATGTTTCTCTCTGTATGCTTCTCTCTGTATGCTTCTCTCTGTATGCTTCTCTACGTCTTCAACAAAACGTCTTCCAAAAAAAAACAGGCATCCAAGTGAAAGCAGCAGAGGATTAAACTGTTATATTTTAGGCTGACTTTCAGTAGACTTCAGTGATTTCAATATTTCATAATTGTGGGCATAGGAATATAACCACAAAGTCAAAATACAGAGACGGTTAAAGGGATGTTCCACCTCAGTGTGTCTGATGATTTCAAACATTTCCTCTTGACTTGTGTTCAATATCCCACAGAATCTTACTCACTCATGTTCTTCTCTCTGTTCTCTATTTCAGCTTGAAGCAGGTCCAGCAGTAAAGCACTGGGATCAGAGACCTGTGGACATATGTAGAATGGGAAAATGGGAATACTAAACATGGGAATGCAGATCTTCGTAAAACGAAGACTCACCCTGGCAATTTTGGTTCTTGGAATTTTGGAAGACTGAGAGACTTCTACAGAGGGCTCAGGAGTGTGTGTGTGTGTGTGTGTGTGTGTGTGTGTGTGTGTGTGTGTGTGCGTGCGTGCGTGCTTGCGTGTGTGTGTGTGTGTGTGTGTGTGTGTGTGTGTGTGTGTGTGCGCTTAGGAACAACTTTAATCTTACAATGTCTTGAAGGTTACTAAGGACCTAAGTGTTTTATATGTGTACTTTAAACCCACAGCAGTCAGAATAACATTGGGTATTGCTGGCGATCGCCATACTACTTGAGTGTGTCCCAAATGGCATCCTATTCCCTTTATAGTGCACTACTTCTGACTAGGGCCCATAGGGCTTTGGTCAAAAGTAGTGCACTATATAGACTCCTTTTGTGAATCATAATCTTACAATCTAACTAACTGATGTCAGTGTTACCCAGAGCGGTGATAACCATTATATTGATAGTCATAGAGTAGAAGAAACAATATCATAATCACCACTATATCAACTATATCACTGTATCAAGGCCCCAACACATACTATATATTAATATTTTATAAGTATATTCATACAATATATTTTCCAAACGCCTGGAGGTTATCTGTGCAACAGCTTTGGTTCTCAGTGTGTAGCCCATAAACATATATTGATATGTATAATAATAAATATATGAACATTTAGTGTAGGGGGTTTAAGGATACAATCTGTAACTTTAATATCCTCAGTGGCTACTCAATGTACTGCAAACACACTTGGCCAAAAAGCTAAATACATATCTACTGGTTACATCTGCTAAACCCCACTCTCCTCAGTTTATACACAAGGACAGTTGCAGCACTTCTGACTAGAATGGAAAGTTACAGATTGCAAATTGAAACAACCACATAATACAAGCATACAGTAGTAAGTTAAACTAAGGGTCAGTATGTATGGTTCAGTAAACATT
Source organism: Coregonus clupeaformis (assembly GCF_020615455.1). NCBI lineage: Eukaryota > Metazoa > Chordata > Actinopteri > Salmoniformes > Salmonidae > Coregonus > Coregonus clupeaformis. The sequence continues at coordinate 79,988,328 of NC_059192.1, forward strand.
CCTATGTTTAGTACCTCTGTGATTAATGATGTCATACATGCGACAGTGTCAGTCAGAATCCCTTTTCTCCGAAACAATATGAGAGACGACACCATTTGTCTTTGGGTCATTTTCAAAATGTCAGCCATATTGACATGCACTACAAGACACCCAAGGGAGTAGGTTGACATTTCCTCTAGCCACTGATCTAGAGTCAGTTTTGGGTTTCCTGAAATCACTGGAATATAGGACTTGCTGTATGGTTTATGGCACTCACTAACAAAGTGTTATTGTTCACCTTGAGAAGGCCATGAGAAGTCACTTTGCCTCTACCAAAACATTCGGTAAGAGATCAATGGAACGCAGACCGTGAGGGATACCACATAGATGCTGTCATTGGCATTCATTCAAAAAAGCTGATGTAATAAAGTGGATATTCATCAAATCTGTCATCACTTATGTGTTCTAACAGGCCCACAATGTGGTTACTAAAATCCGATTTGGATATATTTATATCTGTTTTTACTGCATAATATTTAAGTTGTCCTTTTCGGGTTTAGAATTTGTTAAAATCTAACTTCTAACAACATTTCGGATAAGCTGGTAGCATATAGCCAGTTAGAAATTGGTTTTGGAAGTCGTTTTTTAAGTGTAATGCAGTTGATTGGTTACGATGACGTGATCATGTATTGGGGTTGACATCCATGCAAGCATTATTATACCTCAACATAGTGTGAAATACACATTTAAACAGTAGCCTAAATGTAGTCTTATTTTAATGGTTAGCAATAAGGAGATTCTGGATCTATCCCCACGTGGGACGCATGTGTGGCATTTCCATGGTTTTAGTCAAATTCTTACCTGATCTAACAGTTTGCTACCAATCTATCCTTGTCAGGAGAGAAGCCCATGCATGGGCATCTCTAGCTACTGTGTAAGGGCTGGATTCAATCCGTATGGCGGAAGTATCGCGGAAGATCCGCGTTAAAATGTAAAGGTAATTTCTGATTGGACCGACATATGCAGTGTTTACTGTCATATGCAGTGTTTACCGTCATATGCAGTGTTTACCGTCATATGCAGTGTTTACCGTCATATGCAGTGTTTACCGTCATATGCAGTGTTTACCGTCATATGCAGTGTTTACCGTCATATGCAATGTTTACCGTCATATGCAGTGTTTACCGTCAATGCAGTCTCCGTCACTGCGGGAACATTGCCTTTAATTGTCAATCGCACTATAAAGCAGATATACAGCACTACGGATTGAATAGAGCCCTAAATCCTAGCTATCTAAAACGCAAGAGAAGGAACAGATTTCACAGCTTCATGCTATGCCGTGTTTCTGTTTGTTGATGTTGTTGAGAGTTTCATTTATTTTTCCTCTGTGAAGTGGTAAACACATGGTTGAATAGATTTCATGCTTTTTGACCTGATTGGATATTCTGTTTTGTGTCTGGAATGGCAGGGTATGGTTTTATGTAGTCAGGACTTTTAAACAACCATGTCAATGTGAGTTTCAAGGGATGGGTTTTAATGAAGAATAAATAAATACATGTTTTCTGTAAATATGTGGTAGCTGCAGGTTAAAAATGGTGTGGTTTTCTAGATCTGTTAAGAGTTTTGTAATAATAGGGTACAACACATTACATCAGTACCTGTGTTGAGTTGTGATTATGATTATGAGATAATAATTGCTAAGGTAGTTTAACTAATTATTACAACCGTGATACAGAGATATTAAATATGTATGGTAGAAATGGCCATGGATACATAGATATTGGATACATAGATATTAAATATGTATGGTAGAAATTGAATAATGGTTGATCCTTCCTGTCTGCTAAACAATATTATCAGTGGTCAAAACTGGTTGAAATGATGTCATTACAACCATATTGCAACCATGTTGTTGTAAACTGGTTGAAGTGATGTCATTACAACCTTATTTCAACCATGCTGTTGTAAACTTGTTTAAGTGATGTCATTAGAACCATATCACAACCATGTTGTTGTAAACTGGTTGAAGTGATGTCATTACAACCATGTTGTTGTGCACTGGTTGAAGTGAAGCCATTACAACCAGCTTTGCCTGCTGGGATGAAATAGCAATACACTCCATATAAATGTATCAGTGTTCAAGCTTCACATTACATGTCTGTTCTTGGGTTTTCTTGGGACTAGCTATTTACCTAGGACTTTATTGGAACCCTAAATGTGAACTCAAAATGGCCACCACTGAGCTGGCATAGAAACTAGCTCTACATGGCCACACTGAGTTGAAAAGAGGAGTACACAAGACCGGGTTGAAGCTGAATCACTGAATAAGAGTTGAAGTTGAACATGAACTGTAAGAACCCTGGGCACACACTGGTTGAATCGACATTGTTTAACCAACATGAAATATATGTTGAATTTACGTCTGTGCCCAGTGGGATTTGACTAAATGAGCGACCATACAAACACGGCAACATTGTGTCAACCTTGAGACAACATAGCTGTGAAGTTCTCCCAACGTTGCCTGCAAGGTTATAGTAAGGATAGATCTTTGGACCTGCTAACTGATTCATGCCTTATAGCTACAGCTACAGTGTATGGGAAGGACAATCATTACACTGACTCTCTATCTATGAGCTATGAAGAAACACCAGTTCACTGAGAGGCCTTGTAAGCGCAAAGAAATGACTCACTCATGTATATTACATTTTACATTTGAGTAATTTAGCAGACGCTCTTATCCAGAGTGACTTATAATTAGTACATTCATCTTAAGATATCTAGGTGAGACAACAACACATCACGATCGTATCAAGTACATTTTCCCTCAACAAAGTATTTACCACAAAGTCAGTGCTAGTAGGAGAAGTTGGGGACGGCGTGAGGGTTATTTAAGATACTCTTCAAAGAGGTAGGGTTTCAGAAGTTTTTGGAAGATGGGCAGAGATTCCGCTGTCCTGACTTTAGGGGCAAGGTTGTTCCACCATCGGGGTGCCAGGACAGAGGAGAGCTTTGACTTTGCTGAGTGGGAGCTTCCCTCCTGTAGGGGTGGGATGGCCAAAAGACCAGAGGTGGCGGAATGGAGTGCTCGGGTTGGGATGTAGAATTTGACCATAGCCTGAAGGTAAGGAGGGGAAGTTCCCCTTGCTGCTCCGTAGGCAAGCACTAGGGTCTTGAAGATGATGCAAGCTTCTCCCGGAAGCCAGTGGAGTGTTCGGAGGAGCGGGGTGACATATGAGAACTTCGGAAGTTTGAACACCAGGCGGGCCTCCCCCCGTGCCACATCTATTTCTGTTCATGACACAAACAAGTTATAAATAGCTCTAAGGTATGCAATGACTGAAATGACAAGAGGAAAACTGACGATGCACTACCCAATTTCGAAATTGCACCATGTGCATTCTACTATTACAACTTTAAAGAGTAAGTTGAAAGTTTAATCTTAAGTCAACAACAGCTATACTAATGTCAACACAAGCTATAGGTTGAACTGGAGTGTGTGCATCATGTACACACATCTCATGCTCTGGAGAGGTTCTGTATGACGATGATTCACTGTGACTTACATTGTGCTACATGCTGTTATGAGATGTTATGAGTACGATAGAACGCTATGATGGAATGTTATGTGGGTGGATGTACTGTATGTTTGTGAATATGAGAACTGCCATGGAGAGTGGGAATTTAGCTGTAAGACTACTGTGTGCACAATTATAAACACACCCAATGATGATGATGATACATTTTCTCTTTCAAATCTGACATCTTAGTCTCCTGATGTCTTTGTTCCCTCTCCTTGTGGATCTTTTACATTTTAATAGTCTGCAATGGTTGGGCCACACACATCACACACACACACACAACTGTTTGTGACAGCTCCTCCTACGTCTCCCATGACATACACACACACACACTGATCCTTGATTCAGACAGGGGAGACGGACGCTAGCACACAGCAGATGTGGAGGATGGGTTGGACAGATTGGATATATCACACCCATACTTTTATGACACCATGTTGGGTATGCATACAGTAAAAGACCTCAGAGCAATGGATGTCTTTAATGCAGAAACTGATCTACAAGGGCAACAGACTTCAAATCAAATCAAATTGTATTTGACACATGCGCCGAATACAACAGGTGTAGACCTTACCGTGAAATGCTTACTTACAAGCCCTTAACCAACAAGGCAGTTAAAGAAATAGAGTTAAGAAAATATTTACTAAATAAACTAAAGTAAAAAATTCAATAAAAAGTAACACAACAAAATAACAATAACGAGGCTATATACAGGGGGTACTGGTACCGAGTCAATGTGCGGGGGTACAGGTTAGTCGAGGTAATTTGTACATGTAGGTAGGCGTAAAGTGACTATGCATAGATAATAAACAGCGAGTAGCAGCAATGTAAATAGTCCGTGTGGCCATTTGATTAATTGTTCAGCAGTCTTATGGCTTGGGGGTAGAAGCTGTTAAGGAGCCTTTTAGACCTAGACTTGGCTCTCCGGTACCGCTTGCCGTGTGGTAGCAGAGAGAACAGTCTATGACTTGGGTGACTGGAGTCTTTGAAAATGTTTTGGTCCTTCCTCTGACACCGCCTAGTATATAGGTAAATTGTATATACAGTACCAGTCAAAAGTTTGGACACACCTACTCATTCAAGGGTTTTTCTTTATTTTTACTATTTTCTACATTGTAGAATAATAGTGAAGACATCAAAACTATGAAATAACACATATGGAATCATGTAGTAATCAAAAAAGTGTTAAACAAAAAAAAAATGTATTTTATATTTGAGATTCTTCAAATAGCCACCCTTTGCCTTTATGACAGCTTTGCACACTCTTGGCATTCTCTCAACCAGCTTCACATGGAATTATTTTCCAACAGTCTTGAAGGAGTTCCCACATATGCTGAGCACTTGTTGGCTGCTTTTCCTTCACTCTGCCGTCCGAATCATCCCAAACCATCTCAATTGGGTTGAGATCGTGGGATTGTGGAGGCCAGGTCATCTGATGCAGCACTCCATCACTCTCCTTCTTGGTAAAATAGCCCTTACACAGCCTGGAGGTGTCTTGGGTCATTGTGCTGTTGAAAAACAAATGATAGTTCCACTACGCCCAAACCAGATGGGATGGCGTATCACTGCAGAATGCTGTGGTAGCCATGCTGGTTAAGTGTGCCTTGAATTCTAAGTAAATCACAGACAGTGTCACCAGCAAAGCACCCCCACACCATAACACCTCCTCCTCCATGCTTTAAGGTGGGAACTACACATGCGGAGATAATCCGTTCACCCACAACAATCGCGTCTCACAAAGACACGGCGGTTGGAACCAAAAATCTCTTATTTGGCTCCAGACCAAAGGTCACATTTCCACTGGTTTAATGCCCATTGCTCGTGTTTCTTGGCCCAAGCAGGTCTCTTCTTATTATTGGTGTCCTTTAGTAGTGGTTTCTTTGCAGCAATTCGACCATGGCCTGATTCACACAGTCCCCTCTGAACAGTTGATGTTGATATGTGTCACACCCTGGCTCTGGGACTCATTATGTTGAGCCAGGGTGTGTTCATTCTATGTGTTCTGTTTCTATGTTGGGTGTTCTAGTTCGTCATTGTCTATGTTTGACTGAGTGACTCCCAATCAGAGGCAACGAGTGTCAGCTGTTTGCTGGTTGTCTCTGATTGGGAGCCATATTTAACTGTCTGTGTTTCACTTTGGGTTTGTGGGTTTTTGTTCCGTGTTCGGTCATTGTCACCGTGGACTTCACGAGTCGTTTATTGTTTTGTGTAGTGTGCTTATTATCACTGACGGTAATTAAAGTCATGTTTGTTTCTCACGCTGCGCCTTGGTCTACTCATTACTACGACGATCGTGACAGAAAAACCCACCAAACCAGGACCAAGCAGCGTGTCCAGGAACACACGCAGGAGGTAACGCTGGTGGATGTCCTCCTCGGCTGGGGGCAGATTACGAAGGAGGAGGCCGTCCGGTACCGGAAGGCGATGAAGGGGGAGATCCAGGCAGGAGTGGAGAAGCGGCGTCAACCGGGCCGTGGTCGGACAGGCGAGAGGCACCCCCAATAATTTTTTAGGGGGGGGCACACGGCATGGGCGACTGGGCAGCAGGAGGCTGCCACAGGGCGAATTGGGAGATTAGGAGAGGAGGCCACCGGGTTTTGGGGGCCAGAAGGCAGGTTGGCGGAGCCTGGATGGAGAGCAGAGCCAACTCCCGTACTCAGGCATGGCAGCATGAGACTGGGCAGGTTCCGCGGTATGCGGAGCTGCGCACTGTGCCACGAGTGGTCCGGCATAGTCCGGTACGTCCTGTGCGAGCACCCCGCACGTGTTGTGCGAAGGTGGGCATGCAGCCAGGACGGAGTGTGCCCGGCTCAGCGCTCGTGGCCTCCAGTGCCTCTCCTCGGTCCCGGATATCCTGTGCCAGTGTCACGTGCTGTTATGCCAGTACGGGTACACAGCCCTGTACGTCCTGTGCTGATGCCTCACACAGAGTGTGTGAAGGTAGGCATTCAGCCAGGACGGGTTGTGGCAGCTCTTCACTCCAGGTCTCCTATCCGTCTCCATAGCCCAGTCCGGCCTGTCCCTGCTCCACGCACCAAGCCTACGGTGTGCGTCGCCAGCCCAGTCCGGCCTGTCCCTGCTCCACGCACCAAGCCTACGGTGTGCGTCGCCAGCCCGGTCCGGCCTGTTCCTGCTCCACGCACCAAGCCTACGGTGTGCGTCGCCAGCCCAGCCCGGCCTGTCCCTGCTCCACGCACCAAGCCTACGGTGTGCGTCGCCAGCCCAGTCCGGCCAGTTGCTGCTCCACGCACCAAGCCTGCGGTGTGCGTCGCCAGCCCAGCCCGGCCTGTTCCTGCCACCCGCACCAAGCCTACGGTGTGCGTCGACAGCCCAGCCCGGCCTGTCCCTGCTCCACGCACCAAGCCTACGGTGTGCGTCGCCAGCCCGGTCCGGCCTGTTCCTGCTCCACGCACCAAGCCTACGGTGTGCGTCGACAGCCCAGCCCGGCCTGTTCCTGCCACCCGCACCAAGCCTACGGTGTGGGTCGACAGCCCAGCCCGGCCTGTCCCTGCTCCACGCACCAAGCCTATGGTGTGCGTCGACAGCCCAGCCCGGCCTGTCCCTGCTCCACGCACTAAACCTACGGTGCGCGTCGCCAGCCCGGTCCGGCCTGTTCCTGCCACCCGCACCAAGTCTACGGTGCGCGTCGCCAGCCCGACCCGGCCTGTTCCTGCCACCCGCACCAAGTCTACGGTGCGCGTCGCCAGCCCGACCCGGCCTGTTCCTGCCACTCGCACCAAACCTACGGTGCGCGTCGCCAGCCCGGTCCGGCCTGTTCCTGCCACTCGCACTAAGCCAGGGGTGCGAGAAGTCAGCCTGGTAAGGCCCGTTCCTCCTCCACGCACCAAGCTAGGGGTGCAAGTCGACAGACTGGACCAGGGGCACTATGGGGGGTGTATTGGAGGGTGGTGGTCAAGGCCGAGCCAGAACCGCCGCCGAGGAGGTATGCCCGCCCAGCCCTCCCCTGTTTTGTTTAGTTGAGGCGCGGTCGCAGTCCGGCGCCTTTAGGGGGTACTGTCACACCCTGGCTCTGGGACTCATTATGTTGAGCCAGGGTGTGTTCATTCTATGTGTTCTGTTTCTATGTTGGGTGTTCTAGTTCGTCATTTTCTATGTTTGACTGAGTGACTCCCAATCAGAGGCAACGAGTGTCAGCTGTTTGCTGGTTGTCTCTGATTGGGAGCCATATTTAACTGTCTGTGTTTCACTTTGGGTTTGTGGGTTTTTGTTCCGTGTTCGGTCATTGTCACCGTGGACTTCACGAGTCGTGTTTTGTTTTGTTTAGAAACTTTAACTAATTAAAGTCATGTTTGTTTCTCACGCTGCACCTTGGTCTACTCATTACTACGACGATCGTGACAATATGTGTCTGTGACTTGAACTCTGTGAAGCATTTATTTGGGCTGCAATTTCTGAGGCTGGTAACTCTAATGAACTTATCCTCTTCAGTAGAGGTAACTCTGGGTCTTCCATTCCTGTGGCGGTCCTCATGAGAGACAGTTTCTTCCTAGCGCTTGATGGTTTTTGCGACTGCACTTCAAAGTTCTTGAAATGTTCCGTATCGACTGACCTTCATGTCTTAAAGTAATGATTGACTGTCATTTCTTTTTGCTTATTTGAGCTGTTCTTGCCATAATATGGACTTGGTCTTTTACCAAATAGGGCTATCTTCTGTATACCCCCCCACATTAAGTGGTATCAAAATATTGACTGAAAAATTAAGAAGGCAAAGTCTGAAGTCTATACGTCCTCATTCAAACCATCCATCATTCCATAATATCAGTAAGTGATTTAGAAGAAGAGATAGAGAGAGAGAGAGAGAGAGAGAGAGAGAGAGAGAGAGAGAGAGAGAGAGAGAGAGAGAGAGAGAGAGAGAGAAGAACATTTAGTATCAATGTTTTTTCCTGCTATTCTAACCTTAACTACAGGAGATGACAAAAGGGCCTAAGATAAATAAGGAATAAGAGGCAGCTATAACTCAACCTCTCTCTGATGAGTTAGTGGATGTGAGAGTAGGGCTGAATTCATACTGTTACACTCCATCTATATTCATAAGGAATCTCAGTGCCTACACAGAGAGAGAGAGGAAGAAAGGGTGAGAGGGAGAGAGAGAGAGAGAGAGAGGGGGACGACAGATGGGGAGAGAGGGAGAAGGACACAGACAGAGAGAAAGGGGAGAGAAAGGTAGGGGAGATAGGGACAGATACAGACAAGGAAGGAGAGAGATAGAGAGACGTAGAGAGAAAAAGGGAGGGGGGAAGAGAGAGGAAGAGAGAGAGGGCGATAGACAGAGACAGAGAAAGGCATGGAAAAAGAGAGAGAGGCAGGGAGAGAGAGAGGCATGAGCAGAGAGAGAGAGAAAGAGGCAGGCAGAGAAGAAAGAGGCAAGGAGAGCGAGTGCGAGAGTGTGTGTGTTTCTAGGTGGATTGCAGCCAAGGTAATCTGAATAATGTAACTCAAGGACACTTCTTCATTGCCTGAGGCTCAGAACTCTACCTCTCTGATGGCACTATACTGGTTTCTCTATTTAACCTCTATCAAGCCCGCTTAATCTCTGTGAAATGAATTTCATTTCATTTTAACAAAGAGGGTGGCCAGCAGAAATTGGTGGGATTGGCTGAGGGAAACTGAGGGTTGGGATGTGGAACTGGAGACAAGTGGGAGTGAAGTTGCTGGGCGGGGATAGAATGATGTGGAACTGGAGACAAGTAGGAGTGAGTTGCTGGGTGGGGGGGTAGAATGATGTGGAACTGAAGACAAGTGAGAGTGAGTTGCTGGGCGGGGGGTAGAATGATGTGGAACTGGAGACAAGTGGGAGTGAGTTGCTGTGCGGGGGGTAGAATGATGTGGAACTGGAGACAAGTGGGAGTGAGTTTCTGGGCGGGGGGTAGAATGATGTGGAACTGGAGACAAGTGGGAGTGAGTTGCTGGGTGGGAGGTAGAATGATGGTGCGTTGTTGTTTTCTGTTGTTGTTTTCCTTTGTTTTTGTCTCTTTTCTCTTTTGTTAATTTTGTTGGTTGTTGGCGCATTGGGTGGCTGGTGGTTTTGGTTGGGTTGAAGAGGGACGGTGGCTTGGGGGGCTGGAGATGGGGTGTTTGGAGGTGGGGAGTGGAGGGGGAGTTTTTTGGGGGGGTGGACTGTGGTGGGATCTTGGATGGTTGAGGGGCAGCTCTCGTGGGGAACTGTGGGGGGATCTTGGATGGTTGATGTCCTGGTGGTTGGGACCTTGGGCCGGTGGCCGAGAGATTGCTGGTTCGAGTCTCCAATTCGACTGGGTGGGGGATCTGTCCTTGTGCCCTTGGGCGGGACGCTTGACCCTGGTTGCTCCTGTGGGCCGCTCTGGATGGGAGTGTCTGCTGGATGACTGAATGTAATGTAAATGTTAAGCGGCTTCACTGCAGGTAGATTGTATATTTTCAAATAAAAAATAAAAATAATATAGTTTATTTGATATGGGATTGATACATATAAAACATTCACACACTCGATGATCAACATTTGTGTTAGTTTACAGCATGAACTCGTTGATGTAAAATAAACAACTGAGACTTGGCCCAAGACAGCAAAAGCTCCAATATTGTTTCCTTACTTTAAAAGAACATGTGCAGACTGCCAGACATTAGATAGGAAGGTAAAATAGTCCGAATATTTTCCAGCACTTCCATGTCACTAGAAAATGTCCTTAAAGCATTATGATGGTGAAGCTGCCACGTCCGTTTTGGATATTACAAACTACAAAAAAGTTACTTCAAACAACAAACACAGTTTTAGCACAGTGGAGGCTGCATCATGTTATGGGTATGGTTGTAATCGTTAAGGACTGGGGAGTTTTTCAGTATAAAAAGAAATGGATTGGAGCTAAGCACAGGCAAAATCCTAGAGGAAAACGTGGTTCAGCCTGCTTTCCTCCAGACAATGGGAGATGAATTCAGCAGGACAATAACCTAAAACACAAGACCAAATACACACTGGAGTTGCTTACCAAGAAGACAGTGAATGTTCCTGAGTGGCCGAGTTATAGTTCTGACTACTTGAAAATCTTTGGCAAGACCTGTGCTTCCAACTTTGTAGCAACAGTTTGGGGAAGACACTTTCCTGTTTCAGCATGACAATGCCCCTGTGCACAAAGCGAGGTCTATACAGAAATGGTTTGTCGAGATCGGTGTGAAAGAACTTGACTGGACAACACAGAGCCCTGACCTTAACCCCATCGAACACCTTTGGGATGAATTGGAATGCCAACTGTGAGCCAGGCCTAATCGCCCAACACCTGACCTCACTAATGCTCTTGTGGCTGAATGGAAGCAAGACCCCGCAGCAATGTTCCAACATCTAGTGGAAAGCCTTCCCAGAAGAGTAGAGGCTGTTATAGCAACAAAGGGGGGACCAACTCCATATTAATGCCCATGATTTTGGAATGAGATGTTCGACGAGCAGGTGCCCACATACTTATGGTCATGTAGTGTATACTGTATATATATATTACGTGTTTTACAAGTTTGAGACCCATACCTAGGTCTGAAGGGTGAAATTACGTAAAATAGCACACACACACACACACACACACACACACACACACATACATGAGTCATAGCAGCTGACAAGGGCAGAGCTTCACCTTGAACCTTGTAGCCTTAAGCCACCCAGCTACCAAGCAAATGGCTGCTGTGGAGAGTACTCTGTCTGTCTGTCTGTCTGTCTGTCTGTCTGTCTGTCAGTCTCTCTCTCTCTCTCTCTCTCTCACACACACACACACACACACACACACACACACACACACACACACACACACACACACACACACACACACACACACACACACACACACACACACACACACACACACACACACACACACACTGCTCCAGGACACACACACACACACTTGAACATGTCGCTACTGAAAACTCATCAATGGCTGTTCCAGCCAGGTCACTCGAGATTCAAGGCGATATTCGACATTTGGCCCTCTATTGAATTTCGAAATCCCGATGTGGCCCTCGAGTGAAAAAGTTTGCCCACCCATCGTATAGAGATACAGCGCTTGTCTTATTTAATTGCTTCAGGAGGGCACAAACAAGCACACGTGCACACACACACATGTACGCACGCACACACAAACACACACACACACACACACAATTAGTACATGTGACTACAAAGGGACTAGCCATGAGGCATCTGCTATTGTTAGATCGCAGACTGACTTTGAGTCTGGCAGAGGCTAACTGTTTTGTTTTGGGCCAAGCTAGCTGGAACAAGTCACACAGCAAATGTGGATCATAAACCACGAACTGCTGCTATTATTCATTTAATCCAAGATCTGCTTATTTAAAGTAACTGTCCAGTTAAAATCTCACTTTTAAAAGTTAATACTCTGTTAACTCATAACCAATAATGTTGTTGACTCATCTTGTACTCATATTTGTGGCCAAAGCATACGTTTGAGGGAAGAAAACACTTTGAAAACCCCACCTCAAACTTTTATCACAAACAGACCGTTTAAAAAATGTTTGGTATTTCCTCATACAGGATGAGCTGGCCAATCAGCGGTCTACTCGCATAAATATTTTTTATGACCTGTATACGCCCACACCATTCTGTTGTTGGGGTACGCCCACACCATTCCAACAAAGAAAAGCTGCTTTTTGACATACTTAATTACACTTTTTTGTAAGGAAAACTATTTCACTCATACTGTAATTAATTGTAGGTCGAATGTCATAGAAATCTGGAAACACTGGACAGTTACTTTAACCACTTACCCTAACCTTAACTATTACAGAGAGTGGCCGAGCCAACTACATGAGATCAGTGATGGTAGCAAGTACAAACACAACATTCTATACTTAGCAGGAACATATGTGATATACACATGGTGTAGTATGCACACACACAATTTCTACTGTTAGCAAAAGTAGTTGTGACATGTACATGCTTGAGTGTATAATAATAAGTTGCCATGTCTGAGCCAGTGGCTCATAGTGAATGGTAAGTGACCTAAATTCAACATGCCACCATTCGTTATGAAATGCACATGTGTCACGCCCTGGCTCTGGGGACTCTTGTATGTTGAGTCAGGGGGTTAGTTTCGTTGTGTAGAGTATATGTTTCGTGTTTCTATGGTATGTTCTAGGTTATGTGTTTCTGTGTTGGCCGGGGTGGTTCTCAATCAGAGGCAACGAGAATCAGCTGTTACTTGTTGTCTCTGATTGGGACCCATACTTAGGCAGCCTTGTGTGCACTTGTTATTCGTGGGATCTTGTTCCGTGTTGGTTTGTATTGTATAACCGAGGACTTCACGTATCGTTTTGTTGTTTTTGTTCGTGTGGTGAATTAAATAAAAGTATGTACTCATATCGCGCTGCGCATTGGTCCGCTCATTATGACGATCGTGACAGAAGATCCCACCAAAACAGGACCAAGCAGCGTGCCCAGGAGCAGACAGCCAGGACTTGGGAGGAGATCTTGGACAGGCAGGGGTCCTGGACTTGGGAGGAAATCCAGGCCGGTATGGATCGCCGTCCGTGGGAGGAGACGGTGGAGGCGCGCCATATAGAGGAGCAGCGGCGCCAACCGGGCCGACGTCGGACACGCAAGAGGCAACCCCAAGAAATGTTTAGGGGGGGGCACACGGCATGGACGACGGGGCTGCTGGAGGCAGCTACAGGGCGAGTTTGGGGATTAGGAGAGGAGGCCACCGGGTTTGGGGGGCTGGAAGGGAGGTTGGCGGAGCCTAGAGGTAGAGCAGAGCCAACTCCCCGTACTCAGGCTAGGCAGCGTGAGACTGGGCAGGTTCCGAGGTATGCGGAGCTGCGTACTGTGCCGCGAGTGGTCCGGCACAGTCCGGTATGTCCTGTGCGAGCACCACGCACGTGTCGTGCTAAGGTGGGCATGCAGCCAGGACGGAGTGTGCCGGCTCAACGCTCGTGGCCTCCAGTACCCCTCCTCGGTCCCGGATATCCTGCACCAGTGTCACGTGCTGTAGTGCCAGTGCGAGTACACAGCCCTGTACGTCCTGTGCTGATGCCTCACACAGAGTGTGTAAAAATAGGCATTCAGCCAGGACGGGTTGTGTCAGCTCTTTGCTCCAGACCTCCAGTCCGTCTCCACAGCCCGGTCCGGCCTGTTCCTGCCCCTCGCACCAAGCCTATGGTGCGCGTCGCCAGCCCGGCCTGGCCCGTACCTGCCCCTCGCACCAAGCAAATGGTGCGCGTCGCCAGCCCGGCCCGGCCTGTTCCTGCTCCCCGCACCAAGCCTATGGTGCGCGTCGCCAGCCCGGCCCGGCCCGTTCCTGCTCCTCGCACCAAGCCAATGTTGCGCGTCGCCAGCCCGGTCCGGCCCGTTCCTGCTCCCCGCACCAAGTCAGTGGTGCGCGTCGGCAGCCCGGTCCGGCCCATTCCTGCTCCCCGCACCAAGCCTGTGGTGCGCGTCGTCAGTCCGGCACAGCCCGTGCCCGTTTCACCGGTGCCTGGTCAGGTACCGGTCAGCTGCTCCACACCGGAGCCTAAGCAATCCTCTCCACCGATGTCCAGTCCAGCTCCAGCCAGCGGGGCCAGACCAGACCAGGGGCGCTACGGGGGGGTTGTTAGAGGGTGGTGGTCACGCCCGGAGCCGGAGCCGCCTCCGAGGAGGAATGCCCACCCGGCCCCTCCCCTGTTGGGTTTATGTTGGCGCGGTCGCAGTCCGCGCCTTTGGGGGGGGGGTTACTGTCATGCCCTGGCTCTGGGGACTCTTGTATGTTGAGCCAGGGTGTTAGTTTCGTTGTGTAGAGTCTATGTTTCGTGTTTCTATGGTATGTTCTAGGTTATGTGTTTCTGTGTTGGCCGGGGTGGTTCTCAATCAGAGGCAACGAGAATCAGCTGTTGCTTGTTGTCTCTGATTGGGAACCATACTTAGGCAGCCTTGTGTGCACTTGTTATTCGTGGGATCTTGTTCCGTGTTGGTTTGTATTGTATAACCGAGGACTTCACGTATCGTTTTGTTGTTTTGTGTATTTGAAAGTACTAAAATAAAAGTATGTACTCGTATCACGCTGCGCCTTGGTCCACTCCTTTCGACGATCGTGACAACATGATAGTTCAGGCTTTCCCAAACTCGGTCCTCAGGACCCAAGGGGTGCACGTTTTGGTTTTTGCCCTAGCACTACATAGCTGATTCAAATAATCAACTAATTATCAAGCTTTGATCATTTGAATCAGCTGCGTAGTGTTAAGGCAAAACCCAAAACGTGCACCCCTTGGGGTCCCGAGGACCGAGTTTGGGAAATGCTGGGATAGTTTGTGTGTGGAGTGGGAAGAGTGGTATCAAATGGATCAAAGACTGCCCTAGATCTTCCAAAGTAGTATACAGTCTATCAATGTCAAGAAACATTGTCAAGAAAAACATGATAACTTTATGGTACATGTGATGGTGCAGTCCACCCATAGTGTTCTTCACTCGCTACATAAGAAATACTGGAACATACTGGCTATAGAAAATTTAGGCCAAACCTTAGTTGATTATGGCATATTTGAAATGGTGAAATTATTTATTTTCATGGGAATTTCCTACTGTCCACTAGGGGCAATGAAAGCGCCTATCAAATCTAGTAGGCTCGCAACGAGCTAGGGTGTTGGGAATGGGCTTGAGGATGAGCTTAAACAGCGGGCTACGGCTCCGAGGATCGTGGGTTCAATCTCAGTGCTAAGCACTTGCTTTGTAATTTTTGTTTTTCTGTTTTAACCCTATCCCAAACCTTAACCATTACCTTATCCACTCAGAATTCATACCTTAACTTAACCATTTCATAGCAGCCACATACAAACAGCATGATCACTTTGCTCGTTGTATAATTCCTTCCCCACGTCTACGCGCTCTTCTTTTCCATTCGCTTGTGGACTTCAGTGCACAACACAATAGCTGTCTGTGACCAGGCCAGTAAACCTTTCCAAGCCAAACCTTCATACCATAACCGTTAACTGCTACACACAGCCTACATCGTTGTCACCATATTAGCTAACGTCATAATCAACATAGTTACTAGAACTAACGTGTTAGTAAACCCACTACAATCATGCAGTAAAGTGTACAGCAAGCAGTTTAGCAGTTACACTGGCGGGCCCTGATGGTAATAAATTAATAAAACCAGTGTTGGATAGCTTTAGCCAGCTAGCTAACATAGCATCCCTCTCTGTTTGAGCCGGGTGTTTGAGTAGGCTAAACTAGCTAACTGCATTAGCTAGCTAAGTATGTGAAAGTGAACATTTAAAAAATACAATGAAATCTCTCTCTCTCTCTCTCTCTCTCTCTCTCACTTCTCCTTCATTTTTGAAGAAATTAATTTGTTCAAAACTGTTCAGCTATTCTCTTCCTCTCTCTTTGAGTCAATTAGTCACCACATTTTATGCACTGTAGTGCTAGTTAGCTGTAGTTATTCTTTCAGTACTAGATTACTTCTCTGATCCTTTGATTGGGTGGACAACATGTCAGTTAATGCTGCAAGAGCTCTGGTAGGTTGTAGGACGTCCTCCGGAAGTCGTCATAATTACTGTGTAAGTCTATGGAAGGGGGTGAGAACCATGAGCCTCCTAGGTTTCGTATTGAAGTCAATGTACCCAGAAGAGGACGGAAACTAGCTGTCCTCCGGCTACAACATGTTGCTACCCCAGAGAATGCTGTTGAGGCTACAGTAGACCTTCATTGCAAAACAATGTGTTTTAATAAATTATTTGGTGACATGAAAATATTTAGTATAGTTTTATCAAAAGAAAGTATAACTTTTTTTATGTTTAACTACAATAAAAATAATCTGAAATTCACTGAGCAGGATGGTCCTCCCCTTCCTCCTCTGAGGAGCCTCCACTGCACTCCATAATCTACAGACGGCACCACAGACGGCCCCACACGGCATTATCATAATTTTCGCAACTTGCTTTGAGAATATTACACAAAATTAGTGACAATGTTTTTTGCACGAAAGTTCAAAATCATGAATCTAACTTAGCCCAGAAGTATTGTTTTAATTTTGCTGTTGTTCCTATCCAGAAATGGCACTTTCTGTTTTGTCAAATGGAGAGATTTTACACAATGCCAAACAATCTCATACTAAAAAGCTTTTTGGTGTTGTGCTCTGCAGCTGGCTACTGAGATTTTTATTTAAAACGCAGGTCTGACGCACACACAAACACACACACACTGCTGTTTCATACTTAATGCACCACTGTCTAATCTCAGATGCCATACCATATGCGTATGTGTGTGTGCCTGCGTGGGTGTGTGTGTCTGTGTGTGTGTGTGTGTGTATGTGAGTGTGTGTATGTGTGTGTGTGTGTTTGGCAGATACAGCAGGATACAGTAGCGTACACACAGTGCATATCCTCTGAAATATTCATTAGAAGAGGCACTCTCTATTTAAAAAATATTTCACCATCTGGAAAGTTTCAGATTAAATCTGTTTATGTTTGTTCAGTGAACAAACAGCTAATATGCATTCTGACAACAAAACTTGCATATAACATTTGTGTGTACAATTTACTTTTAGTCTAAAATGTTTGCATGTTTCTTTTTCACTTAAGTCATTCACATAAACTATTTGACGTTATCCTATGTCTAGGGCCCTGTTTTGTGGTAATCATGTCACATGACCTGGTTTGAACCTTTATTTTAAGCATTTTCCAGAAATGAGAATTAGACCAAAAAAAATCTGAGGATTGTGCTGGAACATCTGACATAAAAAGACAATGGCAGTTCAATGAAAAAGCTTTAAAAAAATGTTAAAATCCAGGTTATGTGACATGGTTAACCAAAACATAGGGCCCTAGACATAGGCTAAGGTCAAGTAGTTTATGTCACATGCATGGGTTCTTGCCGATACTTGCTGTATTTGAACACACTGCCCATTTTTCCCCTTGAGGCCCAAGTAATGCTAAATTCTGCCCAAACTTCCAAATCTAGATAGGCCCACTGAGCTAAAGGAGGACCAGCCCGTCTGGCATTTGCCCAAACTGCCCTATGACCAGTCCGTTTCTGGATATGATGATACTCCAAAACCATTGCCTTACTTCTGACACATTACTTATTCATTAAAATTCTCCTCTCCTCCTCTACTCTATCCCTATCACTAGTGTGTTTGCAGAGCCGTTTCATGTCACCATGTAGACAGACAGAAAGACAGCAGGAGTGTGTCAGTGTGTCTTGCTGCAGGTCACCAACCTTTCTCACGTCAGTAGGTAGCTAATAGCCAGGAGGAGTACAGCGTTTCAATTAAGGCTCTCAGTTGAGCAGAACATTTCATTTTTGAGACATGGGCTGAATCCAAAACAGACACTTATATAAAATTATTTTATTAGTGTGTCAGAGAAGTGCCTGAGTGTGTGTGTGTGTGTGTGTGTGTGTGTGTGTGTGTGTGTGTGTGTGTGTGTGTGTGTGTGTGTGTGTGTGTGTGTGTGTGTGTGTGTGTGTGTGTGTGTGTGTGTAGAGGGATGGAGAGAGGGAAACGAGGGATAGACATGAAGAAGAAGAAAAAGAAGAACAAGAACAAGAACAAGAACAAGAAATCAATTAATCACAATTTTAACGGTGAAGGAGGCCCATCACTAATATATTATTATAAAACTGTACATATTCCTACGTGTTGAAGTATTTATTAAAAAACCTTAATTGCATATGTTCAATGTGAGGGTTGTGATATTTTATGCTGGTTCATCATTATAATGCAACTCTATGGATGATGTGAAGCTTATAATAATAATAATAATAATAATATATAATATGCCATTTAGCAGACGATTTTATCCAAAGCGACTTACAGTCACGTGCGCATACATTTTTACGTATGGGTGGTCCCGGGGATCGAACCCACTACCCTGGCGTTACAAGCGCCATGCTCTACCAATTGAGCTACAGAGGACCACATACTTATAATATAACCAGCAAAATATTTCCAACTTGTTTGCTAAAGCTAACTCTCTCTCCTCTGCTCTTGTCCTTCTAGACCTGTATGCTGCCTTTGATACTGTGAACCATCAGATCCTCCTCTCCACCCTCTCCGAGTTGGGCATCTCCGGCACGGCTCACTCTTGGATTGCGTACTACCTGACCGGTCGCTCCTACCAAGTGGCGTGGCGAGAATCTGTCTCCGCACCACGTGCTCTCACCACTGGTGTCCCCCAGGGCTCAGTTCTAGGCCCTCTCCTATTCTCGCAATACACCAAGTCACTTGGCTCTGTCATATCCTCACATGGCCTCTCCTATCATTGCTACGCAGACGACACACAACTAATCTTCTCCTTTCCCCCTTCTGATAACCAGGTGGCGAATCGCATCTCTGCATGTCTGGCAGACATATCAGTGTGGATGACAGATCACCACCTCAAGCTGAACCTCGGCAAGACGGAGCTGCTCTTCCTACCGGGGAAGGACTGCCCGTTCCATGATCTCGCCATCACGGTTGACAACTCCGTTGTGTCCTCCTTCCAGAGTGCGAAGAGCCTTGGCGTGACCCTGGACAACACCCTGTCGTTCTCCGCTAACATCAAGGCAGTGACCCGATCCTGTAGGTTCATGCTCTACAACATTCGGAGAGTACGACCCTGCCTTACACAGGAAGCGGCACAGGTCCTAATCCAGGCACTTGTCATCTCCCGTCTGGATTACTGAACTCGCTGTTGGCTGGGCTCCCTGCCTGTGCCATTAAACCCCTACAACTCCTCCAGAATGCCGCAGCCCGTCTGGTGTTCAACCTTCCCAAGTTCTCTCACGTCACCCCGCTCCTCCGCACACTCCACTGGCTTCCAGTTGAAGCTCACATCTGCTACAAGACCATGGTGCTTGCCTACAGAGCTGTGAGGGGAACGGCACCTCCGTACCTTCAGGCTCTGATCAGTCCCTACACCCAAACGAGGGCATTGCGTTCATCCACCTCTGGCCTGCTGGCCCCCCTACCTCTGAGGAAGCACAGTTCCCGCTCAACCCAGTCAAAACTGTTCGCTGCTCTGGCACCCCAATAGTGGAACAAGCTCCCTCACGACGCCAGGACAGCGGAGTCACTCACCACCATCCGGAGACACTTGAAACCCCACCTCTTTAAGGAATACCTGGGATAGGATAAAGTAATCCTTCTACCCCCCCTTACCCCACCCCAAAGAAAAAAAGAAAAAAAACATATTGTAAAGTGGTTATCCCACTGGCTATAAGGTGAATGCACCAATTTGTAAGTCGCTCTGGATAAGAGCGTCTGCTAAATGACGTAAATGTAATGTAAATGAGGTCTGCCTTTTTACAGCAGTTTAACAACATTAACTTGAACGAGAAAGAGACAAGGAAGTAGGCTGCAAACACACACACACACACACACACAAACACACAAACACACATACACACACACACAAACAAACACACACACACACACAACCTTAGATTTAGATTTAATTGGGATCCCCATTAGCCGACGCCAATGGCGACAGCTAGTCTTCCTGGGGTCCGACACATTACAAAAAACACATTACAGACAAAAATACTTTACAATTTATGTACATTTAAAAACATTAACATAGACATTACAGACTTGCACGCATACGTTACTACATATACAGTACATATGCCTTAACTAGGTTAACTGTAAGGTTCTGAATTTATTTTCTTTGTTCACCTTGTGTTCTTCAACGTAGCCCTGTTTCTTTGTGTTCTTGAATGTAGCCCTGTCTTTCATTTTTGTTAATTGATTTCACCTGTGTTAGTTACTCACCTGGTCTCATCAGCTCCTTATTTAGTTCAGTTCTTTCTGTTTGTGCCTTGTGAGTTATTGTTCGTTTTGACTCTACTAAGCCTTTTCCTAGCTCGTTTGTAAGAACCAGTTTTAGCCTTCAGTCCTAGATTTGTTTCACCTGCCTGTTTACCTACCTGTGTATGACCATTGCCTGCCTGTAACCATGATTCCTGCTTTTTGCGAAGGCGTAATAAACACCTGCCGTGCTCTGCGCGTGAATCTACACCTTTTTCTCCCTGAGTATTCATTACATTAACTAGGTAAGATAGGGGAGAGGCGTTGTGCTATGAGGTGTTGTTCTCTTTGTATTTTAAAGTTCATTTTACTGTTTCATTGAGTCATTTGAGATGGGAGTTCCATGTGATCATGGCTCTATGTTAGCCAAACTCAACTAGCGGAACGCGGTCCAGGTCCGGACCCAGAGAAGGGTCAATCCGGACCGGACAACATCGCATTTTGTTATATAAAAGTCAATGCATTATTTTTAGACAGCTTTAAAAAAATCTACCGGGCGCAGCGGCCTCTTTAACTCAGCAACCTCTCTTTCTCACTCTCCCTCTCGAAGCAACATCCGCCTCTACAAGTGCCCCGTCTAATCCATTCGTTGGGTTATGTCTTACCCAATCACATTAATCAAAATATCCTCCGCGGAACCTTGGGACAAGCAGGCAGAAAGAAACCAAAAGATTTGACTGCGGTTCAACTGTAAATATCACAGATAGAATGAGCTTGCTTACCAGTATCTTTGTTAATATGGCTTGTAAAAAATAAATAAATGTCACGCCCTGACTCAAGGGACTTGTATTTGTTGAGTCAGGGTGTGTATTTTCTGTGTTGTGTTTGGCTATGTTGATTGTCTATGTTAGATTCTAGTATGTCTAGATCTATGTTGGCCTGTGTGGTTCCCAATCAGAGGCAGCTGTCGCTCGTTGTCTCTGATTGGGGACCATACTTAGGCAGCCTTTTGGCACCTGTTAGTTGTGGGATCTTGTTCCGTGTAAGGTATGTTAGTGTGCTACCTTGGACTTCACGTTTCGTTTGTTGTTTTTGTCGTGTGTTTATTCGTTTAATAAACATGTATGCTTATTACGCTGCGCCTTGGTCCTTCTTGTTCGTAAACGATCGTGACAATAAAATAGTTGACTCTGAAAAGTCAGAACTGTATTTATTCATTCTCCCCGCAACTAGCACAAAACCAATGTGCCTGATATGCAGTGAGTCCGTAGCTCTCGTGAAAAGTGCCAATGTTAAGCACCATCATGACACCAGGCATAGTAAATTCGATCAGACGTATCCCCTGAACACGGATGTGAGAACAAACAAGATTAACCAACTCAAATCCCAATATGAGAGGTCCACCAAAGTCCTTGTCAATTCCCTGACAGCCCAACAACGTGCAATGGAGTGTTCACTGAGGATAGCTTGGGTTTTGGAAAAACAAATGCTGAGATGGTAAAAGAATGCATGTGTGAAGTTGCTGACACCTTGCTTGAAGGTAAAGGAAAAAATCAAACAGATCCCACTGTCAGATTCCACAGCAATGAGGAGAACTGAAATATTAGCTGAAGATTTAACTTCACAACTTGATGAGGACATTCAGAATGCACCATGCATTTCATTAGCTGTGGATGAATTAACAGATAACACTGATAATGCCCAGCTTCTGGTGTTTGTCACATTTTATAACAAAACAAAGAATTCTGTGAGGAGCTGTTGGGCTTAACAAATCTAGAAGCACACATGCAGGGAGAGGATATCCATGAGGCCATCAAAGGGATACTGACAAAAAGGGGGATAGATCTGAAGTCAGTAGTCTCCATCACCACAGATGGAGCTCCAGCCATGATAGGAAGAGGGAGGGGACTGGTTGCGCGTTTGAAAAAGGACCTCCCTGACCTGACATCATATCACTACATCATCCATCAATCTGTCCTGTGAGCCAGTCTGGGAAAATAGTATTCTGAGGTCATGACAACGATGATGAAACTGATCAACTGTTTTAGAGCAACATCATCCCTACAACATCGCCTGCTACGAGGCATTCTGAACAGGCCAATGCCAATTTTGATGACTTACTACTGCACAACAATGTCAGATGGCTGAGCAAAGGCAGGGTTTTGGAACACTTTTGGGCCATTAAGGAGGAAATCAAAGATTTCTTATCAGAGCAAAAGAGTGACAAGGCAACTCAATTTTCTGAGTTTTTGGAAGATGAGGAGAAGGTGGAAACAGTTGCATTTTTGACAGACATTACATCACACCTTAATCAACTGAATGTTACGCTGCAGGGACGGGACAACACAGTGTGTGATATGATAACAGCAGTCCGGCCTTTCCAGAAGAAATTTAAGCTTTTCAAGAATGATCTCCAGGGAGAACTTGTCCACTTCCCCAATCTTCTGGTGCAAATGCAGGGAGACAAAGATGTTCCAAACCATATTGATTTCATCCAGAAGCTGATGGATAACTTCAAGGCTCGCTTCGATGACTTCACTGTTGGAAGAGAACTGCTGATGCTCATCCATAACCCCTTCTTGGTCACAAATGTGACAAAGTTGTCAGAAGAAGCAAAACAGATCTTCAGATGGGTATATGTTGCATCACTGCAAATGGAGTTGATTGAGCTGCAAGAAATTATGGCTTTGAAGGAGCAGGATGGTGACCCTGTCACTTTCTGGGGAAAGATGGTGCCTGTAGCTGATGTCCCTGTTCTCAAGAAACTGGCACAATACATCCTGACTCCACATTTACATTTTACATTTTAGTCATTTAGCAGACGTTCTTATCCAGAGCGACTTACAGTTAGTGAGTGCATACATTTTTCATACTGGCCCCCCGTGGGAAATGAAACCACAACCCTGGCGTTGCAAGCGCCATGCTCTACCAACTGAGCTACAGGGGACTAGCCTGTGAATCAGCCTTCTCCACAATTAACTTTATTAAAAACAAATACCGCACCAGGCTCACCAATGAACACCTGCAGCAGTGTCTCAGGGTTGCTTTCACACCATTTGTGCCAAAGTTCAAAGTATTGGCAGGAGACAGAAAGTGTAATTTCTCTCATTAATGCAGGGCAAGGCACAGAGTGACTTATACATTAATATTGCATGGCTCAAAATGACGTTCTGTGCATTCAGATTTTTGTTTTGTTTCAACTCTCCTTTGTTCTCCAGAAAAAGAAAAAAATATATATATATATATTCAAGGCCCATGTACAATGGTTCACAGTGCACTTTTTGCATAGACAATTATGCAACCACTTTTGTTCTTCAGCAATGTTGATGCAATGTTGCACATGTTTCCTTTCGAAATAAGTTGTAATTAATTCAAATTCTTAGTCTGATTTAATGAAACTAAATGTACATTTAAACACAATAATGTTTCTCACAAAAACAAATTTTGTTGCAGTCAATCTCTCCTCTTCTTTGAGCCAAGAGAGACTGCCATGCATAGTGTTGACATTAGCCCTCTGTGTACATTGAAGGTCAAGACATGCTGCTCTGTTCTGGCCAGCTGCAGCTTTTCTAGGTCCTTCTTTGCAGCACTTGACCATATCACCAGGAAATAGTCAAGATTAGATCAAACTAGAGCCTGCAGGACTTGCTTGATCTACTGTGGTGTTAAAAATACTGAGTATCTCTTTATCACAGACATACCTCTCCCCATCATTACAGCAATTGAATCAATATGCCTTGACCATGACAATTTACAGTCTAAGGTGACACCAAGGAGTTTAGTCTCCTCAACTTGCTCAACAGGCACATCATTCATTACCAGATCCAGCTGAGGTTTAGAACTTACGAAATGATTTGTACCAAATATAATGCTTTTGGTTTTAGATATATTCAGGACTAGTTCATTACTAGCCACTGTGACGTCACGAGAGGCTACACAGCTTTCAGCGGGATTGCTCAAGTAGTGCAAGGAGACAAGGTTCAAACAAAACAAGGATTTTATTATAGGTCTTGGGAAATTAACGAAAATATAACAAAATTCTGTTCTCTTGTGGCTCTTTAAGGGTTAACAGTTCAGGGATGTCTCTTCCACATCCAAAATCATAATTCTCACTCGCTCAGATAACTTTTCCCCAGCCTTACTGTAGTCCACGTTGCAGCTAGTGGCCAACCCAGCAAAAAGTCCTTCCAAATGTCTCTCACGTATTTCCACAGGTGCATATATCCAAAGGTGAGTATTTCCCAAAGGTAAGTATCTCCAAATCCTTATATTCCTCATGGAAGTGGACGTGCAGCACTCTTGTCCTCCAGAGAGCCCAGGTTGGAGATTGTGTCTCTTCACCCCCACACACACTCTCAGTGTGTCTCTTCCCCTTCCCAAACCTTCAGCTCATCAGCTCCTCATTTGTTTCAGCTGCGTGGGAAGATTGGCCATAGAGGGGTGGAGTTCCCGACCATACCAGCAGATGGAGCCATAGCTGTCTGGGTTTGCAGCCACCTCAGGGGGATGTAACGTCCCTCCAGGACACAGCCTCTCGTGACATCACACATCCCCCTCCTCGGGACCGACGTCCTCGTCGGGGTAAAGGCAGCGAAGAAGGCATCACGCCGGGAGAGGGCGTCCGCATTGCCGTGGTGCTTGCCAGCCTGCTCTCTCTTCAACTCCTCCACCTCTAGGACCAGGGACTCAGCCTCCTGTTGTCTCTCCTTGAGTTTCTTACTGAACGCATCAGCCTTGGTTTTAGCAGAGTTTAGCTTCTGTTGAGCAGCTTTCAGTTCCTTCTCTCTCTCTGCCTCCGCATTCTTCATCTTGTTCTCCAACACCTTGTACTTCTCCTCTGCCTTCTTCTGGACCTCCTTACTACTGCGCAGGGTCTCCTCACACTCCTCGATGGTCCTGCACAGCCTCTCCAGCTCCTCCTGTTGCTTATGGAAGGAGCTCTGTTGGAGTTTAGCCTGGAGGATATCTAACTCTTCTGTCTTCATGTCTAACTGTTGCTTTAACAAACGATACCGCTCAGCGGTCCCCTTCAGACCAGACAGTTCTTTGTCCAGATTCTGTAGCTCCGTCTCTGTGTCGGTCTGGGCACCTGCCATCCCTATCAGAGCCCGGGGCGGGAGTGAGTAACTCGGAGGATTGCACCGGAGCCTTCCCAGGATGAGTCTTGCCTCTCCGTTTCCGAGGTACTCGGGTTATCCTCTCCTGAGACTCTCTCCAGAGTGGGTAAAAGGCTGGGCAGTCTCGTCCAATTAGGACAGGGACGGGGAGGGAATCAACCACCCCCGCCGTCGTGTGTATGGTTCCCCGTGTGCTGGTCATTGTAAGTTCAGTAATGGGGTATTCTCTGGTGTCCCCATGGACACAGGAAACTGGGAGGACTTTCCCCGGGGTCAGACACGTTGGGCCCACCAAATCCTTACGCACCAGGGTGGCCCGGCTACCAGAATCCAGTAAGGCCTCCACATCATGGTGATTCACAGTTACCGGGCAGGTGGGGGGGTCGATCTGGGCCGCCATCTACGACTCCCAAGAGCGAGGCAAAACGGTGTGTGGGTGCTGAGCTGGAGGACTCCGCAGTGGGCATAGGTTCATCGGCTGGTTTCCCACACTGCCAGGAGATATGTCCCATCTCCCCACACCGGTAACACTGTCGAGTCTCCCCCTCCTGGTGTACTCTTCTTGGACCCGCCGGGTTTCTGGCTCCCCCTGGAGCCGGGATAAGTCCTGACATGGCTGGGTTCGAGACCTTGGGGTCCTTGGGACGGGTTCTTCCCATTTGTGGTGGGGCCGCACTCCTGGGGTCTTTTCGGGAAGCATTCAGCATCTCCGCTGTGGCCTGGTACTTTTCCACAGCTTCCACGGTCAGATCAGCCGTGGTCAAGGCCTGTTGACTGATGAACCGTTTTGCCTCATAAGGCAGGGCGCGTAGGTAACGATCCACCACAACGGCCTCCACCACCGCCGCTGCTGTATTCCTCTGCGGATCCAGCCATTTCCTTGCGATTCGGACAAGTTCATGCATCTGCGCCCGAGGAGGTTGGTCTGGTTGGAAGGTCCAGCTGTGAAAGCGCTGGGCCATACCAAACTTTGTGAGTCCATATCTGCTGAGGATCTCAGACTTCAGGGCATCATAGTCAGTAACCTGGTCAGGGCCCAGGTCCCGGACAGCATTCAGCGATTCCCCGGTTAGAAAGGGGGCTAACAGACCAACCCACTGTTGCTTGGGCCAGGCTTCCCTAGTGGCCGTGGCCTCAAATGCATGCAGGTATGCCTCAATGTCATCGGTAGCTCCCATCTTAGATATAAAGTCACTTGCCTTTATTGGGCGGGTATTTTGGACAACCATCTGTCTCTGCAACTGCAATTCCTCTGCCTTCAGAAGGTTGGCTTTCTTTTGCTCCTCCAAGAGAGCCACGTTTGCTTGCATCTGGGCTTGCTGGCCAGCAACAAGGGCTTTCAATATGTCCTCCATTTCAGTCGGCGGGGAGCCTACGGCCAACTTGGAAAACTGGGTGATCAAACCTTCGGTATCCTCCTCTGACATGCACTATTAACGCTTGAGCGTGCCCGTATTCTCCACCATCTGTGACGTCACGAGAGGCTACACAGCTTTCAGCGGGATTGCTCAAGTAGTGCAAGGAGACAAGGTTCAAACAAAACAAGGATTTTATTATAGGTCTTGGGAAATTAACGAAAATATAACAAAATTCTGTTCTCTTGTGGCTCTTTAAGGGTTAACAGTTCAGGGATGTCTCTTCCACATCCAAAATCATAATTCTCACTCGCTCAGATAACTTTTCCCCAGCCTTACTGTAGTCCACGTTGCAGCTAGTGGCCAACCCAGCAAAAAGTCCTTCCAAATGTCTCTCACGTATTTCCACAGGTGCATATATCCAAAGGTGAGTATTTCCCAAAGGTAAGTATCTCCAAATCCTTATATTCCTCATGGAAGTGGACGTGCAGCACTCTTGTCCTCCAGAGAGCCCAGGTTGGAGATTGTGTCTCTTCACCCCCCACACACACTCTCAGTGTGTCTCTTCCCTTCCCAAACCTTCAGCTCATCAGCTCCTCATTTGTTTCAGCTGCGTGGGAAGATTGGCCATAGAGGGGTGGAGTTCCCGACCATACCAGCAGATGGAGCCATAGCTGTCTGGGTTTGCAGCCACCTCAGGGGGATGTAACGTCCCTCCAGGACACAGCCTCTCGTGACATCACACCACCCATTCCAAAACTGACTGCAACTCTTTGTTTAGGGTTGCAGTGATTTCACTAGCTGTGGTTGCTGATGTGTATAATGTTGAATCATCAGTGTACATAGACACACAGGCTTTGTTTAATGCTCGTGATAGATCATTAGTTAAAACTTTGAACAGTAAAGGGCCAAGAGAGCTGCTTTGCGGAATACCACACTTTACATGTTTTACATTACAGAAGCTTCCATTAAAGAAAACCCTCTGTGCTCTATTGGATAGATAGCTCTCAACCTATGATATGGTAGAGGATGTAAAACCATAACACATACATTTTTCAAATAACAGAATAAGGTAAATAATAGCAAAGGCTGAAATGAAGTCTAACAATACAGCTCCCACAATATTTTTATTCTGATTATTACTTTCAGCTAATCATCAGTCAATTGTTTCAGTGCAGTACATGTTGCGAACACTTCTCTATAAGCATGTTGAAAGTCTGTTGTTAATTTGTTCACAGAGAATAGCATTCTATCTGGTCAAACCATTATTTTTCCAAAAGTGTGCTAAGAGCCAGCAGCAAGCTGATTAGTCGGCTGTTAGAACCAGTAAAGGACGCTTTACCATTCTTGGGTAGTGGAATGACTTTAGCTTCCCTCCAGGTCTGAGGACAAACACTTTTCTCCAGGCTCAGATTAAAGATATGACAAACAGGAGTGGCAATATAGTCCGCTACCGTCCTCAGTAGCTTTCCATTTAAAGATGCACTATACAGAAATCACTCCGCCATTTCCTGGTTGCTAAAATTCTAATAGTTCGCCTAATTTCAGTTTATGTGACAAAACAAGCAATTATAGTCTAGAGAATCATTGTATTATCTAAACCGCTGTGAAATATATTTTCCATAACAAAAATAGTATTTTCTGCTGTTTAAGCCTGTGTTCAAAACCAAAAGTAAAAGACGCAAAAATGAAACTTATGAACGGGAAGCATAGAAATAGCGCACATAGAACAGATCTACCGCTTCTTAGACTTGCTTTCAATGAGAATCACATACAGTGGGGAAAAAAAGTATTTAGTCAGCCACCAATTGTGCAAGTTCTCCCACTTAAAAAGATGAGAGAGGCCTGTAATTTTCATCATAGGTACACGTCAACTATGACAGACAAAATGAGAAACAAAATTCCAGAAAATCACATTGTAGGATTTTTTATGAATTTGCAAATTACGGTGGAAAATAAGTATTTGGTCAAAAACAAAAGTTTCTCAATACTTTGTTGGCAATGACACAGGTCAAACGTTTTCTGTAAGTCTTCACAAGGTTTTCACACACTGTTGCTGGTATTTTGGCCCATTCCTCCATGCAGATCTCCTCTAGAGCAGTGATGTTTTGGGGCTGTCGCTGGGCAACACGGACTTTCAACTCCCTCCAAAGATTTTCTATGGGGTTGAGATCTGGAGACTGGCTAGGCCACTCCAGGACCTTGAAATGCTTCTTACGAAGCCACTCCTTCATTGCCCGGGCGGTGTGTTTGGGATCATTGTCATGCTGAAAGACCCAGCCACGTTTCATCTTCAATGCCCTTGCTGATGGAAGGAGGTTTTCACTCAAAATCTCACGATACATGGCCCCATTCATTCTTTCCTTTACACGGATCAGTCGTCCTGGTCCCTTTGCAGAAAAACAGCCCCAAAGCATGATAATAATAATATGCCATTTAGCAGACGCTTTTATCCAAAGCGACTTACAGTCATGCGTGCATACATTATTTTTTTTGTGTATGGGTGGTCCCGGGGATCGAACCCACTACCTTGGCGTTACAAGCGCCGTGCCCTACCAGCTGAGCTACAGAGGACCACCCCCCATGATGTTTCCACCCCCATGCTTCACAGTAGGTATGGTGTTCTTTGGATGCAACTCAGCATTCTTTGTCCTCCAAACACGAAGAGTTGAGTTTTTACCAAAATGTTATATTTTGGTTTCATCTGACCATATGACATTCTCCCAATCCTCTTCTCGATCATCCAAATGCACTCTAGCAAACTTCAGACGGGCCTGGACATGTACTGGCTTAAGCAGGGGGACACGTCTGGCACTGCTGGATTTGAGTCCCTGGCGGCGTAGTGTGTTACTGATGGTAGGCTTTGTTACTTTGGTCCCAGCTCTCTGCAGGTCATTCACTAGGTCCCCCCGTGTGGTTCTGGGATTTTTGCTCACCGTTCTTGTGATCATTTTGACCCCACAGGGTGAGATCTTGCGTGGAGCCCCAGATCGAGGGAGATTATCAGTGGTCTTGTATGTCTTCCATTTCCTAATAATTGCTCCCACAGTTGATTTCTTCAAACCAAGCTGCTTACCAATTGTAGATTCAGTCTTCCCAGCCTGGTGCAGGTCTACAATTTTGTTTCTGGTGTCCTTTGACAGCTTTTTAGTCTTGGCCCTAGTGGAGTTTGGAGTGTGACTGTTTGAGGTTGTGGACAGGTGTCTTTTATACTGATAACAAGTCCAAACAGGTGCCATTAATACAGGTAACGAGTGGAGGACAGAGGAGCCTCTTAAAGAAGAAGTTACAGGTCTGTGAGAGCCAGAAATCTTGCTTGTTTGTAGGTGACCAAATACTTATTTTCCACCATAATTTGCAAATAAATTCATAAAAAATCCTACAATGTGATTTTCTGGATTTTTTTTCTCATTTTGTCTGTCATAGTTGACGTGTACCTATGATGAAAATTACAGGCCTCTCTCATCTTTTTAAGTGGGAGAACTTGCAAAATTGGTGGCTGACTAAATACTTTTTTTCCCCACTGTATCTATGACTCACATTTTATGTGAATTTGGTCAGTCGCTCAAAATCTTACATATTGCAGCTTTAAGTAGACAATACCAGGTGGTTTCTCATTATTGATGAACTTCACTTTTTTGTCATTATTAGGTATTTTATGCCTGAATATGATTGCTCGCAGTTTCTTGTTGGCATTTCATGCCTGAGTTTGTGATGAATGAGCTTTCTGATTCAATGACAGGTGGAGTTGAATTAGTCTTTCTGCCCATAATTTTCATTTAATGTACTCCAAAGCTTTTTTCCATCATACTTTATTTATTTTAGTTTCATAATACAGTTTCTTCTTGTTTTTAATCAGTTTAGTCACATAATTTCTCAATTTAAAGCAAGTTTGCCAAACAGATGTGCAGTCACAATTTTGTTGGTGTGTGTGGACCATGTTAATTCCTTAGTGATGTGGACACAGAGGAACTTGAAGCTCTCGACCTGCTCCACAACAGCCCCGTCGATGTGGATGGGGGCGTGCTAGACCCTCCATTTCCTGTGGTCCACAATCAGCTCCTTTGTTTGGCTGACTTTGAGGGAAAGGTTGTGCCAGGTCCCTGACCACACTGCCAGGTCCCTGACCTCCTCCCTATTGGCTGTCTCATCATCGTCGGTGATCAGGCCTACCACTGTCGAGTCGTCAGCAAACTGAATGATGGTGTTGGAGTCGTGCGTGGCCACACAATCGTGGGTGAACAGGGAGTACAGAAGGGGACTAAGTACGCACCCCTGAGGGGCCCCCATGTTGAGGGTCACCGTGGCGGATGTGTTGTTGCCTACCCTCACCACCCGGGGGAAGCCGGTCAGGAAGTCCAGGATCCAGTTCCAGAGGGAGGTGTTCTTCCTCTTGAGCGGACAGCTTGATGAAAACCAGTCTATATTCAGGGCACCCAGAAAATAGACCTCTCTGTTAATATCACATACACTACCAAGCATTGCACACATATTATCCAGATATTGACTGTTAGCACTTGGTGGCCTATAGCAGCACCCCAAAAGAAGATGCTTTAGATGAGGAAAGTGAACTTGCACAACACTTCAACAGCATTAGACATGATATCCTCTCTAAGCTTTCCAGGAATATGGCTCTGAAAATATACAGCAACACCTCCCACATAGGCATTCCTGCTCTACAGCTACTGCTGTATCATCAACGGAATGATCTAAATGAGTCTCAGAGATGGCCATTATATGAATATTATCTATTGTTAGCAAGTTATTGATTTTATTAACCTTCTTTCTAAGGCTACATATATTAATATGGGCTATTTTTAGCCCTTTCTTGGGTAGCTTATCAGAGACAGACATAATATATAAAAATAAAAAAAACAATGATGAAAATAAGATTGTTCAACCAATAAAGCACCTGTGAGTGTCAGTTGGTCTATGTGTAAGTGTGTGTGTGATGTGAGGCTGAAGCTATTGACCCAGAAGCTAGGCTCTCTCACTACTCCCAGGCTTTTGGGAGGGAGGGTGGACAATTAGCCTGTTATAGCGCATGTAAGCAATGTTCCCACACTCTCTGGCAGCTTTCATGGCTGGGATAAGTTCTTTCCGCCTCCGGTGCACAGCTTCCAAGTAGTCCTCGTTGAGGAAGATGTTGGCTCTCTCCAGAACAGCCATCTTGTCTTTGAACTATAGTAACTTCCCCACTGGGCCAGTTGCAGGTTTTCCAGTCCTGTGGGCACGCTCCACCTCAATCCTCTTATGATCCATCTGCAGCTTTTCTGTGATCATTTTCCTCACTTTCTCCTCAGACTCCGTCAAGTTCTATTTCCATTTTGGTCATTTAGCAGACGCTATTTTCCAGAGTGGCTTACAGGAGCAATTAGGGTTAAGTGCCTTGCTCAAGTGCACATTGACAGATTTTTCACCTAGTCGGCTCTGGGACTCGAACCAGCGACCTTTCGGTTACTGGCCCAACGCTCTTAACAGCTAGACTATCTGCCCTTTTCACGTGGAGACTCCGGTATGCCATCCACAACAATGTTATTCCATCTGGATTGTCCCTCTAGATCAGGGATCATCAACTAGATTCAGCCGTGGGCTCATAATTTGTAGACTGCAAATTAACCGCAAGAAGCCCAAACATATATCATGTTTGACTAAAACATAATAATTTCAAACCTTGCTTACATTTGTATACGATCACATCTTTCTATTATGTGTGGGACTACTTAAGAACAGATTTCTTAAATTAAAATCACTTGGAGCTGATTTCCTGGTGTTTTTACAGTATTTTATGTCCCCCCCCCCCAAAATATATAATAATAAATAAATAAAAATTGCTCAGAAAACTTGTGGGACCAAATAAAAAGCGTGTGGGCTGCTATTTGGGGAACCCTGCTCTAGATAATCTATTTTACTAGTCATTGTTAATAATGATTCACAGACTGTGCTGATGTCATCTCTCGTGGACATACAGTTTGTTGTCATCTTGTGGCAATCCTCTTTCAGGACATCCACCTCTCTCTGGGAGAACTGCAAGCTGTTCTTAAGGTCCTGGACCTCCCTGGTCAGATCGTCCATTCTTTTGTTAGTTGAATCACCATTTTTTTGTGTAAAGGTGCAATTATCTGAGTACATTAACCAGTTAAATGTAACTAAATGGAATCGAAATTGTAATCTACGTAATCCCCAAAAGTAATTATTTATCATGAAAGGCCCATAAACAATAAGTAGCAATGCTGCATACTCAAAGAAATATTTTTTTTAAATAAATTGCTGAGGTGTAGTCACTTTTGAGGACACAAGCTCAAGTACACAGTACAATGATACAAATATGAAAATATGAAATATTTTATATTATGTATTTCCTATTAAACAAAACTGTATGAATAAGACTTGAAATTACGTATATGCTTTCTAAATATAGTATAATGAAATTATAAAATGGTTAACTATAAGATTTCACCTTCCTTATAACTGTAAAATACATATTTGTATGTTTAGTGTTAGAGAAAATGTGCATATTTTCAAAAGGTCTCTCTTGATCAAAACGTCTGCCCCCATCGTTGTGAATGTCTCACAGAGCTCTAGTGTGGCTTCCTGAACTCGTAAGGAACTCGCCTTTCATCTCGTATTAATATTGTCCGTCTACGACAAACAGTGTTTTTTATTAATTATTATGGCTATAAATGTATCTCTGAATTTGCTACCGTGATGAAACTACTCTCTCCTGATGCGCTGCTATATAACTATTGCAGGCATGTGCTTTGTCGGTGACTGTGATGTAGGGTTCAGCCAGGAGTTGATGGACAGTTGGAAGAGCGAATGAAATGGTAGGAGGTACATCCCAGCTTCAAGTGGTTTCAGATATCTTACATCACACAGGCTCAGAAAATATATTACTGTGTCTGTGGGAACCAGGTCTATCGCTCAATGCAAGCCATTCCAATGTATGGTGTCCACAGATCAATATATAAGCAAAAAATGTTGGCCGGAACCGGTAACAGAACCACGCAGGTCCCCTTAATAGGGGACTTTAAATCTTTAATACAAGGGAACCAGGGTTTCGGGGTTCTCACTGTATCTTGGTTTATTGACTCTTCTATTTTCATGAGCCCCTTTTTGTTTTTGGAACAAAAGAGTTAGAGTTGGTAATAACAATGTAATCACAATACTGTGGGTCCCTTTCACACAAAATGAACCCCTTTTCAAAGTTCAAAATTACAACCAAATGTATACAATAAATGCCTCTGTTGCCTACTTTTAGTAACACAGAAAATAGACAACAAGACAATAATATTTAAGCAAAATCCTGGACACAATCGTGTACACAATGAGTGTATGACTTAACCTATGGAACAAAATATAATAGATTACATTGCTTTAGCAAAAAGAACGCTTCACTCTCTGTATTTCCTATACAGACTAAATCTATAAAAATATAACTTTGTATGAAAGTAAAAATTCAGACATAAACAAACAAGTAGCCTAATCACAAAACATTCCTACTTTGTTGTTTGACAATACAGACTTATCAAAGCAAAAAGTTTGTGAGGACCATAATCTAAACTGTCACTGTCACTTAAAGCCCACTTTATCACTTTATGGCTATTAATAATGTCCGTCCTTTCATTAGAATGTTCTTCCCTTTGTAGTGATTAATGTCCCATGGAAACTTTAGCTAGTAGTGTCCCATGGATATGTTGCTAGCATTTAGCCACTGTCTTAGCATTAGCTAGTATCTTCATGTTACTAGTATTTTCTTCTTAGATTACGAAATCCAATCCTTCAAACAACGTTAGCTATAATGTCTCAGTTCTTATGTAGAATACGATTTATTATGGAGATGAGATAATTCACTTCTTTTACTTGGCCGTGAGTTCCGTCAGGCTATCTCCGACCTCCTCTGGCTGTCCTATCCTCGGACTTGCGTGGTGATTGTACCCAAGAAACAGCAGACCGATGTCGGATACGCCTCCTCTGCTCCTCGCTGGAGTCACTGTCTCCACCGACGAGAGAGAGAGAGAGAGAGGTCTAGACCACTCTGTAATCTGCCATTCATATGACTATTTTTCACCTGCCTCCAAGGGGCTAGGGTGGAGGGAGGGGGAAATGGGGAGGAGAGGAGAGAGGATAGGAGGGAGGGAAGCACAGGAGGCTGCTGAGGGGATAACGGCTCATAATAATGGCCGGAATGGAGCAACTGGAATGGCATCAAACACCTGGAAACCATGTGTTTGATGTATTTGTTACCATTCCACTGATTCTGCGCCAGTCCATATCACGAGCCTGTTCTCCCCAATTAAGGTGCCACCAACCTCCTGTGGAGGGAAGGTGTTTTTGAAACATTTCTCTGTAAGATGTATTTTTCTATTACACCGATGATACGCTTCACTCTCTGCACATCGCAGATAGAGTTCTCTCATATGGCATAGACCTTACTTCCAGCTGCTACATATTTAACTGTACTCCTTTTCTCCTACCCTTCTCCCCTCCTCTCTCTATCCCCTCTCCCTCTCATTTTGCCTTTCCTTCCATTTACAGTACCTTACCTCCAGCTGCTCTCTCTCTTTCTCTCCCTATCTCTTCCTCTCCTCCTCTCCTGCCTCTATCATACTGCATGGACATTACCGCCAGCTGCTTCAGTATAACTTGGGAATGTTATGTTTTTTATGTATTGAAAAAATTAACAGCTTTGCTTATAAATGTCCATATCATGCTGACACTGTCAAATAAAATGTTACCAGGGTAGCTAACTCTGTGTTGTGCCTCTTTCTTTCTATTGTGGAGAATGATCACACAGCCTACAAATATCTCTTTTAGCGTTTTATAAATAAGGGAATCACTTTATGTAAAGCAAACAAAAACACATGAATAGTGCTTTATAAAGCTTTATAATACATGATAAGCTATTGTTAAAGGGTTTTATAGAGCCTAATATGTGTAAAACGATCTTGTCTATGTTTTCAAACCAGTATGCTATAATACATTATGCACCATATTCTTTTATGGATAATGAACAACATTATAGTTCATTATCTATAAAAGATCATACAGAGTTTTATAACTGCCAGCAAGACAATAACCTCAAGCACACATCAAAATCCACAAAGAAATGGTTAATGGACCACAAAATCAACATTTTGCAATGGCCATCTCAGTCTCTGGACTTGAACACCATTGAAAACCTGCAGATGAAGGATATCAAGGATCTGGAAGATTCTGTATGGAGGAATGGTCTAAGATCCCTCCCAATGTGTTCTCCAATCTCATACAGTAAAACATTTTACAAAAAGGCTCAGTGCCATTATAATTTCAAGATATTGAAAACAGGGGTGCAAATAGTTATTTGGAGATTTTTTGTATTACTTGTTGAACAAAATCTCTTTCTCTGAGCAATTGTATTAGCATAAAATACAATATAACTCAGTATTTGTATTACTTTTTTGCTAACCTTTATCAAGGGTGCCAATAATTTTTGACCTGACTGTATGTGCTTCATAGAAAGTGTTACCTAGAACTCTCTCTCTCTCTCTCTCTCTCTCTCTCTCTCTCTCTCTCTCTCTCTCTCTCTCTCTCTCTCTCTCTCTCTCTCTCTCTCTCTCTCTCTCTCTCTCTCTCCTCCTGCACCTCTCACTCTGTTCTCCTCTCCTTCTCCCGCTCCTCCACTATCATAGTCATAGAACTGACTTCCAACTGCTCTACCTCACTTTCTGGACCTCACCTCCCACTGCTACTCCTCTACTCCTCTCTCCTTCCCCCTCATCTCCCCTCTTTTTCTCTTCTCTCTTTATTACACTGCATAGACTATACAGTACCTCCAACTGCTACTCCTCTACTCCTCTCTCCATAGACTGTACAGTACCTCCAACTGCTACTCCTCTACTCCTCTCTCCATAGACTATACAGTACCTCCAACTGCTACTCCTCTACTCCTCTCTCCATAGACTATACAGTACCTCCAACTGCTACTCCTCTCTCCATAGACTATACAGTACCTCCAACTGCTACTCCTCTACTCTTCTCTCCATAGACTATACAGTACCTCCAACTGCTACTCCTCTACTCCTCTCTCCATAGACTATACAGTACCTCCAACTGCTACTCCCCTACTCCTCTCTCCATAGACTATACAGTACCTCCAACTGTTCTACCTCTTTCCCTACTTCTTCCTCCCCTCTCCCTTCCCACTGTCTCTCAGTATACGTGGCCATATGCAGGAATCAAACTCAAACCACAATCATTTACATTTACATTTACGTCATTTAGCAGACACTCTTATCCAGAGCGACTTACAAATTGGTGCATTCACCTTATAGCCAGTGGGATAACCACTTTACAATATTATTATTTTATTTTTTGGGGGGGTGGGGTAAGGGGGGGTAGAAGGATTACTTTATCCTATCCCAGGTATTCCTTAAAGAGGTGGGGTTTCAAGTGTCTCCGGAAGGTGGTGAGTGACTCCGCTGTCCTGGCGTCGTGAGGGAGCTTGTTCCACCATTGGGGTGCCAGAGCAGCGAACAGTTTTGACTGGGCTGAACGGGAACTGTGCTTCCGGCAGAGGTAGGGGGCCAGCAGGCCAGAGGTGGATGAACGCAATGCCCTCGTTTGGGTGTAGGGACTGATCAGAGCCTGAAGGTACGGAGGTGCCGTTCCCCTCACAGCTCCGTAGGCAAGCACCATGGTCTTGTAGCAGATGAAAGCTTCAACTGGAAGCCAGTGGAGTGTGCGGAGGAGCGGGGTGACGTGAGAGAACTTGGGAAGGTTGAACACCAGACGGGCTGCGGCATTCTGGATGAGTTGTAGGGGTTTAATGGCACAGGCAGGGAGCCCAGCCAACAGCGAGTTGCAGTAATCCAGACGGGAGATGACAAGTGCCTGGATTAGGACCTGTGCCGCTTCCTGTGTAAGGCAGGGTCGTACTCTCCGAATGTTGTAGAGCATGAACCTACAGGATCAGGTCACCGCCTTGATGTTAGCGGAGAACGACATGGTGTTGTCCAGGGTCACGCCAAGGCTCTTTGCACTCTGGGAGGAGGACACAACGGAGTTGTCCACCGTGATGGCGAGATCATGGAACGGGCAGTCTTTCCCCGGGAGGAAGAGCAGCTCCGTCTTGCCGAGGTTCAGCTTGAGGTGGTGATCCGTCATCCACACTGATATGTCTGCCAGACATGCAGAGATGTGGTTCACCACCTGGTTATCAGAAGGCGGAAAGGAGAAGATTAGTTGTGTGTCGTCTGCGTAGCAATGATAGGAGAGGCCATGTGAGGATATGACAGAGCCAAGTGACTTGGTGTATAGCGAGAATAGGAGAGGGCCTAGAACTGAGCCCTGGGGGACACCAGTGGTGAGAGCACGTGGTGCGGAGACAGATTCTCGCCACGCCACCAGGTAGGACACAATCCAGGAGTGAGCCGCACCGGAGATGCCCAACTCGGAGAGGGTGGAAAGGAGGATCTGATGGTTCACAGTATTAAAGGCAGCAGACAGGTCTAGAAAGACAAGAGCAGAGGAGAGAGAGTTAGCTTTAGCAGTGCGGAGCCTCCGTGACACAGAGAAGAGCAGTCTCAGTTGAATGACCAGTCTTGAAACCTGACTGGTTTGGATCAAGAAAGTCATTCTGAGAGAGATAGCAAGAGAGTTGGCTAAAGACGGCACGCTCAAGAGTTTTCCAGCTTCCAACTAATCCATTGGAACCTACAAAAATGCTGCTCTGACGTCAGTCTTTTCTTTGAAAAACCCCTAGGTAAGTAAAATTTGGAATAGTGATGTTTAGCTGTGCATCATAAAAACGCACATGCACACGCACATGAACACACACATACACACACTTAAACTTCTGCTCCTAGACTTTCCGCTAAGAAAGCTCTAGCCAGGTATGTTAATGGT
This sequence comes from Coregonus clupeaformis, assembly GCF_020615455.1. NCBI lineage: Eukaryota > Metazoa > Chordata > Actinopteri > Salmoniformes > Salmonidae > Coregonus > Coregonus clupeaformis. The sequence goes on from NC_059192.1 coordinate 80,026,946, forward strand.
GTGTATGTAAGAATGCTGTTCATTGACTATAGCTCAGCATTCAACACCATAGTACCCTCCAAGCTCATCATTAAGCTCGAGGCCCTGGGTCTGAAGCCCGCCCTGTGCAACTGGGTCCTGGACTTCCTGACAGGCCACCCCCAGGTGGTGAAGGTAGGAAACAACATCTCCACTTCGCTGATCCTCAACACTGGGGCCCCACAAGGGTGCGTGCTCAGCCCTCTCCTGTACTCCCTGTTCACCCATGACTGCGTGGCCAAGCACGCCTCCAACTCAATCATCAAGTTTGCAGACGACACAACAGTAGTAGGCTTGATTACCAACAATGACGAGACCGCCTACAGGGAGGAGGTGAGGGCTCTGGGAGTGTGGTGCCAGGAAAATAACCTCTCACTCAACATCAACAAAACAAAGGAGATGATCATGGCCTTCAGGAAACAGTAGAGGGTGCACCCCCCTATCCACATCGACGGGACCGCACTGGAGAAGGTGGAAAGCATCAAGTTCCTTGGCGTACACATCACCGACATCACTGAAATGGTCCACCCACGCAGACAGTGTGGTGAAGAAGGCGCAACAGAGCCTCTTCAACCTCAGGAGGCTGAAGAAATTTGGCTATCACCTAAAACCCTCACAAACTTTTACAGATGCACAATTGAGAGCATCCTGTCGGGCTGTATCACCACCTGGTACGGCAACTGCACCGCCCACAACCGCAGGGCTCTCCAGAGGGTGGTGCGGTCTGCCGAATGCATTACCGGGGGCAAACTACCAGCCCTCCAAGACACATACAGCACCCGATGTCACAGGAAGGCCAAAAAGATCATCAAGGACATCAACCACCCGAGCCATTGCCTGTTCACCCCACTATAATCCAGAAGGCGAGGTCAGTACAGGTGCATCAAAGCTGGGACCGAGAGAATGAAAAACAGCTTCTATCTCAAGGCCATCAGACTGTTAAATAGCCATCACTAGCACATTAGAGGCTGCTGCTGCCTATTGAAATCACTGGCCACTTTAAGAAATTGAGCACTAGTCACTTTAATAATGTTTACATATCTTGCACTACTCATCTCATATGTATATACTGCATTCTATTCTATAATATTCTTCTGTATCTTAGTCCATGCCGCTCTGTTATTGCTTGTCCATATATGTATATATTCTTAAATCCCATTCCTTACTTTTTTGTGTGTATTGGGTATATGTTGTGAAATTGTTAGATATTACTGCACTGTCGGAGCTAGAAGCACAAGCATTTCGCTACACCCTTTATAACATCTGCTAAACACATGTATGTGACAAATAAAATGTGGTTTGATTTGATTTGATTTGGTGTATAGTCGGATTGTCTGTGTGTGTGTGTGTGTGTGTGTGTGTGTGTGTGTGTGTGTGTGTGTGTGTGTGTGTGTGTGTGTGTGTGTGTGTGTGTGTGTGTGTGTGTGTGTGTGTGTGTGTGTGTGTGTGTGTGTGTGTGTGTGTGTGTGTGTGTGTGTGTGTGGATGTGTTTAACTATACTTGTAGGGACCAGAAGTCCTCACAAGAATAGTAAACAAACTAACATTTGAAGTCCCCACAAGTCTCCACAAGGTAAAATATTATTTCTAGGGGGTTTAGGGTTAAGGTTAGAATTAGTGTTAGGGTTAGAATTAGGTTTAGGCTTAGGAGCTAGGGTAAGTTTTAGGTTTAGGGTTAGAAGCTAGGGTTAGGTTTAGGGTTAAGGTTAGGTTTTCGGGTTAGGGTTAGGTTTAAGGTTAGGGAAAATAGGATTTTGAATGGGACTGAATTGTGTGTCTCCACAAGGTTAGTTATACAAGACTCTGTGTGTGCGTTTGTGTGTGTGTGTGGTGTGTGTGTGTGTTTCTCTCTGCTCTCTCAGAGCGGTGCCTGTGGCTGCTTGGCAGAAATGAGCCGTAATCATATTAGACTCTGATTGCCTTTCTCTGAAAATACATAAAACATGGGACAGAATTAGCATTGAGTTTCTGTTCATTAAATACCACCTGTCAGAGACAAATACTAAACAAATAAGCAATTGCATCAACCTGGCTTGTTGGTTGAATTTGCGTATTTGCAAAACATCAGCGTAAACAGTTTTGGTCTCGTTTATGGTCTGGAGGTCAAGAAAAAATCAATGACAGGTATATTTCAAGTTACTGTACATTCATGTTTGTTGGAAATCAAATATGATATAAAAATAAATGAAGTTGCACACTCTAGAATGTAGATAGGCTCTCTAATGCCCCTCTTGAGTCCAAGCCTTTGTCACGGATTCAGCCGAGGCTGCTCCTCCTCCTTGCTCGGGCAGGCTTCGGCGTTCATCGTCCCCGGAGTACTAGCTGCTGCCGATCTATGTTTCGGTGTTTGTCTTGTTTGGTCTTTATTGTTTACACCTGTTTCCCATTATGTTGTATTGCGTTCCCTTTATCACCCTCTGTTTCTCATTGTGTATTGTGCATAATAGTTTTTCGTCTTTTCGGCAGTTGCCCATGTGTGCGGGTTGTATTGTTCCTCTCTGTATGAGGTTGCCTTTTGTACTTTGGATTTGCACTGTATCCAGTAAAGTATCTGCCAGTAGCTCGGTGTCCTGCCCTTGACTTCGCCTACCGCATACACGTCGCATTGACAGAATTACGCACCCCAAGACATGGAGTCAGCAGGAGCGGCGGTGCCAGCTGGATCTATGGAAGAGCGCGTAGATCAACAAGCGGCCATGATCCAGGCTCTCGGCACCGCCATGGAACGGGTGGTGAGCACCATGGAGCGATGGGAAAGAGGAGGTTTGCCTACACCTCCTCCGACGATACCACCACCATCAGCTATGCCCATCGCTTCACCTCCGGGGTCCAGTGGGATTCGGCTCTCGCTCCCGACGGCTTATGATGGCACAGCTGCCGGGTGTCAGGGTTTCCTGCTCCAGGTTGAACTCTACCTGGCAACCATCCACCCGGTGCCCTCGGGATACGAGAGCGTGTCCGCCCTCATCTCCTGTCTGTCCGGCAAGGCGTTGGAGTAGGCCAACGCCGAGTGGGGGGGGATAGACGCCGCTACTGTCAACTACGCGGAGTTCACCTGCCGCTTCAGGGCAGTATTCAATCATCCACCAGAGGGTAAAGCGGCGGGTGAGCGTCTATTCCACCTCAGACAGGGGAAGAGGAGTGCGCAGGAGTTCGCACTGGACTTCTGGATGCTGGCTGCCAACGCGGGATGGAATGAGAGGGCCCTCATCGACCACTACAGATGTAGCCTGAGGGAGGACGTGCGTCGGGAATTGGCCTGCAGGGACACCAACCTAAACTTCGATCAACTGGTGGACATGTCGATTCGCCTGGACACCCTGTTGGCTACCCGCAGACGTCCGGATTCGGGGCCATCCATTCCATCCCCCAGCACTTCCGAGCCGACCTCTATGAAGCTCGGAGGTGTTGGTACTAGGAGAGATACCAGGAGAGAGGCCGTCCCCTGCAACAACTGCTGGTCGGTGCTGGGGAGGGTCTCCTAGGAATCGAGGCAGTAGGCCGTGCACTGATGAGTCATTCCAGGTGAGTAGGCGCCCAACTCACCCAGAGTTCCCTGTTGCGCATATGTGTATTAAAGTTGTGTTTCCCGAGGTTTCTCCTCATTCCCAGTATAAGGCGCTAGTAGATTCAGGCGCAGCTGGGAATTTTATCGATCGCCAGTTCACCTACAAGTTAGCGATTCCTATTGTTCCAGTGGATGTGCCCTTCCCTATCCATGCCCTAGATAGCCGCCCTTTGGGGTCTGGGTTGATTAGGGAGGTCACGGCGTCTCTCAGGATGAAAACGCAGGAGGGCCATGAGGAGATAATTCGTTTGTATTTGATTGACTCTCCTGCGTTTCCCGTGGTGTTGGGGCTTCCCTGGTTGACGTCTCATGATCCCAACATTTCATGGCAACAGAGGGCTCTCAAGGGATGGTCTGATCAGTGTGTCGGGAGGTGTGTGGGTGTTTCTTTAGGGGCCACGATGGTGGAAAGTCCGAACCAAGTTCCCACCATGCACATTCCACCTGAATATGCCGATTTGGCTCTCGCCTTCTGTAAAAAGAAGGCGACTCAATTCCCACCCCATCGACGGGGGGATTGTGCAATAAACCTCCAAGTAGGCGCTGCGCTTCCCCGAAGTCATGTGTATCCTCTGTCTCAGGAGGAGACGGCGGCTATGGAAACATATGTCGCCGAATCGCTGAGACAGGGATACATACGGCCGTCCACTTCCCCTGCGTCCTCGAGTTTCTTATTTGTGAAGAAGAAAGATGGGGGTTTACGCCCGTGTATCGACTACCGTAGTCTCAATCAGATCACCATCAACTATAGCTATCCTCTCCCTCTGATTGCTAGTATGACGGAGTCATTACACGGGGCGCGATTCTTCACAAAATTGGATCTCAGGAGCGCGTACAACCTGGTGCGCATTAGGGAGGGAGATGAGTGGAAGACAGCGTTCAGTACCACCTCGGGTCACTATGAGTACCTCGTCATGCCATACAGTTTAATGAATGCTCCTTCAGTCTTCCAATCGTTCGTGGATGAGATTTTCCGGGACTTGCATGGACAGGGTGTAGTGGTGTATATTGATGACATTCTAATATACTCCACTACCCGAGCCGAGCATGTGTCCCTGGTTCGTCGGGTGCTTGGTAGACTGTTGGAGCATGGCCTGTATGCAAAGGCGGAGAAATGTCTGTTCTTCCAGGAGTCCATCTCCTTCCTGGGACACCGGTTGTCCGCGTCAGGGGTGGAGATGGAGAATGACCGCGTTTCAGCTGTGCGCAATTGGCAGACTCCCACCACGGTGAAGGAGGTGCAGCGGTTCTTGGGTTTTGCCAATTACTACCGGAGGTTTCTCCGGGGCTTTGGGCAGGTAGCAGCTCCCATTACCTCCCTGCTAAAGGGGGGTCCGGTGCGTCTGCAGTGGTCGGCTGAGGCGGACAGGGCTTTTAGGCGTCTGAAGGACCTGTTTACCTCGGCTCCAGTGCTGGCACATCCGGATCCCTCTTTGGCGTTCCAAGATGAGGTGGATGCGTCCGAGGCTGGGATCGGTGCTGTACTGTCTCAGCGCTCAGGTACGCCACCTAAACTCCGCCCCTGTGCTTTCTTTTCTAAGAAGCTCAGTCCGGCGGTGCGCAATTAGGATGTGGGGGACAGGGAGCTGTTAGCTGTGGTGCAAGCCCTGAAGGTGTGGAGGCATTGGCTTGAGGGGGCTAAACACCCTTTTCTCATTTTGACTGACCATCGTAACCTGGAGTACATCCAGGCGGCGAGGAGGCTGAACCCTCGCCAGGCTAGGTGGGCTATGTTTTTCACCCGATTTGTATTTACGCTCACCTATAGACCAGGGTCACAGAACACTAAGGCAGACGCCCTGTCCCGACTATATGACACAGAGGAGAGGTCCATTGAGCCCACTCCCATACTTCCGGAGTCTTGTCTGGTGGCACCGGTGGTATGGGAGGTTGATGCGGACATCGAGCGGGCGTTACGTACCGATCCTACTCCCCCACAGTGTCCAGAGGGTCGGAAGTATGTGCCGCTCAAGGTTCGTGATCGATTAATATATTGGGCTCACATGTCACCTTCCTCTGGTCATCCTGGTATTTTGATCAGACAGTGCACTGCCTTAGTGGAAAGTACTGGTGGCCCACTTTAGCTAAGGACATGAGGGTTTATGTTTCCTCCTGCTCGGTGTGCGCCCAGTGTAAGGCGCCTAGACACCTACCCAAAGGGAAATTACAACCCCTACCCATTCCACAACGACCGTGGTCTCACCTCTCGGTGGATTTTGTCATGGACCTTCCCCCCTCCCAGAGGAACACGACGATCTTGGTCGTTGTGGATCGGTTTTCAAAGGCCTGCCGTCTCATTCCTATGCCAGGTCTCCCTACAGCCCTACAAACAGCTGACGCCCTGTTTACACACGTCTTCCGGCACTACGGGGTACCTGAGGATATAGTATCTGATCGGGGTCCCCAGTTACATTTACATTTTAGTCATTTAGCAGACGCTCTTATCCAGAGCGACTTACAGTTAGTTTATTTTTCATACTGGCCCCCCTTGGGAATCAAACCCACAACCCTGGCGTTGCAAACGCCATGCTCTACCAACTGAGCTACATCCCTGCCGGCCATTCCCTCCCCTACCCTGGATGATGCTGGGCCAATTGTGCGCCGCCCCATGGGTTTCCCGGTCGCGGCCGGCTATTACAGAGCCTGGATTCGAACCAGGATCTCTAGTGGCACAGCTAGCACTGCGATGCAGCGCCTTAGACCACTGCGCCACTCGGGAGTCTGGAGGGCGTTTATGGAACGTCTGGGTGTCTTGATTAGCCTTACCTCAGGTTTCACCCCGAGAGTAATGGGCAGGTGGAGAGAGTGAACCAGGATGTGGGTAGGTTTCTGAGGTCCTATTGCCAGGACCGGCAGGGGGAGTGGTCGGGATATATCCCCTGGGCAGAGATAGCCCAAAACTCACTCCGCCACTCCTAAACTAACCTTACGCCTTTTCAGTGTGTGCTAGGTTATCAGCCGGTCCTGGCACCTTGGCATCAGAGCCAGATCGAAGCCCCTGCGGTGGACGAGTGGTTTCGGCGCTCAGAAGAAGCCTGGAACGCTGCGCATGTCCATCTACAGCGGGCGATCAGGCGGCAGAAGGCGAGCGCCGATCGCCACCGCAGTGAGGCCCCGGTGCATGCACCGGGAGATCGGGTCTGGCTCTCGACCCGAAACCTGCCCCTTCGCCTGCCCTGCCGGAAGCTGGGTCGGCGGTTTGTGGGGCCATTTAAAGTCCTGAGGAGATTGAACGAGATCTGTTATAGGTTACAACTGCCCATTAATTACCGCATTAACCCCTCGTTCCATGTGTCTCTCCTCAGGCCGGTAGTAGCTGGTCCACTCCAGGAGAGTGAGGTACGAGAGGCTCCTCCGTCCCCTTTGGACATTTAGGGGGCTCCGGCGTACTCAGTCCGTTCCATCTTGGATTCGAGGCGTCGGATGGGGGGCCGGCAGTATCTCGTGGAGTGGGAGGGGTACGGTCCAGAGGAACGGTGCTGGGTCCCTAGGAGGGACATCCTAGACCCCTCCATGTTGAGGGATTTCCACCGGAGTCATCCGACTCGCCCTGCTCCGCGTCCTCCTGGCCGTCCCCAAGGCTGGGGTCGGTGCACGGCTGGAGCCGCGCGTCAAGGGGGGGGGGGGGCTATTGTCACGGATTCAGCCGAGGCTGCTCCTCCTCCTTGCTCGGGCAGGCTTCGGCATTCGTCGTCCCCGGAGTACTAGCTGCTGCCGATCTATGTTTTGGTGTTTGTCTTGTTTGGTCTTTATTGTTTACACCTGTTTCCCATTATGTTGTATTGCGTTCCCTTCATCACCCTCTGTTTCTCATTGTGTATTGTGCGTAATTGTTTTTCGTCTTTTCGGCAGTTGCCCATGTGTGCGGGTTGTATTGTTCCTCTCTGTATGAGGTTGCCTTTTGCACTTTGGATTTGCACTGTATCCAGTAAAGTATCTGCCAGTAGCTCGGTGTCCTGCCCTTGACTTCGCCTACCGCATACATGTCGCATTGACAGCCTTGGTGGGGGTGATACCTACAAGGTTCCTAAAATTCTAAATCAAATAGGGAAATGATCCAACGTATGACCAACTTAAAACAATGTTTTAAGTTGGTCATACCATGGATAATTTCCCTATTTGATTTAGAATTTTAAGACCCTTGTAGGTATCAAAGAAAATATAAAAACAACATTGAATTTGGCCTTACTGCTATTAGCCCATAGTTGCGCATTGAATAACACATTCAACATGGTAAGACAGATAGTCAAAAAATTTATCAAAAGGAATGTATCTAATTAAATGTCTGTCCTATATCTGAGAGATAGTATTTAACCCCTTTGTTTTTGGCACATTCTACCACCTATTCACTTTTGTTAATTTTTACCACCCAGTACCTGGTTACCGTCAGACAACGGGGTATTAGTTTGTAGTTCAAACCGTTCTGACCTTACAGACGATTTTTGGAGAAGACCTGTTCGGAGTTGGGACGTCGCCATCACCGACTTGAGATGAGTCCCGTGGAGCTTCTGGGTGTCGTAGAGCCAAAACACACTTTTGATATTGAGTTCAAAATAGTTTCTAGCTCAAACCACTAGGAATTCACAGACGCTTTCGGCATCCTCTCATGTCAAATCAAATCAAATGTTATCTATCACTTGTGCCGAATACAACTGGTGTAGACGTTACAGTTAAAGGCTTGGTTAAGAACCTTTCCAACGATGCAGAATAAAACATACAAAATAATAATTGTAACTAACACAAGAGGAATAAAATAAAATACACAAGAATGGAGCTACAGTATATACAGGGAGTACCAGTACCAGATCAATGTGCAGAGGTACGAGGTACTTGTGGTAGATATGTACTGTACATGAAGCCAGGGTAAAGTGACTAGTAATCCAGATAGATAATAATAAGAGTAAAATAAAGAACAGAGTAGCAGCAGCAAATGATAAAAGTACAACTGTGTGTGTGTGTGTGTGTGTGTGTGTGTGTGTGTGTGTGAGTGTGTGTCTGTATGTTTGTGTTGAGTTGGTATGCGTGTGTGTGTTATGTGTGTGTGCTTATGGTGTGTATATAAAGTATAGTGAGTGTGTGTAGGGCCAGGGCAAGATAGAGTCAGTGCAAATAGTTTGGGTACCAATAATTGACTATTTAGCAGTCTAGCTATTTAGCAGTCTTATGGCTTGGGGGTAGAAGCTGTCTCAGAGCCTGTTGGTCCGAGAGCCGATGCACCGGTACCGTTTGCCGAATGGTAGCAGAGTGAACAGTCTATGGCTTGGGGGGCTGGAGTATTTGGCAATTATTTGGGCCTTCCTCTGACACGCCTGATATAGAGGTCTTGGATGGCACGGAGCTCGGCCCTAGTGATGCACTGGGCTGTACGCTCCACCCTTTTTAGCACTTTGCAGTCAAGGGGCGGTGAAATTCCCATACCAAGCAGTGATGCAGCCAGTCAAAATGCTCTCAATGGTGCAGCTGTAGAACCTTTTCAGGATCTGAGGGTCCATGCCAAATCTTTTCAGCCTCCTGAGGGGGAAGAAGTGCTGCCGTGCCCTCGGGTGTATGTGGACCATGTTAAGTCCCAGGTTCCCTAGATTGGTGATGAGCTTGGAGGAGACTATGGTGTTGAATACTCAGCTGTAGTCTATCAACAGCATTCTCACATTTCCCCTCTTGTCCAACTAGGAAAGAAGTCCAATTGAGATTGGGTCATCTGATGATCCGTTGGGGCGGTATGCGAATTGGAGTGGGTCTAGGGTGTCTGGGAGGATGGTGTTGATGTGTGTCATGACCAGCCTTTCAAAGCACTTCATAATTACAGATGTGAGTGCTACAGGGTGATAGTAATTTAGGCAGGTTACCTTGCAGCTCTTGGGAACAGGGACAATGGTGGTCAGCTTGAAACATGTTGGGACTGGGACAGGGAGAGATTGAAAACATCTGTTTAGACACCTGCCAGCTGGTCTGCACATTCTTTGAGAACGTGCCCTGGTATTCCATCTTCTGATTGTTAACCTGTTTTAACGTCTTACTCACATCGGCCACAGAGAGCGAAATCACACAGTCATCTGGAAAAGAAGGGGCTTTCACGCAAGGCACAGTGTTATATTCCTTGAAGCGAGCATAAAAGGCATTTAGTTAGTTTGGGAGTTCTGCATCGCTGGGCAGCTCATGGCTGGGTTTCCCTTTGTAATCTGTTATCACCTGCAAGCCCTGTCACATACGATGAGCATCATAGCCAGTGTAATAGGATTCCACCTTCCTCCTATATTGTCCTTTTGCATGTTTGATGTCTCGTCGGAGGTCGTAGTGGAATTTCTTGTATGTGTCCATGTCCCGTTCATTGTAAGCCTGTAGCTCTAGCCTTTAGCCCAGGGTGGATGTTGCCTGTAATCCATGTTTTTTGGTTGGGATACGTTCTTATAGTCACACTTATTGATGAAGCCTGTGACTGTTGTGGTAAACTCCTCCATTTTATCTGATGAATCCATCCCTGAACATATCCCAGTCTGTACTAGCAAAAAGTATTGTACCCTCGCGTCTGCTTTGTCTGACCACTTCCGTATTGAGCGCATCACTGGTACTTCCTGTTTGAGGTTTAGTTTGTAAACAGGAAGCAGGAGAATAGGCTCTATAGACGCATCAGTTCCGCATTGGCGTAAGGATGCTTGGGCATTTCCGGAAACCGGAAAAAAAACATTAACAGTGACAATAGACCGTTATGATGGCAGAGATGAAGTTTACAAGGTGTTTGCTGGAGTTGCCTAAAGTATCTGTTAATGATATACGGAGGGTCGTCCGGACATCCAGTACGACACCACGTAGCAAACTGGATAAAGGCTTCAAATTTTACGTTTCTTATTTTCTTTGCAACTTTGAAGGTAATATGCTAATGCTAGCTAGCCTGAGCTAGAAGCCTTGCTTTGGTGTTTTAAGTCATGACTCCGTCCTGCTTCAGGTTAATCATACTTTAAATAAAGTTTAATCATGTGTATATACAGTGGGGGAAAAAAGTATTTAATCAGCCACCAATTGTGCAAGTTCTCCCACTTAAAAAGATGAGAGAGGCCTGTAATTTTCATCATAGGTACACGTCAACTATGACAGACAAAATGAGGAAAACAAATCCAGAAAATCACATTGTAGGATTTTTTATGAATGTATTTGCAAATGATGGTGGAAAATAAGTATTTGGTCAATAACAAAAGTTTCTCAATACTTTGTTATATACCCCTTTGTTGGCAATGACACAGGTCAAACGTTTTCTGTAAGTCTTCACAAGGTTTTCACACACTGTTGCTGGTATTTTGGCTCATTCCTCCATGCAGATCTCCTCTAGAGCAGTGATGTTTTGGGGCTGTCGCTGGGCAACACGTACTTTCAACTCCCTCCAAAGATTTTCTATGGGGTTGAGATCTGGAGACTGGCTAGGCCACTCCAGGAACTTGAAATGCTTCTTACGAAGCCACTCCTTCGTTGCCCGGGCGGTGTGTTTGGGATCATTGTCATGCTGAATGACCCAGCCACGTTTCATCTTCAATGCCCTTGCTGATGGAAGGAGGTTTTCACTCAAAATCTCACGATACATGGCCCCATTCATTCTTTCCTTTACACGGATCAGTCGTCCTGGTCCCTTTGCAGAAAAACAGCCCCAAAGCATGATGCCCCCCCCATGCTTCACAGTAGGTATGGTGTTCTTTGGATGCAACTCAGCATTCTTTGTCCTCCAAACACGACAAGTTGAGTTTTTACCAAAAAGTTATATTTTGGTTTCATCTGACCATATGACATTCTCCCAATCCTCTTCTCGATCATCCAAATGCACTCTAGCAAACTTCAGACGGGCCTGGACATGTACTGGCTTAAGCAGGGGGACACGTCTGGCACTGCAGGATTTGAGTCCCTGGCGGCGTAGTGTGTTACTGATGATAGGCTTTGTTACTTTGGTCCCAGTTCTCTGCAGGTCATTCACTAGGTCCCCCCATGTGGTTCTGGGATTTTTGCTCACCGTTCTTGTGATCATTTTGACCCCACGGGGTGAGATCTTGCGTGGAGCCCCAGATCGAGGGAGATTATCAGTGGTCTTGTATGTCTTCCATTTCCTAATAATTGCTCCCACAGTTGATTTCTTCAAACCAAGCTGCTTACCTATTGCAGATTCAGTCTTCCCAGCCTGGTGCAGGTCTACAATTTTGTTTCTGATGTCCTTTGACAGCTCTTTGGTCTTGGCCATAGTGGAGTTTGGAGTGTGACTGTTTGAGGTTGTGGACAGGTGTCTTTTATACTGATAACAAGTTCAAACAGGTGCCATTAATACAGGTAACGAGTGGAGGACAGAGGAGCCTCTTAAAGAAGATGTTACAGGTCTGTGAGAGCCAGAAATCTTGCTTGTTTGTAGGTGACCAAATACTTATTTTCCACCATAATTTGCAAATAAATTCATTAAAAATCCTACAATGTGATTTTCTGGATTTTTTTCTCTCAATTTGTCTGTCATAGTTGACTTGTACCTATGATGAAAATTACAGGCCTCTCTCATCTTTTTAAGTGGGAGAACTTGCACAATTGGTGGCTGACAATACTTTTTTCCCCCACTGTACCTCTCACTTCATGTGTTTGTACTTTTATGTAATTATCAGGTAAAAACAGGGCTACAAATGAGATCTCTGTGAGAGCCCACTACTACCGCTCAATGAAGAAACTAATGCCACCACACCAGCTGAGAGTAGGACTAGATTAAGTGACACATTCAAAGTTCTGTTGAACTTGTTCAAGGTTCCGTTCAACACATGTTTTACTCGTTTAATGTTACCACAGCTTTGATTGCCATTGCTAAGAGAACACTTTAGAACTTTAGTGGTTTTCACGATAGCTGAACAGTGGTAGCCTAATACAGACTAGGGTAGCTGAGTGGGAATTGCCATGCTTTGTTGTTGGGTCTGTTGTAAACAAATTGGAGTTTGGTTTGAAATGAAAACAATAATGAGATTACTACTTTTTTCCTGACTTGATGACTGCAATGACAGTAACATATTCCACTCAGCTACTCTTCAAACTGCTGATGTTCTACTCAAAACTGTCCTGTCATCTTTACTTCTTTCTTTATAAACATATGGCCCAACTTCCTTGCTTTTGTACTTGATGTTTCTACTTTTCAAGAGGAATTAGGAGCAAAACCTTCACTCTACTGTTGTTATTGATACTAGGCTACAATGTTGCACCACTCACCTACTGCTCTGCCAATACTCTTTGAAGGTAGGTAAATGGCACAAGACAATAGGTAAGTGGTGGGAGACAGTATAGCCAAGTGGTGCAAGACAGTAGGAAAGTGATGCAGAAAGCACAAAAGTGACACGAGACAGTAGATAAGTTGCTTACACCAGTAAAAAGTAGAAAGAACAAGTTTTGCTCCTACTCCTGCTGCTGTAGACCCTCGTCTTTCAAAACCCATTAAATTATGCTTCTGTGTATTTCAGATGACATTGCGTGATTCACAGCCAGTTCTGCTTGTTAAAAGCTACTGTTCCTGTGTGGCTGGGTGTGGGATATGCAATCATTTGGTTGCATTACTATATCAGTCTGCCCATTACTCTGAATGTGGCATGTCTGTCGTCCCTCCTGTACTTTCGTGCACTGAAACAGAGCAGAAGTGGCATAAACCACGAACAATGGTTTGTATCATTTCAATCCCAGACAGTTGTGTCACATGCATACTAGCATCTCTCCTAATACCATCTCATAAATAAATAGGGAGTGAAGCCAGGACCTGTGGATGCTATGGTTGTAGTGAAGCCCAAACCAGATGCTACTCCGGCAAGCGGAATTAGGTATGCAGAGTCCAATTAAATAGGCAGACTACAATGTGTTGCGAAATAAAAGTTATTAATCGCTGTTAGATGTCTAGAAGATGGCTGGAAGAGCTGTCATCCCGTTTTTGAAAGGACACTTTCGTACGTTTACACGTCATCGTGTTATAAGTCAAGACGAAGTATTACAAGTAAAAACATTAACATAAACATTAAGATAAACAACAACAACAACGAAAATTAACCGTTTCGGATGTTTTTGACGACAAGCATTCAATGCTAGCATACGGTAGCACAGCATTGTACGATAACCGGAAGTTTACATCCATCCTGAGATTTAACCGGAAATACGTCATGCTTGCCTGTGCATTGAGTCATGGTCAGATTTGCCATAGGGATGACGAGGGAGGGCCTTGTATGTGTTTCTGTGGGTAGAATAAAAGTGGTCTAGAGTTTTAGCGCAGGAGAAGTCTGACAAATACAGGCTTTCTGAAGCACCTGTCTACCACATAGGCAAATGGCCAACACTGGCGAATTAAGTGGATTGCGATGCAGCCCATGCAAAATACACAAAGTCTCTTGCATAAACACACAGAGTTTTATAAAACGTGATGACGTCACTGATTTCTGTGTGGGCGCGGACATCAACCTCTCCAACCAATGTTTCGGCACAGTGCCGAAACGTTGGTTGTATTAAATGGTTGGGAGCATATCTAGAGTGCGCACCTTCCTTTATTTATTTTTAAACAGTTTACCTTCCATTAGTAAGCACCTCTACAAAAATGTTTGGGTGTGCAAGCTCATGCTTTTTACTAGAACATCAAATATAGAACCAAAATATGATGTTAAAGGTGGAGCTATTAACATCCTGCTTACAGTATGTACTATGATGCATGATATGTATATAATCATACTGAATATATTGTAAATTAAATGACAAAAGGTAGGGGCTAGAGATTGATGTGGGATTGGGTGAAAGTCTTTAGCCTACTATTAACACAGTATGATGTCATCACAAAGGAACATAGCCTATACTAAACTCCATCAAAGCTAGTCCTTACTCACACCCTGTTCTCTGCTATATGAGGTATCTTGCGATGTGTTTAGTCACGCTAAATATGCACTGCATAGTAGTACATACCATTTTTACACCCTGTTCCCTTCTGCAATGAATACATTCTAGTCTAGCCGCAGCCTGTGTGTGTCTGTCTCTGTCCCTTATGCCCTATGAGGTAGCAAGCCAAGTGGTGTTATATCCATATTTATCTTGTCTCGACACACACACACACACACACACACACACACACACACACACACACACACACACACACACACACACACACACACACACACACACACACACACACACACACACACACACACACACACACACACACACACCCTTGTCTGTGACCTCCCTAGGTTGTCACTGAGCTGTCAACACCTCCCCGCTCGGAATATCATAGCTGTCAATCAAAAGGTTTCCTTTGCTGACTAGCTCATACCGTCCGGGTAATGCACCTACGAACGTGGTTTGAAATGTGTCTTAAAATATCCGATTCCATGTTATTTTTGGCAGTTCACACTGCAGGAAAAATAACAGATTCAAATCAGAAATGCAAATAAATAGTATTTGAGTCACTTCAAACTGCCAATGTGAACACGGCTTAAGAGCTTTGCACACATGGATTGTACAACTCCAGTGTATATTTGGCCTTGTGTTTTAGGTCATTGTCCTGCTGAAAGGTACATTTGTCTCCCAGTGTTTGTTGGAAAGCAGACTGAACAAGGTTTTCCTCTGGGATTTTTCCTGTGCTTAGCTCTATTCCGTTTCTTTTTATCCTAAAAAACTCCCTAGTCCTTGCCAATGACAAGCATACCCATAACATGATGCAGCCACAACCACGTTTGAAAATATGAAGAGTGGTACAAAGTGATGTGTTGTGTTGGATTTGCCCCAAATATAACGTGTTGTATTCAGGACATAAAGTTCACTTCTTTGCCCAGTTTTTTCAGTTTTACTTTAGTGCCTTATTGCAAACAGAATGCATGTTTTGGAATATTTTGATTCTGTACAGGCTTCCTTCTTTTCTCTCTGTCATTTAGGTTAGTATTGTGGAGTAACTACAATGTTGTTGAGCCATCCTCCGTTTTCTTCTTTCACAGCCAGTAGCTCTTTCCTGCAGTCAAATGACCTAGTGGCCTCATGGGTGGAATGTTATTAATATTTTTCATAATTTCATAATTAATAAACATTATTTCAGAAAGCCTGGCTAAAATCCAGTGTTTCTATGTCAAACAGTTTAGTTATTTTTCAGTCTTCTGTGATATATATAAAGTGTAGTAATGGAATGCAAACTAAAAATGGAATACATTTCAACTCTATTTCTGACATGGTGTCTTCTTTTACAGATGTCTTCTTTTTTTAAGCCCATAACAATGTGTGTGTGGTTGAAAAGTTCTTTCAAAGTAGATTTGTTTAAGACTACCAAAAAACACCCTGTGTGACCCTGATTTAGCCCACTGCAGTAAAAGGCAAAACTCTGTAACTGTTTAAAGTCACCATTGGCCTCATGGTGAAATCCCTGAGAGGTTTCCTTCCTCTCCGGCAACTGAGTTAGGAAGGACGCCTTTTTAATTTTTACCCATCTACCAATAGGTGCCCTTTTTTTGCCTCCCTTGTCTTTGTGGTTGAATCTGTGTTTGAAATTCACTGCTCGACTGAGGGACCTTACAGATAAATTGTATTTGTGGGGTACAGAGATGAGGAAGTCATTCAAAAATCATGTTAAACACTATTATTGCACACAGAGTGAGTCCACGCAAATTATTATGTGACATGTTAAGCAAAGTTTTACTCCTGAACTTATTTAGGCTTGCCATAACAAAGGGGTTCTATACTTATTTACTCAAGACATTTTAACTTTACATTTTTTATTAATTTGTAAAAACATAATTCTACTTTGACATTATGTGGTATGGTGTGTAGGCCAGTGACACAAAATCTAAATGTAATCCATTTAAAATTAAGGCTTTACACAACAAAATGTTGGGGGGTGTTATGTGTGTATCAGCCAGGACTGTAGCCAAACAAGAGTTTTATCGCACGTGGCAACCGTTTGTACACACTCTAAAAAATTAATGTAAAAAACATTCTAGTTGATTCAACTAATTATTATTTAGTAACTTGTTCCACAGCCTTTTTTTGTTTACACAACTTGTCGGTTAAAGTGTTACCTGAATGTAACATTTTTAATTCGCCCAACTTTTGCTCCAACATGAGAAAACGTAGGCAAAAAATATGTCAACTTAAAATGTATGTGCTCAATTTGTCTTAAATGTTAATTCAACTAGAAAGTATTATTTTTGGCATCTTACCTAAAAATAGTCTGGGGAACTAGTTACACACACAGCGCTTTTAACATAAAATGTTTTCAACGTACATATTTGACACACATGATTACATTGTGCATGTTCATTTATACAGTAATTATTATTATCATTATTATTCAATGTCCTCACCTGGGATTTGAACTGACAACCTCTTGGTTCATGGCATTCCGAGCTTCCTGCTATGACATCATGTCTGTATCAATTATCAGTTAATCTGACTATTCTCTCATCATTGATTTGATTTACTTATTTAAGCTATTTTTGTTTTTTCTGTGTAGTTGTGTAATGTTGGTGGGGCATATTACTATGTTTTAATGTCACTCCTTAATCTCTATGATAAATGAAATCATTTTTTCTTGAGTGTACTTTTAACAGAGATACAGGAATGCTGTGAGCCAAGACGTTGTGAAGTAATGTTTGAATACTAATTACTGTATAAATTAACATGCACAATGTAATCATGTATGTCAACGCGTGTCAAATATGTGAGTTGAAAACATTGTATGTTAAATGCACTGTGTGTAACTATATAGTTCCACAGCCTTTTTGGGGGGAAAATGCCAAAATAATAATAGTTGAATAAACATTCTGTATGAAACAAATTGAGCAAATGCATCCTTTTAAGTTGACAAACATTTTGCCTACGTTTTCATGTTGGAGCTAAGTTTGGGCCAACTAAAAAACATAATTCAGGCTGTGGAACCAGTTGCTTAATAATATTTAGTTGAAACAACTAGATGTTATTTTACAGTGCATTCACTCTGCCAAAGCAATACACAGTTACAGTAACTCACCCTTCTAGATAACTTGAAACAGTCTAACCAGGTATTGTGTCTTGAAGTCGCCAAGGCTAGTTAGCCAACTTATTAAGCCAATTAGCTTCAGCTGGCTGGTGTGTGAACATGGCAAAGTTAGTTTGACATTTCATAGCCTATCTCTGGGGAAAGTTAGCGACGATCAATAAATTACATAATGTAAATGGAACAATATTTTCATGTTGCACATGTTTAAGTTGTCTCATTAAATGCTTTAAATATTTGCGCTACGAATTGATGATTACTTGGGTGCTGTCAGCTGTGGGCATGTGGGCAGGATTGAAATAAACCCAACCCAAGGAAAACTGTTACAGTACCCTTCATTCTGGATAATTAAAAATATATAAATTATCTTGCAAATTTCAGTTTTGGACAAGACTGATTTTATGACCAAAATTATCCTATTTACACTTTGCAGTCAATTTTGACAGTAGAATAAATGTTTTCATAGATGCCACACAGGCCGTTTTCAAAACAAGAAGTCTCTTTTTAGGGGCAGTCGCTCTTTAAGCAGATCAAAATCGATTAAAATGGAGAGAAACAGGTAATAAAAGCACAGCAATTATTTTTTAGTTTGACTTGATATGTGATGTTTGGTAGATTTAATAGGCCAGTTAGTTGTTGAATTAATGAGCTGTCACACAGAGGTGCAAACCCACACACGCATCTCAGAGTGGCTGAAATGTGCTTTGATGGGCACTGTGGATACAAATCTAAATTAAGTTAACTTAAGCCATTTATCACAACCATTCTCTGTATTTCTCTGTCTGGCTGGCTGGTATCGGCGGGTGCAGAAGCCTCTCTCTCTAAACGAAGACAAGAACCATGCAAATGCTTCTATTCTTTTTGAGTCCAAACTCTAATGGATTATGCGCTTTCAACCCCTTTTTGGAATAGTAAAGTTAAGTGATGGCAAGCCGGTTTATTTCCATTGAAGATTGTTGGGGAATTGTAATGCCCCAAGGGCAATAAATACTGGAACATTGTCGCTTAGGATTTTAAAAAACTGCTAAATGACCATGATATCATTGCTAAATCATTGCGTGAAATATTTGTATATTCTTACAGGAGGTTTTGCTTGTTACTTTGTTACTCTGTTTATGATTTATGATTTTTATGCGGATCCCCATTAGCTGTTGAAGAAGCAGAAGCTATTTTAAGAACACTACGACTAAAGAACAATACGACTGTGTCTGATGAGTTTGCTGTTTCAGTGTGTGGAAAATAAGAACTGATTTCCTGCACATCACACATAAACCGCTTTTGCCAAGAGCATGAGATTAATTAGTTGTATTATTTTAGCCTGAAAAACAATTGATTGGGTTTCCATCCTCTTAGCTCTTACGTCATGAAAATGTACTAACACCAAGGCCAACCCAGCTATATGAATCAGTGTCGAAGTGCAATGTGCAGAAGTACATCATAGTATAACAGTAACAGGTGATGCAAGACACAAACATGCTCTTACTTTAAAAATTGCCAGTACGTTTCTGTCATATCTTAATTGAGGGAGGAATAAGTAGTGTGAGAAATGTGGGCTTGTAGATGTCCTGATTGTAGCATTCTGG
Organism: Coregonus clupeaformis; assembly: GCF_020615455.1. Taxonomy (NCBI): domain Eukaryota; kingdom Metazoa; phylum Chordata; class Actinopteri; order Salmoniformes; family Salmonidae; genus Coregonus; species Coregonus clupeaformis. The sequence continues at coordinate 80,046,098 of NC_059192.1, forward strand.
AAGAGGAAGTTAAGAGGGAGATGGAAATGAGGTTAAGAACATCCGAGGAAGAGAGTGTCCTGCCTTCCTGGGAATGTAACATGACAGTACTGGAGAGCACACACACAGACACACAGACACACACACACACACACAGACCCAGACACAGACACACACACAGACACACACACACACACACAGACACACAGACACACACACAGACACAAACACACACACACACAGACACACACACAGACACACACACAGACACACACAATGGAGCAGCAGGATTTAGTGTGAAGTAAAATATGAAGATTCAGGAGGAATCTACTTCCAGGACCGAAGAAAGAGAGCAACTCCATTTAGCTGTCAGCCTGTTGACTAGCATAACATCACACACACACACACACTCTCTCTCCCTCTCTATTTCTCACTCACACACACAAACACACACACTCACAACCCTGCCTATATGTCTTTCTTCATACACTAAAATATTAGCGTGAGCTGTGTTTTGAGAGGTTAACTGTGCATACATAAATAGTTAAGTGTTGGACTAGCCTGGTATTTAGACTGGAATAACTCAAAGGTTGTCACTACCTCATACATATTTAAATATGCATCACTGACTTGGAGTGTGTGTGTCTTTGACCTGGATTATTGCTCTAGGTAGGCCATAGAACACACAAACAATCATGCACGTATGTGGATGCACGCACACACGCACACACGCACACACACACACACACACACACACACACACACACACACACACACACACACACACACACACACACACACAAACATGCATTCATACACACACACACACACACACACACACGCACACACACACACACACACACACACACACACACACACACACACACACACACACACACACTGCAGCTCTGCATGTCTGAAGAGAACTAAATCCACAGCCCAATAAAACCCCATGGCACCCCAGTCCATATCAAGGTGTTCTGCCAAAAATGATCACAGAGTGCCCCCAATTCAGGACACATGCACTGATGCAAGCACGCTGTGCTAGCACACACACACACACACAAACACACCACAGGAATACACACATCAGGACACAGGGGGCTGTTGTATCCAGGTTTTAAATATAGGGACTTATTTCTGTGCTTTTTAACATGTGCCTATTGCCTGATTGCCTTGGCTGCTGTAAACTCCTGAGAGTGTAAGCACTGAAGCACTGACTACTTAATCTACAGAAAGACCAGGATTACTCTTTGCAGCACACACACAAGATCTCGCGGTTTGACCAATTTCATTTCAGATTCCAAAATGTTTCCATGTTTCTCCAAACGTCAAATTTCGAAGGTGCTCCAAATGTCAAATTTCAGTGTTTTTGCAGCATGAATTGTTCCACTGCTGTTGTCGGAGCCTCGCGGCTGGTTAAGTTTAGGCATTTATTCTGAATGGTTAAGAGTTCAAGTTTGGATAGGGTTAAAACAAAACAAAAATAAAACTAGTGCCTATCACTGGGATTGAACATGCAACCCTCAGAGCCAGAGCTCGAGGTTTACTCCCAGCCCTGTCCACAATGCCCTAGCAAAACCCAAGCCTACTTGATGGTAATAGCGTTCACCGTTGCCCGAGTAGTTGGTTTTGAAGGCATCTCCTGACGTCCTGGGTACCTGGACGGACGTTGGATTTTGAAGTGGATCTTGAGCGACCTGGCTGCACTTTTTAGCCCATTCTGATGGGAGGTAATAGGGCCAACAGTACTACGGAAGGCTCCTGATCAGTTCTTCCTACCAAATGAATAGCTGAAGATAAATAGCCAATTTAACTCAACTATATGGTTAATGACTTTTATGATGAAGTCCACCAACGGAGTCGAGCAGTGAAGAGGGTTCATTTCGCCCAAGGTCAATACTTAATTTTTTTAATTAGCCTCCCGAGGCGGCGCACAATTCAAGATGATGCCGACAGATAGGGCAGCTCTGCTTCTAGCTCCTAAGCAACTTTGCAGTATTTTTTGTTGTTGTGTGTGTTATTTCTTACATTATTAGCCCAGACATATTTTTGTGTTATTACATACAGCCGGAAATAACTTTTGGATATCAGAGCGGTGGTAACTCACTAGCATTACGACCAGGAATACGGCTTTCCCGAATTGTATCCTTTTTCGTACCTCCCAGGGCAATTGAACTGATTCCAGAGGCTGATCCAAAACACCGCCAGCGGAGAAGAGGTATTCGGAGTGGATTTCTAGTCTGACTCAGGAGGTGGGCACACCATCCACCGATTCCAAGTATATTACTCGCTAATGTTCAGTCTCTAGATAATAAAGTAGATGAGCTAAGGGCGAGGATCTCCTTCCAGAGTGACATCAGGTATTGTAACATACTCTGTTTCACGGAAACATTGCTCTCTCGGGATATCCTGTCTCCGTCCATTCAGGCAGCTGGGTTCTCAGTACATTGCGCAGACAGGAATAAAGAACTCTACAGAAAGAAGAAAGGTGGAGGTGTGTGTTTCATGATTAACTAGTCATGGTGTGATTGTGATAACATACAGAAACTCAAGTCCTTTTGTTCACCCGACCTAGAATACCTCACAATCAAATGCCGACCGTATTAATCCCAAGAGAATTATCTTTGGTTATAGTCACAGCCGTGTATATTCCCCCTCAAGCCAATACCACGACGGCCCACAAAGAACAACACCGACTTTATGCAAACTAGAAATCACATATCCTGAGGCCGCATTTATTGTAGCTGGGGATTTTAACAAAGCAAATTTGAGGAAAATGCTACCGAAATTCTGCCAACATATTGACTGTAGCACTCGCTCTGAGAAAACATTGGACCGCTGCTACTAGGCTTATCGAAAGGCCTACAAGGCCCTCCCCCGCCATCCCTTCGGAAAATCTGATCACGACTCCATTTTGCTCCTCCCTTCCTATAGGCAGAAACTCAAACAATAAGTACCTGTGCTAAGGACTATACAACGCTGGTCTCACCAATCAGAATCCAGGCTTCAAGATTGTTTTGATCACGCGGGTAACTGGGATATGTTCCGGGTAACCTCTGAGAATAACATCGACGAATACACGGATACGGTGACTGAGTTCATCAGGAAGTATATAGGAGATGTTGTACCCACTGTGATTATTAAAACCTACCCAAACCAGAAACTGTGGATAGATGGCAGCATTCGCGCAAAACTGAAAGCGCAAAACACCGCATTTAATCATGGCAAGGTGACTGGGAATATGGCCGAATACAAACAGTGTAGTTATTCCCTCCGTAAGGCAATCAAACAGGCAAAACGTCAGTACAGACACAAAGTGGAGTCGCAATTCAATGGCTCAGACACGAGACGTATGTGTCAGGGTCTACAGACAATCACGGACTACAAAGGGAAAACCAGCCACGTCGCGGACACCGACGTCTTGCTTCTGGACAAGCTAAACACCTGTGCCACTGACGCGGCACGCTACCAAGGACTGTGGGCTCTCCTTCTCTGTGGCCGACGTGAGTAAGACATTTAAGCGTGTTAACCCTCGCCAAGGCTGCCGGCCCAGAAGGCATCCCTAGCCATGTCCTCAGAGCATGCGCAGACCAGCTGGCTGGAGTGTTTACGGACATATTCAATCTCTCCTTATCTCAGTCTGCTGTCCCCACTTGCTTCAAGACGTCCACCATTGTTCCTGTACCCAAGAAAGCAAAGGTAACTGAACTAAAGGACTATCGCCATGTAGCACTCACTTCTGTCATCATGAAGTGCTTTGAGAGGCTAGTTAAGGATCATATCAACTCTACCTTACCTGACACCCTAGACCCACTTCAATTTGCTTACCGCCCCAATAGATCCACAGACCACTGCACACTGCCCTATCCCATCTGGACAAGAGGAATACCTATGTAAGAATGCTGTTCATTGACTATAGCTCAGCATTCAACACTATAGTACCCTCCAAGCTCATCATTAAGCTCAGGGCCCTGGGTCTGAACCCCGCCCTGTGCAACTGGATCCTGGACTTCCTGACGGGCCACCCCCAGGTGGTGAAGGTAGGAAACAACACCTCCACTTCTCTGATCCTCAACACAGGGGCCCCACACTCCCAGGGCCCCCACGTGCTCAGCCCCCTCCTGTACTCCCTGTTCACCCATGACTGCTTGGCCACGCACGCCTCCAACTCAATCATCAAGTTTGCAGACGACACAACAGTAGTAGGACTGATTACCAACAATGACGAGACAGCCTACAGGGATGAGGTGAGGGCCCTGGGAGTGTGGTGCCAGGAAAATAACCTCTCACTCAACGTCAACAAAACAAAGGAGATGATCGTGGACTTCAGGAAACAGTAGAGGGAGCACGCCCCTATCCACATCGACGGGACCGTAGTGGAGAAGTTGGAAAGCTTTAAGTTCCTTGGCCTACACATCACTGACTATCTGAAATGGTCAACCCACACAGACAGTGTGGTGAAGAAGGCGCAAAAGCGCCTCTTCAACCTCAGGCTGAATACATTTGGCTTGGCACATACAACCCTCACAAACTTTTACAGATGCACAATTGAGAGCATCCTGTCGGACCGTATCCCCGCCTGGTACGGCAACTGCACCGCCCGCAACCGCAGGGCTCTCCAGAGGGTGGTGCGGTCTGCCGAATGCATTACCGGGGGCAAACTACCTGCCCTCCAGGACACCTACAGCACCCGATGTCACAGGAAGATCATCAAGGACAACAACCACCCGAGCCACTGCCTGTTCACCCCGCTATCACCCAGAAGGCGAGGTCAGGACAGGTTCATCAAAGCTGAGACCGAGAGACTGAAAAACAGCTTCTATCTCAAGGCTATCAGACTGTTAAATAGCCATCACTAGGCGGCTTCCACCCGTTTACGTAACCCTGCACCTTAATAATGGAACACTAGTCACTTTAATAATGTTTACATATTTTTGCTTTACTCATCTCATATGTATATACTGTATTCTATTATATTTTACTGTATTTTAGTCTATGCCACTCTGATATTGCTCGTCCTAATATTTATATATTTCTTAATTCCATTATTTTACATTTACATTTGTGTGTATTGTGTGTATTGTTGTGAATTGTTAGATATTACTGCACTGTTGGAGCTAGAAACACAAGCATTTTGCAACACCTACAATAACATCTGCTAAATATGTGTATGTGACCAATAACATTTGATTTGAATTGGCCCAGCGTCGTCTGGGTTAGGGGAGGGTTTGGCCGGCCGGGAAGTCCTTGGTGGGCCGGGTGCATGTACGCTGACACGGTCATCAGTTTTACGGTGTTTCCTCCGACACATTGGTGCGGCTGGCTTCCGGGTTAAGCGAGCAGTGTGTCAAGAAGCAGTGCGGATTGACAGGGTCGTGTTTCGGAGGACGCATGGTTCTCGACCTTCACCTCTCCCGAGTCAGTACAGGAGTTGCAGCGATGGGACAAGACTGTAACTACCAATTGGATATCACGAAAATTATTAAACGCTTACCTTGTACCAATGTTTGCCAATATTGTGTATATGTTTACGTGCCCCTGTGGTAAGACTATGTGTGCCAAACAAAAATATGTTTAAAAATAAGAATATCTGAACACAAAACAGCGATCCGCACTGGCAATATTGAACATGCTATGGCAAAACACTACTTATAAGTCAAACACAGCCCACTTTCTTCTTTGCGCTTTGTGGGCCTGGAACAGGTCACATCCATCACAGGTGGAAACCTCCCTAAAATGCTCTCACAATGAGAGGTGTTTTGGATTGATAGATTAAATATCATGCATCCTTGAGGTCTACATGATCATTTCTCATTCAGACCTTTTTTGTAGATTATTTGGCTGTGCTGTATTTTGAACGCTTATATATATGAATATTTTCCTACATTCAATCACAATCTTTCTATCCAGATGTCAATTTTTTATACCCCAAAGCATATATTTTTGTAGGCTTTACTGTGCAATAGGAAGTAACTAAGTGCGCTACAATTTCAAAAATATCCTACATGTCATCAAAATACCTAAATGCTATTTATTGAATTCATTCCGCTGATCTGTGTAGTTGTATATGTATTTGTATGTATATTGTAACCATCGTTGGGTCACTAATGTTTTTATTACCACTGTGTACTGCCCTCACACAGGTGCAGTGGAGTGTATTCATGGATGCCGAGGGAAGCCAGGCTTCCCCAAATATTTGACCAATAGAAAAATACAAATGATAAAATAATGTATATTTCGTCTGTGTCTGTGTTTTCATAATTTTTCGTCAATTTGCAAGTGGCTGAATCTCACCGGAGAAATCATCTGAGCAAGGGAAACAGCGCCCCTCTGTCTCAGTATATGTAGCCCATGTATCTGATGTTGCCGCAGTAGCATATCATTGATTGATGCCAGATAGCATTTGGCCTCACTTGATAAAAAATATATAAAATAATTGACCAATCAGCATTGAGTGGGCTCAACTGTGGGTTGTCCTGGTACAGCAAAACACCCCCAAGGGAGGCCAGTTTGGATTTGGCTTCAGACCAATCAAATCACTTTCTAAGCAAAATCTTAATTTCAGAAATACGTGTCTGTTTCTGGTCTGCTTGTCTTGATGTCCTGCTGTAGCTAGCTTGCTAAATCGGCAATTTCTTAAGCCATGGATGGAGATGGGGATTTGGACTTGTGGTTTTGACTTAATTCTCTGTACAGGCCAATTCTGATCTAACCATAAATTAATATGTTGTGCCACTGGCCTGAGACGACTGAAGCTCAATATGTAGCGTAGTAGGCTCATGTTAACTAACTAGCTAACTTAGCATTGTTGCCCATGCGAGGAAGTTAGGCTAGCAAGCATTTTAGCTAGGTAACCTATGACAACAAAACTAAAAGTGTACTGTATGACAGAGCCATAGACCGTTTGCCAACATGAAAGAGAGGAGGATGGCATTGGCGTTCAACTAGTAGTACTGTAGGGTGAGTAAAAAAAAAATAGTTGTACTTGCATGCGCACACACGCACGCACACACAAACATTTGTACCATGGAAAGCCACATGATATTTAGCAACATTGATTGGACAATTTTTTGGGGGGTATCTTTACATTTGTTTTCAGTGTATTAAAGTAAGCACACAGTTGAAGTCGGAAGTTTACATACACCTTAGTCAAATACATTTAAACTCAGTTTTTCACAATTACTGACATTTAATCCTAGTAAAAATTCCCTGTCTTAGGTCAGTTAGGATCACCACTTTATTTTAAGAATGTGAAATTTCAGAATAATAGTAGAGAGAATGATTTATTTCAGCTTTTATTTATTTGATCACATTCCCAGTGGGTCAGAAGTTTACATACACTCAATTAGTATTGGGTAGCATTGCCTTTAAATTGTTTAACTTGGGTCAAACATTTCGGGTAGCCTTCCACAAGCTTCCCGCAATAAGTTGGGTGAATTTCAGCAAACAAGGAACTACAGAGGACAAACATAGGTACAAAGTAAATGTTTAATCATTTTTATTTTTTAGAAGTATTGACCTTGGGCGAATCGATGTAGTCGGAGCTGAATTCTACAAACTGTCGTCATTGCTTGACTCCATTGGTGGAGTTCATCATAAACTTAATTCACCATGGAGTCGAGTTTAATTAGCTACAGGTAAAGAGACATTTGCCTATGTTCAATCAGATTGAGCGTTAAAAAGCATTAACCAGTGTTGGCCGGATAGCAGAAGTTTGGGCGGTGTTGGAGGTGTAACTAGCAATTGCTATGTCCCGCCCACCTGAGGATCAGTCTTTTTTCAGCAATCTACTTCCTGTGTTTGAGGAGTGCAAAATCCACTTATCACTTCAATCTCCCTTGATTGATTGCTTTCATTTTACTCATGCGACTCTTTCATACTCTTGCTTGTGCCTGACGTTTTTTCCAATTAACGTTACGACCGTGGAAATATTTGTAATGACCTGTCAAACACACCCCGGTAATGGCTGAAATGGGCTCAATGGAATACATTGTCTTTCAGTTGCATCTATAAGAACGCTAAAGATTCATCGGGGATTCAAGATATTGTCTAGACACTTACAGTGCATTCGGAAAGTCTCCAGACCCCTTCACTTTTTCCACATTTTGTTACGTTACAGCCTTATTCTAAAATTGATTAAATAGTTGTTGTTTTTTCCTCATCAATCTACACACAATACCCCGTCAAGCCACCTGGCTTGACGGGGATTGAGCTGCTTCGCTGACTGGATGTATGCAAGATTTTTATGATCCGTCCAAACGATGAAGGGTTGTTCCGCCCCCTCCAACCAATGCCGCCACTCCTCGAGAGCCAGCTTAACGGCGAGCAGTTCACGATTGCCAACATCATAATTCCTCTCTGCCTGAGAAAGTTTCCGTGAAAGAAAAGCACAGGGATGCAGTTTGTTATCTTCCGGTGAACGTTGTGACAACACCGCACCTACCCCAGTGTCGGATGCATCCACCTCCACGACAAACTGGCGGTCGGGGTCAGGCTGCATCAGAATGGGAGCCGAGGCGAAGCGATGTTTCAGCTCTTCGAACGCTGATTCGGCCCCTTCATTCCAAGCGAACGGTAGTGAGATGGAGGTGAGAGCGGTGAGTGGCGCAGCAATGCGGCTGTAGTCCTTGATGAACCTCCTGTAGAAGTTCGCAAACCCCAGGAATCGTTGAAGTTGTTTGCGGGTGGAGGGGGCTGGCCAGTCCGTGACAGCAGAGATCTTAGCTGGGTCCATCCGCAACTCCCCCTGAGCTATTATGTAACCCAAAAAAAGAGGTTTCGGACACATGAAATTCACATTTCTCCATCTTCACAAATAGTTTGTTCTCCAACAACCTTTGCAACACCTGGCGCACATGCAGTTCATGTTCCTGGGAGGACTCTGAGAAAATCAGGATATCATCCAGATAGACAAAAACAAAACGATTCAACATGTCCCGAAGGACATCATTCACTAGTGCCTGAAAAACAGCAGGGGCATTAGACAAACCAAAAGGCATAACCAGATACTCAAAATGTCCCAAGGGTGTGTTGAAGGCAGTCTTCCATTCATCACCTTTACGAATGCGCACCAGGTGATACGCATTTCGTAGATCCAGTTTCGTAAAGATAGTAGCACCATGAAGGAGGGGAAAAGCAGAATTAATTAAAGGCAGAGAATACTTGTTCTTAATGGTGATGTTGTTGAGTCCACGGAAATCAATACAGGGTCTGAGGGTCTTATCCTTCTTTCCAACAAAAAAGAATCCCGCTCCTACAGGTGACGAGGAAGGACGAATAATACCTGCCGCCAAGGAGTCCCGAATGTAGTTCTCCATAGCCTCCGTCTCCGGGCGGGAGAGATTGTACAGGCGACTGTTAGGGAGAGGGGCTCCTGGCTGGAGGTCAATGGCGCAGTCGTATGGCCGGTGAGGAGGAAGAGAAGTAGCTCTGTGTTTGCAGAAAACGGATGCCAGGTCATGATACACGTCAGGGACAGCAGAGAGATCCATGGACTCCAGTGGAGGTTGAGGCACAGTGCTGGCAGGGGTCTGAGCAGAACACAAACAGTTCACATGACAAGATGTGCTCCATGAAACAATTCTACCTGTCACCCAATCAATGTGTGGATTGTGTCTTATGAGCCAGGGGATACCAAGGACCAGGGGGGTATGTGGGCAGTCAATTATGTGAAATTGAATGTTCTCCTGATGATTACCCGACACTCTGAGACAAATAGGAACAGTCTGATGAGTAATACGGGTCAACAATTGTCCATTTAGACCCTTAGCCTGCAGCGGACGGTCCATAGGAACAGTCTCTAAATCCATTTGTTGAGCCAACTCTTGATCCAAAAAGCTTTCATCGGCACCAGAGTCAACCAGCGCACTAACAGGGAAATTCTGGGACTGCCACTGGAGGGATGCCTGGAGCAGAATGCGGGGAGAAGAGGAAGAATCCGCTGCTCGGCTCACCAAAACTTCTCCCATTAATGATGAGCCGGCCCTTTTCCCGGACGAACTGGGCAGGAAGGAACGAAATGACCAGCTTCTCCACAATACAGGCAGACCCGAGCCTGAATACGATGTGCACGCTCCTCTGAGGACAACCGTGCATGACCCACCTCCATGGCTTCGGGTTCAGTGCTCCTAGTATCGACTCGGGAAGACTCTGCCTTCTCCGTAGGGAAGAGGCGGGGAGGAGTTGGTTGACGACAGACAGGTTGCTTGGAACTAACACTCCTCTCCCGGCGGCGCTCCCGAATCCGATTATCCAACCTGATGGTGAGTGAAATAAGATTATCCAGCGTAGGCGATTCATCATATGACACCAATTCATCTTTCAAAGTCTCAGACAAAGCATTAATGAACACTCCTTGTAAGGCCTCATCATTCCAACCACTCACTGCCGCTAAAGTCCGAAACTCCACTGCCATCTCCGCCACACTGCGAGACCCCTGCCGAAGAGAAAACAACCGTTTAGCAGCCTCCTTGCCCCGTACGGGGTGGTCGAAAACCTTCCTCATCTCAGTGGTGAAGGCAACGTAAGCGTTGCAAATGTCCGACTGACTCTCCCAGACCTCGGATCCCCAGGAACGAGCGGAACCGCTAGTAGAGTTGATAAGGTAGGCAATACGGGCTCTTTCTGAGGCATAGGTGAGGGGCTGTTGTTCAAACACTAACGAGCATTGAGTCAAAAAATCACCACAGGTTCCCATGTTCCCGTCATAGCGCTCTGGAGCAGGAACAAAAGGCTCTCTGATCTGGGCTGGAGGAGCAGGAAAAACAGGCGGAGCAGGAGAAGGAGCAGTTTGTATGCCATGAACGATGGGTGCATTATTAACTTGGGTAGTAAGGGCAGACACTTGATTGGTGAGTAATTGAACCTGATTACGCAGCATCTGACTGTTCTCAGAAATAGTCTTAAACAAAGTATCATGTTGGCCAAGTAAAATGCCCTGATTGGCTATGGCAGTCCGAATTTGAGTGCCCTCTGGGGTGGTATCCGAGCTACTGTCTGCTGGGTTCATGTGGGTCAGATCATACTGTCACGATTTAACTGGATATGAACCCAAATGCAGACAACTACACCGAGCCAGAGAAGGTTTAACAGGTTTATTTACAAAGTTCAATTGTCCAGGTTTCCAAAAATAGGGGAAGAGCGAGTCCAGGTCTACAGGGAGGGTAACAGATCCAGGTTCTGAGCAGGAGTGGTACCGTAACGTCCTAGTGTCCGTGGTGAGTCCAAAAGGGAGGTCCAGTAGTGGAAAGCAGGATGGTGGTGGCAGGAGTGAAGCGGAGGCAGGAGTCAGGTTCCAATAATCTGTGGCACAGGAGAAAAGTAAATAGAACAGGCCAAAAACACAAAGAGCGAAAACAAGCAGGTTGAGTCAGCAGCGAGACTAACATGGTCGTCTTGACTATGATCTGACGATGAGTGGCAAGTTTGACCGGGTCTTTAAGGCTGAGGTGATTATGGTGAATGAGCTGCAGCTGGAACCCTGACTCCCGCACACCAGACTTCACTCCTGCAATCAAGAACAGACAGAGGGGAGGGGGAGAGCAGAGCGAGAGCTACCTAGCAGCAGTAGGCCTAACACCCAGTCTGCTCCAGCACAGTGTGCTCGAGCCCAGGTCAACCTACCAGCCTCTAAGTCTGCTCCAGCCCAGGTCAGCCAACCAGCCACCCAGTCTGCTCCAGCCCAGGTCAGCCAACCAGCCCCCCAGTCTGCTCCAGCCCTGGTCAGAATACCAGTCTCCCAGTCTGCTCCACCCAGTCACCCACAACTGCAATCCTTATTGATTCAAATGGGAAGTTCTTAGTCCAGGAAAGATTATTCCCTAGACACCAGGTGTATAAATTATGGTGTCCTACAACTGACAGTGTAATGCAGCTACTCAGTCAGACCAGGATTGACACCCCCGACAACATCATCATCCACACTGGCATAAACGACCTTCATGCCAAAGGTGAAAATGTAGCTGGGGCAGTGAGAAGAGTAGCAGAACGGGCACAGGCTATGTTCCCAACAACCAATATTGTTGTGTCCACCCTCCTACCAAGAAAAGACTTCCCAGGAAAGTTGATCGAAAAAATAAATCAACAGATCACTGTGGACTGTGCCTCACTGCTCAACGTCAGAACGGCTCACCACCCCACTCTGACATGTGAACATTTATACGATAATGTACATCTTGATCAGGACAGTATCAGAACCTTTGCCAAGGACCTAAAGGATGCAACACTTGGCAGGGACCCACACACCCATCACCCCAGCAATAGAGGCCCCCCGCCCCACCTTCTGAAACAACAGTACCCCCACCATCCCCAGGAGAGAAGAGCCAGACACGGCTTATTACAGCACAGCTCTACAAGACCGGGCCCAACACAGCACAGATTTACCAGACCAGACCTGCCTCAGGACAGCACGACCAGACCCGGCCCGCCTCAAGACAGCACGACCAGACCCGTCCCACCACAACACAGCTCTACTAGACCCGGCCCATCACAACACAGCTCTACTAGACCCGGCCCATCACAACACAGTTCTACTGGACCCGGCCCATCACAACACAGCACTGACCACTACTCCAGGGTCGGGCAGAACACTGTCCTTCAGAGAAGTACACCACATGATGCAGTCCACACCATGTATCATTCAGATCATCAGCCTACATATGCTGAGGTAACCTCTGGCAAAAGACACCTAGAACTATCAGAGATAGGAGTGGTGCGCCAACTACTGCATCTAATATGCAGACTACTGGGCTAGACAAACCCTTTAATTCACACGCACGCACACGCGCACACACACAGGGTTGCAGATTGCATTGCATTGTACATATTTTTTGGGGCCATTCTTATTAATTTGTTTACAACTATCCTTTATTTTATTGGCACTGGTATTATAATAATAGTGATGTGTAATGGTATGTGTGTGTGTGTGTGTATGTGTATGTATATATATATATATATATATATATATATATATATATATATATATATATATATATATATATATATATATATATATATATATATATATATATTGTATGTGTATATGTATGTATGTATGTGTATATATATGTGTATATGTATGTATGTATGTATGTATGTATGTATGTATGTATGTATGTATGTATGTATGTATGTGTATATGTATATATATATACATATATATTACTATTATTATTATTATTAATTATTTTTTTTCAATGTACTTTACTCAAACCAGTGAATATCACTTATTATAAATGAGATCATTAACTATCAGCTCTTGGAATATCCAGGGCCTGTACTCTTCACATTTTGGTTATAAAACAACAAATCCAGAATTGATTAAAAACATCAAGGGACAGGACATCATAATCCTACTGGAAACATGGTGTCATGGAGACATAGATACTCAGTGTCCCTCAGGCTATAGAGAAAGTTTACTACCATCAATCAAACATAAAAATTTTAAACGGGGCCGAGACTCAGGTGGAATCATAATTTGGCATAAGCAGGACTTAGCACTGAATGAAATGAAAAAAAGGTACTAATCACATTTGGTTAAAACTTAACAAAGGTACAATCTATTGTGACAATGATGTATACATATGTGCAGCTTATGCTCCTCCTTCAGATTCATCATATTATGATGATCAGTTTTTTGACAATCTCCATACAGAAATCATTCAATTTCAGGCAGAGGGTAAAGTGCTTCTTTGTGGAGATTTCAATGCAAGAACAGGTTCTGAGCCTGACTACACTGATGCGGGAGGTAACCACCACATATTTGGACACCCCTCCTTGTACAGTAGCCCAATTATAAATAATAGAAACAGTCCTGACCAAATACTGAACAAAAATGGGAAGGAGTTAGTGCATCTTTGTCAAGCCTTAGGCCTGTACATGCTTAATGGTAGAATCAGAGGGGACTCTTTAGGTCAGTTTACTTACTGCTCAGCTCTTGGGACAAGTGTAGTCGATTAACTTCTGGCTGCTTCCCTGATGTCTGGAACCAGGGGCTCATCTCCCCTATCCACAAAAGTGGAGACAAATCAGACCCCAATAATTACAAGGGAATTTGCGTAAACAGCAACTTGGGAAAGGTTTTCTGTAGCATTTTGAATTCAAGAATTCAAACCTTTCTTCAAGAAAAAAAATTAATAAGTAAATGTCAAATAGGCTTTCTCCCTAACCATCGCACTACTGACCATATATACACCTTACACACACTAATTAATAAACACGTCCACCAAAAAAAAGAGGGCAAAATCTTTGCTTGCTTTATTGACTTTAAAAATCATTTGATTCTATTTGGCATGAAGGGCTATTCTACAAAATTCTCCAAAGTGGGCTTGTTGGTAAGGTGTATGACTTAATAAAATGTATGTACACAGAAAACAAGTGTGCAATAAAAATCTAAAACCAAAGAACATAATTATTTTCACAACGTCAAGGTGTGAGACAAGGCTGCAGTTTGAGTCCAAATCTTTTCAACATTTAAATCAATGAATTAGCAGACATGTTGGACCATTCTCCAGCCCCAGGACTCACACTATTTGACACAGAGGTAAAATACCTGCTATATGCTGATGACTTGGTACTTCTATCACCAACCAAAGAAGGTCTTCAACAGAACCTTAACATTCTAGAGCAATATTGCCATAATTGGGCCCTGGCAGTAAATTTCAAAAAAACTAAAATCATGATTTTCCCAAAAAAAAACAGATGTCAGAAACACAAATATAAATTCACCCTGAACAACACCATAATTGAACAAACTAAAATTTACACATACCTTGGTCTGACCATATCTGCATCGGGAAACTTTAATATGGCAGTGAATGCACTCAAAGAAAAATCCTGCAGAGCATTGTATGCAATAAAAATGAAATTATTCAAAATCAACATCCCAATTAGAATTTGGTCCAAAATATTTGACAGTGTAATCCTACCAATAGCTCTTTACGGAAGTGAGGTTTGGGGGCCACTCAATAAACTGGACTTTAAAATGTGGGACAAACATCCAATTGAAGCCCTACATGCAGAATTCTGTCGGAAAATTCTACAAGTCCAGAGAAATACACCAACTAATGCATGTAGGGCAGAATTGGGCCGCTTTCCAGTAGTAATGAAAATACAGAAAAGATCATTAAAATTTTGGCTACATCTAAATTCAAGTCCAAATTCAAGTCTGCTATTTAAAGCACTCCAAACCCAAGAGCTGAGCCCAGAAACAAGCCCTCTCAGTCAGCTGGTGTTGGACCTAACCAACCAAGCTGACACCAGCACTGCTTCAAAAGAAAGAATTCCAATGAACAAAATCATGAACCAATCAAAGGACTCATATTTACAACATTGGAAAAACGAAACAAAATCCCAAAGCCGACTAAATTGCTATCTGACCCTAAACAGAGAATATGAATTGGCTGATTATCTCTACTCGTTCAGTGATACGAAGCAGAGACAGATCCTTACCAAGTACAGGCTTAGTGACCATCAATTGGCAACAGAAACCGGCAGACATAAAAAGACATGGCTACCCAAAGAGGAGCGTATATGTGGTCACTGCACGACAGGGGAGGTAGAAACAGAGATGCACTTTCTTCTTTACTGTGATAAATATTCCTCACAAAGAGATTCATTATTCACAGAAATGACTACATTTATTCCAAATTTTAACTTATTAAACCCAGAGGAAAAACTAAAAATACTCATGGGCGAAGGAGCAATGGCTCCTCTTGCAGCCAAATATGTATTTGCCTGCCATAGCCTGAGGGACACTGAATAATAACATCTGCATAGTAAATAGTAACGTACTTATTATTATTATTGTTATTACCATTATTATTGTTGTTTATCATTCCAAATAGTAGTGGTATGGGTGGTAATGGTAATGATGGCAGTTTAATGATGGTGGTGGTAGTAGTGGTAGTAATGATGATGGTAGTTGTAGTACTGATATAATGGTTAAGATGACCGTTATTTAGTTATAAGTTAGTTATAGTTTCATTTTCCATATTTAGATTTGTATATTTATTATATTTCTACTATTGACTGTTACCATTTTATTGTTGTTATTTATTTATTTATTATTATTTACTACCATTTTTTATTATTATTTGTTATTCTTTATTATTTTATTACAATGTATATTGTATACATTGTTGTTTTGGCAATATTGACGCAATGTTTTTCATGCCAATAAAGCAGCTTGAATTGAATTGAATTGAATTGAGAGACTGAGAGAGAGAGAGAGAGAGAGAGAGAGAGAGAGAGAGAGAGAGAGAGAGAGAGAGAGAGAGAGAGAGAGAGAGAGAGAGAGAGAGAGAGAGAGAGAGAGAGAGAAAGACAGAGAGAGAGAGAGACAGAGATAAAGACAGAGAGAGAGACAGATAAAGACAGAGATATAAAGACAGAGAGAGAGAGACGGAGCGAGACAGATATAAAGACAGAGAGAGAGAGAGAGAGAGAGATAAAGACAGAGAGAGAGATAAAGACAGAGAGAGAGATAAAGACAGAGAGAGAGAGACAGAGATAAAGACAGAGAGAGAGAGAGACAGAGAGCCAGAGAGAGAGACAGAGAGAGAGAGAGACAGAGATGCTCAAAACAATAAATCATATCTAACCTGGCCATAGAGATGGTGTTCTCTCTCACATTTCCCCAGGTGTACTGTCTCATGCCTCCATGTTGACTCTGCCAAATATCACACAGTTCACGTGTTACAATGAGGCGTTTAAAAAAAGTCCTTGCGGCTATATTAGGTTCTTTTGTATTTCTATCTAAACCACTGACTGTGCAGTTAAAATCCCCAGCAATAAATAAATAATCTTCATTATTACATTTCTCAATGGTATTTGATAATGTCTCTAAAAAACATACCCTCTCAACTGCCACCACTGGGGCATATACATTTATCAGACACATAGTGATGTTTTCATACCTCGCTCTAACTTTTAATAACCTCCCCTCAACTACCTCTTCAACTTCATATGACAAAGCAAAAACCCTTTTGAGAACAAGATGGCCACACCCCCACTTTTTGAGTTTTTATGACTACACACCACTGTTCCCCCCCACTCCTGTTGCCACATAACTTAATTTTCCAAATTACTATGCATTTCTTGTAGAAAACGTATGTTACTTCCCTTTCCCCTAATTAACTCATACACTATGGCTCTTTTTTTAACGTCTCTCGTCCCATTTACGTTTAAAAAAGAAATCTTAAAACTGCTCATGGATGAAAATAAAATACAGAAGAAGACCCAGAAACCACATCTCTCTATAGAGTTAAGGCTGCGACTGAACTCTTTCATTTTCTTTAGAATTTACATCACTTATCACTCTCGTGACCACTTTCTTGAGTCTAGCAATTTCAGGGCTTGTCAAACCTCCCCCTGTTATTTTTGACATCAGAAAATGTGTGTCAAAAGGCTGATGTGGATGCGGTGTTGGAGTCAGGCGCAGGACACAGAAGCTTAGTCGATCCGACTTTAATAGTCACAGGAGCAAAATACAAATCCAACGGGCCTCGTAAACAGGAGGCGAGCGAATACGCAGAACAGTGCGTAAAGTGCGAACAGCACTAACAATAAGAAAACAAATAACCTACACCAACAGACAGGCGTACAACGACACACAACTACAAACAAAACCAAAGGAAACTTATAGGTGACATAATCAATACGTGATCTGGAACAGGTGCACTAATCAGACAAAACCAAACAAACATAGATAACATCAAACGGTGGCAGCTAGTACTCCGGGGACAACGAACGCCGAAGCCTGCCCGAACAAGGAGGAGGAGCAGCCTCGGCGGAATTCGTGACAGTACCCCCCCCCCCCCCTTGACGTGCGGCTCCAGCCGTGCGCCGACCCCGGCCTCGGGGATGGCCAGGAGGACGTGGAGCAGGGCGCGTAGGATGACTATGATGGAACTCAGTCAGGAGGGAGGGATCTAGAATGTCCCTCCTAGGCACCCAGCACCGTTCCTCCGGACCGTACCCCTCCCACTCCACGAGATATTGTAGACCCCCCATCTGACGTCTCGAATCCACGATGGACCGGACTGAGTACGCCGGAGCCCCCTCGATGTCCAGTGGGGGCGGAGGGGTCTCTCTTATCTCACTCTCCTGGAGTGGACCAGCTACCACCGGCCTGAGGAGAGACACATGGAATGAGGGGTTAATGCGATAGTAATTAGGCAGTTGCAACCTGTAACACACCTCATTCAATCTCCTCAGGACTTTAAATGGCCCCACAAACCGCCGGCCAAGCTTCCGGCAGGGCAGGCGAAGGGGCAGGTTTCGAGTCGAGAGCCAGACTCGATCTCCAGGGGCGTAGACTGGACCCTCACTGCGGTGGAGGTCGGCGCTCGCCTTCTGCCTGCGGATGGCCCGCTGCAGATGTACGTGGGCAGCGTTCCACGTCTCCTCCGAGCGCCGAAACCACTCATCCACCGCAGGAGCCTCGATCTGGCTCTGATGCCATGGTGCCAGAACCGGCTGATAACCTAACACACACTGAAAAGGGGTCAGGTTAGTTGAGGAGTGGCGGAGAGAGTTCTGAGCCATCTCTGCTCAGGGGATATACCCCGACCACTCCTCCGGCCGGCCCTGGCAATAGGATCTCAGAAACCTACCCACATCCTGGTTCACTCTCTCCACCTGCACATTACTCTCAGGGTGGTAACCCGAGGTAAGGCTAACCGAGACCCCCAAGCGTTCCATGAACGCCCTCCAGACTCTAGAGGTGAATTGGGGACCCCGATCAGACACTATATCCTCGGGAACCCCGTAGTGCCGGAAGACGTGGGTGAACAAAGCCTCAGCGGTCTGTAGGGCAGTAGGGAGACCCGGCATTGGAATGAGACGACAGGCCTCAGAGAACCGATCCACAACGACCAGAATAGTGGTATTCCCCTGAGAGGGGGGAAGGTCCGTGACAAAGTCCACCGAGAGGTGAGACCACGGCCGTTGTGGAACGGGCAGAGGTTGTAACTTCCCCCTGGGAAGGTGTCTAGGCGCCTTACACTGAGCGCACACCGAGCAGGAGGAGACATAAACCCTCACATCCCTAGCCAATGTTGGCCACCAGTACTTAACACTAAGGCAGTGCACTGTCCGGCCAATACCTGGATGTCCAGAGGAGGGTGACGTATGAGCCCAATAGATGAGACGATCACGGACCTCGAGCAGCACGTACGTCCGACCCACTGGACACTCTGGGGGAGTAGGGTCGGTGCGTAACGCCCGCTCAATTTCCGCGTCGACCTCCCATACCACCGGTGCCACCAGACACGACTCCGGCAGTATGGGAGTGGGCTCAATGGACCTCGCCTCTGTGTCATACCACCGGGACAGGGCGTCTGCCTTACCGTTCTGGGACCCTGGGATGTAAGTGATCTTAAAAACGAACCGGGTCAGGAACATGTTCCACCTAGCCTGACGAGGGTTCAATCTCCTCGCTGCCCGGATGTACTCCAGGTTGCGATGGTCAGTCAGAATGAGAAACGGGTGTTGAGCCCCCTCAAGCCAATGCCTCCACACCTTAAGGGCTTGAACCACGGCTAACAGCTCTGTTGCCATGAAATGGTGGGGTCATGGGTGATTAACCAAGGAAGCCCCAGCACCACGGGATACGCAGGAGAGTCAATGAGGTACAACTGAATAATCTCCTCATGACCCCCCTGCATCTTCATCTTTAGTGGCGCTGTGACCTCCCTAATCAACCCAGATCCCAACGGGCGGCTATCTAGGGCATGGACAGGAAAGGGTGCATCAACGGGCAGGAGGGGAATCCCTAACTTAGAACAAAATTTCCGATCAATAAAATTCCCAGCTGCGCCTGAATCGACTAGCGCCTTATGCTGGGAATGAGATGCAGCCTGAGGAAATACCACAGGTATACACAAGTGAACAACAGAGAGCTCTGGCTGAGTGGGGCGCCTACTCACCTGAAATGACTCCCCAGTGCGCGACCTGTTGCCTCGATTCCTCGGAGACCCTCCCCAGCACCTAGCCGCAGTGTGTCCTCCACGGCCACAGCTGGTGCAGGGGACGGCCCCCCTCGGGTTCTCTCTCCTACTCTCTCTTGCGCCAGCACCCCCGAGCTCCATCGGGCTCGGCTCGGAGGTGCTGGGGGATAGAATGGACGGCCCCATCTCGGGACGTACGCAGGTGGCCAGCAGGGTATCCAGATGTCCACTAGCTGGTCGAAGGACAGATTGGTGTCCCTGCAGGCCAGCTCTCGACGAACATCCTCACGCAGGCTACACCGATAGTGATCGATGAGGGCCCTCTCATTCCACCCCGCATCCGCCGCTAGCGTCCGTAAATCCAGGGCGAACTCCTGTGCGCTCCTCTTCCCCTGTCAGAGGTGGAACAGACGCTCCCCCACCGCTTTACCCTCAGGAGGGTGATCGAAAACTGCCCTGAAGCGGCGGGAGAACTCCGCGTAGCTGATGGTGGCGGCGTCTATTCCCCTCCATTCGGCGTTGGCCCACTCCAACACCTTGCCAGAGAGACAGGAGATGAGGGCGGAAACGCTCTCGTATCCCGAGGGCGCCGGGTGTATGGTGGCCAGGTAGAGTTCCACCTGAAGGAGGAACCCCTGACACACGGCTGCGGTGCCATCATACGCCCTCGGGAGCGAGAGCCGAATCCCACTGGATTCCGGAGCTGGTCTGGTGGGGCTGGCCGATGGTGGTGGTAATGTAGGAGGAGGTGTGGGCACGCCTCCCCTCTCCCATCGGCGCAGGGTGTTCATTACCTCCTGCATGGCGGAGCCGAGTTGCTGGATCATGGCGTCCTGGCAGCTGACCCGATCCTCCAGCGACTCGGTCGCCGCCGCTGCTCCTGCTGACTCCATGTATGGTGTGTCGTTCTGTCAAAAGGCTGATGTGGATGCGGTGTTGGAGTCAGGCGCAGGACACAGAAGCTTAGTCAATCCGACTTTAATAGTCACAGGAGCAAAATACAAATCCAACGGGCTCGTAAACAGGAGGCGAGCGAATACGCAGAACAGTGCGTAAAGTGCGAACAGCACTAACAATAAGAAAACAAATAACCTACACCAACAGACAGGCGTACAACGACACACAACTACAAACAAAACCAAAGGAAACTTATAGGTGACATAATCAATACGTGATCTGGAACAGGTGCACTAATCAGACAAAACCAAACAAACATAGATAACATCAAACGGTGGCAGCTAGTACTCCGGGGACAACGAACGCCGAAGCCTGCCCGAACAAGGAGGAGGAGCAGCCTCGGCGGAATTCGTGACAATGTGCTGATTCAATAAACAATTCACTTTCAGGAAAAACATCTGTTACATTATAATTCTTCATATATTTCTTCCCTTTTGTCAATTTCAGAAATTGACGTACCTTCTCAATCCCATACCTCCCTTCCACCCCATTTATCTCACTATTTTGTTGTGACGCATCAGATGACTCACTCTCGCTATCCTCCCCAGAAGAAAACTCCACCATCTCTACAACCTGTTCATCCTCGACTGATTTATCAATCTCTACCTTCCTCTTGGAATTAGACCCTTCACCACCCCTTCAATTCTTCCTCTTACTCCTCTGCACTTTGAAAACAGCTGCTTCCTTTTCCATTATTTCAATCTCCTCTTGACCTCCAATTTCATTTTCCAGCATCACCTCAGCGTCTGCTGTCGCAATCTCACCGACTGTTTCCCCTCCCTCTTTGTTCTGATCTAACACAATTGCCCCCGTATCCACACTGCTTTCCTTTCCTACTTTTCCAACCAAATCTGCCCACCTTCTCCCTTCCCCTGCAACCATAGCATGTTCATCCCTTCGCGGTGGTGCATTAGCTGCACCAGCACTAGAGCTGCTACCAGGCTCTGCACGCTTGTTCTCGGGACAATTACGTACCAAATGCCCTTCTCTTCCACAGCCAAAGCATTTCATTGATTCAGTAGAAGTGTAGAAGACATAATCAAACACATCAATCTTAAAACTGAATGATTTTAAATAAATGTTTCAGCAAAGGAGATTTGTATCCAAAAAGAACCTTCTTTATTGTAGATACAAGTTGACCATGACGAGATAACTCTCGCTCCAACACTTCATCTCTAACAAATGGTGGCATGTTAGAAAGTATAACTTTCTTAGCCGGATTCATAAGAGGAAATACCGACGTCTGTGTCTCCCGCAACACAACACCACTCTCAACTATCGTATTCACCTTTTCAATGGAATCTAAGAATATCACTACAGCGCTTTTCATCCTTGAGGCTGATTTTATTCTATCATACCCAATGATAGCACAAACTGCTAAGCTACATTCTTCCACTGAACACCCGGCCGCAGCAGGAATCTTTACTCCATGCCGCCGACTACGTTTTTGAAACTCCAAACCTCCTCGAGTGGCCATTGCAACCAGCCCCACCCGCTGGTTGTGCCCTCGCGAAAAACAACCTCAACGATCCCACCACCTCTATACGTGCTTAGTGATAGTTAGACAAGATAACCTTAAAACAACTAAACCAATCAATATATATATATTGTTAGAAATAGCGTAATTCAAATCTGGTATTGGAATAAGAGAAAACATAATCAAGAGATATTCAATCCAAGCTAAATTTATTAAATGCAAAATGTATGTATGATAAGTATGATGGTTCGTATACGGGCTCACTGAAATACCACGCAGGGCAGACAGAGAACTGGCTTCCTCATTACAAGTCCTTCCTTAAATACCCTGACAGTTTTAGTTCCCGCTCCTTGCTGGGCCTATCAGGGTAGAGGTTGAGTGTGGTTTAGACTTACTCAACCTATCGCTGGCGCTCAGGCTGGTCCCAGCCCCTTGGCGCTCCACTGTTGCCAGGTGTCTAGTTGTTTTGCAACTTATCCAGAAAGTCAGCACTTTTGTAGTACACGTCCTTGAGTATGATGGTTTAACAAAGAGGCAGTGTGTATGTGTCTGTGAGAAATACAAGTTCTTATCTCATCCTACCCCCTAACGTTCCTCACATGAATCACAGATTGTTATGTGAAATAATTTATATCAGTACAGTACAAACCTTTTATGTTTAATCATTAATGCATTCTTTCTAAGCTAGTCATCACATCTAGTTACAAGAGAATAGAACCCCACAATATATACACACCGAAACCCAATAGAGTGAAAATAATTCCAGTCGCTCTCACAATCACTCCTGCTTCACGACTCACTCCCAGCATGCACTCCGACGAGAGAGAGAGAGTTAAAGACAGAGAGAGAGAGACAGAGATAAAGACAGAGAGAGAGAGAGACAGCGATAAAGACACAGAGAGAGAGACAGAGAGAGAGAGAGAGAGACAGAGAGAGAGAGAGGAAGATGAGAGAGAGAGAGAGAGAGAGAGAGAGAGAGAGAGAGAGAGAGAGAGAGAGAGAGAGAGAGAGAGCAGATAAAGACAGAGAGAGAGAGATACAGAGATAAAGACAGAGAGAGAGAGAGAGAGAGAGAGAGAGACAGAGGGAGAGGGAGAGATACAGAGAGAGAGAGAGAGAGAGAGACAGAGACAGAGAGAGAGACAGAGATAAAGAGAGAGAGACAGAGAGAGAGAGAGTGTGCTTGTGTTTCCATCATTAATAAGTCAGTCTGACAGGAAATTAGATTCTGAGGTTACTATGATAATAGAATATGTTCCTTTAGCAGAAGCTCAATTCTCTCTCTCTCTCTCTCTCTCTCTCTCTCTCTCTCTCTCTCTCTCTCTCTCTCTATTCACTTTATTGGAATAACATAACAATGTACGTATTGCCAAAGCGTACTTTGGAGATTAAATTATACATTTAATATCATTTAAAATAATAATAATCAATATTGTCAATGGGACAACAGTAACAACAATAACCAAGGGTCAAAACAATCATACATTGAACAATAACAATGGCATAGAGGACATGTGCAGGTTGGTTGGTCTGTCAGAAACTGTCCCTCATTAGATCGCAGGCAGCAATGTAGTGCGCTGCCAACCCACAGCTCTCTGCTTCCTCCCCCAACAGGACAGGTAGCCTATTCTCATCAGAGAGGTCTTTGAAACCTTGAATAATGGTTTCAAATTTGGGGAAATGACACTAATTGTTTTATATATTTTTTTGCATATTGTCAGGAATTGCAGCTCTGTCTCGGGTTCTGCTGTGGTGCAGTGGTTGCACAGCCTTTCCTCCACAGGGAGCCAGGTTTTCCTGTGTCTACCCTTCTCAATGGCAAGGCTCTTTGCTTTGTGCTTGTATTTCGAAACAGGTAATGTAGTTTTGTTTTGACTGTTTTGTAATTTGGTAGAACAGGTTTGTGAACTCAGCCCCAGGATCAGCTGGATGAGGGGACTCAAATAGCATTCTCTCTCTCTCTCTCTCTCTCTCTCTCTCTCTCTCTCTCTCTCTCTCTCTCTCTCTCTCTCTCTCTCTCTCGCTCTCTCTTTCTCTCTCTCTCTCTCTCTCAATTCAATTCAATTTAAGGGCTTTATTGGCATGGGAAACGTGTGTTAACATTGCCAAAGCAAGTGAAGTAGATAGTAAACAAAAGTGAAATAAACAATACATATTAACAGTAAACATTACACTCAGAAGTTCCAAAAGAATAAAGACATTTCAAATGTCATATTATGTGTCTCTTATATGGTCATAGGAAGTGCAGCTCAGTTTCCACCTCATTTTGTGGACAGTGTGCACATAGCCTGTCTTCTCTTGAGAGCCAGATCTGGCTTCTCAATAGCAAGGCTATGCTCACTGAGTCTGTACATAGTCAAAGCTTTCCTTAAGTTTGGGTCAGTCACAGTGGTCAGGTATTCTGCTACTGTGTACTCTCTGTTCAGGGCCAAATAGCATTCTAGTTTGCTCAGTTTTTTTGTTAATTCTTTCCAATGTGTCAAGTAATTCTCTTTTAGTTTTCTCATGATTTGGTTGGGTCTAATTGTGTTGTTGTCCTGGGGCTCTGTTTGTGAACAGAGCCCCAGGACCAACTTGCTTAGGGGACTCTTCTCCAAATTCATCTCTCTGTAGTTGATGGCTTTGTTATGGAAGGTTTGGGAATCGCTTCCTTTTAAGTGGTTATAGAATGTAACGGCTCTTTTCTGGATTTTGATAAATAGCGGGTATCGGCCTAATTCTGCTCTGCATGTATAATGTTGTGTTTTTCGTTGTACACAGACAATATTTTTGCAGAATTCTGCATGCAGTCTCAATTTGGTGTTTGTCCCATTTTGTGAATTCTTGGTTGGTGAGCGGACCCCAGACCTCACAACCATAAAGGGCAATGGGTTCTATAACTGATTCAAGTATTTTTAGCCAGATCCTAATTTTATGTTCCTTTTGATGGCATAGAAGGCCCTTCTTGCCTTGTCTCTCAGATCGTTCACAGCTTTGTGGAAGTTACCTGTGGCGCTGATGTTTAGGCCAAGGTATGTATAGTTTTTTGTGTGCTCCAGGGCAATGGTGTCTAGATGGAATTTGTATTTGTGGTCCTGGCAACTGGACCTTTTTTGGAACACCATTATTTTTGTCTTACTGAGATTTACTGTCAGGGCCCAGGTCTGACATAATCTGTGCAGATGATCTAGATGCTGCTGTAGGCCCTCCTTGGTTGGTGACAGAAACACCAGATTATCAGCAAACAGTAGACATTTGACTTCAGATTCTAGTAGAGTGAGGCCGGGTGCTGCAGACTGTTCTAGTGCCCTCGCCAATTCGTTGATATATATGTTGAAGAGGGTGGGGCTTAAACTGCATCATTGTCTCACCCACAGCCCTGTGGAAAGAAATGTGTGTGTTTTTTGCCAATGTTAACTGCACACTTGTTGTTGGTGTAAATTGATTTTATAATGTCCTATGTTTTTCCCCCAACCCCACTTTCCATCAATTTGTATAGCATACCCTCATTTCAAATTGACTTTGCCTTTGTTTTGTTTTGTTTGTTTGTCAAATAGGTGTGCAGGGTGAATACGTGGTCTGTCGTACAGTAATTTGGTAAAAAGCCAATTTGACATTTGCTCAGTACATTGTTTTCACTGGAAATGAGCTAGTCTGCTGTTAATGATAATGCAGAGGATTTTACCAAGGTTGCTGTTGACGCATATCCCACGGTAGTTATTGGGGTCAAATTTGTCTCCACTTTTGTGGATTGGCGTGATCAGTCCTTGGTTCCAAATATTGGGGAAGATGCCAGAGCTAAGGATGATGTTAAAGGGTTTAAGTATAGCCAATTGGAATTTGTGGTCTGTATATTTTATCATTTCACTGAGGATACCATCAACACCACAGACCTTTTTGGGTTGGAGGGTTTGTATTTTGTCCTGTAGTTCATTCAATATAATTGGAGAATCCAGTGGTACTCTTTAATAGTTGATTCTAAGATTTGCGTTTGATCATGTATATTTTTTTGCTGTTTGTTCTTTGTTATAAGGCCAAAAAGATTGGAGAAATGGTTTACCCATACATCTCCGTTTTGGATAGATAGCTCTTCGTGTTGTTGTTTGTTTAGTGTTTTCCAATTTTCCCAGAAGAGGTTAGAGTCCATTGATTCTTCAATTACATTGAGCTGATTTCTGACATGCTGTTCCTTCTTTTTCCATAGTGTATTCTGTATTGTTTTAGTGATTCACCATAGTGAAGGCATAGGCTCAGGTTTTCTGGGTCTCTATGTTTTTCGTTGGATATGTTTCTCAATTTCTTTCTTAGGTTTTTGCATTCTTCATCAAACCCTTTGTCATTGTTGTTACTTTTCTTCGGTTTTCTGTTAGAGATTTTTAGATTTGATA
This sequence comes from Coregonus clupeaformis, assembly GCF_020615455.1. Lineage (NCBI taxonomy): Eukaryota > Metazoa > Chordata > Actinopteri > Salmoniformes > Salmonidae > Coregonus > Coregonus clupeaformis. The sequence continues at coordinate 80,072,827 of NC_059192.1, forward strand.
GGGAAGCTGAGAAGTCAAATATACTGTTTAGGTTTTCTACTGCCAAGTTTACACCTTCACTATTACAGTGGAACGTTTTGTCTAGGAAGTTATCTAAAGGGGATTGAATTTGTTGTTGCCTAATTGTTTTTTGGTAGGTTTCGACACTACTTTCCTTCCATCTATAGCATTTCTTAATATTATTCAGTTCCTTTGGCTTTGATGCCTCTTGATTGAGTATTGCTCTGTAGACCGTGATTTTGCTGTGGTCTGATAGGGGTGTCAGTGGGCTGACTGTGAACGCTCTGAGAGACTCTGGGTTGAGGTCAGTGATAAAGTAGTCTACAGCACTACTGCCAAGAGATGAGCTATAGGTGTACCTACCATAGGAGTCCCCTCGACGCCTATCATTGACTATGTACATACCCAGCATGCGACAGAGCTGCAGGAGTTGTGACCCGTTTTTGTTGGTTATGTTGTTGTAGTTGTGCCTAGGGGGGCATATTGGGGAGGGATTGCTGTCACCTCCAGGTAGGTGTTTGTCCCCCTGTGTGCTGAGGGTGTCAGGTTCATGTCCAGTTCTGGCATTTAGATTGATTTCCCCCTCCAGGATGGAGAAGCTGTCTTCATTAAAGTATGGGGATTCTAGTGGGCGGCAGGTAGCTTAGTGGTTAAGAGTGTTGTACCAGTAACCGAAAGGTCGCTGGTTCTAATCCCCAAGCCGACTAGGTGAAAAATCTGTCAATGTGCCCTTGAGCAAGGCACTTAACCCTAATTGCTCCTGTAAGTCGCTCTGGATAAGAGCGTCTGCTAAATGACCAATTTAATATAGGTAGCACACAGTATGACATTTTCTTTGTTGAGATCATTTCCTTTTGAATTTCCAGCCAAATGTAAAATGTTCCTGTTTTGATTAATTTAATAGTGTGAGTTAGGTCTGCTCTATATCAAATTAGTATACCCCCTGAGTCCTTTCCCTGTTTCACACCTGGTAGTTTGGTGGATGGGACTACCAGCTCTCTGTAACCTAGAGGGCAACTAGTGGGTCCATCTCCTCTATACCATGTTTCTTGTAGGATGACAATGTCTGTATTTCCGACGTCTTTGGTCAAGTCCAGGTTCTTGCTCTTTAGGCCAAAGGCAGATGACCTCAGGCCTTGGATATTCCAGGATGAGATAGTGAAGGCTTTGTGTTCCATAAAGTGTCTAATGTTGTTGGTCGTGTGGTCTGGCCTCAGGCCAGTAATTGTGAGCAGAGCCTGCTGTGCATCTGGTACATGCCACTGGCTTGGGCTAGTGTAAGAGTGGGGGTTGGGCCTGTTTTCCTGCTCACGGCCTGGGCGTATGTGTAACTTTCATGTTGAGGCCCTCTTTGCGGGAGTGGGGGCATGGGGTGGGTAGGAGGGGCAGAGGTCTGATCTGAGGGGGCCTAAATGGGGTGTGGCATGGTTGACTTGGGGGGGTGTTAATTGGTTGGGGTGGGGGTGTGGATGTGGCTGGTGGTGCTGTGTTCTGGATGTAGGTCCTCTCGGCAGGGGTCTTGTATGTGTAGGTCTGGGGAGGGTCCTGCAGGTCTGGGAGAGTGTCTAGCTGGTCTGGGCGGGGTGTCTGATGATCTGTTGCTCCTGTGAGGTGTTGGGTCTGCGGTTGAGGGCGATATCCACTTGTGCGTTGGGGAAAGTAGAATAAGCTTTTTCTATCACTCCCTTGAGTGCTGTGGCCACCCTTTCCTGATGTGTTCTCAGGTCGTTTGTGCCTGTGTGTATTATTATGTGGCTGGGTGATCCTAGTTGGTCCTCAGACAGAAGGTCTAGGGCGCGCTGGGTGTTTGGACACCAGAGTTTAGACACTGTGTGTTTGGGGGAAAGTTTATTTTCTTGTATGTATTTCCCATTTGAGTGCATAAGGAATACAATCTGTGGCTTGTGCATGTCCTCAGTGAGTGTGGGGGGGTCGTCAGGAGGGCTATCAGGGTGGCTGACGGGTTGGGTACTCAGAGGGGTTGGGATCCCCTGGGCTTGGGGTTCTTAATTTGTTTGTCCGGCTGTGATGTTGAGGCTATGGTCAGGGTCTAGGGTGTACTGTTCTGCTGCAGTGTCGAGACTTTGGTCAGGATCTGAGGTGGGCTGTTCTGCTGGCTTCTCTGTGGGGGTGGCCAGCTCTCTAACGGGTTGTTCTTTGTCACCCGTCATCGATTTCACCTTCTCCTCCAGCACTCTGATCCTCTCTTCTAGTGCTCTGTTCTTCTCTTGCTCCTGCTCTTTCCCTGTTGATGTTGTCTCACCACAGTCCAGTGCAGACATGTCTCTCTCCATCTCCAGCTCTCCAGGTCTAGTTAAGGGGGTGTTGTTGTGCTGGACTGTTGTCTGGGTCTGTGCTGACTGGAGTGTAATCACCTGCTGTTCCAGCTCCACCTGCCTTACCTCCAGCTGGGTGAATTTATCCTTCATTTCAATGAGGGATTAGTACTCTGTGCTGGGAAGTTGACTTTCCGCTTGGGGTTGCTCGTCTGTGGGGTTATTTAATGAAGAGGTCTGGTCTGACCCGCCCGGGGTGGGGGTATCTTTCTCAAGGGAGAGTTCCCCTGCTGAGCTATTTCTTTGATTAGGTGAAAGTCCAGCTGAAACTGTTTGGGGTTGCCCTGTACCAATACTGTTCCAGATTTATAGAGATTTATATTATCTGATTCATTGTCTAGTATCCTGAGTTTCCACCCATCACTAACACCCCCCCTCTTAACAGAAGAGTAGTGTGCTAATATAGCACTGTGCCATGCCAGGGGATGGTCTGTGCGGAAGATAAGGTTGCTTATGTTCCCATTTTTATAAAAGTCAGCAAAAAGTGTCTCTTGATTTCCCATAAGGAGCTTCATTTTGTACTATTTTCGTGTCTTATCATTCTTTACATACAGAGGGTACTGTATTTTAATTACCTCTGAGCAGCGGGAGGGTGCTTCTAAGGCCTCTCCATTTGGTTGGAGTAGACTGTGCGACTCTCCTGCCATTGTTGGGCTCAAGGGCTTTGACACCTCTCACTTCACATGTCAGTGCTAATTGAAGTTGTTTCTCTTTGTCCTAGCAAGCTTGGTAGCCTTAGCATTCAGTCCTTATAAAGTAAAATATATCATTGTACTGTATTTTTCTTCTTGGTTTTTGAAAGTAAAAAATAGCTTCAGACTAAACATTACTCACTCAGTTCCAGGTTGGATGGTGTTTTCAGGTTTCTGTTTGTTTGCCAGAGCATTTGTTGTATAGCTTGGGAATAGTAATCCTTGGTAGTAGAAAGCCTTCCAAGTAATTCTAGGTAATTCCGTCCAAAATCAGGTTGTAGGTTTGGAGTTTTGGTTTGGAGTGAAGGTTATGTTGTGGAGGGTAGCATCCTGTATATGTCCCTGCCAAAAAATCCAAGTTTATCTAACTAAATCTATATTTTTTATAAAAACATGCTGAAAAATGCAGGAGCAACATCTTTGAGCTCTCTCTCGCTCTGCTCTCTCTCTCTCTCTCCTTCTCTCTCTCTCCTTCTATTTCCCTTTCCCTCTCCCTCTCTCTCTTCTCTCTCACTGCCCAGTGGGACAGTGACCATCTGGGTCTGTGAGAGAACTCTGTGAACCCCTCTGACCAGTCCCGGGTGTGCGTGCGTGTGTGTGTGTTGGACCAATCTAGCGCACTGGGGACGGTCCTCTAGGGGCACAACTGCTCTAGGGTTGTGTGTGTTTATCTTTCTGAGTGTTATGTTGAATGTGTGTTGGCGCAAAACAGATTGATTGAGTGATGTTTGTTTACTGTTTGACTATTTGTACACCATGGTGGCCAGGAGTGTGCAAGGAGTGTGTAATCGAGTATTGCATGGTTTGAATCGTCTTGCTGACATGTTGTTCTTCCTCCCTGTAAACGTCGCGGAGATGGAGAGAAGGAAGAGAGGAAAGAGAGGGAGGTGCTGGGACAGAGATGGCCAGCAAGGGAGAGGGAGAGACAGCAAGACATAGAGAATGGTACAGAGAGAAAGAGAGGTAGAGGGAGAGGCACAGAGGGTGAGAAAGAGAAAACTAAAAATAACGACAGACCGAAAAAGAGGGAGGAGAAGAGAGGGAGAGAGAAGTAAAAAAGTGAAGGCCAAATACTTCTTACTTTACAAATGCCACAACTGACATGACAAGGAGTGGAACAGGTCGAGAGTTTCAAGTTCCTCGGTGTCCACATCACTAAGGACCTATAATGTCACCAACACAGTCGTGAAGAGGGCACGACAATGTCTCTTCCCCCTTAGGAGGCTGAAAAGATTCGGCCCTCAGATCCTCAAAAAGGTTATTCAGCTGCACCATTGAGAACATCTTGACTGGCTGCATCACCGCTTGGTATGGCGACTGCTTGGCAGCCGACCGCAAGGTGCTACAGAGGGTAGTACGTACGGCCCAGTACATTAATGGGGCCGAACACTCTGCCATCCAGGACCTCTATACTAGGCGTGTCAGAGGAAGGCCCTAAAAATTGTCAAAGACTCCAGCCACCCACGTCTCTCTGCTACTGCATTGCAAGTAGTACTGATGCTGGAACCAACAGGACCCTGAACAGCTTCTACCCCCAAGCCATACGTGCTAAATAATTAGTTAAATAGTTCACCAATAGCTACCCGGACTATCTGCATTGACACTTTTTGCACTCTCTTGACTCGTCACATATGCTGCTGTTACTGTTTATTATCTATCCTGTTGCCTAATCACTTTATCCCTACCTACACTACCGGTCAAAAGTTTGACATGCTTTGGGATGAGTCGGACCACAGAGTGAAGGAAAAGCAGCCAACAAGTGCTCAGCATATGTGGGAACTCCTTCAAGACTGTTGGAAAAGCATTCCAGGTGAAGCTGGTTGAGAGAATGCGAAGTGTGTGCAAAGCTGTCATCAATCAATCAATCAATTTTATTTTATATAGCCCTTCTTACATCAGCTAATATCTCGAAGTGCTGTACAGAAACCCAGCCTAAAACCCCAAACAGCTAGTAATGCAGGTGTAGAAGCACGGTGGCTAGGAAAAACTCCCTAGAAAGGCAAAACCTAGGAAGAAACCTAGAGAGGAACCAGGCTATGAGGGGTGGCCAGTCCTCTTCTGGCTGTGCCGGGTCATCAAGGCAAAGGGTGGCTATTTGAAGAATCTCAAATATAGAATATATTTTGATTTGGATTTGTTTAACACTTTTTTGGTTACTATATGATTCCATATGTGTTATTTCATAGTGTTGATGTCTTCACTATTATTCTATAATGTAGAAAATAGTGAAAATGAAGAAAAACCCTTGAATGAGTAGGTGTTCTAAAACTTTTTAACGGTAGTGTATATGTACATCTACCTCAATTACCTCTTACCCCTACACATCGACTTGGTACTGTAACCCGTGTATATAGCCAAGTTGTTGTTACTCATTATGTATGTATTACTTGTGTTATTATTTTTCAGTTTTTCTATTATTTCTCTTTTTTTTTGTCTCTGCCTTGTTGGGAAGGGCCCATAAATAAGCATTTCACTGTGTCTACAACTATTTATGAAGCATGTGACAAATACATTTGATTTGATGGCTGAACTTTCTCCTCAAAGTTTGAACGAAAGCTGGATTTAGAAACATCTTAACTATAATAGGAAATTGTTATAAAAAAAAAATGTAAGGTTAAGCTTTAACAACTTAAATAGTTGCTGATCTGCTGATGCCCGTGAGAAAGACGCTTTTCATTATTTTGTAGTTCTTCCAAGAATGTTATAATAATTTAATTTCCTGTGAACATGATATCATTGATAAGCGTCAGTCTGTGATTCTTTTGCAAAAGATATGCTTCACAGTATTGACTCATAAGTCAATACATTGCATTCAAAGCAACAATCTTGAGATAAAGCTGCAATGGGTAAATTTGTGAAACACTCAGACAGGCAGGCAAAGCTTCACAGAATGACGCTTATCAGTTGATACCAGGCTGGAATCCTTCACAACACACTGATGCCCTTGAGAAAGACGCTTGTCAATCTTTTGTAGTTCTTCCAAGAATGTTATAATAATACCATTTCCTGTGACCTTCACCCAAGGTGGTTTTACAACAGAAATAAACTATAAGTGGTTTTCTATTGCTTCCCAAAGCCATGTAACAAAGATAGGTTACAAAGGCTATTTGTTGGGTCACTGGGTTTGAAGATGCAGGTTTGGAGCCTTGAAAGAGAGAGAAAGGAAAGCTGAACACACACACACACACACACACACACACACACACAAAGACATACTGTCCCTAGGAAACCATATTCATAACCTCTAACTGTAAAGCCTCTATCTGACACCTCAAATAAGACATTTACACCCTCCAACATGCTTTCATCCCACTTTGTTCCTCCTCTCTCCCTATCCCTCTCTCCATCCCTCCCTCTCTCCCCCCACTCAACTGCTCTTCTCTCAATTTTCTCATTCTCTCCCTTCCTCTCTCCCTTTCTCACTCTCTCTATCCCCCTCCAATCTCCCTTCTGTAAATTTAGCATGAGGTATGAAAATAACACCCAAGTCTGAAACCATGCGATTAATAAAACCTTTATCCCATTCCATCCTCTCTCTATCCCTCTTCCACTCCATATCCCCCTCTCGATTCCATCCTCTCTCTCTATCCCTCTTCCACTCCATATCCCCCTCTCCATTCCATCCTCTCTCTCTATTCCTCTTCTGCTCCATATCCCCCTCTCCATCCCATCCTCTCTCTCTATCCCTCTTCCACTCCATATCCCCCTCTCCATTCCATCCTCTCTCTCTATTCCTCTTCCACTCCATATCCCCCTCTCCATTCCATCCTCTCTCTCTATCCCTCTTCCACTCCACATCCCCCTCTCCATTCCATCCTCTCTTTATCCCTCTTCCACTCCATATCCCCCTCTTCATTACATCCTCCCTCTATCCTTCTTCCACTGCAAATCCCCCTCTCCATTCCTCTCTCTCATCCCTCTTCCCTTCCCTATTCCTCGCTCCACCCCTCTCTACCATCTCTCATCCCTTCACCATTAATAAAACCTTCATCCCTGCCTAAAGCCCTGACTCAAGCACCTGTCAAAACAAGAGCTCAGCAACACACACACTCATGCACACATAAACGCACTCACGCACACACACACACGTCAGCTCAACAGCTTAGTGGTGTAAAGCAGCTGGTGACGAGGATTCACAGCTTAGCTTAGAATCCTGCAGGCTCTGAGAGCATAAACCCAGTGTGGGGCGTATATTTCAGACTAACACAGAGAGAGAGAGAGAGAAGTGCTATCGATCCAAAAGAAGAGCTATCTATCCAAAACTGAGATGTATGGGTATGGGTAAACCACTTCTCCAATCTTTTTGGCCCTATAACAAAGAACAAACAGCAAAAAATATATACATGATCAAATGCAAATCCTAGAATCAACTATTAAAGAGTACCAGAACCCACTGGATTATCCAATTACATTAAATGAACTACAGGACAAAATACAAACCTTCCAACCCAAAAAGGCCTGTGGTGTTGATGGTATCCTCAATGAAATTATAAAATACAAAGACCACAAATTCCAATTGGCTATACTTAAACTCTTTAACATCATACATAGCTCTGGCATCTTCCCCAATATTTGGAACCAAGGACTGATCACCCCAATCCACAAAAGTGGAGACAACTTTGACCCCAATAACTACCGTGGGATATGTGTCAACAGCAACCTTGGGAAAATCCTCTGCATTATCATTAACAGCAGACTAGTTCATTTCCTCAGTGAAAACAATATACTGAGCAAATGTCAAATTGGCTTTTTACCAAATTACCGTACGACAGACCACGTATTCACCCTGCACACCCTAATTGACAAACAAACAAACCAAAACGAAGGCAAAGTCTTCTTGAGCTTTTGACTCAATTTGGCATGAGGGTCTGCTAAACAAATTGATGGAAAGTGGGATTGGGGAAAAAACATAGGACATTATAAAATCCATGTACACAAACAACAAGTGTGCGGTTAAAATTAGCAAAAAACACACATATTTATTTCCACAGGGCTGTGGGGTGAGACAGGGATGCAGTTTAAGCCCCACCATCTTCAACATATATATTAACGAATTGGCGAGGGCACTAGAACAGTCTGCAGCACCTGGCCACACCCTACTAGAATCTGAAGTCAATCCTGTTTGCTGATGATCTGGTGCTTCTGTCACCAACCAAGGAGGGCCTACAGCAGCAACTAGATCTTCTGCACAGATTCTGTCAGACCTGGGCCCTGACAGTAAATCTCAGTAAGACAAAAATAATGGTGTTCCAAAAAAGGTCCAGTTGCCAGGACCACAAATACAAATTCCATTTAGACACCATTCCCCTAGAGCACACAAAAAACGATACATACCTCGGCCTAAACATCAGCGCCATAGGTAACTTCCACAAAGCTGGGAACAAACTGAGAGACAAGGCAAGAATTAAAAAACAAACCCAATTTTGATGAACTCCCTTATCTACTGGGTGAAATACCACAGTGTGTCATCACAGCAATCTTTAAGTCATACCACAGATTCTCAATTGGATTGAGGTCTGTGCTTTGACTAGGCCATTCCAAGACATTTCTATGTTTCCCCTTAAACCACTCGAGTGTTGCTTTAACAGTATGCTTAGGGTCATTGTCCTGCTGGAAGGTGAACCTCCGTCCCAGTCTCAAATCTCTGGAAGACTGAATAAGGTTTCCCTCAAGAATTTCCCTGTATTTAGCGCCATCCATCATTCCTTCAATTCTGACCAGTTTCCAAGTCCCTGCCGATGAAAAACATGGTGTTCTCGGGGTGATGAGAGGTGATGGGTTTCCGCCAGACATAGCGTTTTTTCTCTAAGCAATGGCTTTTTTCTGGCCACTCTTCTGTAAAGCCCAGCTCTGTGGAGTGTACGGCTTAAAGTGGTCCTATGGACAGATACTCCAATCTCCGTTGTGTAATTTTGCAGCTCTTTCAGGGTTATCTTTGGTCTCTTTGTTGCCTCTCTGATTAATGCCCTCCTTGCCTGGTCCATGAGTTCTGGTGGGCGGCCCTCTCTTGGCAGGTTTGTTGTGGTGCCATATTCTTTCCATTTTTTTATATTGCATTTAATGGTGCTCCGTGGGATGTTTAAAGTTTCTAATATTTTTTTATAACCCAACCCTGATCTGTACTTCTCCACAACTTTGTCCCTGACCTGTTTGGAGAGCTCCTTGGTCTTCATGGTGCCGCTTGCTTTATTTAACTAATTATGTGACTTCTGAAGGTAATTGGTTGCACCAGATCTTATTTAGGGGCTTCTTAGCAAAGGGGGTGAATACATATTGTGATGTCACGAGAGGCTGTGTCCTGGAGGGACGTTACATCCCCCTGAGGTGGCTGCAAACCCAGACAGCTATGGCTCCATCTGCTGGTATGGTCGGGAACTCCACCCCTCTATGGCCAATCTTCCCACGCAGCTGAAACAAATGAGGAGCTGATGAGCTGAAGGTTTGGGAAGGGAAGAGACACACTGAGGGAGTGTGTGGGGGGTGAAGAGACACAGGCTCCAAGCTGGGCTCTCTGGAGGACAAGAGTGCTGCACGTCCACTTCCATGAGGAATATAAGGATTTGGAGATACTTACCTTTGGGAAATACTCACCTTTGGATATATGCACCTGTGGAAATACGTGTGGGACATTTGGAAGGACGTTTTGCTGGGTTGGCCACTAGCTGCAACGTGGAATACAGTAAGGCTGGGGAAAAGTTATTTGAGCGAGGGAGAGTTATGATTTTGGATGTGGAAGAGACATCCCTGAACTGTTAACCCTTAAAGAGCCACCAGAGAACAGAATTGTGTTATACTTTCGTTAGTTTCCCAAGACCTTTAATAAAATCCTTGTTTTGGTTGAACCTGGTCTCCTTGCACTACTTGAGAAATCCCGCTGAAAGCTGTGTAGCCTCTCGTGACGTCACAGATGGTGGAGAATACGGGCACTGCTCAAGCGTTAATAGTGCATGTCAGAGGAGGATACCGAAGGTTTGATCACCCAGTTTTCCAAGTTGGCCGTAGGCTCCCCGCCGACTGAAATGGAGGACATATTGAAAGCCCTTGTTGCTGGCCAGCAAGCCCAGATGCAAGCAAACGTGGCTCTCTTGGAGGAGCAAAAGAAAGCCAACCTTCTGAAGGCAGAGGAATTGCAGTTGCAGAGACAGAGGGTGCTCCAAAATACCCGCCCAATAAAGGCAAGTGACTTTATATCTAAGATGGGAGCTACCGATGACATTGAGGCATACCTGCATGCATTTGAGGCCACGGCCACTAGGGAAGCCTGGCCCAAGCAACAGTGGGTTGGTCTGTTAGCCCCCTTTCTAACCGGGGAATCGCTGAATGCTGTCCGGGACCTGGGCCCTGACCAGGTTACTGACTATGATGCCCTGAAGTCTGAGATCCTCAGCAGATATGGACTCACAAAGTTTGGTATGGCCCAGCGCTTTCACAGTTGGACCTTCCAACCAGACCAACCTCCTCGGGCGCAGATGCATGAACTTGTCCGAATCGCAAGGAAATGGCTGGATCCGCAGAGGAATACAGCAGCGGCGGTGGTGGAGGCCGTTGTGGTGGATCGTTACCTACGCGCCCTGCCTTATGAGGCAAAACGGTTCATCAGTCAACAGGCCTTGACCACGGCTGATCTGACCGTGGAAGCGGTGGAAAAGTACCAGGCCACAGCGGAGATGCTGAATGCTTCCCGAAAAGACCCCAGGAGGGCGGCCCCACCACAAATGGGAAGAACCCGTCCAAAGGACCCCAAGGTTTCGAACCCAGCCACGTCAGGACTTATCCCGGCTCCAGGGGGAGCCAGAAACCAGGCGGGTCCAAGAAGAGTACACCAGGAGGGGGAAACTCGACAGTGTTACCGGTGTGGGGAGATGGGACATATCTCCTGGCAGTGTGGGAAACCAGCCGATGAACCTATGCCCACTGCGGAGTCCTCCAGCTCAGCACCCACACACCGTTTTGCCTCGCTCTTGGGAGTCGTAGATGGCGGCCCAGATCGACCCCCACCTGCCCGGTAACTGTGAATCACCATGATGTGGAGGCCTTACTGGATTCTGGTAGCCGGGCCACCCTGGTGCGTAAGGATTTGGTGGGCCCAACGTGTCTGACCCCGGGAAAGTCCTCCCAGTTTCCTGTGTCCATGGGGACACCAGAGAATACCCCATTACTGAACTTACAATGACCAGCACACGGGGAACCATACACACGACGGCGGGGGTGGTTGATTCCCTCCCCGTCCCTGTCCTAATTGGACGAGACTGCCCAGCCTTTTACCCACTCTGGAGAGAGTCTCAGGAGAGGATAACCCGAGTACCTCGGAAACGGAGAGGCAAGACTCATCCTGGGAAGGCTCCGGTGCAATCCTCCGAGTTACTCACTCCCGCCCGGGCTCTGATAGGGATGGCAGGTGCCCAGACCGACACAGAGACGGAGCTACAGAATCTGGACAAAGAACTGTCTGGTCTGAAGGGGACCGCTGAGAGGTATCGTTTGTTAAAGCAACAGTTAGACATGAAGACAGAAGAGTTAGATATCCTCCAGGCTAAACTCCAACAGAGCTCCTTCCCTAAGCAACAGGAGGAGCTGGAGAGGCTGCGCAGGACCATCGAGGAGTGTGAGGAGACCCTGCGCAGTAGTAAGGAGGTCCAGAAGAAGGCAGAGGAGAAGTACAAGGTGTTGGAGAACAAGATGAAGAATGCGGAGGCAGAGAGAGAGAAGGAACTGAAAGCTGCTCAACAGAAGCTAAACTCTGCTAAAACCAAGGCTGATGCGTTCAGTAAGAAACTCAAGGAGAGACAACAGGAGGCTGAGTCCCTGGTCCTAGAGGTGGAGGAGTTGAAGAGAGAGCAGGCTGGCAAGCACCACGGCAATGCGGACGCCCTCTCCCGGCGTGATGCCTTCTTCGCTGCCTTTACCCGACGAGGACGTCGGTCCCGAGGAGGGGGATGTGTGATGTCACGAGAGGCTGTGTCCTGGAGGGACGTTACATCCCCCTGAGGTGGCTGCAAACCCAGACAGCTATGGCTCCATCTGCTGGTATGGTCGGGAACTCCACCCCTCTATGGCCAATCTTCCCACGCAGCTGAAACAAATGAGGAGCTGATGAGCTGAAGGTTTGGGAAGGGAAGAGACACACTGAGGGAGTGTGTGGGGGGTGAAGAGACACAGGCTCCAAGCTGGGCTCTCTGGAGGACAAGAGTGCTGCACGTCCACTTCCATGAGGAATATAAGGATTTGGAGATACTTACCTTTGGGAAATACTCACCTTTGGATATATGCACCTGTGGAAATACGTGTGGGACATTTGGAAGGACGTTTTTGCTGGGTTGGCCACTAGCTGCAACGTGGAATACAGTAAGGCTGGGGAAAAGTTATTTGAGCGAGGGAGAGTTATGATTTTGGATGTGGAAGAGACATCCCTGAACTGTTAACCCTTAAAGAGCCACCAGAGAACAGAATTGTGTTATACTTTCGTTAGTTTCCCAAGACCTTTAATAAAATCCTTGTTTTGGTTGAACCTGGTCTCCTTGCACTACTTGAGAAATCCCGCTGAAAGCTGTGTAGCCTCTCGTGACGTCACAATATGCACGCACCACTTTTCCGTTATTTTTTTATTTATTTTTTTTAAACAATTTTTTATACATTTTTTCACTTCACCAATTTGGACTATTTTGTGTATGTCCATTACATGTAATCCAAATAAAAATCCATTTAGATTACAGGTTGTAATGCAACAAAATAGGAAAAACGCCAAGGGGGGTGAATACTTTTGCAAGCACTGTACGTTTTCCATTCCAATAAAGCCCTTAAATTGAAATTGAATTGAAATTGAGAGAGCGAGCGAGCGAGCGAGCGAGCGAGAGAGAGAGAGAGAGAGAGAGAGAGAGAGAGAGAGAGAGAGAGAGAGAGAGAGAGAGAGAGAGAGAGAGAGAGAGATTGAGAGAGAGAGAGACAGACAGACAGACAGACAGACAGACAGACCCCAAAGGTTTATCACTAACTAAACTTACTATTCATGGATCATATTTATGGAATGAAAAATTCACAACGTCTCTTTCGAGTGACTCTTCCTCCATCACTCCCACCCTCTAACTGTCAAACCCTGCAACGTTATCTCTTTACATCCCAGAGTCATTGTCCTGATATCCTCTATCCTAACCCCTGCCCTATCCCGGGGCTTGGGGGCACACACACACACACACACACACACACACACACGCACAGACACAGACACAGACACAGACACACAGACACAGTCAGGGCTCAGAGACAGATTTGTCACATGGCGTTGGCACCTTGGAGAAGCACTAAATAAATCTCTGCCATTCACAGCTCAGCTGGCAAACCTCCATAATTCATACAACACAGACTGGCTGGCAGGGGTATGGGGATAGAGGCTGTGTGTGTGTGTGTGTGTGTGTGTGCCCCCAAGCCCCGGGATAGGGCAGTGGTTAGGATAGAGACATTCAGCAACAGTAGGACAGGACATTAAGTAACAGTAGGACAGGACTTTCAGTAACAGTAGGACAGTACATTCAGCAACAGTAGGACAGGACATACAGTAACAGTAGGACAGGACTTTCAGTAACAGTAGGACAGTACATTCAGCAGAAGTAGGACAGGACATTCAGCAACAGTAGGACAGTACATTCAGCAACAGTAGGACAGTACATTCAGTAACAGTAGGACAGTACTTTCAGTAACAGTAGGACAGTACTTTCAGTAACAGTAGGACAGGACATTCAGTAACAGTAGGACAGTACATTCAGCAACAGTAGGACAGTACATTCAGCAGCAGTAGGACAGGACATTCAATAACAGTAGGACAGTACATTCAGCAGCAGTAGGACAGTACATTCAGCAGCAGTAGGACAGGACATTCAGCAACAGTAGGACAGTACATTCAGCAACAGTAGGACAGTACATTCAGTAACAGTAGGACAGTACATTCAGTAAAAGACAGACAGACCCCACAGGACAATGACACTGGGATGTAAATTCACTACAGAGAGAGAAAGTAGACAACGAGAGAGAAGGAGTCACAAAAAGTCGACAGACAAATATACACTAAGTGTACAAAACATTAAGAACACGTTCTTACTATCGAATTGCACCCACTTTTGCCCTCAGAATAGCCTAATTTTGTTGTGTCATGGACTCTACAAGGTGTCGGAAGCGTTCCACAGGGATGCTGGCCCATGCTGACTCCAATGCTTCCCACAGTTGTGCCAAGTTGGCTGGATGTCCTTTGGGTGGTGGACCATTCTTGATACACATGGGAATCTGTTGAGCGTTAAAAACACAGCAGTGTTGCAGTTCTTGACACACTCAAACTGGAGCACCTGGCACCTACTACCATACCCCGTTCAAAGGCACTTACATATTTTATCTTGCCCATTCACCATCTAAATGGCACACATATAGAAGTCCCACTAAGCGCACACCATATGGGATTGCGTATTGCTGCAGAACGCTGTAGTAGCCATGCTGGTTAAGTGTGCCTTGAATTCTAAATAAATCACTGTCAGTGTCACCAGCAAAGCACCCCCACACCATCACACCTCCTCCTCCATGCTTCACGGTGGGAACCACACATGCGGATATCATCCGTTCACCTATTCTGCGTCTCACAAAGACACGGCGGTTGGAACCAAAAATTGCAAATTTTGACCGGTCTAATGTCCATTGCTTGTGTTTCTTGGCCCAAGCAAGTCTCTTCTTCTTATTGGTTTCCTTTAGTTGTGGTTTCTTTGCAGCAATTCGACCATGAAGGCATGATTCAAGCAGTCTCCTCTGAACAGTTGATGTTGAGAACTCTCTGAAGCATTTATTTGGGCTGCAATCTGAGGTGCAGTTAACTCTAATGAACGTAGCCTCTGCAGCAGAGGTAACTCCGGGTCTTCCTTTCCTGTGGCGGTCCTCGTGAGAGCCAGTTTCATCATAGCGCTTGATGGTTTTTGCAACTGTACTTGAAGAAACTTTCAAAGTTCTTGAGATTTTCTGGATTGACTGACCTTCATGTATTAAAGTAATGATGGACTGTCATTTCTCTTTGCTTATTTGAGCTGTTCTTGCTATAATTTGTACTTGGTCATTTACCACATAGGGCTATCTTCTGTATACCACCCTTACATTTACATTTACATTTACATCATTTAGCAGACGCTCTTATCCAGAGTGACTTACAAATTGGTGCATTCAACTTATGATAGCAAGTGGGACAACCACTTGGGGGGGTAGAAGGATTGCTTTATACTATTCCAGATATTCCTTAAAGAGGTAGGGTTTCAAGTGTCCCCGGAAGGTGGTCAGTGACTCCGCTGTCCTGGCGTCATGGGGGAGCTTGTTCCACCATTGGGGTGCCAGAGCAGCAAATAGCTTTGACTGGGCTGAGCGGGAACTGTGCCTCTGTAGAGGTAGGGGAGCTAGCAGGCCAGAGGTGGATGAACGTAGTGCCCTCGTTTGGGTGTAGGGTCTGATCAGAGCCTGAAGGTAAGGAGGTGCCGTTCCCCTCACAGCTCCGTAGGCAAGCACCATGGTCTTGTAGTAGATGCGAGCCTCAACTGGAAGCCAGTGGAGTGTGCGGAGGAGCGGGGTGACATGAGAGAACTTGGGAAGGTCGAACACCAGACGGGCTGCGGCGTTCTGGATAAGTTGTAGGGGTTTAATGGCACAGGCAGGGAGCCCAGCCAACAGCGAGTTGCAGTAATCCAGACGGGAGATGACAAGTGCCTGGATTAGGACCTGTGCCGCTCTCTGTGTAAGGTAGGGTCGTGTTGTAGAGCATGAACCTGCAGGATCGGGTCACCGCTTTGATGTTAGCAGAGAACGACAGGGTGTTGTCCAGGGTCACGCCAAGGCTCTTTGCACGCTGGGAGGAGGACACAATGGAGTTGTCAACCATGATGGCGAGATCATGGAGCGGGCAGTCCTTCCCAGGGAGGAAGAGCAGCTCCGTCTTGCCGAGGTTCAGCTTGAGGTGGTGATCCGACATCCACACTGATATGTCTGCCAGACATGCAGAGATGCGATTCGCCACCTGGTTATCAGAAGGGGGAAAGGAGAAAATTAATTGTGTGTCATCTGCGTAGCAATGATAGGAGAGACCATGTGAGGATATGACAGAGCCAAGTGACTTGGTGTATAGAGATAATAGGAGAGGGCCTACAACTGAGCCCTGGGGGACACCAGTGGTGAGAGCACGTGGTGCGGAGACAGATTCTCACCACGCCACTGGTAGGAGCGACCTGTCAAATAGGACGCAATCCAAGAGTGAGCAGCGCCAGAGATGCCCAACTCGGAGAGGGTGGAGAGGAGGATCTGATGGTTCACAGTATCAAAGGCAGCGGATAGGTCTAGAAGGATAAGAGCAGAGGAGAGAGAGTTAGCTTTAGCAGTGCGGAGAGCCTCCGTGATACAGAGAAGAGCAGTCTCAGTTGAATGACCAGTCTTGAAACCTGACTGGTTTGGATCAATAAGGTCATGCTGAGAGAGATAGCAGGAGAGTTGGTTAGAGACGGCACGCTCAAGAGTTTTGGAGAGAAAAGAAAGAAGGGATACTGGTCTGTAGTTGTTGACATCGGAGGGATCGAGTGTAGGTTTTTTGAGGAGGGGTGCAACTCTCGCTCTCTTGAAGACAGAAGGGACATGGCCAGCGGTCAAGGATGAGTTGATGAGCGAGGTGAGGTAAGGGAGAAGGTCTCCGGAAATGGTCTGGAGAAGAGAGGAGGGGATAGGGTCAAGCGGGCAGGTTGTTGGGCGGCCGGCTGTCACAAGTCACAAGATTTCATCTGGAGAGAGAGGGGAGAAAGAAGTCAAAGCATAGGGTAGGGCAGTGTGAGCAGGACCAGCGGTGTCATTTGACTTAATAAATGAGGATCGGATGTCATCAACCTTCTTTTCAAAATGGTTGACAAAGTCATCCACAGAGAGGGAGGAGGGAGGGGGAGGAGGAGGAGGATTCAGCAGGGAGGAGAAGGTGGCAAAGAGATTCCTAGGGTTAGAGGCAGAGGCTTGACATTTAGAGTGGTAGGAAGTGGCTTTAGCAGCGGAAACAGAGGAAGAGAATGTAGAGAGGAGGGAGTGAAAAGATGACAGGTCCGCAGGGAGTCCAGTTTTCCTCCATTTCCGCTCGCTTACCTTGTCACAGCACAACTGATTGGCTCAAATGCATTAAGAAGGAAATAAATTCCACAAATTAACTTTTAACAAAGCACACCTGTTAATTGAAATGCATTCCAGGTGACTACCTCGTGAAGCTGGTTGAGAGAATGCCAAGAGTGCGCAAAGCTGTCATCAAGGCAAAGGTTAGCTACTTTGAAGAATCTCAAATCTCAAATATATTTTGATTTGTTTAACACTTTTTTGGTTACTACATGATTCCATATGTGTTATTTCATAGTTTTGATTTCTTCACTATTATTCTACAAAGTAGAAAATAGTAAAAATAAAGAAAAACCCTTGAATGAGTAGGTGTGTCCAAACTTTGACTGGTACTGTATATGAGAGAGTGAGAGAGAGAGAGAGAGAGAGAGAGAGAGAGAGAGAGAGAGAGAGAGAGAGAGAGAGAGAGAGAGAGAGAGAGAGAGAGAGAGAGAGAGAGAGAGAGAGAGAGAGTAAATCTCAGTAAGACAAAAATAATGGTGTTCCAAAAAAGGTCCAGTTGCCAGTACCACAAATACAAATTCCATCTAGACACCGTTGCCCTAGAGCACACAAAAAACTATACATACCTCGGCCTAAACATCAGCGCCACAGGTAACTTCCACAAAGCTGTGAACGATCTGAGAGACAAGGCAAGAAGGGCCTTCTATGCCATCAAAAGGAACATAACATTTGACATACCAATTAGGATCTGGCTAAAAATACTTGAATCAGTTATAGAACCCATTGCCCTTTATGGTTCTGAGGTCTGGGGTCCGCTCACCAACCAAGAATTCACAAAATGGGACAAACACCAAATTGAGACTCTGCATGCAGAATTCTGCAAAAACATCCTCCGTGTACAACGTAAAACACCAAATAATGCATGCAGAGCAGAATTAGGCCAATACCCGCTAATTATCAAAATCCAGAAAAGAGCCGTTAAATTCTATAACCACTTAAAAGGAAGCGATTCCCAAACCTTCCATAACAAAGCCATCACCTACAGAGAGATGAACTTGGAGAAGAGTCCCCTAAGTAAGCTTGTCCTGGGGCTCTGTTCACAAACGCAAACAGACCCCACACAGCCCCAGGACAACAACAACAACAACAACAACACAATTAGACCCAACCAAATCATGAGAAAACAAAAAGAGAATTACTTGACACATTGGAAAGAACAAACAAATAAACAGAGCAAACTAGAATGCTATTTGGCCCTAAACAGAGAGTACACAGTGGCAGAATACCTGACCACTGTGACTGACCCAAATTTAAGGAAAGCTTTGACTATGTACAGACTCAGTGAGCATAGCCTTGCTATTGAGAAAGGCCGCCGTAGGCAGACCTGGCTCTCAAGAGAAGACAGGCTATGTGCACACTGCCCACAAAATGAGGTGGAAACTGAGCTGCACTTCCTAACCTCCTGCCAAATGTATGACCATATTAGAGACACATATTTCCCTCAGATTACAGCGATCCACAAAGAATTTGAAAACAAACCCAATTTTGATAAACTCCCTTATCTACTGGGTGAAAAACCACAGTGTGCCATCACAGCTGCAAGATTTGTGACCTGTTGCCACAAGAAAAGGGCAACCAGTGAAGAACAAACACCATTGTAAATACAACCCATATTTATGTTTATTTATTTTCCCATTTGTACTTTAACTATTTGCACATTGTTACAACACTGTATATATACATAATATGACATTTGAAAAGTCTTTATTCTTTTGAAACTTCTGAGTGTAATGTTTACTGTTAATATTTATTGTTAATTTCACTTTTGTTTACTATCTACTTC
This sequence comes from Coregonus clupeaformis, assembly GCF_020615455.1. Taxonomy (NCBI): domain Eukaryota; kingdom Metazoa; phylum Chordata; class Actinopteri; order Salmoniformes; family Salmonidae; genus Coregonus; species Coregonus clupeaformis. The sequence goes on from NC_059192.1 coordinate 80,091,795, forward strand.
ACTTGCTTTGGCAATGTTAACACACGTTTCCCATGCCAATAAAGCCCTTAAATTGAAATTGAAATTGAAATTGAAATTGAGAGAGAGAGAGAGAGAGAGAGAGAGAGAGAGAGAGAGAGAGAGAGAGATAGTTTTTTTGAGTTTGAAATAATCTTTATTGGGTCTGGGAGCCCACCACACAATAAATACTCATACAAAACCATAGTTACACATCAATTAAAAACACAACTCAAATTCCTCCTCCACAGTAACAAAACACAACAGCCTCTGAATACCCCATATACTCATAAACAGATCAATATTGTTGACAAGTTTATAATAGGCAAACTCAACCCTTAGTCTCGCTGCCAACATTCCCTCCAGCATTCCCACCACATCCACAGACCCCTGTCGCCGAATACTGTTCTTTCGGGTCTTCCATATCGCTAATTTGCTGCCCCTAACACAAAATTAAGCAACACAACTACACCGTTTTGACTAAACCTGTACTTTGGCCCAAATATATACAGTTGGGAAGAGAAAACCTCACCCAACATTGAGAACCAATTAGTGATCAGGTCAATCATCCCGACCAACCTGGGACACTGTAAAAACAGATGTGCCAGAGTTTCAGACTCGGTACAGAATGGACACCCCTCCCCAACAGTAGGATCCAGGTGTACCAGATACATGTTGGTGGCTATGGCTCCATGTATTATCCTCCATTGGAGGTCAGCTGTCCTCTTATCAATAGGCAGTTTGTATAATGATCGCCAACAGCCTTTTGGGGAGGCACCTGGACCAAGCACACCCGCCCACCTCGTCGATTTTACCCCTTTCAGGGAAGAGGCATGGGACACCTTTACACATATTCTGTACATGGCCTTCTTTCCCACCTCCTTGAAATCCCCCAGCTCCGGGGTATCGAAGGAAAGCAGCATCCCCACGTCCTCCTCGAATGCCCCCGCCGCAGCACTAACAATCAGTGCAGGGAACACATAATCCAGACCCACCTTCCACCGATCAGAATTGGAAGTGTCAGTCACATACTGCAGATTAAGTACTGGCAAGGAGTCACAGACCTCAGCGACGACCTTCCTTAGTAGGCGAGACGATCGGATCCCTGCTCTTTCTCCCAGCTCCTCCAACGACCTCTTCCTGTTCTGCATCAGATGACCCAGCTTAGTACACCCCACGCCTAACAGGCATGAACGTAGGCTAGCTGAACCCAGAACATGGGACAGGATGGCAGTGTTGTGAAAAAGAGGCTCTTCAAAAAGTCACATTCCTGGTGGCGTGCAGGCCTTACGGGACTTGACCAGAACTCTCCAAGCCTGCATAACAGACTCATAAAATGGAGTCAGTCCAGGCAACTCACCCCCCTCCAGCTTTAAGAGGAAAAGGTGCTTGTCTAAGCCCAAACAGCCCGCTCTTCTCATCAATGTGTAGGCTGTGTCAACCCAGCTAGAACCGTCACTGTACAACAGGCTCTGGCTGTTTGAAGCCGGAAAGCCATGATCCTAGAGGAAATGTCCACCAGGCCTTGCCCACCCTCGTGCAGTGGCAGGTACAGGGCTGCAGCTTTAATCCAGTGTTGTCCAGACCAGAAGAAATTGACAAGGGTCCTCTGAAGCTCTTGTATCAGACCCTTTGGTGGCTGCAAAATCATTAGTCTGTGCCACAGGGTAGAGGCAGCAAGATTATTAGCTACCAGTACCCTTCCCCTATAAGACAGCTGGGGCAGCACCCATTTCCATCTTGACAGTCTGGCACACACTTTCTCCACTACACCCTCCCAGTTCTTTTTCTGAAAGACCTCTGAGCCTAGAAAAAACCCCAAAGTCTTCATCCCATCTCTGCCCCACTGAAGCCCCCCTGGTAACCGTGGAGCGGACCTCATCTGAAGCAGACCTGCCCACAACGCTTCACTCTTTCCCCAATTGACTCTAGCTGAGGAGGCCCCCTCATACACCTTTAAAGCGTTTGAGAGAACCTTAACATCCTCACCCCCTGTAATAAAAACTGTCACGTCATCTGCATACGCAGACAGTGCTATCGTGGGACCCTTCATTACACCTGGCACAGAGAAACCAGTAAGCTTCGCTCTTAAAAAACAAAGCATTGGTTCAATCGCCAGACTATATAACTGCCCTGAAATTGGGCATCCCTGCCTGATGCCCCTTTGGACAGGGATGGGGCAACTCAAACCACCCCCCACCTTCACCATACACGAGGCGCCAGCATACAGGAAATTCATCCAAGACAAAAAAACATCCCCAAACCCAAAGGCTTTCATTGTTTTAAACAAGTACTGGTGGTCCACACGATCAAAAGCCTTCTCCTGATCCAAAGAAAGTAAACCCACATTTACATCAGACAGTTTACAAATGTCTAAAACATCTCTTATTTGAAACGAGTTGTCAACAATAGAGCGATCAGGTACACAGTAGGACTGGTCCTTGTGGACCAACAATCCCAGATACTCTTTCAACCTGTTTGAGAGACATTTAGAAACAATTTTATATTCTGCACACAGCAAAGCAACAGGTCTCCAATTTTTTATGAGAGCCAAATCCCACTTTTTTGGCAACAGTGAAAGTACCGCACGTTGACAAGATACAGGAAGAGAGCCCGCATGAAAAGATTCACACACCACTTCATAAAAATCCTCCCCAATAGACCCCCAAAAGTGCTTATAAAACTCAGATGGTAAACCATCAATGCCAGGGGCTCGGCCTGTTGAGAGCTGCATAACTGCTGTGGACAGCTCTTGCAGTGTAATGTCAGAGTCCAATACGACTCTTTGCTCAGGTCCCAATTGAGGAAGACCGTGTAACAACTGTTCAGTACACAGAGAGTCACAATCCTCCGCCTTATAGAGGGCAGAGTAGAAATCCACGGCATGTTGACGCATTTCACTGTCATCCGTGGTCACCTTCCCATCAGGGAGACAAAGGCAGACCATCTGTTTACGTTGCAATGTCGACTGTCCTAGGTTTTTTTTTTTTAAGCGCTAGGAGCATCCATATCCTTGAGGGAAGCGAAACGAGACCTAATCAAGGCACCCTTCACTCTTTCATGCAGAAACGACCTCAGTTCATGTTTCTTGTCCTGTAAGTTCATGACTAGTCCGGTGTCATTCTGAGTGAGCAACTTTAATTCAATAGATTTGATGTCCTGTTTAAGGGCCCTGATAGTCTCTTTAACTTCAATTCGAGACAGAGCAGTATACTGTTGACAAGATAATCGTATTTGGGCCTTCCCAACCTCCCACCATTGTCTCAAGGACTCAAAATTCCCTTTTGTAACCCTCCATCTTTCCCAATACAAGAAAAACCTTTCACAAAACATGACATCATGTAACAATTTAACATTAAAATACCAATAAGAAGATGACCTTCGAGGACAGGACAAGTGAATATCAACAGTGACAATATGGTGATCAGAGAAACCCACAGGAGTAATGTCACACCTTCCAACCCTACTACAGTTGTAACGATCCCGGCTGTCTGAGTCGGGTCCTGTCTGGTGACTAGTTTTTCCTGTTCGTAATCTCCAGTTTCCCGAGGGTTCGGGAACGCTCCGGGGAGCGCTCTGGTTTTCCGCACCTGCATCCCATCAGCAATCTGCACACCTGGTCCTGATCATCACCCTTCTTAGGCTCTGGCCGAACATCCAGTTCCTGCCGGATCGTTAGCTATGAACAGTATGTTTGTCAGCGTGTCAGCCTCTGAGCCCTTAGTTAGTTTTGTTGTTTTGCACCTTGTTACTTGCTGTGTACTGACCTCCGTTTTTGTTCTGTCTGCAGTCTCTCACCCGGAACCTTCACCCAACCTCTGCCTGATGGTCGGCGGCTGCCGAGCCAGTACCGGACCAACCACTGCACCCTCAACAACCCATCCACGCCACCCGCTCTGTTCCCTGGATTATTCAGCCTCACTCGGAATCTACTAAATAAACACTCACCTTTCTCTCAACGTACCTTGTCCTTGTCTGCTTCTGGGTTCTGGCATAGTAAACCGTGACAGAACGATCCGGCCAGTAATGAACCCAGCGGACCTGGACTCCGTTCGCCATGCTATTACCCAGCAGGAGAAGATGTTGGGCCATCATAGCACGGTACTACAGGAGATCGCGTTGTCAGTTCGAACCTTTCTACCGGTCTGGCGGAGGTCCAGAACCAACGTAAGTGTCCGGTGGAGGATCCACTACCGGTTTCACCCATCTCGCCTGCCGCTTCTGAAGCTGTGTCCATCCGTGAGCCCAAGGTTCCGAAGCCGGATAAATATGAGGGGGAGCTGGGAAGATGCCGTTCCTTCCTTATGCAGTGTGGATTAGTGTTCGATCTACAGCCCTACTCTTATGCCACAGACAAGGCTAGGATAGCCTTTGTGATTGAGTTGCTGCGTGGTCGAGCGCTGGAGTGGGCTTCAGCCGTTTGGGAACGACAGGATCCCTGCATGGCTTCATACCAGGGGTTCACGGCCGAGATGAGGAAGCTCTTCGACCATTCCGTCCGAGGGAGGGACGCAGCTAGGCGCCTGTTTTCGCTTCGCCAAGGAACTCGCAGCGTGGCCGACTTCGTGATCGAGTTCAAGACGTTGGCTGTGGAGAGTGGGTGGAACGAGGAGTCGCTGCAAGCGGCCTTTACCAGGGTCTGTCGGAGCAGCTCAAGGATGAGTTGATCTCCTATCCGGAGCCTAGTGACCTGGACAGCTTGGTAGCCTTGTCTATTCGGGTGGATAATCGAGTCCGAGAGCGAAGGAGGGAGAAGCAATGGGGTCCGTCCAATCGATCAGCTTCTCAGTTCCCAGTCGGGTCGGGTGGTGGACCAGAACACGTCGATCATTCTCCACCACAATGGATTAGTGGAGAGGTCCTCTCTCCCGATTCTGAACCCATGCAAGTGGGGCGGCACGGGTTAACCAAGGAGGAGCGTCAACATAGACGTAAGACCAACTGCTGCCTCTACTGTGGTAGCTCGGGACATTACATCTCCACTTGTTCCCGGCGGTCGTCAAACTGCCCGGCTCGCTAAAGTTGGGAGGACTTTTAGCGAGCCAGTTTCAACCTCTCAGTACCTCTGTCAGACCCCGTTTCCGGCTACCCTTGTGAACAGGAATCAGAGCTTAGCGCTTAACGCTTTTATCGATTCAGGTGCCGATGGAAGCTTTCTTGATGCCGAAGTTGGTGGAACAGCTGGGGCTTTCCAAGGAGCAATTGCCGGAAGCCATTGAAGCGACCACTCTGAACGGCAGTAGTCTGGCACGTATCACGATGAGGACTGAACCGGTTAAGATGCGGGTGTCGGGGAATCATTCTGAGATGATTTCATTCTTCATTCTGCCGTCTTCCCATGTTCCGCTGGTCCTTGGATACCCCTGGCTGAAGGAACACAATCCCACGTTCGATTGGGTGACGGGCAAGGTAACGAGTTGGAGCCTTGATTGTCATGCTAACTGTCTCAAGACTGCCTGCCCCCATTCGGTTCCCAGTCAGGTGATTGAGGCTAAACCCCCAGATTTGTCCCTGGTTCCCGAGACATATCACGATTTGGGGGAAGTTTTCAGTAAGCAGAAGGCTCTGTCACTCCCTCCCCACCGACCATATGATTGTGCCATCAACCTGGTCCCTGGAGCTGTCTACCCCAAGGGAAGGTTATACAGTATCTCCCGACCTGAACGTGAGGCGTTGGAGACCTACATCAAGGAGTCCCTAGCTGCTGGTCTCGTTCGTCCTCGTCATCACCCCTGGGGGCAGGATTCTTCTTTGTGGGTAAGAAGGATGGCTCTCTTCGACCGTGTATTGATTATCGGGGGTTGAATGACATCACGGTCAAGAACAAGTATCCCCTGCCCTTGATGAGTTCTGCCTTCGACTCCTTACAGGGTGCTACGGTGTTCACCAAGCTAGACCTACGCAATGCGTATCACCTGGTCCGGATCAGAGAGGGGGACGAGTGGTTGACGGGTTTCAATACACCGATGGGTCACTTCGAGTATCAGGTGATGCCGTTTGGACTGACCAATGCTCCAGCGGTATTCCAGAGTATGGTGAACGACGTCCTGAGAGATATGATCGGTCTCTTTGTGTTTGTTTACCTGGATGACATTCTGATCTTCTCGAAGGAACCTTCCGACCACGTCCAGCATGTCCGGCAGGTTCTGCAGCGATTGTTGGAGAATCGCCTGTTCGTGAAGGCCGAGAAGTGCGAGTTTCACGCCCACACGACATCCTTTCTCGGGTACATCATCTCCAGGGGAGAGATTAGGATGGACCAGGAGAAGGTTAGAGCGGTTCTGGAATGGGCCCAGCCCGGTCACGAGATTGCAGCTCCAGAGATTTTTGGGGTTTGCGAATTTCTACCGCAGATTCATCCGGGATTACAGCCGTGTGGCCGCTCCGTTAACTGCCTTGACTTCCAGTATCAGGACCTTCAAGTGGAATCCGGAGGCGGATCGAGCGTTTCTGGATTTGAAGAGGCGATTCACCAACGCACCGATTCTCTCTCAACCGGACACGGCCCGTCAGTTCGTCGTTGAAGTGGACGCGTCTGATGTGGGAGTTGGCGCCATCCTGTCGCAGCGATGCTCCACGGACAGTAAACTCCATCCCTGCGCCTACTACTCTCGTCGCCTTTCGCCTGCGGAGAGGAATTACGATGTGGGTAACCGGGAGCTTCTCGCGGTGAAACTTGCCTTGGAGGAGTGGCGCCACTGGTTGGAGGGGGCGGAGCAACCGTTTATTGTCTGGACTGACCACAAGAATCTTGCTTACGTGCAATCGGCTAAACGTCTCAACTCCCGTCAGGCCAGGTGGGCGTTGTTTTTCGGACGATTCAAGTTTGCCCTGACGTTCCGACCTGGATCTAAGAACGGCAAGGCGGACGCCTTGTCCCGGATGTTCTCCAAGACGGAGGAGAGTGGGTCCAAGACCGAGACAATTCTCCCCCGGAACTGCGTCGTGGGAGCTGTTATGTGGAAGATTGAGGAGGAGGTGCTGGCGGCCCTTCGGACTCAGCCCGGTCCCGGTAACGGTCCACCCGGTCGGTTGTTTGTGCCTGAGTCGGTTCGTCCGGCTGTCCTCAAATGGTCCCCACGCCAGCAAGATGGCTTGTCACCCTGGCGTGGCTCGGACAATGGCGTTTCTTCGCAGACGTTTTTGGTGGCCTGCCATGGCCGAGGATACTCGGGGGTTTGTTGCTGCCTGTCCAGTGTGTGCGCAGAATAAGAGTACCAATCGGCCCACCTCTGGACTACTTCACCCCCCTTCCTATTCCCCGGCGACCATGGTCGCATCTGGCCCTGGACTTCGTCACTGGGTTGCCCGCTTCTGAGGGGAACACGGTCGTTCTGACTATCGTGGACAGATTCAGCAAGTTCGCCCACTTTGTGCCAATTGCCAAGCTTCCCTCTGCCTCGGAGACGTCCGAGATCCTGGTTAGGGAGGTTTTCAGGGTCCACGGTTTGCCCAGTGATATCGTTTCCGACCGTGGCCCTCAGTTTACCTCTGCTGTCTGGAAGTCCTTCTGTTTGGCCATTGGAGCTACAGTCAGTCTCACATCTGGTTTTCACCCCCCAATCCAATGGTCAGGCGGAGAGAGCCAACCAGAAGATGGAATCCACGCTACGCTGTCTGGTCTCTTCCAACCCCACCTCCTGGGTCTCTCAGTTGCCTTGGGTTGAGTATGCCCACAATACTCTTCCTACATCTGCCACTGGGATGTCTCCCTTCCAGTGCCTGTATGGCTACCAACCTCCCCTGTTTCCTTCTCAGGAGAAGGAGCTCTCAGTGCCTTCGGTTCAGGCCCATATTCGTCGTTGCCACCGGACCTGGCATCGGGCCAGAAAGGCACTCCTTAGAGTTTCGGACCGGTATCAGCTCCAGGCGAATCGTCGCCGGATCCCCGCTCCCACCTATACCATCGGAGATAGGGTTTGGTTGGCCACACGGGATCTTCCGTTACGGACTGAGTCTAGGAAGTTGTTACCGAAGTTCATTGGTCCGTTTGTGGTGGAGAAGGTGATCAATCCAGTGGCAGTTCGACTCAAACTACCGAGGACGCTCAGAGTCCATCCCACCTTTCATGTCTCCTGCCTCAAGCCTGTCTTCCTCAGTCCTCTGTTGCCTCCTCCGCCTCCTCCTCCTCCTCCTCGGATGATCGGAGGTGGTCCTGCCTACACGGTGCGTCGCATCATGGATTCCAGACGGCGGGGCCGGGGTTTCCAGTATCTCGTGGACTGGGAGGGGTATGGCCCTGAGGAGAGGAGTTGGATTCCGCGGCGACAGGTCCTTGATGCGGACCTCATCAGTGACTTCTACCGCCTCCATCCTGGCGCTCCGGGAGTCCGCCCGGTGGCGTTCGGTCGGAGGGGGGGTACTGTAACGATCCCGGCTGTCTGAGTCGGGTCCTGTCTGGTGACTAGTTTTTCCTGTTCGTAATCTCCAGTTTCCCGAGGGTTCGGGAACGCTCCGGGGAGCGCTCTGGTTTTCCGCACCTGCATCCCATCAGCAATCTGCACACCTGGTCCTGATCATCACCCTTCTTAGGCTCTGGCCGAACATCCAGTTCCTGCCGGATCGTTAGCTATGAACAGTATGTTTGTCAGCGTGTCAGCCTCTGAGCCCTTAGTTAGTTTTGTTGTTTTGCACCTTGTTACTTGCTGTGTACTGACCTCCGTTTTTGTTCTGTCTGCAGTCTCTCACCCGGAACCTTCACCCAACCTCTGCCTGATGGTCGGCGGCTGCCGAGCCAGTACCGGACCAACCACTGCACCCTCAACAACCCATCCACGCCACCCGCTCTGTTCCCTGGATTATTCAGCCTCACTAAGGAATCTACTAAATAAACACTCACCTTTCTCTCAACGTACCTTGTCCTTGTCTGCTTCTGGGTTCTGGCATAGTAAACCGTGACACAGTATTGCTCAGATACATACAACCTGTCTAACCTTGCTGCACTGACATGACCTTCATTAACTTTTAGCCATGTGTACTGCCTAACTTTTGCATTCCTTACTCTCCACACATCAGAAAGCTCGAAATCAGTTAACAGACCAGACAGGCAAGTGGCTGAACGCAGGTGAGGTTCTTCAGCGGTGCGATCAACAGTAAAATCCACTGTACAGTTCCAGTCCCCTCCTAAAACCATACACCCCTCTTGGTCACACTGTCTTAAGGTTTCCTTTATTTTATCAAAACTAACAATACGCTCTGTACCCTCATTAGGAGCATAAACATTTAAAAAAAACAAAAAAAAACATAACATCCACCTTGACCAATAAAACCCGACCCATGACAATCTCTGTTGTAGATATCACAGTCACCCCTAAGCCTGAAGAAAACAAGATTGCCACCCCAGCACTGAAATTAGTACCATGACTGAGTATATGCTGCCCCTCCCACCACATACCCCAGTCAACCTCATTTTCCTCATCACTATGTGTCTCCTGTAGGAAAACTACATTAAGCCTTTTCTGTTTTATTACTTCTAATACCCAAGCCCTCTTATTCCTGTCCCTTCCTCCAGAGAACCTACCCTTAGTATCTCCATATAGAAAAGAAAAAGGAAAAGCAGAAGATACCACAGAGAAACCAGACAAAGAGAATAAAACACCCTATGAGGCATAATCATCATCATTATTAACATTTTCTCTTAACCTGACCACGTTTCCCACCACCTTTTGCTGCTGCAACAGCAGTAACACATTTCCTCAAGCGAAACCGCTTCTTCTCACTCAACTGGTCTAACCCCACCGTCTTCTGTAACATCACAGCTGACCTCACAAATTTATCAACATCAAAATAATCTGCCAATTTGACAGATTTCCCAAAAGTCTGATCCAGAAACCCATTTACCTCCTTTAGATCATAAATTGAGTCTTCACCAGCTGATATCGTATCAAGAGAGATATCCATATCCTTCTCCTGATCCTCCTCAACTGAGGCCACAGACCACTGACTCCCCTCTACCACATCCCTTTCAACACTCCCCACTTGCACCCCATCTCTCGTACCAGGCATCTCCTCCACTACCTGGGAACTAGCCCCACCTGAACCCCATTACTCGTAGTGGGCATCTCCTCCACTACCTGGGAGCTCCACATGAACCCCCTCCTGTACCCCAGCACTCATAGTGGGAATCTCCTCCACTACCTGGGAGATTAGCTCCACATGAACCCCATCCTATAACCCATTACTTGTAGTGGGCATCTCCTCCACTACCTGGGAGATTAGCTCCACATGAACCCCCTCCTGTACCCCATCACTCGTACTGGGCACCTCCTCACCAGTCTGAGGAAATGGCTCTTCAGATCCATCCTTACCTTCTACAACAATATTTTTCTGCTGCATTACATTTCCCTCTGATACAAGTTGCAACTCTGTGCCCTCAACACGGACAACTTGTTCCTCAGCAACAGATGCTTGTGGCTGCTCTACCGCTGTCAGCCCACCTCTCCCTACATCAGTGGGCCCAGGCGTTACGAGGACCACCTGCGCCCCTCCCTCTGCCTTCTCCCTTTTCGGGCAAGCATATCGCTTATGACCAACATCCCCACACTCAAAACACAGTTGACTACCTGTACTAGCATAAGCCATATACAGTCTATTGTCATACTTGACTTTGAACGATAACTCCAAAGTCTGCTCCGGTGAGTCCAAAAACACAAACACCTGTCGCCAAAACGACATAACCTGTTTCAACGCCGGGTGTTTGCAACTCAACGGGACAACCTTAATTGAACTTGCAAACTTCCCAAAGCGCAATAACTCGCGCTCCAATAGCTAATTTGGAATAAACGGCGGTACATTTGAAATCGTTACCCTTGTTGACGGAGAGAAAAGCGGCTTAACTTGAATAAACATTCCTTTAAGAAATACCACCATCGCTTTATTCACCTGTGACGCATAAGCAACATTCTCATATCCTACCTTCTCTCCTACGGCGACCAGAAACTCCTCCACCGTGACAGTAGCTTCAGTAACACACCTAAAGCCGTGCCGAAGTGACAGGGACGGCGTCCCCATCCGGGCCGCCATCCCCACCAAAATCAGGGTAATTTCGACACGAAAAACAATATACTTACAGTTTTTCTCAATTGCTAAAACACTAAAACCCATTGGCTGAACAAAGTTCTCAGTTGCCTGGACTCATTTAGCTAATTATGCAGTCTGTTGTCAATACCTTAAACCATTTCACATGGTAAAACACAATTTGCAGATCTCACTTAGACTTTTCAGCAAAACTCGAAACACATTCTCATTCTCAAAACACATTCTGCACTCTAATGCACATGTCATCCATACTGGTAAACACAAGTGGCAACAATCAAATACAAATAGAGAACATATGTCATTGATTGAACACAACCACTCAAAATGGATTTAACCTGTTTCAAATGATGCGACACAACCAATATAAGCCAGTTCAGAGAGCAAACAGGTTGTTGAAGGTGGGAAGGAGAAAGTCTGAGAATGGATAGAAGAAACAATGTGAGAGGACAAGGACGAGTGCGTATGCAAGGTGGGCGATGAGAGGAAGAGGAGGAGGAGGGCAAGAAAGAGGAAGAGGTGGACGAAGAGGAAGAGGAAGACAAAGAGTGGAAATATCTGATGAAATTCGAGCAACAGTCATAGACCATATTCTTGTCCATGGACTGACAATGAGGGAAGCAGGACTTAGAGTGCAACCCAATTTGAGCCGATTTTCTGTGTCCACTATAGTAAGGACATTCAGAGAAGAGAACAGGTACAGTATACTACTGTATTTTTGTAATTGCAAATTTACTGTACTACACTATATGCAGCTGTTTCAATATACATTTGTAAAGTTAATCACTGTATGTATTGTACTGCATGAATATGTTTTGTAACTGCACAACTACTTTTTGTAGAATTGCAAGGCTGCCACAAGCAGGTGGAAGGACAGCTATATTCACTCGGGAGCAAGGGGCCGTTATAGTTGGCATGGTCCTTCAAGATAATGCAATATGAATCAGAGAAATCCAGGAACGAGTGATACAAGACAACACACACTTCCAGGGAATCGACATTGTGAGCATTTCCACAATTGACCGTGTCCTCCATCGTAACAGGATGCGAATGAAACAAGTATATAGAGTACCTTTTGAGCGCAACTCACCAAGGGTGAAAGAACTGCGAGCTCAGTATGTGCAAGTAAGTGTACATTCAGAAACATTTACTGTAATCCAGATTGTCTACAGTACTAACACATACTATGTGAATGACATTACTCTTCAGTACATACAATATATGTGAATCAGAAGTGCATACAGTAGGCCTAATTGTACTCTACAGTAGAGCACTGTCTCTGTACGACTTACAAAATCCTACATACAGTATATTGTATTTCTACACACACAATATTTGACTTGGAATCCTTGGACAGACCCCATGAGTTCATCTTTGTCGATGAAGCAGGCTTCAATCTAACAAAGAGGAGAAGGAGAGGTCGAAACATGATTGGACAGCGGGCCATTGTTGAAGTCCCTGGTCAACGAGGTGGCAATGTCACAATCTGTGCTGCTATCAGCAACCATGGTGTTCTACATCACCATGTTACACTCGGACCATATAACACCCAGCACCTTCTAAGATTTATTGCCAATCTAAGAGATATTTTATTTGAGCAGCAGGTTCAAGAGCAGCAGGGTCAAGAGCTAAATGAGAATCCCATTCCCACCTATGTGATAGTGTGGGACAATGTCAGTTTCCACCGAGCTGCTCAAGTAAGGGAATGGTTTACAGTTTTTGCCCATTGCTTACACACTAAAACCGAATGCTTAGACCAAAGCCTCAATACCTAAACTTCTTGTAGCATACCTTAAACACAGTGTAACCAAAGCTTAAACACAATGTCAACTTTGCACTTTGTTTGCAATTCTGTAACACACTTATTGCGAAACACTACACACGTTTTCTTACATTAGACACTTTGTTCAAAAACGAAATCACCTGATATCATTGGGAAAACACTCTGTTCAAAATGCAAAACTCATCTGGCAATTGTATGCACTTACATACACACCTGAAAACACTTGCACAGAAAACAGAACACCAATCAGTCTGAGCCTTAGCACTACAAATAGGCCTCAGGTAAGCAATTTTTAGAACTTTGCAAGCATGGAGGCAATGAGAGTCAGAGTAAGAGGAGGACAAAGAGAGAGAGGAGTCGGATGTGGAAGAGGACGTGGAAGAGGACGAGGACCAGTGCGGAGACGTATATCAGATGACATCAGGGCTACTCTGGTGGACCATGTGATAAATCATGGCCTGTCCATGAGGGAGGCTGGGCAAAGAGTCCACCCTAACCTCAGTCGCTACACAGTAGCATCGATAATAAGGACATTCCGACTGGAGAACAGTTATATCTTCAAGTTTCTACTCCAGACTGTACCTACTGTATGTGTCCCTGTCATGAGCACTCTCTCTCCCTGGTAGCAACATTAATTGCATTCAATTATCTTCCACTCTGCTCACCTCCCTCTCTCTACTCAGCCTAACTAGCTCCACCTGCCCTGCTCTGCTCTTGTTACCTGGCCAGCTGCACTGCATTTCCCACTCACCATCCTCACCTTGCCTCACTCTGTTCTAATTACTCTGCCAGCTGAACTGCATTTCCCCACTACCTCTCCCAGTATATCAAGCCCTGGTTTTCAGCCAAGCCCTGTCAGATCGTCTTCAAACCCGGACCAGTAACCTGCCTGTCTGCGCTCTGACTCCTGTTTGTGATACCGATCCTTTCTTGACTGCCTCCTTGTTCTACTGCCCCGTCTATCCCAACCTGCCTTCTGGACCTCGACTACTCTCCGATCTTCAGCCCCTCCGGTAACTCGTTTCTGCCTTCTGTCTCTCACCACGATATTTGCCCAGCCCTGATCTGTACTTCTGCCTGCCATTCATATTGCTGTTGTGTGTGTGTGTTCCCCCAGGTCTCCGACCACCAGATGAGCGTGCCCAGACGTTTCACCACCCTCAGCCCGATACGCCGCTCCATCACTGGGAACACACACACTAAGCACTTGGACTGGACACCCCCGGACATTTGGTGACCCCGGAGCACAGGTACCCACAGGAGGACCCTGAAAGACCCCTGACACCCCTGGGACTCCTCTTCCCGCCTGTAACCTTGAATAAAGAACTCTGAATTTGAACTTGCGCTCTTGGGTCCTCTTCTGTTCGTGACAGAACGATCTGACCATCATGGACCCAGCGCACTCCCTGACCACGATGGAGGAAGAGCCAGAGAGGACTGCCCTACAGCGACTGGAACGCTCTGAGGGAGACATAAATCGGATGGCTGGCGACATCGCTTCCCCTTCTCCAGCTATTCAACCAGCAGCAACAACAGTTCCAACTGCAGCAACAACAGCTAGCCCAAGCCCTGCAACTACTCTCAAGCCCGGCTACTCCACCTGCACCCCCCTGGTCCTTTTGTTCCTGTACCACCGATACTCCTTCATCCCTCCGCTGGAGGTCCCAATGCTGCAGGCCCGGCAGTGCTCCCACCAGATCCCCACGCTCCTGAACCAAGGATTGGGAACCCGGAACGTTTTGATGGCAACCAGAAGCAAGTAAGACCATTCTTGAGCAGCTGCCGAATCCAGTTTGCACTACAGCCCAGGACTTTCTCAACAGAGGGAGCCAAGGTGGGGTATGTCATCACACATCTCACCGGTCGAGCTCGGTTGTGGGGAACGGGCGGAATTCGACCGGCAAACCCCAGCCTGTGCCTCCTTCAGTGCCTTTGAGGAGGAGATGTTAAAGGTCTTTGACCTAGGCTCGCCAACAGCCGAAGCGTCACAAGCTCTGCTCACCATCCGTCAGGGCAATCGGACAGTGGCAGACTTCTCCATTGACTTTCGTACCCTGGCCAGTCAAAGCTCGTTTAACCCAGAGGCACTGGTGCAAGCCTTCCTCCATAGCCTGGCCGGGACTATATCAAGGCGAGCTTGTTTCCCATGACCCGCCCTCAACGCTTGATGCCGCCATTGACCTTGCCGTTCGCATTGACCGCCGTATACAGACCCGGAGGAGGGAGAAGGGCCGTCTCAGTCAACCTGCCATCCGTACTCGGGTCGATACCGCTTCTGTCCAGCCCCTGCCTGTCAAGTCCCATAGCCAACTCAATCAGCCTGAGCCCATGGAGATTGGCCGTGCCTCTCTGACTCCCGAGGAGCGTCGGCGCCGTCTAAGCTCCAACCTTTGCCTCTACTGTGGTGGCGAGAATCACCGTGTCGCTACTTGTCCGGCAAAAGCCGCAGCTCACCAGGTGTAGGGGAGATCCGGGTGAGCTCAACAAGCCTTCAGTCTCCCTCCATCCGAAAGACCCTGCTTCATCTCCGCCTTCAGCTTTCTGACAAGACTCATACATTGGCCGCCCTTGTGGATTCCGGAGCCGAAGCAAACATCATGGACCCTGAGCTTGCACAGCAACTGGGCGTGAACCATCATCAACTGACACAACCCATTCCTGCACGAGCCCTGGATGGGCATCATCTTGGCACTGTCACTCATATCTCCGCCCCTGTGACAATCCTGCTGTCAGGAAACCACCAGGAGTCCATCCAGTTTCACCTCCTACACTCACCTGGCCAACCACTCATTCTTGGATACCCGTGGCTCCGTCAGCACAACCCCCCACATCGACTGGGAGACAGGAACAGTCCGTGAGTGGGGAAGGAGTTGTCACCAGACCTGTTTAAGGGGGGCCACCCTGCCCGTTCACCGGGAAGGATCTAGCGCTACCTCCGACATATCCAATGTTCCGGCCTGTTACCACAGCCTGAAAGAGGTGTTCAACAAATCCAAGGCGACATCTCTACCCCCCACACAGACCCTATGACTGCGCGATTGATCTCCTGCCTGGCACAGCACCTCCCAAGGGTCGTCTGTATTCACTGTCAGCCCCGGAAAGAAAGGCCATGGAGGACTACATTAATGACTCTCTTGCCTCCGGGATAATTAGACCGTCGTCTTCCCCCGCAGGAGCCGGGATTCTTCTTTGTCGGCAAGAAGGACGGTTCTCTTCGTCCATGCATAGATTACCGGGGTCTGAACGACATCACGGTTAAGAATCGCTACCCACTGCCCTTACTTTCGTCTGCCTTCGAACTGCTGCAGGGAGCCTCTGTATTCACTAAGCTGGACCTTCGCAATGCCTACCATCTGGTGCGGATGAGGGAGGGAGACGAATGGAAGACAGCGTTCAACACACCAACCGGCCACTATGAATATCTCGTCATGCCCTTCGGCCTCACCAATGCCCCAGCAGTTTTTCAAGCCCTAGTGAATGATATCCTCAGGGACATGCTAAATACGTTCGTATTTGTGTACCTTGACGATATTTTAATATTCTCAAAGACTCTGTCAGAACACACGCACCACGTCCGGTTGGTCCTGCGCCGCCTGCTGGAGAACTCTCTTTTCGTGAAGGCAGAGAAGTGCGAGTTCCATGCCAAGACCGTTTCATTCCTGGGGTATGTGGTGACCGAGGGCAGCATTCAGATGGATCTCACGAAGGTGTCGGCTGTCACTTCCTGGCCAGTTCCTGAGTCTCGGAAGAAGTTGCAACAGTTCCTGGGCTTTGCCAACTTTTTATAGGAGATTCATCAGAAACTATAGCACAGTGGCTGCACCCCTCACGGCGCTAACCAGCACTAAACAACCGTACCAATGGACATCAGCTGCTGATAAGGCCTTCAATATCCTCAAGACATGTTTCACTTCTGCTCCCATCCTCCAGATGCCAGATGCAGCAAGGCAGTTTGTGGTGGAGGTAGATGCTTCGGACGTGGGAGTGGGTGCAGTGCTTTCTCAAAGAGCAGCTGAGGATGGCAAGATGCACCCCTGTGCCTTCTACTCCCGTCGGCTAACCCCTGCCGAATGCAACTACGACATTGGGAACCGCGAGCTGTTGGCTGTCAAGCTCGCCCCTTGAAGAATGGCGGCACTGGTTAGAGGGGTCAAAGGAACCATTCGTAGGTGTGGACAGACCACAAGAACCTGGAGTATATCCAAACAGCCAGGAGGCTGAACTCCCGTCAACAGCGGTGGTCTCTTGTTCTTTACGCGCTTCAATTTCACGCTCTCCTACCGCCCGGGATCTCGCAACATCAAACCTGATGCTCTTTCCCGGATGTTTCAGAAGGACGAGACCACCGCCATGACAGCTCCCATTCTTCCCAGCCACTTGGTCGTAGCGGCCCTCACCTGGGAGATCGAGAAGCAGGTCATGGAGGCTCTTCGGGACCAGCCAGGTCCAAGCACCAGCGCCCCCAACCGTCTGTTTGTTCCAGCAAATCTCAGGTCACCTGTGATTCAGTGGGGGCACGAATCCCGTCTGGCCTGTCATCCCGGCATCACTCGCACCCTTCATCTGGTCCGCCAGCGGTTCTGGTGGCGGGGGATGAGACGGGATGTCCGAGAATTCATCCGAGCTTGTCCCACTTGTAACCGAAACAAGACTCCCAACCAGCCTCCTGCTGGGTTGCTGCAACCCCTACTCATACCCAAGAGGCCCTGGTCCCACGTTTCACTGGACTTTGTTACGGGCCTTCCGCCCTCTGACGGACACACAGTCATCCTTACCATTGTTGACCGCTTTAGTAAGATGACCCACTTCGTGCCCCTTCCCAAACTACCCTCTGCTAAAGAGACCTCCCAGGTGGTCCTGGAACATGTGTTTCGTATCCATGGCCTACCCCAGGATATAGTGTCAGACCGGGGCCCGCAATTCTCAGCAACCTTTTGGAAGGAGTTCTGTCATCTCCTTGGGGCCACCGCCAGCCTATCGTCTGGATTCCACCCGCAGTCAAACGGCCAGACTGAACGCATGAACCAGGAGCTGGAGAAGGCACTGAGGTGTGTGGCTTCCCAAAATCCCCGGGCCTGGGCTCAACACCTGCTCTGGGTGGAATATGCCCATAATTCACTCACCAGTTCCTCCACCGGGCTCTCCCCCCTTTCAGTGTGTCTACGGGTATCAACCTCCACTGTTTGCCAGCCAGGAGG
Source organism: Coregonus clupeaformis (assembly GCF_020615455.1). NCBI lineage: Eukaryota > Metazoa > Chordata > Actinopteri > Salmoniformes > Salmonidae > Coregonus > Coregonus clupeaformis. The sequence goes on from NC_059192.1 coordinate 80,109,807, forward strand.
CGGATGCCACCTGTCCGTCTGCTCTTGCGTATGCCCGCCGCTGCCGCCGCATCTTGGGCCCAGGCTGCACTGTGCTCCTGAAGTCTGGAACCAGCTACGCCGTCGGTGCCAACCGACGGAGGACCCCAGCACCTACTTACCGGGTTGGTCAGAAGGTCTGGCTGTCTGCCCGGGATCTGCCGCTGCGGGTTGTATCACGAAAGCTGGCCCCTCGCTTCATTGGTCCTTTTCCTGTGCAGAAAGTCATCAGTCCAACGGCGGTCCGACTTCAGTTGCCCGCTTCCATGCGGGTCCACCCCCACCTTCCACGTCTCCAAGGTCAAGCCGGTCCATGAAAGTCCCCTGGTCCCTGCAGCTCCGGCGCCACCTCCTCCGCGCCTCGTAGATGGCGGTCCTGTCTTCACCGTCCGGCGGCTGCTCCGCTCTAGGCGAAGGGGTAGGGGTCTCCAGTACCTCGTTGATTGGGAGGGGATATGGTCAGAGGGAGAGGACCTGGATCCCGGCCAGGAGGATAGTGGACCGGACCCTTATCACTGACTTCCACCGACTACATCCTGATCAGCCTGCAATCCGTAGGGGCCGTCCAAGAGGGGTTCCTAGCCGTCCGGCCCGCCCCTGCTCCTGTCTCAGTGCCTGTCCTGTCTCCCGACCCGTGACCCTCCAGCTCCTTCTGAGGATGAGGAGATTCACTCGGACCGCTCGGAGGAGTTCTGACCCGCCGCCTGCTCCCCTCCACCCTCCCGGCATGATGTTGTTCTTGGGACTTCTGGGGCCGTCCCCTTGGAGGGGGGGTCCTGTCATGAGCACTCTCTCTCCCTGGTAGCAACATTAATTGCATTCAATTATCTTCCACTCTGCTCACCTCCCTCTCTCTACTCAGCCTAACTAGCTCCACCTGCCCTGCTCTGCTCTTGTTACCTGGCCAGCTGCACTGCATTTCCCACTCACCATCCTCACCTTGCCTCACTCTGTTCTAATTACTCTGCCAGCTGAACTGCATTTCCCCACTACCTCTCCCAGTATATCAAGCCCTGGTTTTCAGCCAAGCCCTGTCAGATCGTCTTCAAACCCGGACCAGTAACCTGCCTGTCTGCGCTCTGACTCCTGTTTGTGATACCGATCCTTTCTTGACTGCCTCCTTGTTCTACTGCCCCGTCTATCCCAACCTGCCTTCTGGACCTCGACTACTCTCCGATCTTCAGCCCCTCCGGTAACTCGTTTCTGCCTTCTGTCTCTCACCACGATATTTGCCCAGCCCTGATCTGTACTTCTGCCTGCCATTCATATTGCTGTTGTGTGTGTGTGTTCCCCCAGGTCTCCGACCACCAGATGAGCGTGCCCAGACGTTTCACCACCCTCAGCCCGATACGCCGCTCCATCACTGGGGAACACACACACTAAGCACTTGGACTGGACACCCCCGGACATTTGGTGACCCCCGGAGCACAGGTACCCACAGGAGGACCCTGAAAGACCCCTGACACCCCTGGGACTCCTCTTCCCGCCTGTAACCTTGAATAAAGAACTCTGAATTTGAACTTGCGCTCTTGGGTCCTCTTCTGTTCGTGACAGACACATGATTCTGTATCATATTACAGTATTACTGTACTAACTATACTATACAAAAATGGGTAGTGCTGTGAAGTACTGTATATGTAAAGGAATACCATTGTGATGTTGCAGTACTGTGTACAGTTTGAAAGTACAGTATGTGAAAAATAACCTAACCAATGACATCTTGTGGTGGCATTTTCTACAGAATGGTTGGACGACCTCCTCAAGGTGGAAGGGAAAGGCTCTTCACTCAACAACAAGAGCTTGCCATCATTGAAATGGTGCCAGAAAATAATGCAATCTGACTTTGTGAGTTGCAACAACGCATAATTGCAAATGGAAATGAATTCAACAATATCAACAGGGTCAGCATTTCTACACTAAGTCGCATCATACAGAAACATAACTTCAGAATGAAGCAGCTGTACAGGGTGCCATTTGAGAGGAACAGTGTCAGGGTCAAGGATCTGCGGCATGATTATGTGCAGGTATGTGTCACTTTACTTTACATACTATATATTGTGATGTGGGAATGAGGGTTTATGCTGCCACCTGCCCTGCCTGTAGCTTGTCGTTTTTGTCTATACTCACCCAACCCAGCCCCTACTTGTGTGAAAATATAGACATTGTAGTTACTGTATGTGTTTTCAGTAACACTATTCAATATTTTCTGTTACAGACAGTTCTGGAGTTTGATGCTGTCGAACTGCCGCATGAGTTCATCTACGTGGATGAGGCAGGATTCAATCTGGCCAAAACCAGGCGTCGGGGCCGTAACGTAGTTGGACAAAGGGCTGTTGTAAATGTCCCTGGGCAGCGTGGGGGAAATATCACCTTGTGTGCTGCAATTAGTGTCCAAGGATCATGCCACTCTAGGTCCCTACAATACAGGAAAGGTCATTGCATTTCTAGACGCACTACATGCAGTTGTGCAGGACAGACCACAGCAGCCCAGGTTTGTTGTCATCTGGGATAGGGCGCTTGTAACGCCAAGGTAGTGGGTTCGATCCCCGGGACCACCCATACACAAAAAAAAAAAAATGTATGCACGCATGACTGTAAGTCGCTTTGGATAAAAGCGTCTGCTAAATGGCATATTATTATTATTATTCCACCGGGCTGCTCTGGTCCGAGATTGGTTCAACAACCATAATCATTTCACAGTTTTATACCTGCCCCCTTACAGCCCCTTTCTAAATGCAATCGAGGAATTCTTTTCAGCGTGGCGGTGGAAAGTATATGATCGGCAACCACATGCCAGCATAACTCTTCTGCAAGCAATGGAAGAGGCATGTGGAGACATTGAGGTGGGATCAATCCAAGGGTGGATTCGGCACACAAGGCGATATTTTCCCCGATGCCTAGCCTGTGATGTTGACGAGGTCTTGTGGCCAGATCCGAACAGAAGGCGTGATCCATAAGCCCCCCCGCCCCCCCCCCCGCCCCCCACCACACACACACACACACACACAAAACAAGTATATGTTTTTTCCCCCAATAGCAATTTATCCAGTAATTGTCTTGTTTTTTTTACTTTTGTTTTGTTGCTAAATTTGATGTTAAGAATTTCTGTAAGAATGTTTTTTTTTTTGTAAAAACTTTTTTGTAAATACTGTTTGATTACTGCAGAAATTCTACTTTTGAGTTTTACAGAAGACAATGACAATAAAATGACAATAAAAATAGAAACACAAAGACTGCAGTGTTTTATATAAAGCCCATCAGTGTGTTGCTAGTGATATGAAAGAGTAATTCAAATGTTGCTTGTGTGTATGTTTTTTTTGCAAGAATTTCATTTTTAGAAAGGAGTGTTAAGTTTTGATTGCAGTGTTTCATTTTGGCATATATGTGAGTTGTTAATCGCCAAGTGCTATGTCTGATTGGCTTGTGTGTTGAGTTTTGACATAATGAGCCAAATTCTGCAAAAAGTGTGTAAGCAATAGGCAAAAACTGTAACATCAATGGGCAGTTTATGAACTTGTACCTCCCTCCATACTCGCCTTTCGTGAATCCGATTGAGGATTTTTTCCCCTCTTGGAGATAGAACAACCCTACACCAGAATAAATCTGCTGCAAGCCATGGATTTAGCCTGTGGTGATATAGGTGAGGAATCATGTCAGGGACAATATTGCTTGTGATGTCGACGAAGTGCTCTGGCCTGACCCAGCCCAAAGACAAGAAGAAGCACATTGATCACATGTTTACTCCTTTGATTTGTGTCCCTTTTATTATTGTATACTGTAGTACAGTGCATTGTAGGCTGTATACTGTACAATGGACAAATTGTATGGCCCTGAACATTGTGCTTTCCATTTGTTAACAGTACTGACTGCTCAATAGATTTTGACTGGTTGCAGGTTCATATCAACAAAGAACAAGAATTACAGTATCACAGAGACAAAGGACAAGTTTGTGAGATGCAGGGTACAGTACTGTAAAAATAGGGGTACAAGGAGTAGGAAGAACAAAAAACAAAATTGCAAAGAGCAAAGCAGAGTAGTAATTTCTGATCAATTTTGAGCTACTATGATAGAACATGTTTTCGTTCATCAAAAGACAATGACGGAAAAATATGAAATTTGTTTTGAGATTAAAAATGTACTTCTCCCTGAGAACTGTATGTTTTGAACAATGTGTTTTCTATTTTTCGGTGTATTGTTTACTGACTGCTTGAGAATGTATATCATTTTGATCACTTTGTTTATGATTTGAGAGCAGTGTTTGATTTTGAACACAGGTAAAACTGTTTTGAGGCGAATGTTTCATTTTGCGAGAGGAGTCAGAGGTTTTGTAAATAGTGCTTGAAGATGAGGTTTTGTGTTTAATGTTTTCAGGAAATGGAGCAAGGTTTCAGAAATTGTGTTTTAGCAATTGAAAAAAACTGTAATTCTACCACAACAAGAAAATATAAATAATAACCTTAATCATGCATATAATTTTTTTTTTTTTTTTTATTAAAAATTAAAAATAGGATATCACCAAGAAAAGGAAAACCGAAAGAAAAACCAGGATATCTAACTCTACACAACACTCGCACTTAGCACTCACTCAAACAATTCCCAGCATGCACCAAACACTCCCAGCATGGAGAGAGAGAGAGAGAGAGAGAGAGAGAGACAGAGAGAGAGAGAGAGAGAGAGAGAGAGAGAGAGAGAGAGAGAGAGAGAGAGAGAGAGAGAGAGAGAGAGAGAGAGTAGAGAGAGAGAGAGAGATAGAGAGAGAGAGAGAGAGAGAGAGAGAGAGAGAGAGAGAGAGAGAGAGAGAGAGAGAGAGAGAGAGAGAGAGAGAGAGAGAGAGAGAGAGAGAGAGAGAGAGAGAGAGAGAGAGAGAGAGGAACAGAGAGTACACAATGCGAGAGGGAGGGAGAGAGAAAGACAGACAGAGGACAGAGAAGAGAGAGAAAGACAGAGAGCAAGAGAAAGAGAGAGACAGAGAGAGCGACACAGAGCGAGAGAGTGTGAAGGAGAGTTCTTTCATTACTAAAACAAACCCCAGTGTTGTGTAGGAGTCTCCAGAAGCTTCCTCTGCATGAATAAATCTGTTTAATCAGTAAGTAATCTACTGGCTGTGATTAGCACTGCTGCTACACACACACAAATGCACGCACGCACACACATACACACACGCAGGCACACACACACACATACACATACACAGCCAATTGTTGTTTTATTATCTGAATAAGCTCCGGTCTCTCTGACTGAGCTCTCTCTGATTGCATTCATAGCGTAGGGAAATTAGGACAAACAAGTATTTTTCAAAGGTGTAATGACTTCATCTGCTTTCAAATAGATATACTTTTCCGTTTTAATAAAAAAACGGATTGAAAGTCTGTTGCTTTGGAACATACACTGACAGTACAAAACATTAAGAACACCTGCTCTACGTGAAAGCTATGATCCCTTATTGATGTCACTGATCCCTTATTGATGGGGGGGGTGACATTACAGTGAAATGCTTACTTACAGCCCTTAACCAACAGTGCATTTATTTTTAACAAAAAAAGTAAAAATAAAACAACAACAAAAAAAGTGTTGAGAAAAAAAGAGCAGTTGTAAAATAAAATAACAGTAGGGAGGCTATATATACAGGGGGGTACCGGTGCAGAGTCAATGTGCGGGGGCACCGGCTAGTTGAGATAGTTGAAGTAATATGTACATGTGGGTAGAGTTAAAGTGACTATGCATAAATAATTAACAGAGTAGCAGCAGCGTAAAAAGGATGGGGTGGGAGGGCAGTGCAAATAGTCTGGGTAGCCATGATTAGCTGTTCAGGAGTCTTATGGCTTGGGGTAGAAGCTGTTGAGAAGTCTTTTGGACCTAGACTTGGCACTCCGGTACCGCTTGCCGTGCGGTAGCAGGGAGAACAGTCTATGACTAGGGTGGCTGGAGTCTTTGACAATTTTGAGGGCCTTCCTCTGACACCGCCTGGTATAGAGGTCCTGGATGGCAGGAAGCTTGGCCCCAGTGATGTACTGGGCCGTACGCACTACCCTCTGTAGTGCCTTGCGGTCGGAGGCCAAGCAGTTGCCATACCAGGCGGTGATGCCACCAGTCAGGATGCTCTCGATGGTGCAGCTGTAGAATTTTTGAGGATCTGAGGACCCATGCCAAATCTTTTCAGTCTCCTGAGGGGGAATAGGCTTTGTCGTGCCCCTCTTCACGACTGTCTTGGTGTGTTTGGACCATGATAGTTCGTTGGTGATGTGGACACCAAGGAACTTGAAGCTCTCAACCTGTTCCACTACAGCCCCGTCGATGAGAATGGGGGCGTGCTCAGTCCTCTTTTTTTTCCTGTATCCACAATCATCTCCTTTGTCTTGGTCACGTTGAGGGAGAGGTTGTTGTCCTGGCACCACACGGCCAGGTCTCTGACCTCCTCCCTATAGGCTGTCTCATCATTGTCGGTGATCAGGCCTACCACTGTTGTGTCGTCTGCAAACTTAATGATGGTGTTGGAGTCGTGCCTGGCCATGCAGTCATGGGTGAACAGAGAGTACAGGAGGGGACTGAGCACGCACCCCTGAGGGTCCCCCGTGTTGAGGATCAGTGTGGCAGATGTGTTGTTACCTACCCTTACCACCTGGGGGCGGCCCGTCAGGAAGTCCAGGATCCAGTTGCAGAGGGAGGTGTTTAGTCCCAGGATCCTTAGCTTAGTGATGAGCTTAGAGGGCACTATGGTGTTGAATGCTGAGCTGTAGTCATTGAATAGCATTCTCACGTAGGTGTTCCTCTTGTCCAGGTGGGAAAGGGCAGTGTGGAGTGCAATAGAGATTGCATCATCTGTGGATCTCTTGGGGCGGTATGCAAATTGGAGTGGGTCTAGGGTTTCTGGGATAATGCTGTTGATGTGAGCCATGACCAGCCTTTCAAAGCACTTCATGGCTGCAGACGTCAGTGCTACGGGTCGGACTTGCTCTCTATGGGTCTCGTGCGTAACCATAGTGACTGGTGCTGTAACTTCCCTAACGAACCCGGACTCTAATGGTTGACTGTCCAGTGCTCTGATGGGGAGTGGAATGGATAGGGGAACCAATGTAATACCTAGACTATGCGCTAACGACCTGTCCATAAAGTTCCCAGCTGCGCCTGAATCGACCAGCGCCTTACATGGGGGAACTACCATGTAATCAGGGAAGTGGATGTGTAGGGTACAGTGCGCAGCAGAGGGCTCTGAACGGGTGTGGGTGTTCGATACCTGGGGTGACGCGAGAGCGCCCTGCCTGCCGCCTCCAGACCCAAAAGAACGCTGACGACAGCGTGCAGTAACATGTCCTCTCGTGCCACAAGAGTGACACTGGCGCTGTCGTCCTCCGCTCTCTCAGATTGCCACACCACTCAGCTCCATCATCTCCTGGGGGCGGAGGGGGGGTGAAATGGGCAGGATCCTTCCAGGACGTCCTCTAGAAGCCAGCAGGTTGTCCAACCGGATGGCCATGTCCACCAGTTGATTGAAGGATAACGTGGTGTCCCGGCAGGCTAGCTCCCTTCGGGCGTCCTCTCGCAGGTGGCACCGGAAGTGGTTGATGAGGGCCCACCGAGCCGCTACAGTGCGAAACTCCAGGGCAAAGTCCTGCGCGGTCCTCATCCCCTGCCTCAGGTAGACCAGCCGCTCACCCGCCTCTCTACCTTCGGGCGGGTGATCAAAGACGGCCCGGAAGAGGCGAGCGAACTCCCCGTAGTTGTCCAACGTGGCTCCTCCTTCACTCCAGACCGCGTTGGCCCACTCCAGGGCTTTCCCCGAGAGGCAGGAGACGAGGGCGGAAACATTCTCCCGCTCCGATGGAGCCAGGCTGATGGTTGATAGGTATAGATCCTGTTGCAGGAGGAATCCCTGGCAGCGGGCAGCTGTCCCGTCAAAATCCCTTGGTCGGGATACACTGTATGAATCCCTCTTGGTGCTGGGGTGTGGGTGGCTGGATCCGAAAGATCGGGTCCTCTCCTCTCCAGGCATGTGCTCCTCTCCTGCTGACTCCATTTCTGGGTGTGTGATTTAGAAGGAGTCAGGGGCAGGAGGGTAAATCACAGAATAACAGTATTTATTCAGAAAATACAGAGTTACGCAGTAATGCGTCAAAACATTCCAGTGCGCAAAACAGTCACACTGGAAACAACAAGGCACACGGGGAAATGTCCCGGCAATACAAAAACAAGGAGCTCCACCGAGCTTCTCTATCCTCCACAATAAACAATCACACACAAAGACAAGGGGGCAGAGGGAACACTTATACAGGTACTGATGAGGGGATATGAACCAGGTGTGTGTAATAAACAAGACAAAACAAATGGAATGATGAGATGAGGAGCGGCAGTGTCTAGAAGGCCGGTGATGACGAACGCCGAAGCCTGCCCGAACAAGGAGAGGAGGAAGCATCGGAGGAAGTCGTGACACAACCACGAAAAAATGACAGAAAATGTATTGAAATCAATGGCGACCATTTTTTGGGCTGAAGCGAGAGAAAATAATCTCTGAATTCGTAATCAAATGTCACCCATTCGCATCTTATATGATGCCTGACTACAATATTTTATCTTGATACATTAATAAATACATACTGTGTTAGTTTTGGCATGTATTGTACCTGCCTACAATACCCACTGTAGTGTTTGTAGATCACAATCACATAGTAAGTCAATAGGGCTAACTAGCTAGCTAGCTAGCCACGAAGAATTGGTAGCTAACATTAGCTAGCCACAAAGAATTGACAGCTAGTGATCTACCTTGCATAACATTAGATGTTGGTTGTTTTTTCCTGTTAAACTAGCTGGCTAGCAAGATTATTAAAGTTTACATATAGCTAGCTGATAGTTATGAAGTTATCTTGCGTCATCTCTATTGCCATTAGCCGGGCTGGCAGCAGATTGAGTGATAGGCAGTAACGTTACAGGGCATAGTTGTGCTGAGGTGACTGTGAGGCACTCACATCTCTCGTCTCCCGACTCCTGATATAGATAATAAAATAAAATAATATGCCATTTAGCAGACGCTTTTATCCAAAGCGACTTACAGTCATGCGTGCATACATTTTTGTGTATGGGTGGTCCCGGGGATCGAACCCACTACCTTGGCGTTACAAGCGCCGTGCTCTACCAGCTGAGCTACAGAGGACCACATGCGCAAGCCAAGGATATGTTGTTGGAGGATGTTTATTTGCAGCATAGTACCAAGTTATATTGGCATGTTTTCCCAGGGTTGACAGAGAGTAGGCTACTTGAAGGCTGTGTAGTAGCCCATGTAGCCATGGATCATGACGTGTGGTAGCTTAGCTAGCCAGCTAACTTGGGCATAAATAGCCATGGATCATGACGAGGGATAAGCTATAGCTACAAAACTAGCAACTTACATTTTGCTAGTAGACCAGTAGGGTCATTATCTATACTAATGTTAAAGTTAAGTATGTTGCAAGCTAAAGCATATACTGTAATGTAAACACGAGTCGTCTCTTGTTAGTACCTTCGTTAACCAAATTTCTATGTAGCTAAATAATAAAAATAACAAACGGCTTTTAACAGTCTCAATTGCTTTACTGACAATAATGCAATATTCAACTAAATCAGATGTTAAGATCTACAAACGTTTGACATATAACATTAGTTACAGAGGGTAGCCGTGATCCAGGAAAGTCCAGCATAGATGAGCATTGAGCAGCCGACATGTTGATGGCACAAATTACTTCAAAAGGTCAAAGGTTATGCAGTGCTTCTCAAATGTAAAATGTATGCATTCTCCACACTCTCGTCCTAGTAAGAACATACTCAAGAGAACGCCCTCGAAGAACACACTCGGAGCATGGGAGTGTGGAGCAAGGTAGTATGCATAAACCAGAAGACAGCATGCTAACCTCCTCTCATTTTCTCTCATGACATGATCCCTCTTGACGTTTTCTAAGCTTTTTCCTAAGTCTGCTCTGTCACTTCAGAGTGGTAAGTTATTCCTTTACTGCAAAGGAAGAGAGAGATGAGAGAGGGAGGAGAGAATGAGAAGAGAGGAGGGGGAGAGGGAGGAAAGGGCTGTCGCAGTCCTAGCTGACAAACTTCTGGTGAATGACAAATGAAAAGCTTTGAAGTTATTCCATTTATATTTTTCTGTTGAATTTTTAGATGTTAAGTAAGTAGTGATACTCTACAAAAGAGTTGACACAGAGAGTGTTTCTCTGTTCTTGGTTGAGATGGGGAGAAAGAGAAGAGAAAAGAAGAGAAAGAGTGAGGTCAGAGGAGAGTGCTAACAGGTGGTAAGAGCAGTACAGCTGACCCCAGCAAGAGAGAGGGATGAGATGAGAGTGGAAATAGGAACAGAAGAAGGAGGAAAGGAGGCAGCTGAGGAAGGGAGGATGGGAGTCAGGGTGGCAAGGAGGGAGGGAGGGGGTGCATACTGTCCTCATCCTCCTCCAACATCAGTGTCAAAACTCCTGGGATCCCCTCTCTCCCCCTCACCCCTCTTCCATGCCTTTACCCTTCTCTCTATCTCTACCTCCCTCCCCCTTCCCCCTCTCTCTGAAGTCATGCATATTTCATTCACTACTTCTGTAAAAGAGGAATATGCCATTTGTACTTCCTCTCGCTGCATATATTAACCACAACCATCACCCATTTTGGGGAAAACACCTATCCGTCGTCCAGGGTAGGGGAGGGAATGGCCAGCAGGGATGTAGCTCAGTTGGTAGAGCATGGCATTTGCAACACCAGGGTTGTGGGTTCAATTCCCATGGGGGGCCAGCATGAAAAAATAATTTTAAAAAATAATGTATGCACTCACTAACTGTAAGTCGCTCTGGATAAGAGCGTCTGCTAAATTACTAAAATGTAAATTGATTTTTAATTCCAATCAACTTGAGTGGGGGGGAGGGGGATCCTTTCAGCCCTTGTTACTATTGCCAAGCACATCAAGGCCCTGATTGGTGAACCACTGATACATTCACAGCTCTTTGTCTGTTGGCAATGTTAGGGACACCCACACTGTGCTTTTAACATAGTGTTTCCAACATACATATTTGACAAACATGATTACATTGAGTATGTTTATTTATACTGTAATTATTATTCAACATGTCCTCACCTGTGATTTGAACTCAACCTCTTGGTTCACAGCATTCCGATCTTCTTGCTACGACACCATGTTTGTGTCAATTACTGATTTGATCTACGGTATATTCCTACACTTTGCACTTAAAGTAAATCTCAGCTCTAATTTTTAACAAAGCTGATATTTACTTTGATGTGTAGGAATACAGGTGAAATTGTTACGGTTCGGCACTGTTGGTCCGGTTCCCGCTTGTTTCCCTTTTCCTTTTTCCCCTGTGTGTGTGTGTTGTCTGTGTCTGTCTCCCCCTGCTGTGCAGCCCAGTCAGAGGATCTAGGTCAGGGGGCGTGGCCATTCTCTCTCATGCTCCGTTACTTCCAGCTGCGGCTCATTGTCATCAATCAACCAGCAGTTATCTACCCGGGCTGGACACCTCTCCAGCGCCAGTTCGTTCCTACACTACCTGTGGTAACTTGGCCCCGTACAGCAATCTCAGTCTAGTTGTTACTATCTCAGCATTATAGTTGTTTCTGCCACGTTTTGTAACCTGTCTCTCCTTCGACCAGATCCCGTCTGTTCCTGCTGCCTGCCTACCTGCCATTCCCACGCCGCAACCTGCTCATCTGTTGTTTGATATCCTCGTCATCCAGCTCTCCGGACTACTGGCTCTCCCCCCCACTCAGCTCCTACCCCGGTCTGAAGCTATTCCACCCTGGACTGTTTCTCTCTGCCAATTCACGCTGAATAAACGACATCCTAATTCACCCTCTGTTGTCCGTGTGTCCGTCTCTGCACCTGAGTCCCCCACCAAGCCTAATAGAACGAACTGGCCAAACATGGACTCAGCAGAGATGCCACATGAAACAACGGGTGATGGCGTACAACGCGCCCTCCATTCACAGGGAATGTTATTGGGACAACACGACCAACTCATCCGGACTCTTGTGGATAACAACCAGCAGTTGTTGGATCAAGTATCTCATCTCACCTCTCAGGTAGCTAACCTGGTAACACTCACTACCCTTCCTCCCTCTGCTTCTCCTCCGCCTGTTCCTCCTACAGTGGCTCCAGGCTCGGCTTCCGCTCCTGCCCTTCGGGAACCCCCTACAACCTCACCCGAACCTTTCACCGGGGACCTGAACAAATGCCGTGGTTTCCTGCTTCAGTGCCGCTTGGTGTTCCAACAGAAGCCCCTGTCTTTCTCCACGGAATCCTCAAAGGTACATTACGCACTGGGGTTAATGAGGGGCAAAGCTTTGATTTGGGCAGAAGCGGCTTGTTCTACTCAGCAGATTGCCAGCCTGTCGTTTGACGATTTTTCCTCTCAATTGAAAGTTGTGTTTGATCACCCGGACCATGCCGGGACCGCCACAAAGAGACTATTGAAGCTACGACAGGGCACGGGTAGCGTGGCTGAATACGCCATTGATTTTTGGACCTTGGCAGCCGATTCCAAGTGGAATGACGAAGCTCTTCAGGGAGCGTTTGTTAACGGTCTAAGTGACACGATTAAGAATGAACTAGCTGTTCGTGATGAGCCTGCTAACCTTCATGTTCTCGTTTCCCTTGCTACGAATAGACAACAGGCTACGGGAGAGGAGACAGGAGAGAGGCGGTCAGGTCCACACCGCAGGCGGGGCCCCCTCGCTTTCTGCAGCCCGAGCTACACCACCACTCGGACACCGCCCACACACCGCAGCGGATCCCTCCACGGAACTAGACGAGCCCATGCAGCTGGGCCGTGCTCGTCTGTCCCCTGCCGAAAAGGAACGGCGCATGCGGGCTGGTGAGTGCATGTACTGTGGGGACCGCACTCATTTCCTGGTTAACTGTCCGGTTCGCCCAAAAGACCAAGCTCGCAGGTAAAAGTGGGCATACTTGCGAGTGCTACACCTGACTCAATGCCCACAGCACCCCGTCTAGTTATCCCAGCTACAGTCCAGTTCAGGAATCTATCTCTCCCACTAGCTGCTCTCATCGACTCTGGTGCTGAGGATAGTTTCCTTGACGTTAACCTGGTCACTCAGGCTGAGATCCCTGTTAAGCCCCTGCCTAAGCCTATAACAGTAACCGCTATTGACGGCCATCAGTTTGCCAACATCACCCATCAAACTGTCCCCGTTTCTCTCATGCTGTCCGGCAATCACAAAGAAACCATCCAGTTTAAAGTAGTCTCCTCCTCGGCCTCCCCCTTATCCTCGGTTTCCCTTGGCTTAGCATTCACAACCCCCATATTGACTGGCAAAACCACAAAATACACAGTTGGAGCACTCACTGCCATTCTGTTTGCCTTGGGTCGGCTATTCCGCCCTCGGTAGGTTCCCCTGCTTCCCCTGTCAAAACCCCAGACCTCTCTTCAGTCCCTGAGGAGTACCTGGACCTGGCCGAGGTATTCAGTAAGTCCAAGGCACTTTCATTACCACCTCATAGGCCATACGATTGCGCTATTGAGTTACTGCCTGGAGCCCCTTTGCCGTCCAGTCGGCTTTTCAATCTGTCCCGTCCTGAGAGAGAAGCTATGGAAACCTACATAGGCGACTCCCTAGCCTCTGGCATCATTCGTCCCTCATCTTCCGCTGTTGGTGCTGGGTTCTTTTTTGTAGAGAAGAAGGACAAAACATTACGCCCCTGCATTGACTACAGAGGACTTAATAACATCACAGTCAGAAATACGTACCCCCTGCCTCTCATCAACTCAGCATTTGAACCCCTTCATGGTGCCACCGTGTTTACCAAACTCGACCTACGTAACGCTTACCACCTCATTAGGATCAGGCCGGGAGACGAATGGAAGACTGGGTTCAATACCCCTCTCGGACACTTTGAATACCTAGTCATGCCATTCGGTCTCACTAACGCCCCAGCAGTGTTTCAGGCCATGGTTAACGATGTGTTGAGGGATTTTCTACACCGTTTTGTGTTTGTCTATTTGGATGACATTCTAATATTCTCTAAGTCACAGGATGAACACGTCTCCCACGTCCGTCTGGTTCTCCAACGCCTCATGGAAAATAAACTGTATGTGAAGGCAGAAAAATGTGAGTTCCACCGGCAGTCCGTCCCCTTTTTTGGGCTTTATTATCGAGCGGGGACAAGTGTCACCAGACCCTGACAAGATCAGAGCGGTTGTGGAGTGGCCCACACCCACGTCTCGGAAGCAGCTACAACGCTTCCTGGGCTTCGCCAACTTCTACCGCCGCTTCATCAGGGGTTTCAGCCGAGTGGTTGCCCCCCTGACCAAGCTCACCTCCCCTAAGGTGCCATTCCTGTGGACGCCTGAGGCCGAGTCAGCTGTGAGTACATTGAAGGAACTGTTCACCACCTCACCTGTTCTTATTCATCCAGACACTAGTTTGCAGTTTATTGTGGAAGTGGACGCCTCTGATTCGGGGGTGGGGGCAGTCCTGTCACAACGTTCCCCACGGACCAGAAGCTCCATCCTGTGGCCTTTTTCTCCAGGAGATTGACCCCTGCTGAGAAGAACTACGACGTGGGTAACCGGGAGTTGCTTGCTGTCAAGTTGGCGTTGGAGGAGTGGAGGCACTGGCTAGACGGAGCAGAGCAACCCTTCATAGTCTGGACAGACCACAAGAACCTGGCTTACATCCAGTCATCCAAGAGGCTGAACTCCCGTCAGGCCAGATGGGCTCTGTTCTTCAGCAGGTTCAAGTTTATTTTAACATATCGTCCTGGCACACGTAATGTCAAGCCTGATGCTCTCTCTCGCCAGTTTACAGACAATGAAGACTTCAGCAATCCTGAACCTGTTCTGCCCGCTTCCTGTTTGGTGGCGGCTGTTCACTGGGAAATCGAGTCCCTCGTCCGATCGGCACAAGAGTTGGAACCTGGACCGGCCGATGGCCCCCGACCTTCTCTATGTTCCCGCAGCCGTGCGGCCGCAAGTGCTCAACTGGATCCACACCTCACGATTCTCCTGCCACCCTGGTATGAACCGTACACTGTCGCTACTTAAGAGGCACTTTTGGTGGCCATCCGCCGAGGCTGACGTCCGGGAGTACGTGGCGGCCTGTTCCATCTGTGCCCAAAATAAGGCTTCCCACAGGGCTCCTTCGGGCCTGCTGCGGCCTCTCCCAGTCCCGAGTCGTCCTTGGTCTCACGTGGCCTTGGACTTCGTCACTGGACTTCCTATGTCTGAGGGTAATGACACCATACTCACCATCGTGGACAGATTCTCTAAATCTGCCCATTTTGTTGCATTACCAAAATTACCGTCTGCCAGTGAGACAGCCGACCTCTTTGTCCTACATGTATTCCGTCCCCATGGAATACCTGTGGACATAGTGTCCGATAGAGGTCCACAGTTCATTTCTCGGGTATGGAAGGAGTTTTGTTCGGCTCTGGGTGCCTCTGTCAGTCTCTCATCAGGTTTCCATCCCCAGTCCAATGGCCAGACTGAGAGGACCAATCAGGACCTGGAGGCTGCTCTACGCTGTGTGACATCCCAGAACCCGTCCACCTGGGCCAAACATCTCCCGTGGGTCGAATATGCCCACAATTCCCTCACCTCATCTGCCACCGGCCTCTCACCTTTTGAGGCGGCTTTGGGGTACCAACCGCCATTGTTCCCGTCTCAAGAAAAGGAGTTAGCCGTCCCGTCAGTTCAGGATAACCTTCGTCGCTGCCGCAAGGTGTGGGTGGACACCCGTGAGGCCCTTCTACGGACAGCAGAGCGTAACAAGAGGGTGGCGGACAGGCACAGGGTAGTCGCTCCCCAGTTCCAGCCTGGTCAGCGAGTCTGGCTCTCCTCCAGCAACATCCCCCTGCGCACTGACTCCCGTAAGCTGTCGCCCCGGTATTTGGGTCCTTTCGAGATCGACTCCATCATCAACCCTTCGGCTGTTCGGTTGAAGCTTCCCCAGGCCATGAGAGTCCATCCTACATTTCACGTGTCCCAGCTGAAGCTGGTCTCCTCCAGCCCTTTGTGTCCGCCTGTGGATCCCCCTCCGCCACCGCGTATTATTGATGACCATCCAGCCTACACGGTGCGGAGACTGCTGGACGTCCGGAGGCGTGGTAGAGGGCTTCAGTACCTGGTGGACTGGGAGGGATACGGTCCCGAGGAGAGGTCCTGGATTCCCCGACGATTTATACTGGATCCGCAGCTGGTGGCTGACTTCCATAGGGACCACCCTGACAAGCCGGGTGGGTCGCCCGGGTGGCGCCCGTTGAGGGGGGGTACTGTTACGGTTCGGCACTGTTGGTCCGGTTCCCGCTTGTTTCCCTTTTCCTTTTTCCCCTGTGTGTGTGTGTGTTGTCTGTGTCTGTCTCCCCCTGCTGTGCAGCCCAGTCAGAGGATCTAGGTCAGGGGGCGTGGCCATTCTCTCTCATGCTCCGTTACTTCCAGCTGCGGCTCATTGTCATCAATCAACCAGCAGTTATCTACCCGGGCTGGACACCTCTCCAGCGCCAGTTCGTTCCTACACTACCTGTGGTAACTTGGCCCCGTACAGCAATCTCAGTCTAGTTGTTACTATCTCAGCATTATAGTTGTTTCTGCCACGTTTTGTAACCTGTCTCTCCTTCGACCAGATCCCGTCTGTTCCTGCTGCCTGCCTACCTGCCATTCCCACGCCGCAACCTGCTCATCTGTTGTTTGATATCCTCGTCATCCAGCTCTCCGGACTACTGGCTCTCCCCCCCACTCAGCTCCTACCCCGGTCTGAAGCTATTCCACCCTGGACTGTTTCTCTCTGCCAATTCACGCTGAATAAACGACATCCTAATTCACCCTCTGTTGTCCGTGTGTCCGTCTCTGCACCTGAGTCCCCCACCAAGCCTAATAGAAATAAGTAATTGACACAAACAAGAAAAACTATTATATTTATCATAGTGATTCAGGAGTAACATCAAAACAGAATTTGGTGCCCCCACTAACATTAGACAACTATACAGAAAACCCTCAAATGAAAAGTAAATCAATTATATCAATGATGAGAGAATAGTCAGATTAGCTGATAACTAAAATAGCAGTGCAGATGGCACTCTTTTGCTAAGGACTTCTGAGAATGCTATAGACTTTGTGGTGCAGCACAAAGATCAGCGTACTCCAAATCCAGAGGTTGTGACTGGGGGGGGCCATGGTCAGCCTCACATCAAGGTACCGGTCTCAGTCTAATGGGCAGGTGGAGAGAACAAACCAGGAGCTGGGGAGATTCCTAAGGAGTCACTGCCAGGACCGGCAGGGGGAGTGGGCTCGGCCCAGAACTCACTTCGTCACTACTCCACCGGGCTGACTCCCTTCCAGTGCGTCCTGGGATATCAGCCGGCCCTGGCTCCGTGGACTCCGAGCCAGACCGAGGCCCCTGCAGTTGACGAGTGGTTCCGGCAAGCAGAGGAGGTGTGGACCGCCACCGCAGTGAGGCTCCTGTGTTCCATCCTGGTCATCGCGTCTGGCTCTCCAACAGGAACCTCCCACTCCGCCTGCCAGAAGCTGAGCCCCCGGTTTGTGGGGCCCTCCAAGGTCCTCTGGAGGGTCAATGAGGTAACCTATTGTTTATAACTCCCCACCACCTACCGGATATCACCCTCCTTTCATGTTTCCCTCCTGACATCGTGGGGGTCGGCACCAGTACCTGGTGGACTGGGAGGGGTACGGTCCTGAGGAGCGCTCTTGGATCCCGGTGGCGGACATCCTGGTCCGCAATATCATCCGGGATTTCCATCTCCACCATCCGGACCGGCCTGCTCCTCGCCATTGGGGCCGTCCTCCTGGCTGGTGTCATCCTGCGGCTAGTGGGGTAATCAGTGGAGGGGTACTGTCACGCCTACTCCTGCTCCCTCCCTCCCTCCGGCGCTCAACGTCGCCGGTCTACTAACCACCGGTCCTGGCAACCCACATTGCGCACACCTGCTCCCCATCGTTAAGCACACCTGGACTTCATCACCACCCTGATTACTCTCCCTTCATATAGCCCTCAGCAGCCTCAGTCATCAGACATTATTGGTTTAGGTTATGTTCAGTACACTTCTCCTGTTTTGTATTTTCTTCATTATTATTAAACACACCTTCTGCACCTGCTTCCTGACTCCCTGTATATACGTTACAGTGGGCGTGGGGATACAAATTTGAATACAGTGGGGAAAAAAAGTATTTAGTCAGCCACCAATTGTGCAAGTTCTCCCACTTAAAAAGATGAGAGAGGCCTTTAATTTTCATCATAGGTACACGTCAACTATGACAGACAAAATGAGAAAAAAAAAACCAGAAAATCACATTGTAGGATTTTTTATGAATTTATTTGCAAATGATGGTGGAAAATAAGTATTTGGTCAATAACAAAAGTTTCTCAATACTTTGTTATATACCCTTTGTTGGCAATGACACAGGTCAAACGTTTTCTGTAAGTCTTCACAAGGTTTTCACACACTATTTTGGCCCATTCCTCCATGCAGATCTCCTCTAGAGCAGTGATGTTTTGGGGCTGTCGCTGGGCAACACGGACTTTCAACTCCCTCAAAGATTTTCTATGGGGTTGAGATCTGGAGACTGGCTAGGCCACTCCAGGACCTTGAAATGCTTCTTACGAAGCCACTCCTTCGTTGCCCGGGCAGTGTGTTTGGGATCATTGTCATGCTGAAAGACCCAGCCACGTTTCATCTTCAATGCCCTTGCTGATGGAAGGAGGTTTTCACTCAAAATCTCACGATACATGGCCCCATTCATTCTTTCCTTTACATGGATCAGTCGTCCTGGTCCCTTTGCAGAAAAACAGCCCCAAAGCATGATGTTTACACCCCTATGCTTCACAGTAGGTATGGTGTTCTTTGGATGCAACTCAGCATTCTTTGTCCTCCAAACACGACGAGTTGAGTTTTTACCAAAAAGTTCTATTTTGGTTTCATCTGACCATATGACATTCTCCCAATCCTCTTCTGGA